>NC_081413.1:706837981-707454648 GCF_030272615.1 Cryptomeria japonica
CATCCATCCTTTTGTCAAGAACATCCACCTTTTTTTCTCTCGGAGGCTCACTAGAAATAGTTCTACAAAAACATGTTGTGTGAGCAAAATTGTTGCATTTGTAGCTATTATAATCCACTAAAGGAGCAAATGAAATATAATTCTTTTGGTGAAACCAGGATTATCCATTGTACGAATTCTACAATCTACTACTTTCTAACCAAAATGATTGCATGAAAAACACTAGTTGTGAAAGGAATGATGGAACCTAATTATATATGGCTATCTTTGACGAAAGAGCCTTCTGAAGTTGTCCTTGTTTTCCTTTGGAGGTAGACTGCCCTTTTGTGGGACTTTATCCTCATTCTTAATCTCCTTTTTATTGTCATCCCTTTTGGTGGAACTCTTGAGAGCCTTGATGTAGCTTTTCGATTTTTCTTCATTTTCCTTCTGTGGCGGATCCATAGTTTTACAACTTGTAGCATCCTTTGTCTTCTCTTGATCTTCAACAAAACCAAGATTGGTCTTAATAAACAATAACCTTTGCGAATTGATGATAACATCCAATATTCCGACGCTTTTGTCAAAGTCCAAGCAACGATTCACTTGTTCAATGGATTTCTCCAACTCCTTAAAGAAACATTTTTGAGCTCTAAGTTTTTACACAATCGGATTCTTTTGCCTTAAGCTAATCTCTTATAACCTCCTCAATCCGTTTTGCCTCTTCTAATTGTACTTTTTAGATCTAAAATTATCTTATTCAATTTTTCAAGATACTATCTTAGTTTTTCTTGAGCTTCACTAACCTCTTGAATTCGTACCTTTTGTTAAAAAATTGTTTTCTCAAGCTTCTTGTTTTCTATGTAAGCATAATGGAACTCTTCCTCAAGCCTCTTCATCTTCATTGCACGCCTCTTTTTCTCCTTTCTTTTCATCTTTATCATCCTCTACTTCCATTACCATGAAGATTATTTCTTCTCCATCACTATTTGAACTTTCTTTGCTGCTTCACTCCAATGAGCTATCATCCCTTTTTGAATAAAGACTCTTTTTGTATTTGCATAAGTTCTTTTTATATTGACCTTGCTTATGCTTCTTTTGATGATGCTCTCTTCCCTTATGTAGTGGTCCTCTCCATCCTTGCTACTTTCATTCTATCTTATCCTATGGACATTTAGAAGCAAAATGACCTATTTTACCACAAAGCATTTGAATGGTAACTTACCTTGATAATTCCCAAATCCTTTCTTTAGTTTTTTGGTTCACATACCTTGTGCTTTCCCTTCCTTAGGCTTTAAAGGTTCCCTCTCTTTTTGATGGCTTGTCTTCAATCCTCATTTAATAGGCGATAAGGATCCGATGCAACTCGTCCTTTTTCAATATATTTAGATCTTGTTGGTGCACGTTTTATCATTCACCAAACATTAAAATAAAATGTCAAGGACACTCTACCCTCTCTCGAACAAAATCACTACGTTTGCCAAGATTGCATGAAGAACACACAACGACTCCAAGGTTTATATGTGTGAACGGGCGACTTTATGTTGGATAGCTTCCTTGGTTATGTATGTTGAAATACAAGGGGGACTTATGCTTGATATCGTTCACAAATTAGGATTTAGATGGATTTGACAATAAATGTTCTTTTTTTTTTTTGGATTGTCAAAAAAGGATAAAAGGAGAAGGGTTTAGAAGTTCTATGATACTCTTAAGAACTCAACAGAAGGTAAAGATTAGGTGAAACCAATAACAATACTCTGCTTCACCACATTAAAGACAACTGTGCAAAGTAAGTGCAATCTTCTAGGGTTGTGCTCAAGATTTTCATGCTACAAATAATACCATCCAACGAACAATATTTATTCAAAGTAGAAGTTAAAGCATCCACGATATAAGCTTAGGCTAACTTTACACATTGAACAAAAATCATTTATTCAAAAAAAGTATGAGCAATTGTTTCACCAATCTATACTATCAAATCCTTCATCTAACAACCTTAAAAGAAAATTTTCTCTAAGCAAATCTATTCTATTGTTGAAGAAAATATGCAACCATGCAACCACGTGATAACAATAAGGCTTCAAAGCAAACTGCAAATGAACTTATATTACAAATGTAGCTCTTAGCAACAATTTCATAAATCTCTCCACACAACAAAATGAAACAATAAGAATTTATATAGAGCTCCGAAAAATAAATGAAAGGCCGAGATAAATCTAAGATCAACGGCTGAGATCAAAACATAACAACCCTAATTAGGATTTCCCAAAATAACATAAGGACAGATGCATGAAGGACAAAAGGCGCAAGAAGTTATCTTCTAGGAAGGTACATCCTTATCCCTTTGAGTGGTAGTATGTTCAATGAATCTGGCCACGATCGGGCTGACCTACATCCTGACATGTGGCAGCATATTCACCTTGAATTCCAATCCACCCAAGTCATCTACACACACAGCAAAAGCAATCTCCCATTCCAACTCCTGTCTTTGGAAGGCATCCCGAATGGACAAGAAATTCAATGCCTTAGTCACATTCTATTTCAGGATTGGTCCAGTGATGGTGAAGAAAATCTCCTAAGTTCTTAGCTTTAGATTTTCAATCTGCATATCATTTTCTCAAATGGTCTCCTTCTCAAGAAGATCAGCAATTACAAGGAAAATCTTGTTTTGAATTTCTCTAATCTGCTCCTCAGTCTTAATACTATCACCCTTCACTTTTTCTAGGACTTCACATCGTGCAACCAATGCCCAATACCATGTGTTGCAATCATATGCAGCCCCTGCTGCAATTATCTTTCCATCAATCAATTCTTGCTTAGGAACTCCTTTCAACACCCTAAGGCATGGGATAATCCTATCCTGAACATCATGAAGGTCGTCCCATGCTTCTGCCTTGCTCGCAATTTTGGAGAGAAAAGAGGAAGTTTGTCCATACATTAATATTAACTTTTCCACAAAAGTGGCTGCTTCTTCACTGTTGCTTGCCATCCACTCTTTATCCTCTCTAGTTATCACCCTTTCTTCTCCAAAATTCCCAATTGCTTCTTGTGAAGGATTCAAAAGTGCAGGTGCCACTATATCGCCTCGATCAAGAGGCTTGGTAAAGTGTTGGATATACCTCTTTAGGCGCTTAATTTCCTTCTTGTATTCTCTTTTCTTTCCTACTTGCTTTTCTAGTCTTGCCTTCATGGAAGTGACCGAGTTGTCCAAGTCCTCAACTTCTTCACCCTTTGTAGTTGGTCCTAAGTTGACAATCGTGATTTCATATTTCTAAGGAGTAATATCTATTGATATGTGGCGACTGATCAGCAAAGTGCTGTACACTCAGCACGTATTCTCGCAGTGTTTTTTTGCCCTTTTTTTGTTGATGAAAACTGACATTGTAATAAAACCCTAAAAAGGCCGACTTTGTTTGTTGCCCTAAAAATGCATGTTATAAGCGGCTGGGATGCTTAAGGCATGGGGATGTTGATGTACTATTTTTGCTGGATAATAAGAAAGATTGGATGGCTATGTATGGTGGACGTAACCCATTCTGGGTGAACCACATTAAATCTCTGTGTTATCTGTGTCCTGTTTTATTTCTTCATCTTTTGTATTTAAATCTGCATCTAATTTTTGGTTCATATTTGCTTCGGATCTGCTTGAAACCCTAACAATATCCTCCTTCACCTTGTCCACTTTTGACACAACAATCTAAACTGAACGACGGCCTGTTTCATCCCTCTAAATTGTGAAAAACCTCTTTGGTGATTTCTTTACTTCCACCTTTCCTAATCTGGCCAAGAAATCAAATGTGTCATCCTCTTCTTGAACTTCCACTAGCGCTTTCATTTTCAACTTTTCTTTCAACCAATCAGGAATTGCAAGTTGTTCAATACCTTCCTCTTCCTGATTACCTTCTTCAGATGGAATGTCCTAAACTCCTCAGAGAGCGAAAATCATTCCCTCTTCAAATTAATTGCCTAGAATATCCATCTCATTCTCTAACTCAAATATGATCGTGCCTGTAGGCGATGGGGGCTTTTGATCTTCCTCTTGGATTGATTCAATATTCTCCTCATGGATTGGAGAAGGAATCATTATCTCGGCCAGTGATTCATCCTCAATAGTTAATACATTGTTCACATTCCTAGATGTAGCAAAGTGGGAGGGGGCTGATTTCTGCCTCTTTTCAGTAGGTTCCTCATTCACAACTTTCTTCCCTTTCGACCTTGAAAAGCCCTCAACTGCCTCTTTCCTTTTCCTGGAATTAATGTTTTCAATTGGACCGGCACTTTGGGATGCTCCTTCATTAGAAGACTATGATTCAATGACGCCCATTAAGTTATAAGCGAGAGTCATATTCTTTCACTTTAGCACTTGGAGTTGCTGATCAACCCACCATTGTGAATATTTGACAACTAGCCACATCAAGGTGGTTAAATCTGCGAGTTCTACTCCTGACCATCTCACAGGAGGAAGAGGCATATTCTCGTCAAAGCGTAGCTGAGTGTACTCTCCACCATCTTCCAACTAGTAGGGTACACAGAAAAGCTCAGTTGTTCTGATCAAGCTTACTGGCAATCTAGACCATAGTCTTTTCCTCACAACAAATTCGTCTACAGCATTTGCCCAGAAATCCTCCAGATCTACCCTATGCATGTACTTCTCTCCATTCACCGATTCAATATGGTTGTGAGGATCAAAATCAGCCCTGGATCGGTAAAATGTGAATGGATAGCACTGCATTTCTAGCCTAGCACTTTCAGCTACTTGTGTCGATGGACAGGACTCCAGCATATTTCCAATGAAAATTGCAAAGAAAATGGCCGCCTTTGTAATAGGCTACCCCTTTGTAATAATTTTCTTCAAACAATCTATGAGGAATTTTGACAAACAGTTGTCATGCGAATACCCTGTGTTCTGATTTCTTTCCTCACTGTAATATCCTATAGTTTTCTTGGTTCCTGGTGCTTTTTGTCATATGATGTGCAAGCATACAGTTAACATTCCAACATTGAGAAAATATATATATATATGCTATGCCCATACAATTTAATTTCAAGGGAATTGCAACCAATAGAAGATTCGATTCACCAAGGGTTCAATTAAATAATATTCAAATACACAGCTCCAACAATGTAACCAACATTCCAAACATGATTAACAACTAATGAACCTGGTATATTCTGGTTGCTAATGGCGGATTCTTCAATGGCCTCCTAATGCCCCGAACACTCCTCCAACTATCACGTCCACACTGGCCATTGTCTGCGACTTGTATGGTGTTGTGACTAATTCATTTGGATGCCATAGTTAAGTATTGCTGGAAGAACAATCTACAGCTCCCTAATATTTTCACATCCTGCAACTATAGATTCACCCAGCTCTCAATTAATATTAAAGTGTCATACCTAGCACACAGACGGCTTTCTTTCAGGCAGTTAACAGCAATGATGATTTACGCCCAGCACCCAGTCTTAACACCCCGTTGATATGTCAATGCTCAGTATAGTGTTTAGTGCCCAGTAGAACAAACGGTTTAGTCACCAATTCGACTTCAGCAAGCATAGAGAGTTTCCAACGAACTAGATGACACAGTCCAATAGCAAGTAACCCATAACAAGAAGCTTCCTCAAAGATTACGGCCACCAAGAACTTCTCAGAAAAGTCAAACAGCTGAGTTCATCTTCAACAATAATGTACGGCTCTCATAACTTCATCCTAGGTTGCCAATTCGACCTACATTGATAATCTTAATGCTGGAAATCTAGAAAAAATGCTTGTCAAGGAGTTGCGAATTCTTTCTAGCTGTATCTTCACAACCTACCTGAAAACTTCTATACCCAACAACTTATTCCATTCCAAATTATTTTTTGAAAAATTCCCCAAACCTGATCTAATGACACACTTGAGGGATTTCGTCCCCAAATGCCAAGAAATACTTCCAGATTTCTCCAAAATCACAATAACCAAGAAGCACAATTTCCAAGATGTCCTCTTTAGCATTAAAGCTCTCATTTATAACTTGGTATTGGCACAATTCCCAATGCACCACAAATGTGGGATTAAACAAGTTATAATAAAATAATATTATCCCCCTTACGTCTCCTCATTAAAGGGAACTTATAATTTTTCCCTTTAAACATCAGTCCCAACATAAACAAACCACTAAAGTTAAATATTTAAACTTAACTTTAGGAACTTTAAATTGAATCACCAAATTAATTAATGGCTCGTTAAATTTACAAATCTGATGACAAATATTGATCACCATAAATACTAGCATTATAAAATGCATCAAATATTTCTTGCCACAACTGACTTGCTATAAATAGTAAGTATCTAGAAACCCTGCCAAAACAACTCCGATTGGCTTGAAATTGAAATTGCCTAGGCCAAATCCCTCTCTGATCCCTATAAAGTCCTACTTAGCCGTCAAGACCAAAGCAAAACGGGCTAATGACACATCATCTGATGTCAAGCTTAAATGGGGACTTTACAGCTTTTTGCTTTGTTCTTTGGAAGCCTTAATATGTTTCCAATTGTCTAAGGACTTCGAGCAAGATCATTCTATTAGTGGGATAAATCGGAAGCCAATAAGGACATTCGGCAAATCCCTGGACTCTTACATATGTAAATCTTGGACATTGGATAAACCAAGATCCATAATTGCTTATTCAGCTCTTGGCCTCCTAAGTGAGCCTCTGACGAGTTCATCCCTAATATGTCCAGGTGATGTACATCAAAAATGCATCAATCACCCGTTTGAAGTGAGTCTTCTCGCTAAGTGTGGATAACAATCATAGGACTTAAATTCATTCTTGCCATTACCTACCATGCCCCTACAAATCAGCCCTGTGTATCTGTAGTTTCTTGCCAATAGGTAGATAATGTAAGAGCTCATGTAAAAGATTTTTGTCCTTTCCAAATTTCTAAACTGCTCATCTAGGTGGTTGTTAATTATCCGTGACCAATTAAACATTTTGACTCCAAAGGTGATCTCATCAATAAAGTAGTACATCTATGTTTCAAATAGTGCACCCTGAGGGCTGCCTATTACTCTATTCATCAATAAAATGATATAACCATAGTCCTCTTTGAAGTTGGTGTGAAGCAATTTCTTTGGCACTTTCTTAGGGATACGCCTTGGCTTCTCCAGCCACAACTTATTGACATTTGTTGCGCAAAGCTCAAGCTGGTCCTCATAAAGTCTTTTGGTTTCTTCCTTAGTTTTATATGAAGTCCAGTTGTAACTTGGGATCCCAAATGCTTCCTGAATGGCCAACTCCCCAAGATGAGCCAATACTCTCCCATCTGGCACAATGATTTGTCTTTCTTGAGCATTGTAATGTATACCGCACTCAACCATTAGCTCAACGCATTCTACAGTTGGTGGAAATCCAATTGCCTGGACAATGCCTTTTCTCATCATTCACCGAGCTATCCGTGTTGGCAAGTATCCATCATGCCAGTACATTCTCCTTTTAAAATCTTTGAAATCCACGTGTCCAAGGTTAGTGTCTCCAACATTTTTCCCTTAGAATTGATCTTTGATTCAAGCTGCAACCCTTTGCTAGCAAACTTCATCTAGAGTTTTCTTGAAAGTCCTCCTTGATTGGGCATCAACCTACAAGAAACATGAAAAATTTAACATTACTTTCAAGAAAATTTAAGGTTTTAACCCTGATTTTGGACCTTTTGCTTCAGAATTTTACTTTCAGCTTGTCAAAAAGCTACGTTTCTGTGAAAACTCAGACTGAAAATGGAAGAATTTGGCCTAACACTCCACAAATTTCATGACAATAAGTGATTATGATAGAAGTAGGATGAAAGAAATCAGTCAAACTCAGATTTCGAACCTTCGAAATTAATCTTTTGACTGGATTTCTTGACGAAAAATATGCCTTTACTTCTAGAAATTTGGTGCAGGAGCACCCTTCCAAACTCTTTCTCTTTCTTGTTTTGTTGGTGTTATGCTTCTTATGAAGCCATTGTACATGAATAAGAGCCATCAGCTCATGTGTGCTAGACTAGGTCCTAGTTAGGGTCCTAGTGGAGATCTTAGGGGTCATGAGTCAAGATTGTGATTTTCTTGAAAATGGAGGGTATGTGTGTCCTTGAAGTGTTTAGAGGTCCTTTATAACATGGTGGTGTCCTTAGGTTGGCCCAATGTGGGTCTAGGAGTCATAAAAAGCAACATTGGGAAAGTTGCTCAAAAGTTGCAAAAGTTGCATGACAACTTTTAAAAGTTGTCAAGCAACTTTTCCACCATGATGTCAAGTTCTTTAGGTTAGCGTGGAAAACCCTAGTTTGGGCACACAGACCGAGGCAAATGTAGTATAAGTACTTGCAAACCCTAAATTCATGGGTTGGATCTCAGACATTGTACGGCCCTAGCAAAGAGATCAAACTGAGACTGTAAAACTGTTACCAGTCAGTTTGAATGAAGAAAACAAGCAAATTAATGGATTGAGAAACGTCCAAATCTGTGTGGAACATTTGTCATGGTGTAAATACTTTCATTTCAAGCAATTAGTTTAGGTTTTTACTTGCAGATTGAGTGAGTTTGTAAATAGTTTGTAAACTGTCTTCTTACTGTCCAGTTTTGGACAAGATTGTGTAAATGAAGTCTTAACTCCATTTCCCGTTGTGGAACCACCATGAAACCATGGGGAATGGATGTGAAGACCCTGTACTATAGTCCCAAGCAAGCAGGGCCCTTCAAAATGCAAGAAGGCCAAGAAAAGACCTACTCCTACGCGAGACTGGACAGTGCCCGGTTAGGAGAGGTTAGATTGCAGAGGTCTTGGAGAGCAAGGTTGGACAGAGGAGAGTACATCCTTTGGAGGAAGTGTAGAGGAGTGTTAGAAGCATCATTGGTGTGAAGGAGGAGCCTCCACCAATCCAAACAAGGTGGCTAACACACAAAACCTTCACTGTGACCCAGGCAGACTACAAAACCCTCACAAAACCCTTAAAAAACCCCAAAATTCGCCCTAGGCATTGTACGGCCACTTGGAGGCCCAAAACCTAGAAAATCCTTGAGCCCTTGCCAATTGATCGGCAGTCCATTTTGGGAGTTTGGGTTGTGAATGCATCGTTTGTGAGAGAAAGCCCTAACGGACCGGGTAGGAGGCCTAATTGGTCCTAATCCTTGTAGCCCTGTTTTGTAAGCAAAAACACAAAATAGTGAAATCGATAGAAAGGATTAAGGTAGCAACTTCTTGGGGGCACATGGAGGGATGTAAAACATGGTTTAAGACCTGATTTAACCTTGCTAAGACCTTGGAAAGTGTGGAACAAGCCTTAGCCCTTATTAGCCATAGTAAGGGGTTTTGAGTCTCATGAGAAGGTGAGACCTTAGCAGCAGCATAGCAACTCATTGGTGGGTGGATTGGGCAAGGTCAGGGGATTCCTCAAGCAAAGGGAGTCCTAGAGACCCTAGGGTGTGAGGAGAACACTAGGAGATCCAAGGAAAGGATACAAGAGCATAGACTAGGCTAGTCTATCCCAAACCCCATCCCATCAAAATTCCTAGTAAATTTCTTCCTTCCTTAGAAAATTTACTTTATCTTTCAAAAATCCTCCTCCAAAAATCTATCTTCCTTAACCTTGAGAGAGAAAAACCTTTCACCATTGAACTTCAATCTTCACACTTGACAAAGAATTAATTGAAAATGACAAGTCGAATTGATATAAGGCTGGAGAAAATCGATCCTTTTGGCAACTTCATGTTTTTTTCTCTTAGATTCGTCGAACTTAGAATCTTATTTCTTTCAAAATGGCAACTTAATCTCCACAAAAGAGTTTGAAAGAAAACTTCCATTTTTTTACTTGGCGCCACTTCAACCCCATCCATGTATGACTTAGAAAGTTTCCATTTTTGTTTTGGGCACCATCCTTAACTTAGCCAAAATATCTTCTCTTTGAATGAGTTGGCATGGAATCTTCTAGATTCTTCTTGAGTTCAAAATTTTCTAAGTGTTGAATTTTTTGAAAATTTCTTTTAAGTGTAGGATGGATAATTCAAAAATAATCTAAGTGTTGAGTTCATTTTTCTGACCTCCAACCCTAGTTAAACCTTCATCCATGGCGGATTTACCCAATGTATTGTGTCATTTTCACATTTCTCCTAGGCAGATCCACTACCTTGTTATATTATTTTCTCTCTTCTTGGCGAACTTGATCATATGCTAGGCCAAATTGTGCCTCAAGTTGGGTGGAGTTCATGATTGTCAAGCCATGGCACACATGGCATGGTGGACTTTGAGTGTTTTATGCCACATCCCTCTTCATACCTAGGTCGTACTTGCTGACTGTTTGGACATTTTTGACCAAGACGGACTTTATAACTTTAATACCATCCTTCTTTGCTAGCTACGACGACCTTACCTTGTTTTGGACATTATCTTCTTGCCAAGTCAAAGTTGATGAGCCATTGGACAATCCTTGCATAGGAGGGCTTCATGCTTAGCATGACAAACTTGCCTTTTACCTTAAGCGGACTTGCTAGTTGGCTGGACATTATGTATGGCGGACTTTAGGATCAGCAAGCCACTTCTTTTATTCCTTCAAGGCGGACTTCATTATTAGCATGCTAAGGTTGGGCGAACTTTCGCATTGGCCAGCCATGTCTTCACATCTCTTGCTTCTTTCCTTGGCGGACTTTGCAAATCATTATGCCATTTTTGCTTTGACCTTAGGCAGACTTGCTCATAGGTTGGACATTTTCTTGGACACGGCCAACCCAATGATGGAAAACTTTGAACTAGCCTAAGACATGGTCTTCTCCATTTTTGCCATGAACACAGATGAATTTTCTTGCTCAATAATTCATGTTTATCTGGAATATCTAGATCAACACCCTGTCTAGAGATTTTCCCTTGCTTTTTACACTTGGAGACACATTTTTTATTTCGAAGATAGAAACCCTGCTGCCATGACCCAAGTGACCCAATCCTAGATCAACTTTCAAAAAAGCTGAAAAAAGCAAAAAAGCAGGCAAAAAAGTTGCTTCTCGAATTGGTCCCAAAGTACCAAAAATCAAAAAGGCAAAAAAGCAAAATCCCACAAAAATAGGAAGGTGTCAAAATTGACCCTAAGCAATTGTGTTTTTCATCCTTCGGGCCTTCTGAGCACTTTAATGATGTCCAGACATTATCTTGAGTATGATTTCCTTGATTGACTTGGATGACCTCTTGAAAACTCTAACTCCAGACTCCCAAAGAAATTGGCGGTTGAGAACTCTAAAAAGCAAAAAAAACTTAGGGGTCCCCATTTGCAATGGGGCGATGTGTAAAAAGGTCACAACAGATCTGTCATTCTTCAATTGCGGAAACTTTGAAATCAAATCTTAAAGACAAGGACCTTAGTATCTTTTGAACAATTATAGCTTCATCAACTTCTTCACCCAAGTCTTGTAATTGTGTTCATTATCTCATCAACACGAAGCAAATAAGATGATATATTTTCTTCACTTTAATATGTTCATAGATGTTCTTTAACTTATCCCACATGTCCTTAGCTGATTCGTAATGTGTACCCTTCACAAACTCGGATTCAAATAAACCACACAAAATCACATGCTTGGCTTTCGCAATGCTCTCACTTTCTCTCTTCTTCGTCTAATCCGTTGGGGGTGTTGATCGGGGTGTGTAGCCATTTACCACTAAAGGCCAAACATCATATCCTAGGACATTCAAATAGGTTTCCATCCTTATGCTCCAAAAGACAAAATTCGTCCCATCAAAGAATGGTGCCTTGTTTGATGAGAATCTGTGTCCCTCTTGCTCAACCATCAGTGCTCTTATAGATCTACCTCCAAGCAATTAGACTATATCCGAAGCAACACACAATTATACTCAGAGGGGAGGCTGAATCAATATAATTACAAACTTTTAACTCTCAAAATTTAATTAATTACATTAGTGTTGACATGTCTAAAGTCACGGAACTTACGACTCCATCCGGCCAACGCAGAATAGAAATGCTAAGAACCCTATCCTCTCTTGAGATAAGGAAATCCCTAATGCTGTGTTAATTTATCAATGGGGATGACCTCAATGTTTCGGTTGTCAGGTCTTGACTGCAGGATTACTTAGTGATTGATGTGATTTGCTGGGAGCACAAGGTGTCTTACGATTTTGCAACTAGATGGTCTTCTGCGATTCTCGGACTGCGAAATAAAATCAATGGGGAAGGGGTAGGAGATCTAAAACTAACAAGACTAGTATGCGGGTAGACAGATTCAACATAACCAATCCCTGCTTGGCCATAATAGCTCACAACCTTGCAGAAACGGTGCAATCTTCAAAGGGACTTGGAAGATTTACAGAGTGCAAACGCACGGCTAAGCACCCAATTCTGGCGCAGCTCAGACGGACACCTGCAATTGAACTAAGCACAATTCAAAGGCTCAGGTTAACCATACAAAAGGATACACAATCAGTATATCCTCAATGGTATGAGCCTGAATCTATCAAATACCTGCACACCCAAAACAAAAAGATCTATCTAAAATGTTGAAAGAAACCATGCAAACAGGATGAAAACAAGACAATAAACACCAAATCAATGTCTATATATTTATTTCAGCTGCCTATTACAACAATTTCTGCAACATCTCTATGGTACTGCTAAGATCTAACCTATTCTAACTCTAACTGCTAAAAATTCTAACCGGAGTCTAACTCTTTACAAAAGAAAGGCCTCTGCCTTTTATAGATTTTACAATATGAATCAAAGGCTAAGATGGACTGCATCCCTGGGCTCTTATCTGCCTTCCAGAAGGTGGCAGGCTTAACTCATGCCCATAAAACTCTTAGTCATCTATCCAACCACTATCCTAAACTGCCTACAACTATTTTGGCATTAATTTGAGTCTACCCGGTAGTTGGACACAACTGTCCACAACTGACCTGTTTCCCCTTTGTTTCAAAATATCTTGAGTGGGCCCACAAGCACTTTTATAATAAAACTGTTCCAGTTCTTAAAACTGAATTCTTGGAATTAAATTCAACTGTGCACTTTTCCTGAGAATGCATACTTTGCAGTATTCGAAGTGTTCTTCGGTCTTTGGTGGTGAACTTTAGCTTGTCGTCCAGCGGCACGCTTCCCAATGCTCGGTTCAGATTTTGCGCTACTGCAACGCGTTGGTGCATCTTCTTCTTTAGCTTTCAGCGCCTGGCTTTGTCGTTTCAGGCTTTCTCCTGGTTCTTCGAGACGATGCCATGTGAACAATCAATCTCACTTTAATAAATTAATTTGAAAATGTAAATAATTTAATTCAACAAATATTAAATTTTATTTACGACGTCTAGCTCAAGAAGCTCTTTGTGAAAAGTATCTTTTAAATGTTGTCTCAAACGCCTCACCTAAAATGTGAGACTTTGGCTTTCCATTTTAACGCCATCCTCGCGAAACTTCGTGTGATTCCACCTTTAATCACCTAGGTCCTGAAATTTCGGGAATACTGGAGGTTTTGCAAGATTTACCTTTTATGTTTTAACCTCCCCTCTTAGCAATTTCGGGTTGGAAGGCATTTTGAAAAGGTTTTTTAGTTAAATGCTTCACCTCATTTTCAAATTCGGTCTGAAGGCTCACTTTGCAAACTTTTCTGAAAGTTAAAACGCCCTTTATATCGCATTTTCGAGATTTTTGGCCATTTTGCAAAGTTTTATTTTAAAATGCCTTACCAATTTTCGCGAGTTTTGCTTATTTTCTATTTGTTTCGGATTAAAGGCCGATTTGAGTTGTCTTCTAAAGTTTTCGGGATTTGCAGGCATGAATGGTTTTCGGGCCTTAGAGCCTTTTTTGAACTTGGACTCTTTATTTTGCGAGCTTGTGTTCTGTCAATTTCGGCCTGGAAGCCACTTTTGGAAGCTTAAGTCATCTTCGGCCTAAAAGGCCCTTTTGCAAAATTAAAACACCTTACTTGTCATTTTCGGGTCAAAAGTCTACTTTGCAAAGTTTAAACGCCTTTTCTTATTTTCTTCCCCCCCATCCGCGATTTTGGGCTTAGGAAGCCTTTCGCAAAGTTTTGTCTTACCTTATCACTCAATACTTCATATTTTCGAGCTAAAGGGGGGCTTTATAAAGTTAAAAAAGTTAAGCATTTTACACATTTTCGCGTTTTTGGGCTAAAAGCCCTTTTTGCAAACTTTAAAAGTAAATGGCGCCTTTCCTTATTTTCAAACTCGGCCCGAAGGAAAGGTTTGCAAAATTGACTTTAGTTAAAATGCCCTTGTATCGCATTTTCGGACTGGAAGGACGTTTTGCAAAGTTTAAAGTTAACACCTTCACTTATTTTCTTCCCCCTAAGCGATTATAGACTATTTCGTTTTTGGTTTACAAGGGTATTTCGTAAACTTCTGCCTAAAGAAGGCTCTTGAAAAGTTTAATGGTTTTCGGCTATTTCCCCCCCCCCCCTACTGCGTGATTTCGACTTTTGCCATTTTCGGCTCTCTGAGCCATTTTGAAAGTCAGCATGAAAGGTTATTTTGCAAGTTTCAGGCAGATTGGGGATTTCGTGAGATTCTGAAATGCCTTTGTTTTCAGCGAAATGGGAGGTTTCGCGATATTTCTTCTTCATTCCACTTTTCCACTACGTGGGCAGACCAAACCTGACACGGGGGTCCCCTATCAAAGACGGGGTGGGTGTGCAATAAGCACAACAAGTAGCAATACTTCAAAACCTTAATCAACCACAAATGAAGATCAAGCAAGTAAATGCACAAGAAGAAGATGCGATTTACATGGAAACCCTTGTAGGAGAAAACCAAGCAAAATATTGCTTTTGTATTAGAAACTTGTTAGAATCTTTGCAGGCACCAACCCATAGAAGACAACAATCCCCTTCATATGGTTTGTAGGCACCAATCCACTTAATACACCAATTCCCACAAATAAGCACCAAATCAAAAACACACCAATCTCTTTGAAACTGAGATGCCAACCTCCAAAAGGATAAAGTGATAAGTGTTTGATCTACTTATTGAATCAGATCTGATCCACCTCTACAAATTTACTCAAACAGCTTCTTGAAATCAGCTCATAAGCTTCAAAACTTCTTGCTCATAGGTCTGCAATAATTCACTTTAGAAACTGCTCATACTCTTCAATAATTTCTGCTCATAGGTCTGCAATGATCTTCAATTAAGTTTGCTCATAGATCTGCAACAAACTTCAATAATAACTGCTTATGTCTGCTCCTTAGATCTGCTCTAAGGTTTGCTAAAAATCTGCTTTAAACAGGAAGAATATTCAATGAATTGCTTGGTTGAATGATCTCAAATGATCTCTTATTTATACTAATCACATGCACCCCTTTAATAGGTTGGCCAAGGCAGCATGAATGTTTTTAATTTTATTTTACGGTGTCCAAGGGCACTAGCCTCAACTAGGTCGGCCAGCAAAACATATATCTTATTTTAATTTTAAGCACCTCTAAACATGAGCGCCACATAAGGAAGGGTCAGCCCAAAACATCAACATTTATATGCATTTTTTAATTCAATTTTTTCAACTTCGGCACAAGACATTGGTCGGCCTATGTAAACATTTAATTAATTTATGTTTGCCAAAATAACTCACTGTAAGTGCCATATATTTGGCACACGCTAGTCCACCATTTATTATGCCACTCATTTGCACTTTGACATCGATGACAATTTCCAACACTAAAGAGGACAGTCAACAACTATCCTGAAAATCAGCTTCTCAAAGTCTTTATTCAAAGTCTTTTTTGCAAAGTCCAAAAGGAGAAGATCAGGTCATAAGCTTCCAAACAACATCCAACACTTCGATAATGCCCAGAATGATTAGTTTGCACTCCTAACTCATTAAAATCCCATCTTCATGACTGAAAACTTGCTCAGAAATATCTGCAACAAAAAAGTGGGAATTGGATACACAGGGCCAACTTGTTTAGGAAATTCAAAACTTTGTTTCTAACCTCCCAATCTGCTCACAACTCTTTCAGCTAGCTCCTTGAGGCTAGGTGTCCACTTTAGGATCGGTTTGGCAACCATTTGTTGTGCGTTGCACACGCTCGCTGTCACCGACAGGGTCCCCTTTCATTTTTGGTCTTTTCGCCTTCGCCCTGCTGAGTTCCACGCAGGGTGTCTCGCGTCCTTTTGAGCGTGCCCGTAGTCAGTCCATGAGATGATGATGTCATGAGCGGAACCCTGGGACTTCGCAAGGTGAGTTGAACCTTCAGGCATGAAAATTCCAAGAGATCGTTTAAACTTGTGAAATCGCCTGAGATAGGCGAGGAATGATTGAAAATTGCAAAATTCCCCAAGTAAAGCATAAAGCGTCTGAAGGTCGCATAAGGACCCAAAGTGTCGATTCTCGCCAAAACATATAGGAGAGATAAAAGGATGCAAAATGTCGAAGCTGACAAAACTCCTTCAAATCTTGAAATTCGCACTAAGGGGGAGAAATTTTATGAGTTTCTAAGAATTGGTAAAATGGGTGAAATCCCCGAAATTCGCCAGTATTGGATAAAATACAAGTGAAAACTTGCAAAAGCAACCAAAACTCCGAAGTTTGCAAAAAACCTCCCATTCACCGAAAATCAATTTATAAAGGAATACTACGAAAAAGTAAAAGTTTGCAAACTCCTTCTAAACCCCGAAGTTCGCATAATAGGCAAAAATCGCGTGAAAAGTTAAGAAGGTTTGCAAAATGCCTCCAAAGCCCGAAGTTGAAGAAAATCGCGATTTTTTAAAATAAAATAAAAAGTTGGCAAAAGCACACAAAATCCCGAAAATTGCGATTTAGAGGGTAAAGTGCGGAAAGTAAAGGTTTTAAAAACTTGCAAATTTACAAATGACCCTAAAACGCCGAAAATCGCATTTTAAGGGAAAAGCGCGAAAAAGTGCCGAAGTTTTGCAAACTCTCCAAAATCGTCGAAATTCGCATTCTAAGGGGTAAGTGATGGATTTTGAATGTTTGAAAAGTGCACTAAAGTGCCGAAGTTTGCAAAACACCCTAAAATGCCGAAAATAGTGATTTCCAGGTTGAAACAAGGTTGAAAAGTTTTAAAAGCAGCCCCAAATGCCGAAATTCGCATTATGGGGGATGAATGAGAGAAAGTTAAAAGCTTGAAAAGCAACCCAAAAGCCCGAGGTTAAGGAAAATCGCGATTTTTGGTAGACTTGTGAACTTGCAGAATGTCTTATTTCTCTGAAATCCACTCTAAAAGGCAAAGTCGCGGGGTTTTCAAACTTTGCAAACACTATCAAATCGCCGAGTTTCAACCCTAAGAAAAATTGCGATTTTCGCCTAAGTTTGAAAAAGCTCCCCGAACTCCGAAATTTGCATTCCATATGGAAATCGCGATTTTTTTGAGAGGGATAAAAGAAACTCCAAATGTTGAAGTTCGCACTATGACGTGAATCGTGCAGTAAGAGGTTTTCAAACTTTGCAAACTCTCCAAAATTGCCGAAGTTTGCATTGGGTTAAGTTCGCGCGAAGTTTATTAATCCTTGCAAAGCTTTCAAAACCCATTCTCCGAAAATCGCCATAGGGTAAAACCTTGCGAAGTGCAGAAATCACCATAAACCCTTTCAAAACGCCCAAGTTTGACGCCGTTAGGAGAGAAAACGTGAGTTAAAAGTTTAAAAATATTGTAATAACCCCGAAGTTTACCACTAAATTACAAAGACAGAACTTGCAGCGGAAGTGAAGTCACCGAATTCCAATCAAGAACTCTCTCATTCCCAAATTTGCGGGTTGTGAGTTTGTCTTTTCAAGCGTTGGGCATTAGAGAGACGTTTTGTCAAAATCCAAGGGAAATCGTTTGTGCAAGACAAGTTGTGCGGATTCACACCATTCATTTCGCCAGGTAAGTTTGTTTCATCTCTCTTAAAATCGCTTAAAATAGATGCAAAATCGGATGGATGTGTTTGTATGAAATTGATTAAAATGATTAAATTTTAAAAACCGCATCTTTTCCCATTTATTAGGCATTAGACAAAGGAATTGAAAGTAGGAGTCTGTTCCCAAAAGTTAACCAGGAAACGCATTTTTCAGACTTAGGGAAAATTTTAAACTTCGTCCATTTTGAAAATCAATCCTAAAACGCCTAAGTGTGAATTTATCAGTCGAATTGTCTAAGTCCTTGAACCGCAAAAAAATAAATAAATTTGCAATACAAAAGCTTCATAAATATTCATGTCTAAATCAATCAAGCTTTTTAGCTAGAGTACTATGCTTTTCTTTAAATTTGGTTTTCAAATTGATACTTGTATGCTGGTGTATCCCTTTATCTAACTCGCTTTGTTTCCTTTATATCGTCTCGTAATCCACATCCGACTATGCAAGATAAATGCCTAAATCGGCGGTAGAATCATCAAAGACACCTGGTGCAGCCGAGACGTCATAAGCATCCAAGTCAGATATTCCTCGCAAAGTCGAAAAGATGAAATATCAATATCAGAGAGGAGGATTGAGGGAATCAAAAGTTCAAAGTGTGTGGGAAAATGTAGGTGATACTGACCTAGGGCACATTGATATTCAAGATTTCAGAAGCAGAGTATTCTCCCCTAACGCCTATGGCAGGCCTAGGCGGATGATGGAAAGTGGCATCGCTCAAGCAGCAGGATTTCCCCCATCAATGCAAAACTATGAGTTAGTAGTAGAGGCTGCCCGGCATTACCAACCAAACACCAGATTGGTGCTCCTCGAGAATATGGTCCTCGCTGACTTCACTCCTGAAGCCATTGGCGACGCATTTGATATTCCCTTCCCGAACAACCCCATAGCAACAACTATAGATGAAGCACAGGTGACGTATGATATGAACCCCGCCAAATGCAGAACACTGATAAATGAGTGGTACAAGGAGAGAAGACCTCCTCGGCAGGATTATGGGACTCACCCAATCCAACTACTTCAAAGAATGGATGTTCTACTTCACAAAGCAGGTCTTCGCTGGGAAATCCAAGTTCGACTGGGCCCAAATCATCAGTGACAACATCCATACCCAATTGATCGAACTTGAGGCGAAAATGTACTTTACTATGACATCCTATTTGGTCTACATGTTCGCCAAAAACCAACCACTGCCAGGTTTAATCATGAAAGTGAAATTGGAAATGGGCCCAATCAAGTGAAGTTATATGATTGTTATCCATAGCTACACTATCAGGACATAGCTCAAAGGGAAAAGAATAGCCCTGCCTATGTGTTTGGTCAGTATGAGCGCGTCAATGACGCCTTCACAATGCGCCTGGTCAAGCTGATGCAAGGAGGACTACACATAAGGCTCTCAGAGCAAGCTACCATTCTAGTACAGAGGTATGGCACCTAGTTCATCCAGTTCCCAAGATTCTCCTACATCCAAATAGCTGGCTTTAACGGCACTCCTTTCCGACTTCCACAATACCCAACCGACAAAATAGGTCTCCTAGAAGTCGCAAGGCAGTCACGTCCGGTGAATAGTTTACTCAGAGACAAAAAGCAGGCTGGATTCGTCTTCCCAATGATCATAGGTAATCTCGATGTCCATTGAAAGAATCCAGCCCATGTCGTGGAATCCCTTGCAGAACTAGCCTCCTACGGCCTACAAGAACATTTCCCAAGGAAATGTTTTGATCACGACAATCTGGCAAAGAGAGCCTACGATAGGCGATACAGAGCAAAGGAGTCAGTTGAAGATTATTGGAAGAACTTCACTGATGACTATGAGGTCCGACGGCGCGAATATTCAAGGCTGAGTGTGCAGCAAATGCGGCTTTATGAATACCGTCAAGTCTCAGATCAGTTAACAGATTTTGGAAATTGCCTACAGGTCCGGGAATTTGAGGCGGTAAGACATCTCTTGCCAGGCATCGATTGGTCACAAGATCCCATCACTGATTTTGAGGCGGTTATGGCAGCCCCAGGAAGATACACTGACCAGTGGTTGCACCAGCAAATTGAGTGACTGATTCATGAGGGAGTCCAATTCACCTACCAAATGATGGGTAGCCTTGATTCTCAGTCCTCCGAAGATGAGGGAACCTCTAGTGCACCTAAGGAAGAAGGCTAAAGCCAGTAGAGGGACTCGAACATCTAAAAGAACAAGAACGGAGAAGATCCCTATTAGGAGACCAAAGGTAACTTCATCATCAAAAGACCCAAGTTCATCTGATGATGTAGTTGAACTAGATTATATACCTACTCCGCCTTCCCAAAGTGATATTGACGCATTCGGAGCTGATGATCCTCCTGAATAAGACAGGCTAGATACAGAGATAAGAGCCATTGAATCTACCGAACCTGAGAATCAAGTGGAGGAAGGAGAGATTCCATCCATCCAAGGGCTGGAGATGCATGAACCCACCCAACAGAGCCGCCACGAATTGCAGCTGCATAGTACTGCCAAGGATGACTCCACTGTTGAAGGAGAGCAAAGGACAGATGAGACTCGCGAGCTTGAAAAAACTGAAGAACAACCATCACATGAAGATACCAGACAGTTGTTCAGTGAAGTGCGAGAGAATTCAGATGTGAGCAAAGGACTTGACACTTCCTCCACTCTTCCCGTTACGAAGCAGCTGCAAATATGCAATGAGCCAGCTGAAAACATTAGAGAACAAAGTGCAAATTTAACCATATCATCAGCACAGACTATACCTCAAGACTGGTTAGTTGCTCGAGCTCAGTGCAAGGCAGCCACCAAGCCACCCATCGACTTGGAAGACATCTTCTCATGCCTAGACCAAGCCAAGGCCAATGGGAAGAAAAAGCCTAAGGTATATTCCCGGATAACCCATGATGAGCAAAGGAACCGTACCCTTCATATCGCCACCCCGCCTGTCGATAAGCCAGCAGATCAAATTACACTGGCTGATTATAGCATCACAACTATCCCCATCAGACAAGCCAACAAGGAACAGGAAAGGGAAGAATTCAAGGATTTCGTACAAAACATGCTTAGACAACTCGAAGAGATAACAACTGAAAAGACCATGTATCGAGTTCGTGCTGAACAGGCCGAGGGATACATTGATCAACTCCTGAGACCATTGCATAATGCTTCTGAATCCCACATTCCCCCGACAACATTGGTGCAAAGGACCACCACAAAATTTGAAGGAGTACGAGATACTGCCAAGGCTGTCAAGGAATGGATGCGAGGAATTAAAGAAAGAGGAGAGCAAATCTTCAAGGATCTGTGCGCAATGGCCCTTCATAGGGAAGCCACTATCATCAAAATGTGTAACCTAAAGAAGGAATGCTATAACACTCATGAGGTGATTGCCAAGGCATTGCCCCTCATTAGGGCTCTATTTTGGAATTGCTCTCAAATCCGTGCTATTGATACTATCCTAAATCCTTATAGTATCAATACCTTCAAAGAATGGTATTGGACCCTCAGCATGAAGGACGACATGAGGGATAATATCAATAAAATGCATGATAAGTGCGATGACACTTTATCAAATGTGAAGGATCATGGTGAAAGGATCCTCAAATCCATGGTTCCCGGTTGGAAATATAGTATGGAGGATAGTGAGGTGCAACCACAATGGGAGGACAGGCTTAATCCCAGGGTCACTTACTCTGTGGAGGATCTAGATTTTGTTGTTGGGCTTCAAGCAGACATATCATCTTTTGAAAATCAGAAGTCATACTGGAGAGAGGAGCTGGAGAATTTAGATAGCCTCCTACAGGGTATTCATTACCAAATGTTTAATCCTCCTATGCCATCGACGACCGAACTATTCAAGTTATGCCTGAGATTTCAGGACTACGTTCAAGTAGAGCGTGCAGCCGATCGGGATATCTAGGGAGAGTACCTACACGACAGGGTCGAATTCATCACCAAAGAATATGAAGCTGGAAAAGAGAAAGTGTTTTCTTAAAATGCATTTTTCTTTCAAATCTGAAAAAGCACTTTTTGGCTAAAGTTCACAGTTGACTGCCAAGTCAACTGTAAACTTTAAACTTTGTGCATGTGCACTTTTTGAATTGTTATGGATAATTTTAATTACCTTTTTTAGGTAGTTATTGCTCCCTTTTGGGTGGTTGCTGATATTTACCCTCCATTTATGCGTATGGGTACCTTTTGTAAAGATGAATCTGGGCCACTTGTTTAGTTTAGATCTTGGCCATTCATCTATTTTTGGAAACCTATTTAAAGGGACTGGTTTTCCCTCATTTTGTAAGAAGTTCATGGATTGTTGTTGAAGCTCTGGCAAAATTTACACAGGATTTAATGCAAAGTGAAGGCTATTTCTATTTCATTGTGAGTGCATGGTCTCCTTCTTCACCATTTAAATTATTTTGTTATGTCTTTCATTTTTCTATAGCATTTTCTAGATAAACATCTGATTGAATCCTTGTTGTTCATACCATTAGGGACTGACTTGCTGTCATTCCTTTTGCATGGTTAATCTGAACCCTCTCACATGCTTAGCTCGGTTATTAAACACTTAGTGAATGAATGTTAAAGTTCTGAAGCTATGTTCAATAGCATGAAAACTTATTTTCCCTTGGAGATCGCACTAGATTCTTACAAACGTTGTGCTTAAATAGCTGATAGTGTTTAATCCGGTTATTGGGAGGTGTCTGTCTGTTTTTCTTGAAAATGCTATCTTAGTTAAATAATTAGATTTCCTGTATCTCTTTTCCCTATCCCTCATTTTCCCTCTTTTTTTATCAAGAAACCCCGCAGTCCTGCTGAATTAGTATCAATCCAACTGAAACCAATCGATAACGAGACTGTTAGAATTTTAGGGAACTCATCCAGCAATTGCCCATCTCACCGTAAGTCCCCTTTGTGTTTCCAGCAAAACACATCAAACCAATGAGTAATCCCACAGTCAAGACCTGACAATCAAAACCTTGAGGTCATCCCCTTTCATCAAACGCAAAAAAAGTATTAGGGATTTTCTTATCTCAAGAGAGGATAGGATAATCAGCAAGTACATTCTATTCTGCGTTGGCCGGATGGATTTTGCAGCGATGCGACTTTAGACACATCAACACCATTCTACATGCCAAACACTTGACACGTATCCCAATGAACTCCTTCAATATGTATGGTCTGCTAAAATAAAGCAACCTGCTCCAAAAAATCAATACCAAAACCAAACTCTCCAAATATGCCGACAAGATGATCACCTAGCTATGCGAAGAAGATTAAAACAATACTCAGACGAATATGCCTCGTGCCCTAACAAATATCACCAAAAGGAAGAGTCGACTTGCATACTTGGGGTGTACGGCCAAACCCAAAAACTCACAAAAACACTTGAAAATCCACATCAAAATTGACCACAAACCAATGCCAAAAGATCTCAAAAAAACATCAGATAATCTACCTTGAAAATATTCATATCCATGTATGCCCAAAATCTTCAAAATCAATGAAAACCAATCTATTTTTAGAAGAAAAATACTAGTAAGATTGAAGAGGGTTTTTGTCCATGACAACTCCTAGAAGAACTCTTTTGTTCATTCGATAGCATCTCCTCATTTGTGCAACCTCTAAATGAGAGAAATGAGAGCCAAAACTCCAGTTTATAGAGTTTGAAGGGAAATAGGACATTTTAGAATTCAAAAATTTATTTTCCCTCAAAAAGCCCCCCTTAGCATTTTAAAAGAACTTAAGTCCCCCTATAACCACTTGTGCGTCCAATTTTGGGGACAAAACATAACATTTTAATATTTAAACACTAAAGTGACTAACTAAATGTCACTTTATTACTTTAGTGCAAGTATAAAATAATACCATTCACCTTGTGGAAAACTCAACAAAACACCAGAAATGAAAACCAATCATGTTTGAATATTAACCAATGTTGAAGGATGATGACTGGTGTCAAAATGAGAACTAACTATACATAACAGTGTTCTCCAAAGACTATGGACAACAAACCCGCAAAAACCCAAGAAGATTAGTGTTGAAACGAGAACTTAAGTTAGTATAAATAGAAATGTTCTCCAAAGATTGAGGAGAACAAACCCAAAAAAAAACTAGAAAAAACCAAAACGCTACTAAGAGCATTGTCACAATTGACATCTGCATAGTTGTTGGAAGCCAAGAAACTGCCAATGAGCTCACCCAAAAACAAGAGTCCCCTAACCAACATCGAATAGCCTAAAGAAACCTAGGAATAGGCTAACGAGAAGCCATGCCAACTAGGTGCGAGAAGGAGACATTACAATGATATTCTAAAATATGCACACCACACAACAAACTAATAGAAATTGAAAATACAATTGTTCAACACACAAGCGATCCCTAAAAAATATTACTCGCATGAATAGGACAGTTTTTGTCCTTAGACAAAAAACATATGTTCAGTCCCGAAAGAAAGGGGTTTGATTTCATAAATTGGTAATCTCCTTCCATACTAAACTACTCGTAAAATAGGCACTTGAGAAAATAATAATTAAATATTACATTTTTCCCCTCTTCCCTCCAAAACTTTAAACTCTTTAACAGTACAACATTAGTCATTTTTTTGTGAATATAACATGAAGTTACTTTTAAGACAAGTTAAATTAATAAATTACTCCCTTTATATCAACCCAATAGCCTATAGGAAATAAGATAGTAGGCTAATGATCTCCTAATGACTTACATTTCAAAAGGGAATGTGACAATGGAATCTTTACTCGAGTAATTTAGTCATGTGCTTCCAAATACACTCAAAATGCTTCCCATAAACACAAACAATTACCAAGATACATTAGTGCAAATGAGATTGTGGGGTCTTACCAACCCAATCTTGCAGCCTTCCTTAACATGCCAGCCAATCCACTGTGGAAAAAAAATCTAAAACATATAATTATTTCAACCTTCATATATACATTCATACAATAAAATTCCACAAGAATAATTATGGAGGATTTCAACAATAAACATAATTCAGAAATTTTACAAACTTTTCTGGACACATCCTGCCTCCAAGTCTTCAAATCCTCATGTCTTCACACCTTCTTGGCTTCCCTCATCTTTTGAAATCTGATTTCCCCTTCATCCTATAGCTGTCATGGCTACCTTGAACACCTACAAATTCCTCTCTCTTCTTATATTCTCCTTTGGCAAGCTAATTTCTTACACTTTCTTATGCAATTCACTGGAGCAACATGCAAGATCTTTCTCCAACTTTGTTGCTGATTGTTGATTCTTAACATCTTTAAAGGTTTGCATTTTATAGACATTAAAAAATTTGTGAGACACCAAAAATAGGCAGCCAAATCTGCTTTTTCATTTCCCATAACTTCACCCTTAAAATTCCATCAAAAAGAATGAAATAAAAACATAGTTTTGCTTCCAAAATGTGTTGTTGATGTTGCTACGCCTTATGTAGATGCCTTTGTAAAATGAATAAAATACTATGCCAAATTGTGCTACTTTGGTAATTGAAGATCCATTAATTACTTATCTAAAAATCATTATCTTTTCCCTCCATTTTAAGCACGCAAATTGAAAGAATAAGACAACAAAAGGAATGCCAAAAGTCACCTGTCTTGTGAATGCTTATCTAGGCATCAAAATTGATAAAACATATATCAATTCTTCTTTACAAGTTCCTCCTAACATGCCAATGGACCCCTTCAACCTTAAAATTACACAATACAATAATTTTAAAATCACATCAAGCACCGTGTTTGCCTCTGATTTTTGAAGTGGAAGCCAAGTATTGTTAAATGAATATTTTATCCTTACAACACTCAACAAGATGCGCTTGAATCTCCAACCTACACCAAAAACGTAAAAATTGAACCAAAAGAAAAAATGCTCCTATATCAGACACATGGGGTAAGGAGTTTGCGAGCATAGCTCACAAAGTGGAGTTGAGTGATTGAAACAACTTGCAGTGAACTCCATCATTGAAAGGATTACCTTGCAACACTTCTTTCTTTTCTTCTAACATTTAGTTGGAACAAAACTCTCTCTTTTTGCCAAATTTGCTCACCAATCTCCTTTATGCTTATAATTTGATATCTGCTATTGTCAAGCCTCTTCTTCCAAAACATTATCCATCTTCTTTTCCTTCTTTTTGTGGGTTTCAACCCACCACAAACTGTCCACCTCCACCCAATCTTTCCTTCCCTTCTCTTGTGGAATTTGACCCAGCATGAACCAACCATCTCCATCACAATCCACTTACATTTTCTTCTGTTGTGGGAGTTAACTCACCCTAACCCATCCTCCTCCACCAAGAATCTTCTTCCCAATTTTTACTCACCATTACATCTACATACATATCCGCATCAACATTATGTAAACCGAAAATTTCCATTACCTCTTCTTTCTCACACACTTCTACACCAACAAATACTTCACAACATCAACAAAACTTCTATTTGCCTAAATAGTACTACCTTTGTTACACAATTTCTCACCCACCATTTAGTTCATCTTTTCTACATGTAACTCGTTAACTTCATTTTTCAGATTTCTGAAAAATAACACATTACCTCTATTATCTAATTCCTCTCTTTTGTTGATAATGTTGCAACTCCTCTTAATGCAACCTACTTATCCTCTAACATTATGCCTTTTAAAAGACAATTTTTGCCTACACTCTCCTTTCCTTCCCCATCCACACATTGCTCATGCTTCTATTCTACATACATTCAAAAGAATGTTAACACTACCATGGGATTTATTTTCTCCCATCTACACCTGTTTTCACTATTTCTCAAACTCATCTACCTTTTCCTCTTCAAACAATTGTTCTATAAGTCTCATCTCCCCTTTTACGGCAGATCATCCTCATCTCCATCAACTTCCACATCAAATTTAGGACTCTCTAGGTCCATTTTCTGGACTTTTTCATCTCCATCTTCATTTCCTACATACCAAATATCACTTGCAAACATATTATCATAAAAGTAACAATGGAAGTCAACTTCACTCATTTTATTATTTTCTTCATCCTTCTCTTTCTTATTTGTATCTTTCTTTCTCAACCAATTTTCAAGGGAATCCAATCTTGCTTCAATTTTCTTCAATTCTTCTTTGTTTGACTCTTTTATTTCTCTCTTCATCCCAATACTGTTCTCAGAATAAAATTCTTACAGGTCTTTTCAAAGTGACCTTCCACCTTCCTTACCCTCTTTTTCAAAGACACCTTCTTCAATGCTTCTACAATTTTTAAAGAGCCAAGTCCCTTCCAAACACAAGGCTTCAATCTCACAATAATCTAAGGGACTAACCATCTTCTATTACAAATCACGCCAACAGAAAAATTACACCATACTACCCCCTACCCAACAAAGACTCCGGAAGATGCACCTCTCAAAACCCCCTCTACTCACTCTTAATAAAGGGAGTTGTACACCTTCTACCCAACTTTATCTCTATTGCAGGATAGAAATTACAAACCCTCTCTCATGCCTACAAAAATAAACTCTTTCATGCCTCTAACCATAGTTGGACTACCCGCCGATTTTTCAGCAAGTTTTAAAAAACTCGCAACTGTTTTTCCTTGGCGAGTTTTTACGACTTTAACTCGCCAAGTTTTTGGCAAAAACTCGCAAAAAACATGCCAATTTTTTGCGAAAAAACTCGGCGAGTTAGTGAAAAAAACTCACATGCCAGTGAATAAAAGCAAAAAACAGCAAAAATGAGTTTCATTTCATCATTTTCTGTCTTGTATTTTGCTAAGGAGAAAAACACACTCCCAAACACTTGCAAACTAATTTCTATCGATTTTTTTTTTCAAGTCAATCTCATTCTCTTCATCAAAATATTCACACGAAATTGTGATTTATACTTCAAGTTATATTATATGTATATATTGGCAGGATGTTTGAGAGTGGTTTGAGATCTCTAGGAGTTATAATGCAAATTCTAGGTTTTAGAAGATCTTTTAAATTTTCAGACAATCATATTTCAGTAATCAGTATGCTCCTATCAACATTCTCTCAACTCTCTCTATCTCACTCACTTTATCTATCTCACTCACTTTATCTACCCCGAATTTTAGACCTATCTATTTCCCTTTCACTCTTCCTCTATCCCCCTCTCTACCACTCTCCATCTCACTCTCTCCTCTCTCCCCCAAGATCTAGACCTATCTCTCTACCCCTCTCTTTCTCACCCTCAGACCCCTGTAAGGGGTGCTACCTTCAACCTAATTTTATTTTGCAGATGCTTGGTGGCAAAGTTGGGGTGGAAATACCCAAAATCTCAAAAAATTTGCCCTTGAATCTTATACCAGCCTTGTAGTTCATCCAGTTGTGAGCGCAATTGGAGCTTCTTTGAGGCCATCCACACAAAGAACAGGAGCAAGTTAGCTTAAAAACGCCTCAATGACCTTGTCTTTGTGCAATATAATCTTTAGTTGCGCATAAGGAAGGTAGACGAACCACCATCTGGTCCAATTGATTTGGATGATATAGATCCTTACAATGATTGGACATTGCACGAGCAGCCTCCATTGTTTACAGAGGATGACATCAATGATTTGGCGAGGCAGGCTATGAAGGAGGGGGGTGGATTTGGTTTCACACTGGATGACATTGAGGAGGATGGGGAGTCATTGTCAGTGCCAAGTACAACTAGAGACAGAGCTACATCCAAGATGGAGGACGAGCCACAACCAGAGCTAGTCATACTGAGCGAGGAGGCACAATCATGCCCACAATAGACTTCTAAGACTAGACCCTCTAGTTCTACCTCTCCCCTAGTTTTTACTCGAGCTGGGAAGAGGAAGGTGTAATTGTATATATTTATTTACTTTTAGTTCTACAAAAACTGTATACTATTTTGCTTCCAGCCTTCAGCATTCCTCATGAGGATGGGATTTTGCACCCACTTTGAGTTTAAATATATCTAGACTCAACTTGTTTCTTTTGTGTTCTCATTTATTGACTCATAGGATGCTTCTTCTCTCTGAATTTTACAAAAAAAAATGCCTTTCTAATAAAATTTAAGCATTTTTTTGAGTTCCTCAATTTTTTGTCAAGTATTGGCCAAGTTAATGCCGATTTTTTTTTTTGGGCCTTGGCAAATTTTTGGTTTTGGTGAGTAGTTCAACTATGCCTGTGACAAATAAAATCTCCCACATCTCCTCCTTTATTAACTCTTAACAAAACCCCAACAAAAAATTACAAACCCTCTCTCATGCCTACAAAAATAATCTCTTTCATGCATGTGACAAATAAAATCTCCCACAACTCTTTCTTTTTCAACTCTCAACAAAACCCCGACAAGCAACCAAAGCTCTAGCACCAAATTATGCAAAAAAGATTCCCCGGCCTTATCAAACTACGCAATATTGCAGTCTTAGCATACCAACCAATCCACTATTTCAGAACAAAATCTGAAACATATCTATTTCAACCTTTGTAGTCAGCTAAATAATAAATAGTTGTGTTCTGTATTTGCAGTGTTTGTCCCTGACCAAGTTGTTAGCTGTCAGTTGCCAGTTATTGATGGTTGGTAGCCTTAACCAACATCGGTCTACTATTTTTGTGTACTTCTTGTTCATATTTGCAGACTTCTCTAATGATATTGTACTTATTGTAGAATTAGTAATAAAGCTATACCATCTAAGTATGTGCCAAGTTAATTATATTCTTATATTTTGTACATCTATACTTTTGTTTACTTTGTAATCCTGTAAAGTACAATAAGCAAGTAAAGATTTAGTGTTGTTACGCAAGAAGAAATCAGGACAAATTTGAGAGATTCATGCCCTTAGATCCCACTAAAGGCGAGATGAGGCCACAAGGTGGTCAAGACCAAGCGATCAAGCGATCTTTAAGAATTGTAGAACAAAGAGAATGAAGAAAACAATAACAGGAAACATTCAAGGAAAATCTAGTCAGACAATTTCCAAATTGGAGCCCTTTAGAGAGCAAAGTAAAAGCCAAAGAGTCAGCCGCAATTATAGTCAGAAAAAAAGACACACATTCATTAAGGAGCATATACAACGTACATATATCCTTGGCTGATCATCTATGGTCTTCTTCTATATCTAGAATAAATAAAAATATATTTTACTCTTGTATCTAGTATCCATTATCATCTTTATTATTACTTCATGCATTTAATTTATCATATATAACAAAATAAATAACCTTCATATATACATTCATACAATAAAATTCGTCACGGAAAATAACATTTATGAAGGATTTCAACATTAAACAAGATTCAAAAATTTTACAAACATATTTGGACACGTACAACCTGCAAGTCTTCAAATCCTCATGAATACAGTCTAACCAGAAGAATTCACCATGTACTCTACTTAACACAATCCTTATGATATCCTTGGGGAAATCCGGGATACTAAGTATTTCAATGAAACCTAGGGTTTCTACTATCTTATGTTCAGGTTTGATATTTCCGGATTCATCACAGATTACAGTCTTATACATATTTTTAATTTCATCATCACCTAGTTCATCAACATGACAATGTATATACATTCTAGAGTCTTCAGCATATACTACTCCTTTAGGGATTTGAGAGAATGCACCTATGCTATCATATTTCTTAGCAATTTCGAGAACTAGCTGAAAAAAAAGGTCGAGGTCGCTTAACAACTTCAACGACAGTAGGGTTTGCAATAAATTCAGGAGTGGATGAAGATGCCATAGCTATAAATACCTCAATCTGCCTTAAGGATGAATGATTTGATGGATTGCTTCACTTCTTTGCTCGGAGTACCTTTGATCGGGAATTTTCGCGCTCTCGAAGATTTGAATCTCGGTGAATGAAAAAGGAGCCAAAACACTTGCTTTATAATGTTATTTTTGCCAACTACCATATTTAATGCTTGTCGGTTAAGTCACAACTTAAGTCATCTGCCAGTATAGAAGTAATTTCAACTTCTCACCATCAACCGAGGGAATAGTAGCATGTTTTTCATTTTGTTGCTAAACCCCCAAAAGAATTTTCTTCAGTTAGATGAAAAGTCTCTTGTCGGTGGAGTGTTACTCTGTTCTGTCGGTGGAAGAGTATTCACATCAACATTCTGATCTGACTTTCTGATCCATTGTTTTGAGAATTCTTGCTTTACCTCTTCAACTTTTTCTTTACCTTTCAAACTAGGACCTATGTTATTTGCCGGTGAGGACTTGCTTCTACAAAATTTAGCAATATGTCCAATCTTGTTACAGGCATAACAAGTCACATTGTTCTTTTCAACAGCTTTCCCATATCCTATGCCGGTATGTGTTCTGCATTGATTAGATAAGTGCCCAAATCTTCCACAAACATAACATCTCACATTCATTCTGCAATTTTCTGAATTATGACCAACTTTGTTGCATTTAGAACATTGACCGGTGGGTGTATTAGTGTTCTGATAATTTCTAGATCTACATTGATTTGCTCTATGACCATACTTGTTACAATTAAAGCATTTGCCATTAAATTTGTAAGCAGTAGGTTGTCTTACCGGTTTGCTATGATCATGATTGTTTGCATTACCGGAGCTTTCACCAACCTCAAAGCCAAGGCCATTTGTATCACCATTAGGTTTCTGATTCTTCACCATGTCACCAAGTTCTTCTGAACTTTTCTTGAATTTCTCCTTGTGATGATTTGCAGCAGTCAGTTCACTCTCCAAGATTCCTTTCTGTCTTATGAGTTCAGTTCTATCATTTTGTGTGTGCATTAGATTTGTCTTCAATATATCATTTTCATGATTGAGTCTTGTGTTTTCATTTCCAGAATCATTTAGTCTTCTAACCAAGTCTTCTTCATTCTTCTTTCTATCTTCAATTTCTTTACAAAATTTCATAGTCATATCCTGCATCTCATTCTGTGTACTACTGATCTCTTGTCTTAGCTTGTTTACCAAATCATTAAGAGTTTCCATTTCATCATTCTCATTCTGCATCTTTTCACAAAGTTATCTTCTCTTATTTCTTGCAATAGTAAGATTTTCTTGAAGTGCTTGAATGATATCCTGAGCAGCCTTTAGATCATCTTCAAGTTTGATATTCTTCACTTTTTCTGCATCATAGTCTGAAAGAGTTGTTTCCAATTGTTTTCTCAAATTTTCCATCTCTACCGGTGACAAGATCTTCCTTAAGTTGTTAGGCTTCTGAAATTAGAGGACCAGGTTTTGATACCAATTGTTAGGATTCCCAAAGATACTGAGAGGGGGGGTGAATCAGTATCTAACCGATTAATAAATTTACTTGACTTAAAACATGAAAAGCATATTAAAACTGTGTATCGGTAAACCAGAAATAATGCAGTAAACAAGAATAACAACAACCACATGAGAAGCAAACCATAACACAGTATTTTAACGAGGAAACCCGGTGTGGGAAAAACCTCGATGGGATTTCTGACTGTTGTGACGTTTTCACACATCGCCCCATTAAAATGGGGACCCCCTTTTTTCGCTTTTGTTTTGCCTGTTCTTCTCCTGCTTTTAGGGTTTTGAGTGAGTGAGTGAGTTGTCTGGGCTAAGGCTAAACCTTAGGGGTTTCTTTTAGATATTTTTCAAGCTGAGTCCAGTCAAATTTTGAAAGTTATTAAGCGTCCTCCCGAGGATTGAGATTGACTCAATAAGATAAGTCTGTCAAAGTCAGATATGTCTCAGGTTAGGTCTAGTTAGGGTTTTTTGAGGGAAAATTCAAATTTTGTCTAAGTGTTAGCATTTTGAAGATGAAATTGTATATTCTTGCCTAGGTAAATTTTGATCAAATTTCAGAGGCAGGATGATGCCTAAAACAGAAAAAGTGCTCCTGTCCCTCTCCAAGGGACCAGAGCACAAATGTTATTTTATGCATATTTGTCACTGACTTTTCTATTTTGTTTTGTGCAAGGTCTTCCAGAATGATAATTGGACATGACTTGATACTTTTGAAGATTTTGAAGGCACAAAAATGGTGAATTTTGAAGGTTGAAGGAAAAAGTGGTCCCGTCCCTCTCCAAGGGACCAAGGAAAAGCGCTCCCGTCCCTCACTGAAGGACAAAGGCAAAATGACTTATTTGAGCCATTCCTGGCCTTGTTTGGTTAAATTGAGACATCGTAGGCATAGTGAAGGACGAAATGAACATGATAAAGCATCCAGACTTGATTGAAAACAATGAAATGATGAAGTTTTTGCCTAGAAGGTAAAAAGTGCTCCCGTCCCTCACTGAAGGACCAGAGCACTTTTCTTTATATGCACAATTTTAGACCTCTTTTGGACATTAACTTTTACTCATAGCGTGAAGTAAGATGAAATCTTCCCTAGCAAAGGAATTTCGAGATGAAAAGTGAGACATTTTGGCTTAAAAGGCAAAAAGTGCTCCCGTCCCTCACTAAAGGACCGGAGCACTGAATTTCAAATTCGCACTATCTTTGCAAGGTTAAGGTGATTTTACGATTTGAAGAGGTCAAGGGAAGCATGTTTTGTCCATTGAATATAATTTAAGCGGTTCACAAAGGAGTAAATCAACCCAAATGACAAAAAGTGCTCCCGTCCCTCACTGAAGGACCATGCCACTTTTTCAAGTTTCTCTTCTTTGTTTGATATTTTATGGCAAAACTTGACTTGGATAGGAAGGACGAATGATGTTTTATGCCTTGGACACAATTGAGAGATTTAAAGGACAAAGAAGTATGCCAAAATGACAAAAAGTGCTCCCGTCCCTCACTGAAGGACCATGCCACTTTTTCAAGTTTCACTTCTTTGTTTGATATTTTATGGCAAGACTTGACTTGGATGGGAAGGACGAATGATGTTTTATGCCTTGGACGCAATTGAGAGGGTTAAAGAACAAAGAAGTATGCCAAAATGTAAAAAGTGCTCCTGTCCCTCTCCAAGGGACCAGAGCGATTTTCCAAAAAGTGCTCCCGTCCCTCTCCAAGGGACCAGAGCGATTTTCCAAAAAGTGCTCCCGTCCCTCTCCAAGGGACCAGAGCGATTTTCCAAAAAGTGTGAATTTCCTACAAGGCCAAGGCAAGTTTGTGATTGAAATGAATGAAAGAGGACATGATTAGCCCATTGAAGATAATTTGGGAAGCTAGCAAAGGACGGATAAGCTTGAAGTTGAAAAAGTGCTCCTATCCCTCACTGAAGGACCAGAGCACTTAACATGTTATCTAGCCTTTCTCGCCAATTTTGGACAAATTGAGGCCAAGGCGCAAGTTTGAAAAAGTGTTTAAAATGCCTTGAAGTGGAATTGAGATGCGAGAGTTGCAAATTTTGACAACTTGCAAAAGTGCTCCCGTCCCTCACCAAGGGACCGGAGCGTTTTTTCCAAATATGACTATTTACCTTGCATTTTGAAATGATATTTTTATTACCAAGGCTCAAGATGGAGTGAAATGTGATATTCTACGCCTGGAGGATAATTTGAAGTTGATATGATCAAGAATTCATGCAATGGACTCAAAAGTGCTCCCGTCCCTCACTGAAGGACCAGAGCACTTTTTATGAAAACAACTAATTCCCTCCGAGATTATGCTAAGGCAAAGTTGTGTGAGATAGGAAAGAACTTCTAAAGCATGATGAACAAAGGTTAGACTTCAAAAAACTGAGAATCCTAGCCCAAAAGTGAAAAAGTGCTCCTGTCCCTCACCCAAGGTCCAGGGCGAAAATGTCCTAAAGGCACCGTCCTCCTAAAAATCAAGTGAATTAAACTCAAGACTCCAATTAAAATGCCATTTTAAAATGCCTAGATGAAGTTTTGAACGTGAAAATGAGGAATGCAAGGCCTAGATTGAGAAAAGTGCTCCTGTCCCTCTCCAAGGGACCAGAGCGAAGTCATTGGCATTCATTATTTTTTTGCCATATCCCAACATTACTATCCTCCAAATCGCATTAGATGCCAAATTGCTAACTTTGGAATATTTGAAAAAATTAATTCAATTGGCATTTAATAAATTGATTTTAGGCCTTAAAAAATCGAACTTTTATTGTGAAGGCATTTAAAATTAATTTTTTTTAAATTAAAAAATTAAATGTGGAGCGCACAAGGCATTATTTGCCTTTATTCGACAAGTCGGCCTACTCCTTTTGGGTTTTTATTTATTATTTCACCTTTTATTTGTTAGGTCGGCCTCATGGGTAAGTGGAAGGTGAGCGCTCTATATATTGGAGGTGCTGTTTCACAATTCAAATCATTCAATCATCCTTTCAAGTGTGAAATTGGAGAGCAATTTGAGGAGCAAAATCCAGAGGAGTGGAGCGAATGTCTACTAAGTGTGGAGAAGCTAGTGGAGGGCGAAATTCATCTTGAAAGCTATTGGAGAGGAGAATTTCTTGCTAGATTGGAGGATAAATTCCAGATGTTTTGAAGGTATTTGAAGACGAATTTCCAGATTTTTGAAGAGGAAGGTGGAGTTTTTTTCCAAGCTAAAGGAGGTGCATTTTATCCAAGGGAGAGCTTTGATCTACACTTTGCCTAGCAAAATTCATCTATTTTTACATCATTTCTTAGAGTTAATTCTCAAGAGGAGGTATGGCAAAATCATCTTGACACCCTTATTCAAGGTTTGATTTTTTTAGACATTTTTTAGAAAAGTCTAAGTATTGCATGGTTAATTAGGAAATGATAACTCAAGATTTATCATGAAGTTTCCTAATTAAAATCTTGAATCTTCCTTTTAAAGTTTAATTTTTAGATTCCAAGATATATTACTAATTTTGAAATGTTGTGTAGGTATCAAGATGGCGACTCCAAAGCCCGAAGGATCTACAAGTCGGCAGGTTCTCATCAAGGACGATCAAGCAAGGACAAGGGCGACCTCCAATCCAGCCTAGCATTGACAAGGACGACCTTCTTCGATCAAACATCAACAAGGGCGACCTCCTCCAGCCTAACATCGACAAGGGCGACCTCTTCCAATCCAGCATTCCAACGCGAGGTACATCAATCATCCTGCACATCAGAGACAAAAGCAGTCGGAGCAAAGGGTCCGTTGAAGAAGCAGATAGTTCCAGATGAATTAATTAAAGCTAGCTTCTCAACAACATCAAGTTGAATATCTACCAAGTTACAAGTGTCAGACAAGGTGGCATCCTAGTCATCACTTCTCCAGTCAGTGTGGTCCACCTCAACAATGTCCAGATTCAATGTACCCAACTCATGGGAGGTGGCACAAACTTCTATGTACCTACCCCGGCTATCCATTGGTTGAATTTTCCAGAGAGGACATGTGTCCAAGCAATACAATTTTATCATTGGTCAAGCATTAAATGTTATGTAATGGTTGTAACAAACCCTAATTAGGGTTTTCATTGTAAAATCTTGGCCATTGATCTCGAATTGATCTTAGCCATTGAATTGTATTGAGGGCACTATATAAGCCCTGGCATTTCATTTGTAAAGGCATATAGAAGCAGTTAATAGAAGATAGATAGAGAGTAGTTAGAAGGTGATTAGCTAGTTGATAGAATAGCAATTAGAGTAGAGTAGAGAGAGAAGGCAAAGATTGTTGCCAAGATGTTGTTGTAAGAGACTTGTAACTTCATTGAAGAAATGGTGAAATTTATGGGTCGATTCGACAATTTGCATGGTCTTTATACTTCTTATATTTGATTTCATGTTATTAGATGAGTGGAAGAAATGTGCTTGATTGATGGTGGAATTCGTATATCCATACTACTAGCAATTTGTTGATTGCAGACTTGCCTTGTGTAGTCAACTGGAATCATTCAGCTTAAGCTTAACTTCAATTGTCGCTTCTTCATTGATATGCATCAACCTGATGGTGTCTATACCTGCAGTGATGATTCGAACATCATAAAGCTTTCCTTTGAAGATCGCACTAACCTTGTGGAGATGGTCCTGGGATGTCAAAACAAGACTTAGTTAGAATTTCATCAAAGATCATTCATTGCTCTTACATTCTTAGTGTTAGGATTAGATCCTTTCCTCGCCCTCATCTTTTTTCCTTTTTTTTAAATCAAAGCTAGTAAGAGCCTGTGTTCTAGCAATATTCAAAGCAGATCAAACGTTCAATCATCAAATGTAAGTCCCCTTGTGATTCCAGCAAATCACATCATACCACAGAGAGCTTATCCACACGTAGAGACCCTACATACAAGAACCTTGAAGTCATCCCGATTGAACCTTTTCGCGACATCTTCAGCATTCGGAGGCTTTATTCAAGAGAGGATAAGGTACCCTTGGGTATTTTATTATGTCTTTGATAGTGTACAAAATACACGTCAATAGAATTGGCGCTAGAAGGAGGGCTGATCGCGATGAATGCCTAACACCTGAAAATCCAGATTCTATCAATTCATAATTTACAAGGAGCAATCTTAAGGACCTTTTCACCCTCCTCCCGCGCTCAACAGAATTGGCGCTAGAAGGAGGGCGGAGTACTATCATGCCTCGATCATTATCAAGCTATTCATAGATAATCATATTCGCAAGGAGTTGTGCAGGACTTTTGTCCCTCCTCCTGCGCTCAACAGAATTGGCGCTAGAACGAGGGCGATCGCGATATTTGTTTGAACTACTGATCCTACCAATTCGCAAGGAGTTATTCAGGATTTTTTTGTCCCTCCTCCACGCTTGACAGAATTGAATTTGGAGTGCCTGACAGCAAACACGAACTCTTGAATCCAAGGAAGATCAGTGGAAAGCTTTTTCTCAAACACTCAACGGAAGGTGATCGTTGGATCATCAGTTGGACTTGCGAAAAGAAGGAATCAAGCTGGAACCAATTGAAAGTTCAAGTTAAATCTGAGATATTCAAGATCTCCCTTATTCCAGAAAATCCAAAAAAAGTGAAAAATAGAAAATCCAAAAAAAATCAAAAATCAAAAAATCAAAAAAAAAGAAGAAAAGATTTCTCAATGGAGTGACAGCAGTTTCACGAGGAGCAACAAGTTGATTTTCCTGAACTTTGGTGGAGATTAGATACGCAACTTTATCCACACAGATTGTCCGAGTTTGCAAGACCAAGGCAATGTCGAGTTCATGAGACAGAGGAACATGATGAAATGCATTGCTTGAAGTACTTATCAAGGATGGAATCGGCAGCGCAGGGAAAAATCTTCTTTTGGGATGTCCCTAGGCCAAAAACAGAAGAAAGCAACTTCAGTGTCCCAGAGACCAAGGATCCACTTCTAAGCTTCATGTGGATGATCGAGAGTGAGCTCATTTTGAATGGTGAAATGCGTTTAGAAGACATATTGCTACCATTGTGGTGTAGAATTCACAACTCACCTCACTCTGAATTTACTTGCTCAATATGTGAAATGGCTATCAATCAAGTGAGAAACCAATTTGGAATGCCAACTTTGTCCGAGGAAGAATGCATTATGAACAAATCTTGGGGTGTGCATCTCGCAGTTGAATTCAGGAGAACCTATGAACAAGACAATGCTCCAGCATCTGATTGTGAGAAGGATCAGTTGCAGGTTGACGATACCAATGCACCTGAGGAACAATGTATTACAGTGGATAGCTTGCCATGCCTTGCACCTGAAAAAGAATACCATGAAACAAAAGTTGAAGAATCAGTTGAGAATACTCAAACAGTGATAAAGGAAGATCCGGGAGTTGAACAAGCAATTAAAGAAGAGGACGACTCATTCCTTGAAGAATTCTCGTTTATGCTACAAAAGGAGATCCTTGAGATTGAATTGCAGGAGTTTTCAAATGGCCTCATTGAAGAAGACAATCAAGTTGAGATGTTGAACAAAGAGATGCAAATCGTCATAAGTGAGACCAAATATGAAAAGCAATCCAAAGGGGCGCTTAAAGATTTCATCACTCTCGTAATATTTGAGGAAGCATTGAAGGATCTTGTAGAGGAAACACAAATGGAATTACTACCAAATTTCTTTCAAGATAAGCAAGTTACTGTGAGTGATATGATCCATCATCAGCTTCGACCTCCCGAGACTATACTTGAAGACAATACATCACCTGAGATTATCTTTGATCCACTAGAGGAGATGTTTGAAGCTCAATCCATCAAGGAGACTCTCATTTTTGAAGATATGCTCACAAAGTTTCATGAAGATGCCTAGTTTATGCAAGATATCTCAGTGAAAACAGAGAATCTTGAGCTACTCGAAGGGGCGCTGCGCTTGTTACAAGAAGAACTTCCAAATCAAGACCAACATACTGCAAATGCTCGTGGAATAGTTCATCACCAATGGCCACCTCCTGAAGCAATTGGTGACCTTGCTTCCGACAATGCAGTTTCGTATGAGCCTGAAATGTGCCAGGTTGTCTCTTTCCTTAATCCTAGCCTTGAAAGTTATTATGATTTTGATTATGGGGATTTTGGGAAAACAACTTGCATTTGGATTGATCATGGTCCTAACGAATTACCCCAGTTGATCATTTTAAGTGAAAGCTTGCTTGAGTATGAGAGATGCACGGTGAGAGTTTGCCTTTCTGTGTTTAAGGATGAATTAGCTAGACTGAGAACCATCACGTTTGCCATGCTCCTGTTACACAACCTGAGAAATCATGTAAAGTCATGTATATATTTTGCTTCTTTGAGTTGCCTCGAGTCTACGAGTCTTGTATATAGGGTTAGAGTAGGTTTTCTTTTCGTGTTTTTAGATTAAAGGTCTTTTGAGCCTTGTTCTTGATTTGCCTTGAGTCATTTGACTCATGATCTAGTGTGGCTCAGGTAGTTTAGTTGTTTGCCTTTTTTTAGATGGTTTGCTTTTGGTGTGCGTTTTAGTTTAGTTTGTTTTGAGTCGGTTCATCGGTCGTTTGCTTTAGTTTAGGTGTCTTGAGTAGGAGCCTCCATCTTCTGAGAAGGGCGTTTGTGTTGTTGCCCACACACTGGCAATATCCTGGATCTTATGTTAAACTCATTTCTTAGATATCCATTCATGGAGTGCTCGGAATCCGAGGTTGTTCCTCTCCAGTTTTATCATCTGATCAGGACCTATATTTGACTTGGAAGGGAATCATTTTCTATATCTTGATGCCGACATCTGTTGATTACTATATCTTCACACATTAATAGACTCCGACTCATTATGGTTTTCAGGCAAAACTGTGATTGGTGAAAAATCCAAAATCTGACTTCAGTGCCACCGCAATCCTCAAACCCTAGTAAGCTTCACTGCTTATGAGCCAAAGGAATTGACGGAATGAAAAAGCAGTATCAAAAGAAAAAAATGAGAAAATGAAAGAGAAAAATGAAGAAAAAAGAAAAAATGAAATGCAATGAAATGCAATGAAACATCAAAATTGGCTAAAGGGGAATATGCGAGTAACTCCATCGGGGCTATAGACGCCTGGCTAGCAATGGAGCAATGCTCTCATACAATACCGGTTTAAGCTGTGCTACATACATAAACCCTTAACCTATAATTTGCATATTAGGTCTGCTTATCTCACATCCTATTACATATCTTTCCTATTACAAAATGATCTCATACATATATGAGTCATATTACAACTCGCCATGTCGGCTTACAATGATTTTACAATTAATTACAAAATACATTTCAAACAAAATTGAGGTCAGCCAAGGTGTCGGTGTCCTTCCTTTCACTGTCGGTGTCCTGTGTGCCAGTGTAGAGTTTCTCTGTCGGTGCCAGTGTCGGTTTCTTTGTCTTGCCGATATCATATGATTGCAAGGTTGCCATCAATGAAAAAACCTTCAATCACCTACAATTTCTCATTGGAGTGTGCATTTGCCAACAATCTCCCCCTTTGGCATTGATGGCAACACTCATGAGAAAAATCAAAAAGGTGTCCAAAATGATATCCAAAATTAGTCTGCTCAAAATTATCTTACCAAAACTCTATGCTCCCCCTGAGCAGATGAAGTCCCTTCCTTCTGACCATTTTTCTCATCCCACTACTCCCCCTTTGACATCAATGACAAAGCTTGTCATTCGCTGTCAGTGGAGTCCTGCCTGGATTCTTGTAACCGATGGGTTACAATCTGAAAGATATCTGTCAAAACTAAATTTATGCCATTGCTGAATGTTTTGCAGTCTTTTATTGCCTCTTGTGTTCTCTGCACTGTACCGGTGAGTATGTATATTTGTTCTTCCAGTGTCTTCAGTCTGGGAACCAGATCCTCAGATATTTCTTTTCTCAAAGAAATAAGATACTCTAGTCTTGGACTAAGTCTGCATTTTAAGTCCTTTGCCTTATCCTTTATTCCCTGTTTGTCTTTCTCTAATTTCTTGATTTTCTCTTCCTGCTCTGCAATTTTATTTTCTAATTCCAAAAATGAATTTGATGTTCCAATCAAATTGTCAGCAATATTATTTATTTTCTCTTGAGCTTTGCTGATCTCCTTGTCAAGATCCTCTGTTAAGACATTTGTTTTGCAAGTATCCCTGTACAGTTTCTTGAAGTCATAGATTATTTCTCCAAGTTCCGGTAAGAGGGCATCCATTTCTTCCTTGTTTTTCTTTACAATATCCTCAAATATTTTCTCTTTTTCTTTTATCATTCTCACCTTAAATGTATCCTCATTTATTTCATCAACAGTTACTAGGTTGTCAGTGATAAACTTAAACAATGTGTCTAGTTGACCTAAAGAATCTTTATTCTCAACACTGCACTTTGGTCCTATCAATTTAAGAATTGGTATAGTATCATCAATAGCCTTATAGGCTTGTGCATTGCATTTCGTGATCTTCTTTATTGAATCTAATAAGACCTCAGTTACATTAGTAGGTCTGAATTCTGTGATAGCTGTACCAGATGTTTGTCCAACAATTTTTACAATAGCCATGCTACCGGTTGTAGTTATTTCCTTGCTTTGTTCGACCTTTGGTAGGTCTGTCTGAGCTTGCATTTCCACAAACAAAATTTTGGGCTTTTCAGTTTGGCCGGGTGGCACTGTCTCTGTCTGTACCTGTGCTTCAACCTGTATCGGTTTGGGTTTCTCCAAATGTGTCTCAGACGGTTTCTCTGAGCTTTTAGTTGCCGATTCCTCGGTTTGTGCCTCTGAACTTTGCTTAGTCGGTTCTTCAGATGGTTTGTCTGTTATATCTACCGGTTTCTCAGTGGTATCCTCTACCGGTTGCTCTGTCTATGTAGGTTTTTCTGTGTTTAACTCAACCTCTGCAGCTGGTGACTCTGTGGTCACATCTTTCTCCTTATCCTCAGTGGTCTCTCTGTCAACCACGACATTAACTTCCTAAGTATCTACATTTAGAGTATACAGAATTTCTGATTCAAGGTTTGTATCTTCTACCGAAGTCTCCAAACTCTCAGTGGATGGTTGATTTGTAGTAGTGTCTACCGGTGGAGTATCTGAACGAGGCGGGGGCATATTGTCAGTTATTTTTAAACTTGGTGGTCCACCTACCTTGCCTTTACCCTTGTCTTTGTCCTTTTGATATACTCTGATAGTTTTAGGTCTAACTAATTCTTCCTCTTTTTCTTTCTCCACAAAGAAACTAGGACCTTTGTTATTTGCCGGTGAGGACTTGCTTCTATAAAATTTAGCAATATGTCCAATCTTGTTACAGGCATAACAAGTCACATTGTTCTTCTGAATAGCTTTCCCATATCCTATGTCGGTATGTGTTCTGCATTGATTAGATAAGTGCCCAAATCTTCCACAAACATAACATCTCACATACATTCTGCAATTTTCTAAATTATGACCAACTTTGTTGCATTTAAAACATTGACCGGCGGGTGTATTACTGTTCTGATAATTTCTAGATCTACACTGATTTGCTCTATGACCATACTTGTTACAATTAAAGCATTTGCCATTAAATTTGTAACCAGTAGGTCGTCTTACCGGTTTGCTATGATCATGATTGTTTGCAGTACCGGAGCTTTCACCAACTTCAAAGCCAAGGCCATTTGTATCACCATTAGGTTTCTGATTCTTCACCATGTCACCAAGTTCTTTTGAACTTTTCTTGAATTTCTCCTTGTGATGATTTGCAGCAGTCAGTTCACTCTCCAAGATTCCTTTTTGTCTTATGAGTTCAGTTCTATCATTTTGTGTGTGCATTAGATTTCTCTTCAACATATCATTTTCATGACTAAGTCTTGTGTTTTCATTTCCAGCATCATTTAGTCTTCTAACCAAGTCTTCTTCATTCTTATTTCTATCTTCAATTTCTTTAAAAAATCTCATAGTCATATCCTACATCTCATTCTGTGTACTACTGATCTCTTGTCTTAGCTTGTTTACCAAATCATTAAGAGTTTCCTTTTCATCATTCTCAATCTGCATCTTTTCACAAAGTTCTCTTCTCTTATTTCTTGCAATGGTAAGATTTTCTTGAAGCGCTTGAATGATATTCTGAGCAGCCTTTAGATCATCTTCAAGTTTGATATTCTTCTCCTTTTCTGCATCATAGTCTGAAAGAGTTGTTTCCAATTGTTTTCTCAAGTTTTCCATCTCTACTGGTGACAAGATCTTCCTCAAGTTGTTAGGCTTCTGAATATAGAGGACCAGGCTCTGATACCAATTGTTAGGATTCTCAAAGATACTGAGAGGGGGAGGTGATTCAGTATCTAACCGGTTAATAAATTTACTTGACTTAAAACATGAAAAGCATATTAAAACTGTGTACTGGTAAACCAGAAATAATGCAGTAAACAAGAATAACAACAACCACATGAGAAGCACACCATAACACAATATTTTAACGAGGAAACCCAGTGTAGTAAAAACCTCGGTGGGATTTGTGACCCACAATATTCGCTTACTGGCCAATAAGGGAATATTACTCTTACAATAGGGGCTTGCATATGCAGGAAGGCCAAGTGCCTAGAGCTCACTGCTCAATTACAAAAGAAGTCACACTGACTTACAAAAATGGATTATATTAATCCAATATCTTGTACTGCTTCAGATTAGCATCTGCTATGCCAGATCCAGTACTGGTTTAAGCTCTGCTACATACATAAACCCTCAACCTATAATTCGCATATTAGGTCTATTTATCTCGCATCCTATGACATATCTTTCCTATTACAAAATGATCTTATACATATATGAGTTATATTACAACTCGCCATGTCGGCTTACAATGATTTCACAATTAATTACAAAATACATTTCAAACAAAATTGAGGTCGGCCAAGGTGTCGATGTCCTTCCTTTCACTGTCGGTGTCCTGTGTGCCGGTGTAGAGTTTGTCTGTCGATGTCGGTGCCGGTTTCTTTGTCTTGCCGGTATCATATGATTGCAAGGTTGCCATCAATTGCAAAACCTTCAATCACCTACAATTTCTCATTGGAGTGTGCATTTGCCAACATATCTCTCAAGCACAAAACTGGCACAAGCTAGGAAGCTCTCAACTTCAAAGCACAAGTATGGGACAAATTCGACAACACTTCGTTACAAAATATTCATGGATACCCAAATGAGGAGTAGAGCGAAGTATTTATAGATAAAGATCTCCTCAAATTCAAATTCAACTACCTCCAAAATGACATGAAATGAAATGGCATTTTGCACGCCCAAGATAATTTAATTTTTGACTTAATTGAAGTCAGATATTCCTCCAAAGGGGACGCCAAAATCAACAACTGTTTACACATTTTAAAGATTATAATCTTTAATGAAATATTTCCAAAATGGACACGCAGCCTTATGACTTAAAAAATAATATTTATCACCTCAAATTGCCCCCCTAAGTCATAACCAAAAATATATAAGTCACACGCCTAGGCCAAGGGAACATTAAAATATATTAAAAATACATTTTTCCATCTACTGAACAACTGCCATAGTGAGCTAAAGGCCAAAAGTATTGAAAACTGCACTGCCAAAAATAGCCTCTGAACTGGACCACTGAAACCTGCCAAAAATAGTACATACCATAAATTGCATATTGCTAATAATAATGTCTCCAAAGTGATTTTAACCACATTTTGAGCAGTCATCGCAACTTACTAAAAATAGTAAGTCTAGAAAAGTCTTCAGATTTAGTTGCATGTCACGCCATAGCGAAGCTCTCTAAAAACCCAGAAAGAATTTAGAATCAAGATTGTAAAATTCCAACATGCAAGACACCAAAATTGTCAAAACATCCTCCTAGAAAATAGGAAACCCTAATTACTGCTCCCGCCTAGCCTACGGGCCTCCGGAATAGGCTAACGGTCAATTGAACTAATTACTGTTGAGAAGGGGACATTACAAACTCTCATGGTTTCTTGAACACCTATAACACCCCTGCGAATTCCTCTGTTATAATCTTCTCTTGCCAGGCTAAATTTTTATGCTCTTTCTTATGTAATTCTTTGGAGCAACCTACAAGTTCTTTCTCCAACCTTGTTGATGTTGGTTTCTCATTCTTAACACCATTTAAAGCTACATTTTATAGAGGTTGAAACATTTGTGAGACACCAAAAAAGAGGCACCCGAATCTGCTTTTCATTCCCCATAACTTGATAATTGAAATTCCTTCAAAAGGAAATAAAAACATAGTTGTGTTTCCAAAATGTGTTGGTAATCTCGTTCCACCATATCAAACACCTTGCTGCTGTAGATGCATTTAAAAAATGAATAAAATACTAAGCCAAGTCATGCTCCTTTGGTAATTGAAGAGTCATTAATTATCTTTCCAAAAATCACTATCTTTCCCCTCCATTGTAAGCACCCAAATTGAAAATTGAAAGAACAAGACAAGAATGGAAAGCCAAAAGTAACCTATCTTATGAACAGGTATGTAAGCATAAAATTTGATAAAAAAAATATTAATTCTTCTTTACAGGTTCCCAAACTAAAAGTCACCTGCTTTATGAACAGGTATGTAGGCATCAAATTTGATTAAAAAAATATTAATTTTTCTTTACAAGTTCCCTCTAACATGCCAATGGACCCCTTCAATCCTTTCAATCCTTAAAAATCTTAAAATTATGCACATTAAACACCTTGTTTGCCTCTGACTTTTAAAGTGGAAGCCGAGTATTGTTAAATGAAGATTTTATCCTTACAACAATCCATAAGATGCTCTTGAAGCTCCAACCTACACCCACAATGCAAAAATTGTACAATAAAACTAAAATATTGTTGTAGGCTTGCTTGTGAGCCTGGATGCTCCTGCATCAGGTATACAAACTAGATACTCATTTAAAAAATGTTAAAACGTTATTATTAATAAGACGAGAAAAGTTGTCCATTGGCAAATTTCAAATAATCAAGAAGAGTCCAAATGGGAAATTCAAATAAAGTGGTCCCAAGAGATATACAAATTAGATAGACTCATTTTAAAAATGTTAAACCATTATTATTAATAAGACGAGAAAAGTTGTTCATTGGCAAATTTCAAACAGTCAAGTAGAGTCCAAATGAGAAATTCAAATATAGTGATCCCAATTTTGCAACACTTGTACTATGTGGCCTTATACCCATCAACAAGGAATTAATGTAAACATAGCAATACAAAACCAAACATATTTATACAGTACTCAGGGTTCCATTTCTAAAGCAGACAATAATAATGGTTAAGAAATGAACCTACGACACTTATTTGTAGGAGAAAGAAACAAACCAAAAAAGTTGCTCTTCAAATTTCAAATTAAAAAATAAGAACTTTTTAGTTTATAGAACATATATGAGGTAACACACCATGCCAGTGTTCATCCACACTGTATCTATGAAATCCCCCTCCTATGTGATCATGAACCCCTCCTCTAGCCATGCAACGTAGACTGAACAAAGCCATCTCCAAGGCCTTGCTGGCTTGGGCCTCTTTTCCAGCTTGATCCAATCTCTTATATCTCTGTAGCATCAACTGTATTTCTACTGGTCTAGGAAATTTGGGTGCAGATCCAAACCCTCCATATTTTGAGTCATAACTTTTTCCAAGCTGTATCAAAAGAAAACCATTAAAATATTTAAGCATTATTTTTATTTTATCAAAAACCAAAATCTTTAATAGAGAGCACGGAATCAAAAGTAGTTTGAAGGTCATGGCAAGTATAGAGACAATTGAAATCTTAAGGCAAAAAAAACAACCGAAAAACAAGAGAATGGCATTAGATTACAGCATTGCATGTTCACAACACCTTAATAGATTGAGTCATTATGAGAGTTGCCATGTTTGAAGACAAAAACACTTAAGACACTGAACATCAACTAACTTCTTTGACAAACCACATAGGACATTCATACAAATAGCTCTATCTATTTTCACCATAAGATACCACAAAATTCAGACTGAAATGGCTACCTGCTAAGTAAAAGGCAAACCATTTACATTCAAAAAGTGGATCTCTTTTATGATAAAACATAATATAAGCAAGAATGCATTGAACTGAACAAAAGAGGTATTTTAAACTAAAATGTGGGTTACAAAAAAAATTAAAAAAACTAATTCTACAGTAATATCCAAACCTCTATACTGCTATACTTGAGGTAATTATAGAGTAAAAAATTGGATATAAATCTTCATTCCTTTACATTAGAACTTATCTATTTATTTACAAAAACTGCTTGATACAATCTCATAAGCCATGGCTTGTTGACTTTTATACGACAAAATAGGTGATAATAGGCAGATGAAAGAAACCTATTAAAATCCAATCAGAGTTTGGTCTTTAACAGAAATTCATATATATAAGATTGATGTCCATGTTGCCAAATGCCAATAATAATAACCTTTTTGTAATAATGCAAAGAGTGAGGTATGTTAAATGACGATGTACTGCAGATTAGAGAGTACCATAAAATTTAGACTAAATTGCTATCATGGATTTCTTTTTCATTTTACCTGGTTAGCACAAAATTGAACGGCTTGTTGAGATAACCCCTCTGTTAATTCTTGTGAAACTGCTGAAGTAGATAATGCTTCTGCAAGTTGTCGAATAGCACTGTCCCCACTATCATGAAGCAAACTTTTTTTGGAATCCCAAGCTTCTTTAACTCGCCTGCATGTAAAACAACAAAAGGTGTGTCAAATCTCCATTACAACAGCTTGACTAAATTTTATATATAGAACAGTGACACATTTTTTGAAGAGTGTGAGCTGACCTCAAGACTGTCTTGAAACCTGGTCTGCCATATTTATCATCAGGAGGAAAATATGTTCCCCCCATCATTGGCTTCAAATCAGGGGTGATAAACACACTTAGAGGCCACCCACCACCTCCATAAACCATCTGTACATATGTCATATACACCTGCAAATGGGAAACTCACATTGAAACATGCCAATGCCTGACTTAACTTAGAAAACTTGCACCATGAAAGTGCCTCTCAATGAAACCTCCACATCATCCATTAGAATTCTTCAGCAGTTACCTCATTAATTGCATGTTTAAGTTATCCCTTGAAGATTACACCTTGATAATATAACTTAATGATCTATGAATACAATTGTTTGTGAGATTTTTATTTCTGCTAGCTGAAAAGATGAGTTGGATGATGTCCCAAGTTAAAGATGTCCTATCAGTGCTGAATGTCACAAGAACATCTATTTTTGGATGTGGTTTGACGATGGTGCTTCTCTCATTAGAACATTAAGTGTTACTGATGTGCCTGGAGTTGTGCACAAGTACTTTGTTGTTGAGTGCAGTGCCTGGGTGGACAACCGATAACATAGCTATTTAAGTCATTAGGAGCATGCGTAGAACAACTGTTACATCCATCGGCTACAGAAAGAAATGGAAAATACAACTACGATTAATGTTTTCATATTTCAAGCCATTTAGTAAATTAGTATAGATGCCTCTGATACCTATCAGCTCTCTAATTACCATATTCACCACACACAAACAAGATTAAACCTTGCCTCCAATTTGAAACTTGAAAGGTTTATAAAGATAAATATAGTCTTGTTTTGAGCATGCATGGATAAGGCAGCCCAATGAATAAAATATTTTGTAGAAACAATGTATTAAATTCAAAACCTAAAAGTAAATGATGCTTTCTACAACTGAACATTAATGACAATCCTAGGAGGAAATAATGGTTTCCAAAAGAAGAACACCAGGAGTAAGTTAATAGTAAAACCTTAGATGGAAGAAAAATATGTAGAGCATGGTACTAGTTAAATTAGTATATAGTTATACAATTTGCTGCACACTCTATCCAAGATTTGTGAAAATAAGCTCACAAATAAAAACGAAATTGAGGTCTCAATAATTTTTATAAATATTATTTGCAGCTTTCAAAATTAAAAAGTGATCTAATAAATATCAAGCATGAGTTGTGAACCTTATCCACATCTGGCCGCTCCTCTCTATCAACCTGCAAATAACAATATTTTGCTTGTTCAGCCTGAGACAAATATCATAGATAACTTCACATGCAAATTCAATGACTAGCTCTTTCAAAATCATGTATGCTCTATATATTATTGCTATGCACTAAAGTCCTAAAATAAGACAAGGGAATCAGTAGCAATAAACAATAACATCACCTTGATGCTCACAAACCAGTCATTCAATAACGTTGCCACCTCTTCATTTTCAAACGACTCCACCTCCATAACATGACACCTATGCATGAAATACAATTAAATGTTACCAACCTATCACAAGGCTGTCAATAGTTCATAAATCCTAATAGCTTTCGCAGATTCCTCTAGTGATGAAGATATGGATGGATACAATCACAGAAAGTTCACAGGCTCACAGATAGCTGCAATTGAATGTTAAAATATAAAAGGCACATCAATATATCTGTGAAAAAGTGAGAACAAAAGCAAACATACATAACACAATATTTACATGGAAACCCTTACGGGAGAAAACCACAGCAAAATACTTCCTTTATATAATAATTTTTTTACATAATTTAGAGGCACCAACCCCTCATTCGACTCATGAACATTTGTCCACTAGAGGCACCAACCCCTCATTCAGTTTGTGAGAACTTTCCCACTAGAGGCACCAACCACTCATTCAATATTCCACTTTAATAATGTTGCTTCTCCAATGGATGATGGATTCACTATAACGCTCTTCTTTAAACTGCCAAAATCTCCTTCCTATAATCTGATCATAAAACTGTCACAAGAATATTCACAATCTCTCCAAAATCTGCCACAAATTTCTCATACACTTCACCTCAAATCTGAAATGATCTTCATAAAATTCTCTCTCTTAAACTGGTGTATGTACTTGGTTGTCTTCTTTTCATTCACAAACTCTTCATCTTCATTTCCAATCTCTACAAATACCTTTATTTTCTAAGAGTCATACTCTTTGAACAGATCACTTAATACACCAATCGTAACTCTTGAAAAATATTTAATCAAAGGCATCCCTTAATCACACCCTTTTGCAAAGCAACTAATGCATCTTTAGAAGAGTATTTTCTTAATCAAAGTCACACCCTTTGGAAATTAGTTATTGTCTAAAATAATTCTGTGTAATTGTTGCTAGTTAATTGTTGTTTATAACAAACCAATGCATCATCAATCATTGCTAGCTTAAATCGCTGCTTAGACAGATGCATTGTCTCTATCAATCACTGTTCATCTTCAACCACTGCTTAGGATATGCTTGCTCCACCATTCTTCATCTACTTTAGTTATAGATTGGCCAGTCACAAATGACAAAACAGAACTTGCACTACTGAATATTAAGTCGTCGTCTTTATGCTGCACATATTAAGATCAATGACTTATTCAAACGGACATCAATGACAAACTTTTCAACAGTATATACATTTCATTCATTTAAATATCTGAAGGTACATAGAAGGCTATTTCTAGACATTAATTTGAATATTCATTTGCCTCTTAAAGAATATAAATCACAAAACTCTTTAATTTACACAACTTCACAGTTTGTGACCACATTTTTTTTAACTTTATGCACAATTTGCTTCATGCAGTTTCTAAATTTACACAGCAACACATCACTCCAACATATTTCCTGCAAATCTTGCAGCTTTACTAAAACGAAAATGCACTATCTATTGATCCTCAGAATCACAATTAGGATATGCAATCATATACATAATAAAAAATTTTGAAATAATCTAAAAGCTGAAGAAAATGTTCAAAATATATTTCAGACACAAATATCCATAATTCAACTACTCACCAAAAACAAAAACTTGCCAAGGCCCGAAAAAAAAAGTCAGCAAAAACTTGGAGAAAACTCGGCAAAAACTCGGCACCTTAAAAATTGCTTAAGTTTAATTAGAAATGCATTTTTTTAACAAAATTGAATGAGGAGATGCATCCGATGAGTCAATAAATGAGTACACAAAAGAAACAAGCTGAGACTAGATATATTTGATTGATTTAAATGCAAATTGGGTACTAAATGGCAACCTCTTGTGAAATGCTGATGGCTGATAGACTTAAACAAAATGAAATTGCAAACTGTTTTTGTAAAACTAAATGTTAAAATTAGTCTCAGTCGTAACTCTAAACAAAATCGTAATCTGTTTATTAGCGCCCAGAAATTCGATTTTATTATACTTGCGATTTAATTGAGATTTATTTAAGTTAGTATTAAACTAACATATTAGTTTGCTATTGTGATGTTTGATTTAAGTAATCCCGCCGGTGTAGAAGGATCGTGGCTCCACACAGGGGTCACGACCCTATGTGGAACCACGTGGTTCCACATAGGATCGCTACCCCCTGTGGAGGCACGATCCAATGAAGACAAGTGATATATATCTGCCACCCTTTGTTGAATAAAAGATCGATAAGTACGATACATGCTGTGAATGGTAGAAGATATAATTGCTTGGTCTTCGTATCTGCAGAAGCAAACTGATAAGACATAAAAAAAAATCAGTTTTATATTTCTTTAAATCAAATGCTAACAGTATAAATTCATTGTCTCAAAATTCTGATTGTTCTGAAAATCATCAGTGTCTATTTACATTTACATGGTATCAGAGCCTAACTACTTAAGATCCGAATAGACTAAAAGCGAAGTTTACATATCAAATCAAAGATTTCTAAAATGGCGAACACAATCAGATTCAAGGACAGACTCGAAGGAGCAGCAAATTTTGTGGCTTGGAAAGTCAGAATTATGATAGTATTAAAAGAGAACAACGTAATCAAATTCATAAAAGAAGACAAGCCCGAACCTAAAGACAAGCCTGAGAAAACTCTGTGGAATGAAGGAAATGATAAAGCTGTAAAAATCGTGATAGATGCAGTAAGGGATCACATAATACCACTTATAATAAAATATGACAACGCTTATGAAATGTTCAAAACCCTTCAAAGGACGTATGAGATAAACAATTTGAGCAAAACCCTAGCTCTAAAAAGACAGTTGAACCACATAACTATAAATAAAGGTGAAACAATAAACTCATACTTCGTGAGGATAGGTTCACTTAGAGATTAACTGCAAAAACTTGATTCTCATGTCGAGAAGCAAGAACTATCAATGATTACCCTAGACGGATTACTTGAATCCTGGGAATCATTCAAACAAGGCATAAATGCAAGGGATAAATTAACAGAATTTGATCGACTAAGGGATGACTGCCTCCTTGAAGAGTCAAGGCAAATGAAAGGGGGAAATCACAAAACTAAAGATGAGGACCTCCACATTCTGAATACCGACTCCCGTAAGAAAGGCAAAAAGAGAAAATCCCATCATGGGAAAAGCTTCCACAAGAAAGACATGTCAAAAATCCAATGTCATAGATGTGATCAGTACGGACACATGTCATTTAATTGTTCTGACAAAGTAAAACAGCAGGCATCATTCACCAAAGTAGAGAGGAACACAGAACTTGAGTCTGAGAAGTTTGTATTATATTCAGCACTATCAAGTCAAGCTTCAAACAAGTCTAACACTTGGGTGATAGACAGTGGATCGTAAAGACATGTCACCGGATTTAGAGAATTACTTGACTCAATGGAAGAGGGATCAAATGAAGAGGTAACAATAGGGGATGACTCTGCACATCCTATAAAAGGTGTCGGGACATGTACAATCAGACTGAAGTCTGGAATCTCAATCCAACTCACCGGGGTACTATTTGTACCAAGCATCAAAAGGAACTTAGTCTCTATCTCTGCACTTGAGGACGACGGATATAGAGTCTCATTCATAGAAGGAAAGGTAATGGCATGGCCAAAAACATCCACCTTCAAAAGAGCACAAGTGATTGGTTACAGACAAGAGCACCTATATGAATTGTGTAATGAGCCAAATCAAACCTTACTTCATGAAGTCATAGATCAAGCAGAAATTTGGCATAGAAGACTAGGGCACTTACATTTTCGTGCCCTACCCTCTATGGAGAAATTAGTCACAGGACTACCTAAACTAAAGCCAATTCATTCAGATGTTTGTAAAGGATGTGCACTAGTGAAAAACACTAAAAGCTCTTTTCCCTGCAGTTCCAGAAAAACTAAAGGAGTACTAGAACTAGTTCAGTCTGACTTATGTGGGCCTATGTCTGAACCATCACTAGGAAGCGCATTATATTATGTAATCTTTGTAGACGATTTTTCTAGGAAAAGTTGGATTTATTTTCTTAAAAGTAAAGAATCTGAAGATATTCTTAGGAAATTTAAAAAGTTCAAATCTATTACAGAAAATCACTCTAGTAGGAAAATCAAAACTCTTAGGACTGACAATGGTAGGGAATACACATCAGAAGTATTTAAAGAGTTTTGTAAAGATGTTGGGATTAAGAGGGAGTTCACTGTACCCTACAATCCTCAACAAAACAGGGTTGCTAAAAGAAAAAATAGAACAATAGTAGAAGCGGCAAGGGCTATGTTGTTAGCTCAAAACCTAGAAACTGCACTTTGGGGAGAAGCCAATAATACTGCTGTATACATTCAAAACAGATGTCCTCACTCTCATATTGGTGACAAAACTTCTGAAGAAGTCTTTACTGGAATTAAACCTGATATTAGCCATCTCAAAATATTTGGATGTCCTGTTTATATTCATGTATCTAAGGAGAAAAGAACTAAATTAGAACCTACTGGACAGAAAGGGATTTTTGTAGCATATAGTGAAACATCTAAAGCTTGCTGAATATTCATCCCTGGTCAAAGACAAATAGAATTAAGCAGAGATGTCATATTTGAGGAAGATATAGCTATTAACAAAACAAGGAGTTCCATCACACCTGAAATCCCAACTAATTCCATTAATTTGGAAGAAGATTCTCTTTTTGAAACTCAGAGGGAGCATCCTGAGGATAACACCTTGGAACTTGAGAACACTACAATAGAGAATCCCAGGAAGAGACCACTATGGGCCACTAAAACAATATAGGAAGCAGAATCCTTTGCAGCACCTAGAGGAACATTTAGAGAAAGCAAAAGACCTTCAAAGTTTTCTAGCTATGTTACTCTAATGACAGACCTCATAAATGTTGAACCTTCAAGTGTCGGAGAGGCTCTTAAACAGCAAGTATGGAAGGATGCCATGATAGAGGAATATCAATCTATCTTAAAGAATGATGTGTGCAAAATTGTGCCTAGCCCTAAAGGAAAATCAATTGTATCTTCTAAATGGCTCTTTAAAATTAAGCATGCTGTTGATGGCAGTATAGAAAAACATAAGGCAAGATTTGTTGCTCGAGGCTTCTCACAGAAGGAAGGAATTGACTATGAAGAAACATTTGCACCTGTTGCACGATACACTTCTGTCAGAACAATCTTGGCTATAGCAGCATCTAAAGGATGGAAAGTTCATCAAATGGATGTTAAAACTGCATTTTTGAATGGAACAATTGAAGAAGTATATCTAGAGCAACCAGAGAGATTTGAGGTAAATAATGCTAAAACACATGTATGCAAGTTAGAGAAAGCACTGTATGGATTAAAACAAGCTCCCAGAGCATGGTACGAAAGAATTGACAGTTACTTATTAGAGATAGGTTTCTCTATGAACATTGCTGATCCAAATCTGTATTTCAAAATAATCAAAGGTGAAATGTTGATACTCATATTATATGTAGATGACTTATTAATTACAGGCGAAGATCATCTCATTGCAAAATGCAAACAGGAACTAGCTTCAGAGTTTGAGATGAAGGATTTAGGTCTACTCCATTATTTCCTTGGATTAGAAGTATGGCAAAAACCAGATGGTATTTATCTAAATCAAGGTAAATACACCATTGACATTCTGAAGAGATTTGGAATGATGAATTGTAAGCCAATGTCATCTCCTATGGAAACAAACCTACATAAACTAAAAGAAGCTACAGCAGATTCCAAATTTGCAAATCCAACATTATACAGACAGATTATTGGATCATTAATGTACCTAGTCAATACCAGACCTGATATATGTTATGCAGTAAATGCACTCAGCCAACACATGGTTGAACCCAAAGAAATACATTTGGTTGCAATAAAGCATATATTGAGATATCTACAAGGTACCTTGGACTATGGACTACATTATGAATACACTGCATTGAACCTACATGGATACTCTGATTCAGACTGGGCTGGAAGCGTGATAGACAGGAAGAGCACTTCAGGATGTTGTTTCAACTTAGGATCAGCTATGGTATCTTGGATCTGCAGAAAACAATCATCCGTAGCTCAGAGCTCCACAGAAGCTGAATATATAGCTGCATCCATGGCAGCTAAGGAAGCCGTATGGTTGAGGAAATTGATAGTAGGACTGTTTGGTGAAAGTCTGAAGCCTACTATCATTCATTGTGACAATCAGAGCTGCATTAAACTTTCAGTGAATCCAGTTTTCCATGATAGATCCAAGCACATTGAAATCCCATATCACTATGTAAGAGACATGACAGAGAGAAAGGTAATAAGACTGGAATATGTCAATACAGGAGATCAGACAGCTGGCATTCTCACCAAACCCCTAGCAAGAGTAAAAATTGATCACTTCAGGAGGTATCTTGGTATGGTTAAAATGTAATTGATGTCTAAAATTTATGTAAACTTCTTGGTCATATATTTGAGTATATGAAGTATGTAACCTTTCCCTGTGTTCATTCCTAAAGGATGACGATTCTTTCGTTAATGAACACTTGTATTTTAACATTGTAAGGTGACGATCTTATAAATGTTTGGAAGATCATATAAACTGAAAATCAGACAATTTGAATATCAATAATATGATAAGTTATAGTAGACATTATGTAAGCGGATTAATGTCAGTGCACATACTTTAACAAGGATATCAAAGTGAGTATATCCTTAGTATCACAGGCTGATACTTATAACAGGGGTATCAAAGTGAGTATATCCTTAGTATCACAGGCTGATACTTAAAATTGGATATCAAAGTGAGTATATCCTTAGAATCACAGGCCGATTCTTCACACCTAGGTGATGTAATTATCATGAGATTAGTATTGAGCTAAATTAAGTTTTAGGTCTATACTCCTAAGACTAAGAGGGAGAGTTAAAATTAGTCTCAGTCGTAACTCTAAACAAAATCGTAATCTGTTTATTAGCGCCCAGAAATTCGATTTAATTATACTTGCGATTTAATTGAGATTTATTTAACTTAGTATTAAACTAACATATTAGTTTGTTATTGTGATGTTTGATTTAAGTAATCCCACTAGTGTAGAAGGATTGTGGCTCCACACAGGGGTCACGACCCTATGTGGAACCACGTGGTTCCACATAGGATCGCGACCCCTTGTGGAGGCACGATCCAATGAAGCATAGTTTTAAAACTCGTGGACTCGCCACGGACTCGCGAGTCCATGGGAGCCAGGAGTCGACTCGCCAAGGACTCACGAGGCGAGTCCTGGCGAGTCCATCTGAAAGACTCGCGAGTCTTTTGCATGGACTCGCGAGTCTTTCAGATGGACTCGCGCGACCCAGAAAAAATGTCATGCAAGCTTTAAAATTGAGTTTAACATGTGAAAAAATTTGGTCTCTCCGTTAGGATTCATATATGGAATATAACATTTAAGTATAAGTGACATTTCCTTTCTTATACTTTAAGTTATATTCCATATATACTGTCAGGATGTTTGAGAGTGGTTTCGGACCTCCAGGAGTTATAATGCAAAATCTAGTTTTTGGAGGATTTTTCAATTTTCTAGACTTAGTCAGATTTCAGGATCAGGAAGACATTCCAGACTTAGCCAGATTTCAGGGCATTTGAAGATCAGGATGACATTCCAGACTTTAAGTTATATTCCATATATACTGTCAGGATGTTTGAGAGTGGTTTCGGACCTCCAGGAGTTATAATGCAAAATCTAGTTTTTGGAGGATTCTTCAATTTTCTAGACTTAGTCAAATTTCAGGATCCTTCGGCGATGCCCCTTGACCCCAACTTGGGGGCGTTGCCCCCAAACCCCCGTCGAAAAATATAGGGGGAAATTGCGCCGATGGAAGTAGGGAAAATTTAACCTCCGAGTCTGATTAGGCTCCATATAAAAGCATAATTAGCATTGAAGAAATCTTGGTATTATACATTTTAGAGTTGAAAGTTTGAAACTATGAGTATGTGACACATGTAATGTTTCAATTATGGCTCTTATGTTCTCTAAATGCATTAATTTCTTTATGTTTTTTTGTAAAACTACGGTTTTTTTTTTTGCCGAGTCCTTGCTGAGTCTTTCACGAGTCTTTCACGAGTCCGAGTCCGAGTCCAAATTTTTGGTTTGCTGAGTCCGTGGCGAGTCCGAGTTTTTCAACTATGCAATGAAGACAAGTGATATATATCCGCCACCCTTTGTTGAATAAAAGATCGATAAGTACGATACATGCTGTGAATGGTAGAAGATATAATTGCTTGGTCTTCGTATCTGCAAAGGCAAACTGATAAGACATAAAAAAAAATTCAGTTTTATATTTCTTTAAATCAAATGCTAACAGTATAAATTCATTGTCTCAGAATTCTGATTGTTCTTAAAATCATCACAATCTATTTACATTTACACTAAAAGTAAATACTACTTCAAAACATTTTACATCTTCCTCTTCCCAGCTCTAGTGAAAAATTGCTTAAGTTTAATTAGAAATGCATTTTTTTTACAAAATTGAATGATGTATCCGATGAGTCAATAAATGAGTACACAAGAAACAAGCTGAGACTAGATATATTTGATTGATTTATATGCAAATTGGGTACTAAATGGCATCCTCTTGTGAAATGCTGATGGCTGATAGACTTAAACAAAATGAAATTGCAAATTGTTTTTTGTAAAACTAAAAGTAAATACTACTTCAAAACATTTTACATCTTCCTCTTCCCAGCTCTACTGAAAACCAAGGGAGAGATATAGCTTGAGGGTCTAGTCCTAGGAGTTCGATGTGGCTCGTCCACATTGCCAAAATGAGGTTGAGGGTAGCACCCCTCGCGGTGGTCTGAGGGTGAGAGAGTGAGGGGTAGAGAAATAGGTCTAGATCTTGGGGGAGAGAGGAAAGAGTGAGATAGAGAGTGGTAGAAAGAGGGGATAGAGGAAGAGTGATAGGGAGATAGATAGGTCTAAAATTCGAGACAGATAAAGTGAGTGAGACAAAGAGAGCGAGAGAATGCTAATAGGAACCTACTCATTACTGAAATTTGACTAAGTCTGAAAATTTAAAAGATCTTGTAAAACCTAGAATTTGTATTATGACTCCTGGAGATCTGAAACTACTCTCAAACATCCTACCAATATATACATGAAATATAACTTAAAGTATAAGTCACATTTCAATATGTCTTAAATGTTATATTTCATGCATATATTCTAATGAAGGAAATGGGACTGGCTTGAAAAAAAAACTAGATAATATTTTCATGTGTTTGGGCTTGTTCTTTTAATGAAGGTGAGTTTTTGCCATAAACTTGCTGAGTTTTTGTGAGAAACTCGGCGAGTTTTTCACAAAAACTTTGTGAGTTTAACTCGCCGAGTACTCTGCGAGTACTCCATCTATGCAAATATCTATAGAGAAAAAATTGTCTCTCAATAAACACATTTTGTCCGTAACTAAATCCAAAATCACATATCATTTTCTTCCAGACTCACTTATTTGAACGAGAAAACAATTGATTAAATCAAACAAATGATAAAGCAATAGAAGTAAATAGAAATGTTTGCTAAAGTAGGTCATATTATAAAATTTCACATAAATTGAAATCCCCTATTCTAATTGTGATTGAGTTTAGCCCATAACATCAGTATTCAAAGTTATCAATTAACATGAGCAGACCACCACCATGTTTTTTAGAAGAGATAAATGCATAAGTTATCAATTATCTAGTTGCAATCACTTACCAGTGGCAGGTGCTGTATCCAACTTCAAAAGTACAGCACCAATAGCCCACCAAGCATCAACCACAACAGGAACATATATCAGTTCTTTAGACCACAATCAAGAAAATCATACTTCCTAAAAGATTATCAAATTCATATTAATTCAAAGAAATTACATTAAACCTGAACCTATAACATACTTGATAGAAATATAGGCTTATCTTCATTTTGAGCTTTTGTAAAGGCCTCGTCTCCCCATGGATACCAATCAACCTTCAAAGAACTCAGAAAAGACTATCAAAGTAAATACCTAAGTTTTTTGAGGGTCAAAGACAAATAATACGTAAAGATCATAACTATGTGTATCATACAGAATTTACAACATTATAATTCAAGTCAAATTTCATGACATGAACATATGTGAAACTGAAGATCTGATGAATGCAATCACATGCTTCGTTATGAAAATCTAATACCTCCAATGGTAAACAGCATATCATAAAAGCATAGTTTTAATTTTTGAATATCTTCAGAAGCATGTTTAAATTTGAACAAGGATGAGATGAACCTTTGCATAAACTTACATAAGAGAAATCAACCCAAAGAGAATAAAGCATTTAAATTTCATCTTAAAATTTAATAAGGAAATACTTAAAGACATTCTTAAATGAAAAGTCAGGCTAATACGGGAGCAGTACACACTAGAGTGTCTATCAAAGTTGACTCCTCCAAGAAGCTAGAAAAGCAGGGTTCTCGACTCTGAAGCACGAAAATGGATCCTCGGTAGGATCAAGCTCGATACAAACATTTTGTTGCTTGGTGATAATCTTTATGAGGAAGGACCAGAGGTTGTGCATGTGGAGTAGCTCTATCAAGAGCCAGGAAGCCTCAAAATAATCTCCATGACTTTGCAGAAAAAGCAGAATGACCTTGCTCTTTATTGCCAAGATTAGACATTGTGTTAAGCCAATCATAGATGACTATTGACTATGAAAGAAGGGCACTTGGAAGTGAGTTGTGACTCCCTGCAATCTCAAAAGGTGGAGTAGCTAAGTCTACTTGAAAACTTCCATGGATTTGACTGTTTATGTCATTTTTCAGGAAGAGGACACTCTAAATCCATCTTCTGTTTGGGGTCTGTAAGCTTTATTCCCTGTTTTCAGGTTACATGTGGCTAGTAATACTCCTATTTGATATTGCCTTTGGGTCTTTCATTTTCATGGCCTATTGCCATGATAGATGTAGTATGTTTGTTCCCCATGATGTGTGGTTTGTAGTGTTTTATATTAAGGCATTGCTTTTGTGGCCTTTTGTTATGTAGCTCTTTTTCTGTGGGCAAGAACCCTCATAGATCCCTTAATTTAAGTATAAAAAAATACACTCATCAAATTATCATGTAAGAATATCAATTTCTATATCAAAAAAATTGACTTATGTTTGTATGAAACAGTGGAATAAGCTTATTCAAAAATATTTTTCAGGAAAACTCAGAACTGAACAAGAACTAAGTAATCTGAACAAGTTAGTCGTGAATAATGGAATGGATCAGACAGCTTTCTACAGGAAATGACTCTTTTGGTCAAGTTCCAAGAAATACAACTGTGGGAAGAGTCGAAGACATTACTGGAAACAGAAATCCAAAGAAATGTTACATCAAGAAGGAGATCATGGTAAATAAATTCTTCTATGCTTCTATTAAAGCCAGGTCATATAATTAGATCTCATCAATTCTCTCTCAGGATGGAAAAAGATTGGACAGTGAAGTGAAGATGAGAGCGGAGGCTGTAAATTTCTTTAATGACTTACTCAGGAGCATTCCTTCTCTAATGACTTACTAGGGAGCATTCAGAGGCTTGATGACGTAGCCCAAGTTCCGTTTCTTCAAAGTATTCAGGTTTTGGTCTCTAATGAGCAAAGCAGTAGGTTGATGGCACCCTTTACTTTGAAGATGGTCAAAACTATTGTCTTTTCAATGCAATATGATAAGGTTTCAGACCCCAATTGATTCTCAATAAAATTTTCTCAAAAATGCTAGGGCTCTGGGCAATGAGTCTTACTGTTCATTGAAAAAGAAAGGAAACATAGGAAAATCCTTGCAGAACTCAAAAAGCACTTTCATTGCCTTGATCCCAAATGGCATGGCTCCGGTATACTTTGTGAATTTCAAGCTTATTTCACTCTGCAACACCATATTAGAGATTTGTTGGTAAACAGATTTGTCACAGCAGATTTCAAAGTGACTCGCCCAACAGGCAGTTGCAAATGTTCCAACAATTGGAGAGATTGCTATGAGATTGCAATCTTCCTTTGTGTTTGAGAGGGGCAGCACCCTCATATGATGGGAGGATTTGGGGTTTTTGTGTACTTTTAACCTTAAAGTACAAAAAGGAGAAAGATTAAAACTAAATGAAGATGAATAACAGAAACCCTATTGGCAGACATATGAATACTGAATAGGACTTCACAACTAACAACAGATTACAAGGGGGTTTAATAACAATGCATGTTTTGATACATAATGATAATGAAATAAGGATAACAAAGCTCAACATACAAAGAGATGAGTTGCTTTGACATAGTCAAATAAAGACACCAGGAAATGAATGTGTTTCATTACATAAATTGCATGGATTACCAATAATTTGCACAAATATACAAATGGATTGCCAATTTGACATACGAGAAATCATCACTAATAACATATGAACACATTTAAAATTTAAAAGGTACTGACCAAATGTAATCTTCATTATCCTTTTGGAATTATACAATTCCAAAACCCCATATGTGCATAGTGGAAAACCAAAAGTCGTTAGAAGTTTCTCTGAAAATTTATCCAGAATTTACCTTGGTAAAAGTTCTTTTTACATTTGAAATAGCCTTGTATTTATAGGCTTTCCCTAATAACTAACTAGTAACCACCTAGTAACTACCTAAGTAACTACAATTTGCAATTTTAAGAAAATTGTGAAAATCAGATTCACTGGTAAATTACTTCATTCATTAACTGAAGAAAAAATACATATATAGAAGTTCCAAAAATACTATAGATATTTAATTATGTCACCTACTTCTATCTACCTAATATTGTAGACACATTAATTACAATATTGACCATTAACATTAAGGAATTATTATTCTAACACCCTCCCTTAATGGTCAATCTATCAAAAACACCAAGTTGCCCCCTGAATTTTACAAATTTATCCGGGCTCAAAGAATTGGTGAGAATATCCGCAATTTGATCCGCTGTCGGAACATACTGCAACTGAACTGATCCGTCTTCTACCAACTTGCGGATGTAACGATAATGAAGCTTGACATGCTTGGTACGTTCATGGAAGACAAGATTTTTGGCCAGTTTGAGCACCCCTTGATTATCAGTATACAAGGGAGAAGGACCTGCTTGTGGCATCTACATGTCAAAAAGCATCCTTCGGAGCCAAACTACATCACAGGCGGCCTTGACTGTTCCTCAGTATTCAGCTTTGGTCGAGGAATGAGCCATGGCCTGTTGCTTCTTGCTGCTCCAAGTGACGGCACCAGTACCCAAACTGAATACGTACCCAGAAGTGGATTTTCTGTCATCCACTAATCCTGCCCAATCTGAGTTAGTATAACCAATCAGCTTTGAATCGTTGCACCTGCCATATAGAAAGTCATAGTCTAAAGTGCCTTTCACATATCGCAGCACTCGCTTTGCTGCCATCTAGTGATCAGCTTTTGGGGTTGTCATGAAGCGAGAGATGTAGCTAAAGATATTGTCACCAGTCTGCCACACTTCGACACCTAAGCAATAATGGAGAAGCCCCAAATCTGTCATGTCAAAATCTTGGCACAAGTCCTGTTTGATGGTTGTAATCAAATGTGCTAAATTACCAGTAATGATCAACTCATCCACGTAGACAACAAGAAAAAGGATATCATCATCAAATAGTTTGACATACAGATTAGTGTCAAGTGGGACTGCGCTGAAAACCATGTTCAACCAGATACTAATCAATCTTGAAGTACCAAACCCAAGGGGCTTGCTTCAAGCCATAGAGGGCTTTTACCAATCTGCAAACCTGATGTTCCTTACCAGGAACCTTGAAGCCAAGAGGTTGAGTCATATAAACTTCTTCTTGCAACTCACCGTTGAGGAATGCACTCTTAACATCCATTTGGTGAAGTTTCCATCCAAACTGAGCTGCAATGGCGAGAAGAAGACGAATTGTACTCATCTTGGCAGTAGGAGCTAAAGTCTCCTCGTAGTCAATGCCCTCCCGCTGTGCAAAACCCCGAGCAACCAATCTGGCCTTGTACTTATCCAAAGTACCATCTGCATGATACTTGACTTTGTAAACCCATTTACAGCTGATAGGTTTCTTCCCAGGAGGTAGATCAGAAAGAACCCAAGTGTTATTCTTCAAAAGACTATGGTATTCTGTCTCCATAGCCTTTTCCCACTCAGGAATGCCTTTAGCCTCGGAATATGTATGGGGCTCATGGATGTTGTGGATGTTGGCCATAAGTGCAAAGTTGATTGTATTATGTTGCTTTCTCTTCTGTCGAACTAATCTATCCTCAAGAAGCTCTCTTATTGTCTTGGCCCACCATTTAGGCTGGAGGGTATAAGTACCAACATCTGGCATTGGAGGAATAACATCCCCTGGAGTTTCCAGAACAAAGTCATCTGGATGCAAATCCTGTGACAAATCAGGTGGTGCTGGATCGATGGATTCCTCATCTTCAGAGTCAGAATGCTCCGAAGCCCTCCCATCATGGGAACCAAGAGGAAGGCGAACACCAACATCAGAGGTCGCAGGACTAGGAGTAGTAGAAGGCATAAATGGACCAGTAGTCTCATCAACCACAACATCACGACTGAAAATGAGACGATCTGTCATGACATCAATCAACCTGTAGGCCTTGTGATTGTCTTTGTAACCAATAAACATAAGTGTTTGGCTCTTTGAATCTAGCTTATAGCACGTTTGGTGTCTGGAATCCATACATGAGCCGTAGAACTGAAGACTTTCAAATGGCCCACTTTAGGCTTGCATCCTCACCAAGCTTCTTCAGGAGTCATCTTCTTGACAGCATGTGTAGGTGACCGATTTAAAAGGTAGACTGCAGTGTAAACTGCTTCAGCCTAGTATTTCTTAGGAACATTGCGATGCTCTATCAAAGAACGAGCCATTTCAGTCATGGTGCGGTTCCTACGTTCCACGACACCATTCTATTGAGGGGTGTATGGTTTGATTAGTTGGCGTTTAATGCCATGTGTAGCACAAAATGTAGAGAAGTCATTGGAACAAATCTCCCCCCCATTATTATCTGACCTTAGAGTGACAATCTGAGAACCGGATTCTTTTTCAACTAAGGCCTTAAAATGTTGAAATGTAGTGAACACATCTGATTTATTTTTCAAAAAGTACACCCACATTTTACGACTGAAATCGTCAACAAATAACAAGAAGTACTTGCAACCAAGGAAGCAAACATCTGCAAAAAATCGCAATTATACATGATTAATTGCGATTAATTGCGATTAATCGCGAACTCGTCGGGTAGCCAATTTTTACCCCCAAAAAATTGTGATTTATTGGTCAACAATTTTCAATGCTTTTTATCCGATTAAATCGAGTTTAAATCGGCCAGAAATCGGCGAATAATCGACCAAAAAAAAATGAACTTGTCAAAACCCTAAGAAACACCCGCAAAGCCAAAAAAAAAACACAGAAACGCTGAAAAATCAATAAAAATAAAGCGCGACGAAGAACAATATCCCGTTATGCGTGGGAGTTAAGGGAAAGTCGCTGTGACACCATGGAACAACCACCATTTGATCCATTTTCGTTTGCACTCTGTTTTTCAATACTTTCTCGTTTCAATTTCATTCAATAAAACTGCATAATATAGGCATTTTAATCGATAAAATACAAATGTCTTTTGAATATTTAATATTGTTACATTTGATATTAAGATTTAACTTTAAGTGGGAGAAAGAATTAGTTGGATTTATTTTCAATGAGATTATACTTTCTCCTTTTAATTTTTTGGTTAATATTTATATTTTTATTAATATGTAATATACTTGGCAGATTTAATATTAGAATAAATATAAATTTCAATATTTAAATAATAGTTAAATAAAATCACCCAAATTAAAAATTAAAATAAATAAAATATAATATAATTAACTATTAACAATAAATAATAGTTAAATATTTCTATATTTAAATCTAAATATAAAATTAATAAAATATATTATAATCTAGCATGATTTTAATATTAAATTGAATATAAATTTCAATATTTTTAGATAGTTAAATAAAATCACCCTTACATTTAAATTAAAAATTAAAATAAATAAAATATAATATAATTAATTATTAACAATAAATAATAGTTAAATATTTCAATATCTAAATTTGAATAAAAAATTAAAATAAATATAACTATAAAATATTCATATGTAAAATTAACTTAACTATTAATCATTGTTAATATATTTTTAATTATATTTGATATATTAACAACAATTAATAGTTAAGAATATATATTAAATATAATTAAAATAAAACAATAAATAATAGTTAAATATTTCAATATTTAGATCTAAATATAAAATTAAAATAGAAAATATCAAAAATCAAATATAATTAAAAAAAATACATGTACTTAAGTATTAATCATTGCTAGAGTGTGTATATATATATAAATATAAATATATATTATTTTTCAAGACTCTAATATGGGTGGACAAGGATATATATATATATATATATATATATATATATATATATATATATATATATATATATATATATATATATATATCCTTGTCCATGCAACTTTGCAATTCATGTGTTGAAGTCTATTTTTTAATTGCCTACAATATCTCTATGCTATGGAAATGTTCTTAAATATTTAAAAAAAGCAGTTTTTGATTGGTTTTTTTCAATTTTTAATGGTGTTTTGTAAATCCGATTAAATCTTATACTTTTGATTTGCCGATTAATTCCCCAAACGATTAATGCTACTATGTCTGCAACTAGTAACAGATGGATTGTTCATTGGCCCACATACATCAGCGTGAACCAATTGAAGAACCTTGAAGGCTCGCCAAGAATCACCATCCGAGAATGGTGTGCGATGTTGCTTCCCAGCTTGACAAGCTGCACAAACTCCATGATTTTGGGGTTGGATTTCAGGTAGACCAGCAACCAAACCCTCCTGATATAACTGAGAGGGACAGCGCACGTTTAAGTGCCCATGATGCTGATACCAAAGTGTTCTGATGGATGTACTCCAAGCAACCAAAGTGTGCTCCTAAACATTGCCAGAATCAGCAAGTCTATACAAACCATGATCCTCAAGTCCCATAGCAATTGTAGTACGAGTCTCCCTATCAACAATGTTGCAGATGGATGAATTGAAGACAACATCTAATTGAGGAGAATGCCTCGTGATCTAACTGACGGAGAGGAGATTATGTTCCATGCTTGAAACATAGTAGACATCAAGAAAAATTAAATTTCTACCTCCTGAGTGAATCTGGACAGTGCCCTTACCAGCAACTGTGTACTCTTCTCCTCCTCTGAAGATTACTGAATCTGAGAATGGTTCAAATTTCGTGAACCACTCCCAACGATGAGTAAAGTGTCGCCAAACCCCTAAATCGATATACCAGGCAGAAGAGTGTACTGGATCTGTTGTTCTCTTGGCCATAAAAGCATAGAATGCAAATTCTTTCTACTCAGAGTGCTCTTCGACATTTGCCTTATGTTGAGACCCTCCTTGCTTCTTCTATTCAGAAGCCAAACGAATTCGACACTCGGCCTTCATGTGACCAAACTTATGACAATAATTGCACTGAAAGTTCTTCTTCTTCTTGTCCTGAGAAGAACCAGAGCCTTTTAACTGAGAAGGTTGAGCCTTCCCTTTGTTCTTAGCAGAAGATTTGGCAGAGAACACTTGCTCGGTGGAGGTGGAACTGGTACTGCTTCCAAACTGCTGGCGCCACCGATCTTGTTGTAAAAGCTTGTTACAAAGATTGGAAAACTACAAATCAACGTCAATGGAAGTGATATTCAACGTTTCAATGAAATGCTCATAAGATTTGGGCAAACTCTTCAGAATGATGACGACCAGGTTCTCTTCCTCCATTGTGCGACCAATCGCCTCAAGTTGGTCACGGATGTCCTTGATCTTGGTCAAGTGATCCTGCAGAGGGTCCTATTGTGACCTTTTCACACATCGCCCCATTGCTAATGAGGACCCCCCTCTTTTCCGGCTTTCTACGTTGTTAGGTTAGGGTTTTGGCTAGTTAGTGGGCAATTTTGTGTTTCTCATTCCCGAGTCTCGGAGTTTTGATCATGCCTAGTGCCGTTTAGGGTTTTCAAGGTTATAGGATCAAGTTGCAAACGTTGATATTTTAATGATCCTAAATTTTGTCTAAGTGTTGACCTTCTTGAGCGTTAACGTGTTTTTAAACACGCGCATCGGTGATAAAAAAGTGCCAAGGTATTTTCAGACCTTTTGGAGTTGTATTCTCGCTCCTAGGTATTATCCACGTTGATTTCGCACTTTATCCCGACAAATTTCCTTGTGTTTCGTAGATCTTAAGAAAATTTGCCTAAGTCCAATTGAATTTTATCAAGTTTTAAAGTTTTCTAGCGATTTTGAGCGGTTAAATGTCAAATTCCTAAGGGAAATCCATATTCTAAGGGTTAAAAGGTCAAAATTCCATGCTAGAGGTGCTTTTCCCCTCATATTCCTGACTACCCATGGTTTTCCCCACTCAAAATCCACACTACACATGGGTTTCCCTGAAATCCATACTGGCTATGATTTTCCACCACTGTTTATCCATGCCTGGGTTGTTTTTCCCCCTGGAAGCATCAAATTTGACTAAGTGTCAGGATTTTGTCCTGAATGCCTTCGTTTTTCCACCGGGAGTGCAGATGAAGTTGAGGAGGATTACATGCCTAGGTCGATTTTGCACCAGGTATTTGTGAAAAGTTAATGCGGTTTTTTGTGCAAACTCTCAGTCCATACCCAAGTCGATTTTCCACTGAGAGCAATATGATGAATTTTGAGTCCGGATTTTCATCCAGACTAAGGTCGTTTTTCCACCAAGGAGTGTTTTTGCAAATGAAGTGAGTTTGGAGTGTGGATTCTTTATCCATGCCCATATCGATTTTCCCCTGGCCCATTTTATGCGAATTTTGATGAATTTTAGCATGGATTTTTATCCATACTAATATCAATTTTCCCTTGTGGGGAATATTTTGGTGTTTTAAATGATTTTTTAATGGGATTTCTTAATCCCTACCTATATTGATTTTCCCCCAGAGGCTCAATTTTGACTTAAATTGAAATATTTAATAAATGAGCCCCATTTTAGTTGTTTTTAAATGATGATTGACAATTATTTAAAATTTTAAAAACAAAATTAGATAACTTGCAACGAGCATTTAATGTTTTTTACCCTTCTAGAAGCAAGTTAGTTTTACCAAACAAGTATATAAGCAAGTGTTTTATCCCACATTGCTTGTGTAGTGAAAGTAAGAGGCAAAAGCAAGTATAAGAGAGGAGTCTCCAGCAATATTTTATTATTAAGTTTGCAAGGTGTCTCCATGTTTGGCGAATTTTGGCGAAGTGTTAAAGTGAGGTGTTTGATTGAAGGCCTCCATTTTTTCCAGCTTGGCAATCCTCTTCATTGCTGCCATTGAGGTTTATTGCCTCCATATTTTCAGATTTTCGATTTTTGGTGAAGTTCGCCATTTTTTGTGAAAATCACGATTTTGTGAAGGGTGGCGATTTTGGTGTTTGATGAACTTTGGTGATTTTCCACCATTATTGCTTGTTGTTCCAAATTTGAGTTGCAGATTGTGGCAAATTGTAGGTGCATTGAAGGCATTTTTCAGATTTTCCAAGGATGGCGCCATAGCTAGAAATTACGATTTTGATTTGGCAAGTGTTTGTGCCCTTGTTTGGGGTGGATTCCTTTCACACTTGGTGGCTGCCATCATTCCCAGCTTGGTGATATGTTGCAGATCTGAGTTTGTCCTCCATTGTTGCAGCTTGTTCAACCTCAATAGCTGGCTGGAAAATCAATTTTCAGACTTACATCTTGTTCCCAGCTATTTTGTGCCTTAAGCGATTTTATCCGAGAAGCTGATTGGAGACATTTTCAATCAATTTTCAGAGTTATCTTCCATTGTTGCGGACCTAAAACTCCATTGTAGGGGTGTTGTCCTCAGAAAACATTTTTTTCCAGCCACCTACCTACCTTGCAATTTCACTTGGGACGCATTTTTGCTTCATTCTGGAGTTTATTTCTGAGTATTTTATCATTCCTAAGGGTGCTGGTAAGTCTGAAAACTTTATTTCCAGATTTGTCTTCAAACTAAGTTTTCATTTCCAGCCCTACATACATGCTCAGATTTTCTTATGTTTGCCTTGAAAGGTTGATTCTCATCAATTTATGCATATCTAGATGATTGCAACATGTTTTAAAAGTTGAATTTTCAGGTTGTCTTCAGATTTTGTTGACCTCCATTGTTGACTGCGGAAGGTGTCCTCAGACATACTTTGTGTTAAAACACAACTTTTCACACCTTTCCTTAGTCATCATTGATCCGGTATACTCCTTTGCATTTTAGTTTGCACAATTCCTAAGTGTAAGGAGGTATTAATGAATTTCATAGAGGGTTTTCATACTCTAGCGTTGTCACATTTCGAATCTAATTGTTAAGATCTACCAAGAGTGTGGACTATTTTCCTGACTTTATGCTCTAATTAGCTTAGTATCTTTAGAAAGTCAAGAATTTTATTTATTTTCCTAAGTTCTAACTTCAAGCTTCGTACAGGTGTGATGTCAAAGTCCGGATTTAAGGAAAGGAAAGAACTACAAAAGATACTAGAGACTGGATTCTATCCAGAGCCCAAGATTTCATCCAGATGGAAGATCACAGATACAAACATGCATTTCCTAAACCTGAACCTGATGTGACAGTAGATGTTCGGAGTCGGAAATCAAATTCCTTCCCCAGCATATGTGAACATTATGAAGAGTGGTATTTTTCATGCCGCTGGATTTCCACAGTCCATACAATGCAGTGAGCTTATCCTGGAGTGTGCACGATGTTATGATCCTATCACGCGAATGATCAAGACTCCTAAGGGCATTGTCATTGCCTACCTTGTTGAGGATGCTATTGCTGAGGTGTTCGAAATTCCACGCAGAACAGATATGAAGGATGCGACCAAGCATGAATATGAAGAGCGGTACACGAAGAATATGGGTGCTTGCAAGAATATGATAAACAAAGAGTGGATGATTGAGCCTAGGCTTCGTCATTCCAAGGCTCCCAAGACACTCATGTGCATAGACTTCAAAGAGGAGTATAGTGACTTAATATTCCTTCTCAACAAAGTGATGAGGATGTCGCAGGGTGCAATATTCGATGGATGGATGTTCTATTTCATCCGAGATTGTCTTAGAGGGACATTGGTAAATTGGTCTAAGATTATAAGTGACAATCTGGACTTTCAGCTGAGGAATGTAGAGAGGTCCAAGTCATTCGCCATGACTTCCTACCTGGTATACCTACTTGCACGGTTCGTTTCATACAAAGGATTGATATGCAAAGGTGAAGTCGGGAATGGGCAAGGACAATTCAGGAGTCATGAGTGCTACCCCCAACTGAACATGTATAGAATTGAAGAGTATAAGAGAGTGAATGACGTATTCACAATGTACATCACGCGAATGCTGCAAGGCAGAATCAACAAAAGATTGTCCAAGGAGGCAACAGAGCTAATAGAGAAATATGGATCGTGGTATATTCAATTTCCCACTTTCAAGTACCTTAGGATTCATGGGTTTCAATCCAAACCCTACAAGCTTCCTAGGTATCCGTCCGACAGAATGATCTTGTTGGAAGTGGTGAGACAACTTCTAGAGTTTGATGCCATTCAAAGACAAAAGCATAGGACGGGCATGACATTCCCTATTTCAATTGGGAAGACATCGAAGGTTTGCCAGTTTGCCTTAACTGCCAGCACTGCGAGTGAGGAGCTTGCATTCTATCGATTTGCAACCTTCAAGAAAGGAGAAAGATTTGATCCAGGTAAGAAAGTTGGAAGGATCAGGGGAGACAAGTTCATCCACAAAGTAGACATAGAAGATTATTGGGCCGACCTGATGGACGAGCAGGCAGTGAATAGACGAATGTGGTCTAGAATGTCAATGGATTCATGAGGAAGTGTGGACTTTTTCTCATTCCTGATCAGGTGTTAGATGACAAGGATCATGTGCATCCACAGTATGAGAATGAAATGAAGAAGGCAATCTTATTGTCTAATTGGTCAGAATCAGAACAGATTGACTTGAATGTATTGATGAGAGAGGTCTTGAGTTTCTCCCGTGCATGGATAGATATACAGATGAATAAGTTAGTAGATATGGGTGTTCCCTTCACTTATGAAAAGATGAAGCCGTAAGAGTCTACTTTCGAAGATGATCAAAGGACTATCAGTGATGTCAGGATTCATGCAGACAAAGAGAGTCAAGCTCCCAAGAGAAGGAAGAACACGCCAGGAGGAATCAAGGCCAGAGGAAAAGAGATTGAGGAGGTGAAGAAGAAGAAACAAAAGACTATCACCCCTCCACCTGTCATTCCTTCACCACCTCTCAGTGTCTCATCAATTAAGGTGATTGAAATAACAGAACAGAATAGGGAAACCCAACAATGTTCAAACATAGTGATACTACCAGAGAATATTCAGGAGCTACATGCCACAACAACATTTGCACCTCCAAATGAGAATGATGATCAGCTGGGATCCCCTACTGTCCTTTTGGAAGTTAGTTTGGGAAATGAGATATATGATTTGACCAGGAATAGTCCTGATGATGATGATGATGATGTTATCTCAGCATTGAGAGAACTTGATCGAGAAATGTGTCTCGATGATGGCATGGAGATGGCTGCTATTCCTGATTGGCTGATGAGAAGTATCGAGAAAAGTAAGAAAATGATAGAGGTACAGCCTATTGACGACATTGATGACTACCTAGCTAGGACTGCTAAGGAAAAAGAACCCAAGAGAGCAGAGATTTTGTCGCACATAGTTAGAGATGAGACAGGAATGCGGATTGCGCAGGTTGTTGTTCCTATTGCAGGTGTGACAGTGGACATTGCTACTCCTATGGATTTCCAGATCACTTCAGTTGCTCTTGGCCATACATCAAGAGAGCAAGAGTTTCAGGAGGTTGGTGATAACCTCAAGGCGATCGACGCAAGGTTAGACAAAGAAATTGCAGAGAAAGAAAAGTACAGAGAATAGAATATCAGACTTAGAGAGTATATTGTGGGGATAAGACATGAGAATCCCACCCTTATTTCCCCTATTGCAGTTGACCATGGAATACATTCACACTATGAGGCAACGAGAGATACACTCTCAGAGGTGGAAAAGTGGATTGAGAGTGCCAAAAAACAGGCAGATAATTTCCTTACTCAGTTTGTCCAGGCATATGATAGGCCAACAAGGCTCGTGTTTAGAATCCAGTATTTGGAGGGAGTTTGGGAAGAATTCCGACCTATTCAGGAGAAGACTATTCCATACCTCAAGGCTTTGAAGAAGATTCCTAATTCCACCTTGGTCAGCGAGAACATTGTGCACAATGGAGACAGATACGATTTCTATGGTTGGTATTGTTCATTGGCCGTGAAGAGATCAACTTATAAGAACGCCCAATTGAGCTGTATGGAGATAGAGGGATTGATTCAGGACATTCAGATGAAGATCCTTGCCTCAATTGAGGAATTATTGGGTGTTGATGTTAGTGATGCTAGTGGTTTACACTTAGCCGAATTAAGAGACAAGATGAATTTATGTATTTTTGCCAGTTGGACTCTTTGAAGAAGAGTCAGATAGATGACTTGGTCTCTTTGTTGATTCATGTTCATAGTTCGCAGAAGCTCATGCCAGATTGGGAGAACACTTTGGACACTTGCTCAAATTCACTGGACGTGATTGATTTACAGCAGGATACCTTGCCTAGCATTTCCATGGAGGAGTTAGATTCTGTATTGGCTAGATTCTTGGAGTATGCTAGGAGAGAGAGAGATGTAGGGAGGAATCTTCTAAAAGATTCCCTATTTGATGACTAGGTATCTTTTTATTGGGCCATATGTTGGTGGCGCCATTTTTATGTAAACCCTAATTAGAGCAATTCTAGGGTTTTGTTGGCATGATCTTTCTTGGCCATTAATCTTGTATCAATCTTGGCCATCCATTTTGTAAGAGACTCTATATATACCTCCTTGTCTCTCATTTGTAAGAGAGTTTTTGTAGAATTGTTGGTATATGTTGCAGCTATTTGAATCATAATCATTGTTCAATTGTTGGTGATTTTGCTCTTCAAATGTTGTCTTTGCATTCATGGTTCTCAATTCCTCCAAGTTAGATTAGAATTTTAGTTTAGAATTTATTTTCATGTATGTTAGGTTGAATGAAAGATTTGTTGAATATATTTGTGTGGAATCCTTAATCCATACCACTAGCCTCTTGCCGCTGGTAAGTGCGCCTTGTGTGGTCAACTGAAAATTTGGGTAAGCTTAACTTCAATTATTATGCAACCTTTGACAAGCATCAACTTGGATGGTGTCAATGTGTAATGGTAATAGTCTGAAAATCCTTAAGTATACCTTAGACAATTGCACTAAGCTTGTGTCAATACCTATTTGTGAGACCCTGCCTAGTTTGATTCCACTAGATTTGTTCATCATTTCCTACATTCCTAGGCTTAGAATAGGTTTCCTGAACCCTATTCCTTTTGCCCCCTTTTTTAGTAAGAATTCTATCTGGATCTTCATTGATAAATCCTAAGTTGTCAGTACACCTATTCCGCATCTTCATAATCAAAGAAGATAATCCTAACATTTGCATAAGTCCCCAAGTGAACACAGCAATTCACATCGACCATTGAGTTACCCACTCGTCAAGACCTGACATGTAGAAACCTTGGAATCATTTTAGTTGATCTTATCCTTAGCATATGAGGTGATTTTGTTCAAGAGAGGGTAAATTACCTTGGTATTTTATTCTAAAATGTTATGTGCATAAAAAAACACATCAACAAGTCCTTTCGTCCATCATAATCGAAAAGAGCATGTTCTTCAGAAAGAACGCTTTGCTCTTGTCAGAGGTTTCATGGAGACTCTTCAAATGGTCCCATATCTCCTTTGCAGTTTTGTCAGACGGTACCTGAGGTAGCTGCTCATCGGTTATAGAGAGTTTAATGAGCATGATAGCTTGATAGTTGCGCTCATCCCATTTGTCCTGATCTTTGCTGGCAGTGGTTGGACGTTGAGACGTGCCCAAAATAACTGCATCAAAACATCGGTACTCAAAAAATGGTCAACATACGCAACTTCCAAGTGTTGTAGTTGCGGCCGTTGAACTTCTGGCTGCTTTCAAGCATAATGTTTGTCAAAGATGCCATCACGTACCTCGAGGTCGAACTGGTGAAGGCACAAGTTCCAATGCACGAAAAACTAGCAAATGAAAACAGGGGGGTTCTTTTTTAATTTTGCAAGTCAGATTCGAAGGCAGAAACTGAAACCCTATCGATTTGGTGAAGGCACAAATTCCAATGCACGAAAAAATAGCAAATGAAAACAGAGGGGTTTTTTTTTAAAATTCTGCAAGTCAGATTCGAAGGCAAAAACTGAAACCCTATCACAGTTTTCGAGGCAAAAAAAATCGAAAGACCCAAAAAAATTTGACGAAAACCTAGTTGAGGTTTCGAAAAAGCCACCAAGAATCTGTGATCGAAAAAAAATTTGCCTTGAAACAGAGGGTCAAAACCCTAGGCGAAGCTGCAAAAACCCTAAGCATGAAAAAAGAACCCAAAGAAATTGGACGACCCAGAAGAGCTCTTCAAAAAACCCACAAGGAATCTGTAATTAGAATAATTTTTCAATAGAAGGATCAAATACACGGGCTCAAAAACCAAGGCACGGAAAATGATGCACCCAAAAAAATCCGAAGGCAACCCAATTTAGATCTCGAAAAACCCAAGTGGTAGATTTTTGAATTTTATTTTAGAAAAACCCTAGCCGCAGAAAAAACCTTTTTCGCGCAACAAAAAAACCAAAAAAAAAAATTCGGCCTGTTCAGAATACCCAAAAAATAAGACACGGAAATCGTGAAAAACACAAACCCTTAGCATAGAAAATCCCGTCAAAAAATTGCGGGTTTTGAAGAGTCGACGCTAGAAAAAAACCTTTGTTTTTTCCTCGGAAAAAAAGCCATGAATTTGCAAAGAAGGGTTTCGTTTTTTCATGAGAAAGACTCACGAAAATCAGAAAACAAAAACCCTCGAATTTTCCTTAGAAAAAAATTCGCGATTTTTAGGGCAGAAAAAAATGATCTTCAAAAGCTTTAAAAATTACTTCATTCATTAACTAAAGAAAAAATACGATATATAGAAGTTCCAAAAATACTGTAGATATTTAATTATGTCACCTACTTCTATCTACCTAATACTGTAGACACATTAATTACAATATTGACCATTAACATTAAGGAATTATTATTCTAACAAAAATAAAATAAGTTTCATTTTTAGTTAGAAATCTCTCAACTATTGCATGAATAAAGCTTATTTCCTAACCTGTTACAAATATGTGACAAAAGTTACTTTTACAAAATAGGTAAGCAGAAACTTATGACTTTGAGAGAAAACCGAGTTACAAGTCTTGTTGAGGCAAACATTGTATTTTCTTCAAATGCTCGAATCATCACTTCAATACTTCAATAGTAATTTGATCTTTTAAGAATCCAGTCCAATTCCATTTTGCAAGCATCCTTTTATGAACTAGATTCTTTCTCAGCAATGTAACCTTTTCACAATCTTATGCAACCATATGGCACCTTGTGACTCATTACAAGTAACACCTTCTACCCTATCTAATGAATCCGCCAATGTATTTGTCCACCTTGCAAGGGATTAAAGGATGCCATCTTCATTGATATGAACATAGCTGCTTGCTTGGGATACTCATGAAAGCATATCTTCTCCTTCTATGAACATAACACATGGTTTATGTATTTTCAATCCTGAACAAAACTCTAAGGATTTCACAGCCTATCCTGTCCTTTATTTATTGGTTTGACGTCTTCTTCAAGTTGCTTTTCTGCCATGTCCATGATTTCATACAACTGTTTATACCAAACTATGCTTTTAGAAACCCGACATTTGTTCCTCCAAGCATGCTGCAATAACACTAAAAATGGTGACAGCCAATCTTTTCACTAGAGGAAAAAAATTTCATAGAAGATTTGATGTGTTGTTTCAACAAGTTGCATGGTCTCTACTTCTCATTTGCTTTCATGTTGATTAAATGAATGAAAGGAATTGTGAATGATTAATGGTGAAATTCATTTATCCATACCACTAGCAATTTGCTGATTGTAAGTTTGCCTTGTGTGGTCAACTAGAATCCTTAAATGAGCTTAACTTCAATTGCTATTCATACCTTGATATGCATCACCTTGATGGTATCCTTGTTGTTAATACTGATTAGAACATCACGTGCTTACCTTGGAAGATCACACTAGCTTAGTGGAGTTGTTCATTGTTCGTTGATGGCAAAGCAGAGCTTAGTTGAATTTCACCCAATTGTTCATTGTCTCGTGCATTCTTAGGAGTAGCGTAGTCTTCTTAAACCCTATCCTTTTGCCCTTTTAAAACAAGTTAATTTCCACATTCCAGCAACATCCAAACATTCAACATTCAAGTACTCAACGTAAGTCCCCCTTGGATTGCCAACAATCACATCAAACAATTAAGCTATCCACAAGTCAAGACTTGACATATAGAAAACTTGGAGTCGTCTCAGTTGATCATCTAATTTAGCATCTGAGGAGATTTTGATCAAGAGAGGATAGAGTGCCTTTGGTATTTTATTCTGTGTTGCATAGTGCATAAAAATATCATCAACAAAGTTCAGCCACATATGCTTCTATTGTATGATGTTTAATCACTGAAAACACTCTAAAGTACTCATCCTCATCCTTCCTTTCAAAACAATCCAAAATTCTTTGACTGAGTACAACAAATGTCTGCACATGATCATGATCATGATCCTCTGTAAGTAATCCATGATGCCACCAATCCTAAGCAACTCCCTCCAAATGTATAGTAGCAAAACTAAATAGCGTCTTATTCAGCCATGGGACTAAGTGTAAAGAATGTCTACGATTTTTGTAGCCAAGCCGTTGCTGAAATTTTATTACATACATTAAACATGGGTGCTCTTTATTTTGCAATCCTTGTTGTAAAGCTTTCTTCTCATATTTTGGTGATCATTATGATGTCTTCTTCTTAACGCCCTCTTGTCCTGGATTTCCAAATAAGTGATAAATGATACAATTCTTTTAAAAGCCTCAGGTCTGTTGTTATATTCTTCAGCGATGTTTTCAAAGATCATGAGCCATAAGGATCTTCATGAGCTTCTTCTTCAACTCTTTCCTTCCATATAAACATAGGCTTTAAAGGTTTTGGAATGAAATACCCCACAGGCCTACCATTTCCTCGTCTGGTTTCTTCACCCTATGTTGCCCTAATTAACTACACATTCTTCAATTCAAAGTTTCTCATATTTTCACCAATAAAGCAGTCAATGCATCTTACCTCTCATTTATTCTGATTACATTTTCTTGGAGGAAATTTTCTCTAGCTTCGGCACTGAACCGTCTTTCTCTTCTAACATTTTCTCTATCACTGATGTTTTGTTCTAGCAACTTCTTTTTCTCTCTTTTCAGGTACTAGATTTCTCTATCACTTGAAATCAAAGTAGACAAATCTATCCTACAAGATCTAGGCTCTAATACCACTATAATGTCCTAAATTAGATTTGTCAATGATAATAAAATATTTGAACATAAACAATAAACTTCACCAAACAACACCAAACAGCACCAATAAAACTAGGTAACACCAAATCTTGCATAAATTGAAAAAACTCATGCAAGTGAAGTGAAAGAAAATGAGACATTTTTCTGAGATGGACTTAATTGAGAGATTCAAGGGTTTATGGCCGAGACTGGGTCAACTACACAAGTGGATTACAAAATTTTGGAGCCCCATTTTTTAGGGGGTTGTTCAAATTTATCCTGGTCTGCAGGGTCTTTTTGTGGTAGTTTTTGACAATGAATTGGATACAAAGAAAATCCTCTGTGAATATCAATTGAGTTGGGAGGATAAACACATGCTACAGTTGAAACCATGGTATCCAGCTTTCATCCCTACCACGGAATCCTTTGACAAGATACTAATATGGGTAAGACTTCCAAACCTTCCATTGAAGCTATAAGAAATTCTTTAGGTAATTTTTTGGGGGCAAATGAGGGCTCTTAAGAGTTTTTGCAAAATACCTATGCACGTAATCTGGTAAAGATGGACCTAAAGAAAGGTTTCCTCAAGGATCTACTTTTGAACTCTGCAAATGGAAATTGGCTGCAACTTGTGGATTATGAAGGAACCCCTTTTAGATGTCGAAAATGTTTCCAAACGGGGCATATCGTTATTCATTGTTTAAAGTAGAAATCGAAAAAATAGGCAACATGGCGAACGGAGGCTTCCCCTCAACTTTATTCGATGGACAAAGATGGCCAAAATGTTATCCCAAACGATTCAAATGGGAAGGATGTTGTCAAGGACTTGCAAACCAAAGACCCCTCAACAGAGAGAAAAGATCCCTCAACTTCCAAGGCCTTGGGAGGTATAGGGGCAATGAACACAAAGAAAAAAGACAAAACCAATGTTATTTTTGGTTGTTAATCTATAGAGGAGATAATTGAGAGTAATGTTTATTCTCACAAAGAGGAGGGTGGGGAGAGGCGGTCCGCTGGTGTCTCCCGAGGTACGACAGGAATTAGTTAAGTAGGAAAGTTGGTGTGTAATGTTCTGTACGTAGTACGGTCCTCTTCAAACGCCACTACTTCGTGTACGGTGGAATTAGTTTGCCCTCCTTAGAACGTATGGTGGGCGATCGTATGGCATACACCCCTCAGCATGGATCAATGACCCTAACCGTACAGTGAGTATTTGGACGTACGGTGGTATGTTGCTTTGACCGTACGGTTGATATTTGGTCGTACAGTGAGTGAATATGATCGTACGGTGAATTAATATCCGCCAAGTTCCACCCTCGAGCCCTCCAGATGCTTAGTCCGTGCAAAGAAATGGAATGAATTATTATTATTCCAGAGACAAGAGACTTAGATGAAGATTCACACATGCAAAGAGAAATTATATTGATGATGATCGCACAACAGATTATACAAACTTGGAACAGAAGCAGAATAGGGTGAGGAAAGTCTCTCACCGAAACTACGGATGCCATGTAGGGAGGATCTCTCACCTCCGAAATGGCAGACAAGCTGAACTCCAACGGGAATTCGCACATACAAAGAAAATACCAAATTTGCATACCAACACAAAAGACAGACTCGGCCATAAATATGGGCTCCGAGGAATTTCCCGAAGGGTTACAAACAGGCCGACACGACCAAACTAAAACTTGACTAATCTAATTAAATAAAGGGCCCGAAAGATTTGTTATTACATTTGGGGCCTTACAATAAGTATTTTAATTTTATTATTTAATTATATCAGGGATATCACAGTCCTCTCGGGCCAAAAATTGCTTGCCCTCAAGCAATTGCAGACTTGGATGCTCCAAAATTTGCTCGCCTTCCTAGGTGGCATCCTCGATTGGTAGATTCTTCCAGCGCACAAGGAACTCCTTGACTGTACGCGATCTCAGCCTCTTTCCTCTGACATCGATGATCTTTGTCGGTTCCAAGATTAGTTTTCCTTCTTCGTCGATGGGTGGCAGATCCTTGGACACTGTGACGCGCTGCCCAACGGCCTTCTTAAGACATGACACGTGAAAAACATTGTGAGTCTGACTCCCCTCAAAAAGCTCCAACTCATAGGCAACTTCGCCCACCCTCTGAACCACCCTGTAGGGTCCATAGAAACGCGGCTTCAACTTCTCCTGACCACTTGTCTTCAAGGAGGATTGTCTGTACGATTGAAGTCGAAGGTATACCATATCGCCCACCTCAAAATTTTGTTCAATCCGTAGGTTATCTTTGAGAGATGTTAGGATGTCCAAACTCTCCTAAAGCCAATCTTTGGCCCTCAGTGCACGACTATCTCCTAATGCCAGATCAACAAATGAAGAAGGTTCATAACCATACAGTGCTTTGAAGGGTGGCATGCCTATCGACATGTGATAGGTGGTGTTGTAACAATGTTCACCCAAATGTAGCTAGCGCACCCAAGCCTTTTGTTGTGCTGAGACGTAGTACCTGAGATAACCCTCCAGCCATTTGTTCACAATCTCGGTCTATTCGTCTGTCTGCGAATGGTAGCTCGTGTTGGGCGACAACTCGGTTCCTGCCAACCGAAATAACTCCATCCAGAAGGTGCTTAGAAAACGGCTATCCCTGTCACTTACTATGTTTCGCGGTAGACCATGTAAGCGGAATACCTCACGGAAGAACAACTCAACCACTTGAACTGCTTGGTATCCTGTGGGGATGGCAAAAAAATGGGCATACCTCGTCAAGCGGTCTACTACGACGAAAATGCAATCCTTTCCTTGCACTCAAGGGAGCCCAGTAATAAAATCCATCGAGATGCTATCCCATTTTTGGTCGGGGATTGGCAGTGGTCACAGCAGTCCGGCCAGTGAGGTGTGCTCAAATTTGTTTTGCTGACAAGTGTAGCATTCCCACGCATACTACAGAACGTCGTTCTTAAGTTCCTTCTAGGAAAACCTCTCTTGGATCTATTTGTAGGTTTTCAAGTATCCCGGGTGTCCGACCAAGGGAGAGTCGTCCATTTCCTCCAGAATCTTTTCCTTCATCTTGGACTCTGGTACCAGATAAATTTTGTCCTTGTAGTAAATGATGTCGTCAACCACCTTCTATCGGTCATCCTGCACTTGACCATCCATCAGTTCACAGGCAACAGTATTCTTGGAGTATTCTACCAACAGAGGTTCCTTCCGATCCGCCGAAATCTGGGATAGAGAACATATGGCAGGCCTTCTTGATAGGGCATCGACTACCATGTTATTCTTGCCCTTCACATACTCAACGTCGAAATCAAATGCCTAGACTTTGCTCACCCACTTCTGTTGTCATTCGTTCAAATCCCTCTGCTCCAAGAAATATCGCAAGTTGTTGTGGTCTGTCCGTACGACAAATTTTGCCCCGACGAGATACTGTCGAAACTACGTCAGTGCGTGCATGATGGTGAGCATCTCCTTGTCGTAGATGGAGTACAACCGCTCAGCTCCTGAGAGCTTCCGACTCTCAAACGCAATGGGGTGATGGTCTTGCATCAACACTGCTCCAATGCCTTCTCCCGAGGCATCGCACTCCAGGATGAAAACGCAAGTGAAGTCTGGTAGTGCCAGAACCGGACACGTACTCGTAACTTTTTTTAATTTGTCGAAGGTGTGTTGCGCCTGCGCATTCCAATGGAAGGATCCTTTCTTTCTCAGATCTGTCAATGGTACACCAAGCTGTGAAAATCCTTTCACAAACCTTCTATAATAACTACACAATCCAAAAAATCCACGCAGCTCTGAGAGATTCTTGGGTGGAGGCCAGTCCAGAACTGCCTGAATCTTCTCTTGGTGAACTTGTACTCCCCGGGCACTGATGACATGACCCAAGTACAAGACCTCGGTCATTCCAAACTCACATTTGGACCTTTTGGCATATAATGATTGCGATTTCATAATCCTCAATACTTCATCCAAATGTCCCAGATGTTCCTCCCAGGTCTTGCTATAGATGAGTATGTCATCAAAGAATACCAGTAGGAACTTACGCAGTTGCTTGTTGAAGATGTGGTTCATGCAGGACTGAAAAGTGGTCGGAGCATTGGTTAATCCAAATGGCATGACCAAGAACTCATAGTGTCCATAATGGCAACGGAAGGCTGTCTTTTCCACATCTTGCTCCCTCATACGGATCTGATGGTAGTCGGAGCGGAGATCAATTTTGGAGAAATAGACTGCGCCATGTAGTTCGTCCAGCAACTCAACGATCCTGGGAATGGGGTACCTATTCTTGATAGTCTTCTTGTTCACTGCACGGTAGTCAACACACATTCTAAGAGTTACATCCTTCTTCTTCACCAGTACCACCGAGGACGCAAAGGGGCTAGAGCTGGGCCGGATCCATCCTTTATCGAGGAGTTCCTGGATCGTTTTCTCTATCTCTTCTTTGAACTTCTTCGCGTGGCGATAAGGTGTGGTGATAACGGGCTTTGCTCCTTCCTCCAACTCGATGGTGTGCTCAAACCCTCGGTGTGGGGGTGTACTAGGTAGAATATCAGCAAAGACCAAACTATGCTTATCCAAAACCGCCTGAAGTTCCTCATCCTGGTAGTAAGTCAGTTGCCCTTTCACAGGTTTTGTCGAGATCAAGCAATGTGCTGCCCAGACTACTTCATCATGTCTGAAGATGGCTTCCATCCGTTTGGCGGAAATCTCCCTCGGGCCGCCATTCGACATTCCTCTGAGAACCACATTCCTTCCATCCACCTCGAATGAGAACTCCATCCTTTTGAAGCTCTGCGTGTACTGGTCGAGGGTCTCCATCCATTGAATGCCCAATATGACATTCATGTCATCCAAATCTACTATAAAGAAATCGTTTGTCACCGTGCAATTTCCAATGGTGATGCTTAGTTGCGGAACCAGGTGAGTGCATGATAGGAGATTGCCTCCTACCACCTTGACATCGAACCCTTCATGCTCCTTTGTAGACAAACCCCTTCGGGTGACGAGTGATGAGTTTATAAAGTTGAGCGAGGCCCCATTGTCGAGCATAACAAGGACTCGTTGCCCTTGAAGTGTACCACGTACCCTAAACACACTGCACCTTGGGGTACTCGCCACTGTGGCAATGACGCCTCCCCTCCGTACCAATGTGGAAATTCTCTCAGCCGGGTTGGTTTCTTCGGCAGATTCTTCCCTTGGTGGTTCACTTTCCTCATGCTCCTCTTCTCCATCGGACATCACCTCAATATAGTGAATCTTCCCTTTGCCCAAACATCAATGTCCTGGCTCCCATGGCTCCTTGCAAGTGAAACAAAGCTTCTTGGTTCTAAGTTCCTGTTTTGTGGCTTCATTGAGCGATGACTTCTTCGGAAAGGATTTATTATCCTTCTCCTTCAGAACGAAGAGTGGTTTGGTATGTGCAAAATTTCTAGAAGAGGAAGATGTTGCCATGTTACGGGCCTTTTTGATTGCTTCCGTGAGCGTGCTGGGGTTGAACCCTTTCACCCAACCTTTCAGTGGTTCCATCAATCCATCCATGAACAAGACTACCAATATCCACTCTGAGATGTTTGTTACCCACACGGATAACCTCTGGAACTCTGTGATGTAACTGTCCACAGGTCCCGACTATTTTAGTTGCGCCAGCTCCTTGAAATTGAGTTCTGGATCCTTCCCATCAAATCGGTCTATGAGCCTCTCCGTGAAGTCGACATAGGAAGTTATCTGGTCATGCCCGAGAGTGACCATTCCATGATGCCACCATTCGTGAGCAACTCCTTCCAGGTGAAGTGTTGCAAACTTGATAGCTTCATCTTCAGGCATCAGGTTGGGTTGGAAGTAGGTATCTGCTTTTTGTACCCAAGCTCGTGCCGAAATTGCTCCGGTCCCATCAAAGGATGACAGGTTGATCTTACCAACCTTCCACTTGATGTCATTGTTATAGTGTCCATAATAGCCTCGACTTTTGTTGCCCGAGTCTTTCATCCAGAGATCAACATAATCCTTGAAGGATATGTCCCCCTCGAGATTTGCATCCCTCCAATCTTGGTTCAACTATGCTTGCATCTCCTGAAAGGTGGGTTCTTGCTCCCCACGTGGCGATTCTAATTTCTGAGGAAAAGTCGGCATCACCGGCCATGAATGTGAGCATTGGAAGTTTGACCTTCCAGTGACCAAACCATCACCCTGCCCATTCTATTCTCCATTCGTTTTTCCCAAGACCAATTGTCGTAAGGTTTCCTCCACGATTTGTTGTTGTTGCTCCCCTCTGGTTATGGTGTCGTTAAGCTGAGCTTGGCTTCTGGTTAGCTCCTTTAATAGTGCCATGACTTCTCTTTCAGGATCCAATGGTTCCCCCATTCGGTCGGTAGAACGGTACCTCCTTCTAGTGTACACTTGCATCCACTACACGACAAGATAGCAAGATCACCAGCTCTAATACCACTGTAATGTTCCGTACATAGTACGGTCCTCTTCAAACACCACTACTCCGTGTACAGTGGAATTAGTTTGGCATCCTTAGAACCTACGATGGGCAACCGTACGGCATACACCCCTCAGCGTGGATCAATGACCCTGACCATTCGGTGAGTATTTGGGCGTACGGTGGTATGTTGCTTTGACCGTACGGTTGATGTTTGGTCGTATGGGTTAGGCGTATGGTAGTGGGTCGTACGATGAATGAATATGGTCGTACGCTGAGTTAATATCCGCCAAGTTCCGCCCTCAAGCCCTCCAAACACTTAGTCCGCACAAAGAAATTGAATGAATTATTATTATTTCAAACACAAGAGACTTAGATGAAGATTTGCACATGCAAAGAGAAATTATATTGATGATGACCGCACAACAGATTATACAGACTCCGAACAGAAGCAGAATAGGGTGAGGAGAGACTCCCACTGAAACTGCGGATGCCAAGTAGGGAGGATCTCTCACCTCCAAAATGGTAGACAAGTTGAACTCCAACTGGAATTCACACATACAAAGAAAATACCAAATTCGCATACCAACACAAAAGACAGAGTCGGCCATAAATATGGGCTCCGGGGAATTTCTCGAAGGGTTACAAACGGACCAACACAACCAAACTAAGACTTGACTAATCTAATTAGGGCCCGAAAGATTTGTTATTACATTTGGGGCCTTACAATAAGTATTTTAATTTTATTATTTAATTATATCGGGGACATCACAAAATGCAGTAAAGGGAAAGAGTTCACGTAGTTTGGATGAGGGGGTGAGGCCTTCCTTTGGTGACTCTATTGTGGAACTGCAAGGTGTAGGAGAGCAGGAGGATGGCTGGCAAAAAGTGAAGGGGAAGAGAGATAAAAGATCAAAGGAGGGATCTTACAACATGCTTCTTTGATCACATACCAAAGATAAAGCAAAACTGAAGGTGTAATGTAATGACCTGTTAATTAGTATTTGCACTTAGGCGCTTTGTATTTTTGGGTAGGTGGCTCCCTACATGTAACCCCAAACCCCACCTGGTTCGGGCTAGGTTCAAAAACCGGATCTATTAATAAAAAACCATATTACTGATAAAAAAAACGGATAATATTTTATATTTTATATTTCATAGTTACCCTTGAAGCTGAACAATCATCTAGAAGATGAACTAAACAGTCATTTTCATATTGTTAAATATATACATTTTGATTGAATGAACAAAGCTTTCATTGAATATCTTTCAATTGTCCAAATCGTATTCATTTGTCAATTATTCTTGTATTACAACCTTGACATTGGTATCATAACGGAATAAACTTTGGCGACGGAGAAGACTGAACAACGAGAACAAACAACATTCAATGAGCATTGCTAAACCCAACAAAAGCAATTGGAATCAAGAAAGTAGAACAACCTAAAAGTTAAGGAAATTAGCCTTTCACACTTTAAAATGGAGTCTTCCAACCCTATGGAGTAATTTCTCATTACAAAATTAACATTTGGGGAAAAAGTAAAGATTACAAAACATATTTTCTCTACCGTTTTGGAATCTAAGGTTCAATCAAATCTTGAACTTTCTTGCTGTCATCATTTGACAAGGTAACCAACTAAAGTTTCCATTGTTTTTCCTAAAAATGAGTATGCAAACAATTATTTATTATAGGCATTTTAATCTCATTTAGGGTTTTAAGTTCACTATTAAAGATATTTGGTGTGTTCCCCTCCATAAATGTTGCAATGTTTTAGATATAGCACAAAACAATGTAGATTGTCTAAAAGATAGTTTAGACAGTATCATCAAAAGAGCATCATTAGCCATCTATTCTCCAACTACAGTAAGATAGACTACTCACACCACAAATAGAATTGCTCTCATCTACAACAAGAATACTACATACAGGCGATACATGAAGTTTAACTGTTTGGACAAGCTCAGAAGTAGGAAGCAAAGGCAATAATTAAAAGGAGGCCTTTTGTGTCTTCCCTAGTTTCTGTATTCTAATTTGTTTTGATACACTCATCGATTGGGAGGTGTTGGGTCTCTAAACTCCTGCTCCACAATCCTAGAACTCTTCACACCTTTAAGGCCAAGGATTTATCATCAAGCAGGTAAAATAAGAGCTCATCAATAAATTGAGGATGGTTAAAAGCTAATTTCTAAAAGTGGGTGAATTTCCATTCACTTTGGGGTTAACTACTCAAAAGGGTATTCCTAGAGGTGACCTTGAACAAGGTTTTCCTTATAAACAAAGATATGCATGTGATAAACAGTTTGCAATAATACGCAATTTCTGGTTTTAATCAAAAATCAATAGACTTATCACTATGACCTCTATTAAGAATTAAGCTGATATACATGTACAAAACATGACCCACCAAGATACTAAGGCTTGCTGAAGATATTTTCCCAAATATAACATTCAATCATGAAATACATATGAACCTATTTCCCAGTCCCTTCACTACTGCTGAATGTTTTTGTTCATTTTAAAGTGCATGGAGTGTCGAAACACTTTCAAGACTGATGCCTTATATTGGGTTAAGGAGTTACAATTACCAGAAGACACAACACAGAGAAATAATAAATAGGTGTGATATTAGGAACAAGGCATCCTTACTAATCTCTCTCCACTCTTCCAAAAATCCACATGCACAAAAAGACCATTACAAATAACTATTTGTAGTACATTGATGTGTTGCGACACTTATCAAAATCTTATTTCATTCACAACAACAAATGTGGAAAGAGAAACCCCTAAGCTAGAAAAGCCTGTCACTCCTCTTCATTTAGAAATCTCCCTAAAGATCTACAACTAGAAAAGGAAACATCCATTACAAATATCTACTCAAGGTAGCTACCTCTTTCATGATTTGCAAAACAATCTACTCTAATCATAATGGCAACTAGACATGCAAAGATTGAAACACTAGATCTTGCATGCTGCTGCAATTGCATAAAAATGGAGAATTCACTAACAGCCTTTTTGGAAAATGAACTAGCATATATGGTGTTCTGTTAGTTGCCCTATCATTTTGGGAATCAAGGAGGAACTAGCAGTGAATAGATATTTCATGTAAAGAAACTTAGATCCTACTAAAATGGTGGCCTAAAGTTTACATGGAAACCATCCGCATCAAAAACATAACCATCGCATTAATGGTGGCATGGCATTCCTCATCCAACATTGCCAAAAGTACATGTGAGTCTGAGTCTACACCTTCAAGATGGATAGTTGTTTCAAGGCAAGAAAATCTATTATGGAGTAGTTGCAATGTCAAATCGAGTCATTAATGGCATATTGGGTGGTGGAAGTGAATAGTGCAAAATGATAGATTTTTCTTATTTCAGGGATTGGGAATCAAAGATACCTGATGACCCATACCATTATCGAGGAGTTGGGCATTCCAAGGAAAATATACCTAGGCAAAAGAAAGGATGAAACTATGACTCCAAAAGTAAACTTAGTGAAGGAATCGAGGAACCGAGGTTCTAATAAAAGAGGCACACTAGTAAGACACAATCCACAACACAAACAAAGGCAAGGGAAAAGTCTAGGAATGGATGAAAGGGATGGAAGGAAGCAAAACTCTGAAGTTCCAATATAGAAAAGGGATGAAGGCAAGGAATGGATAAATAAGAAGGATGAGGAAGTCTGATATCCCAACATAGTTGCTAGAAGACTAGTATTGGTACTAGTACTATAGACGGGTATAGATACTATTACAACATTTTATTTTTTAAAATAGAAGACAGGTTACTTGCAAATGCCAATTTTTTTAATATGATATATAATATATATAATGAAACTTTGAATATATGTTGAATTTAACGAGAGGAAAACTAAAAAAAATTAATTGTTTGTTATTTTAATTTCTTTGACACTCAATACCATGAGTCATGACATTTAACTTCCAAAGCTAAACACATTGTCTAATATAATAGATTAAATGTAGCATCAACAATCAAGATGTTTAACTCAAGAGTTCTACATACAAAAACAAAAATGAGACATCTAAATTATCATATTATCATGTTATGTCATTCAATGGTTGAAGTTCCACTCTTGGATCAACTATTCATCCCACTCCTACATGAACTATGTCATCAATTCCCAAATCCTCAGCAATGATGCTCTCCAAATGTTCACCACTCTCAAGATCGAATTCCTCTTTAGGCAATAGAATTAGGGTTAAATCCTTGAGGCCATCTACATCAATTGATTCATCCTCCAAAGGTGCATTTGCCCCATCAAGTGGAATTCGGTCCCAATTTGCTTATGGACCCTTCTCGTACCCAAGGTGTAGACAAGAGAGAAGGTGAACTGAGCTTTAGACCTACATTAAGTTCTCTACTTTCTTCAACCCTAATGTTCGAATTCCTCTTTAGCAATAGAATTAGGGTTAAATCCTTGAGGCCATCTACATCAATTGATTCATCCTCCAAAGGTGCATTTTCTCCATCAAGTGGAATTTGGTCCCAATTTGCTTATGGACCCTTCTCGTACCCAAGGTGTAGACAAGAGAGAAAGTGAACTGAGCTTTAGACCTACATTAAGTTCTCTACTTTCTTCAACCCTAATGTTCTCTACTTTCTTCAATGAATGAATGAAACCATAACTATTTCAACTCCTCTCACCACATGAAGAGTTGGCTACTTGTGAGAACAATCTTATTGCAAATGATTGCAACACTTTCTTCAACCCTAATGTTCTCTACTTTTTCAATAAATGAATGAAACCATAAACATTCCATCTCCTCTCACAACATGACGAGTTGGCTACTTGTGAGAGCAATCTTATTGCAAATGATTGCAATTCAAGTGTTTTAGTTCCATTGTTCCACCACCAATCTATAGGATCTTTCTTTGCTTGCATGTCATGTAAGCCTTCTCTAGACACATAAAATTAATTAAATTAATATTTAATTAATTATCCCTTTATCACATGATTAATTCAATTAATCATATTATCATGTTATTGTCCCTAAATTAAATAAATCATATTTAATTAATGACCCCTTTCAATTTCTCCTGAAGTTTGATTTATTTCAATAAATCAAACTCAACCTTAGGGAATATTCCAATCTCCGTGCTAATCCAAATCAATTAAATTAATTCATGATTAATTAAACTAATTTTGTGATTCCTACAAACCCACCTTTTAATCCCCTCATTAAGCTAATTAACCCAAAGCCTAATCCCTATTAGTATTTATTCAAATTTTAAATACTACACATTTACCCAAGTCCACATGTGACCCCCCTCATAAAGGACTTGCGTGCACAAATCACTTCACCACTCCACATCACCTTTGACCAAAGGGTGCTCACACATGTGTGAGAATGCTCTTCCCCATGTAGCCACCATACCTCTTACACATGTCCCTTTCATGAGTTTCCCTATGTGTGCTCACACATGTGAACACACTTGCCTTTACACCCCACTTCTCCTTGTGACACTTGTCACAAAGCTAAACCTTCAAATCTGGGACCACATTCCCTTTTAATCTCAACCATTCACTTGACTTCCAATCTTGACCGTTCATTTCCAATCTCCAAACTTTATAAATTGAAGTCTTCACTCATCTCAAATTATCAATCCGCTTTTCATTACATCATTATGTTGGCCATTTATCCATAATCATTGCATCCATTATGTTGTCAATTTGAGAACATGGTCATAGCACCCTCATCATACCAAAATCTTTATCCACTCATCCTTATGTTGTTATGCGAATGTGAGCAATCCACATTTCACCCTCCATCCAATCTCCCACTTTTCATTCGTCAACCTTGGAGCAGCGAGGCTCGTGAAGATGAGGAGGACAAGGAAGAGTCATGGCAATGGGAGCGTCACGAGGGAAGTATTAATAGTTTAATCGTTATGTCTCTCATATGCTTTTATTTTAAATCTTTCTTGATATCGCATTTAAAATGGTTTGATTTATAGTGAGTACTAATCCTACTAACCGTTTTAATGATGTTACACCTTCCACATATAAGCCTTCCATAAAAAATAAAAATCACCTTGCCCATAGGAAAACTTATTCAAGATCCTCACCTTGGCCATAAATCTTTTTTACCACAGCCCAAAATCCCTTCATTACCTCTTTATCCTCATATGGAGACCTCGTCTTGGTCATTTCTATATCACACCACTAAGGAATGAAGGCATAAGCAACACAAGGAAAGGTGTATTAAGTTTGTTCCATTTTCAAAATATCTTTTCTCCTGTTAAAGGATATAGAGAAAGATCTTTAATATCTGTTATTTCTTATTCTTTCACACATAGAATCCATTTCTTCATAAAATTCTCCCAAACATGGCTTGTATGGATCTGCAAATGTGATCTCACATTAGAGTACAAATCTCCTTTGATTGCATAAAGACACTCAAGGAGTATAAAATATGAATTTTGAAGCAAACCATGTATCACTTGGTTTCCCAATTTCTTGTGATGGTTTAGATTGGAGGTCCCTCGGACAGCTAGACATTTGTCACTGGCTACCTGCTCTTTTAGGGACATCTACTACTGCACATAGGAAAAATCTGTTAGGTTAGACAGAATGGAACATGACTGAAAACTGTAATTCCTTTTTGTATTCCAATTTCTTGACATATAGCTTTCTTCTTTAAAAAACATCAACAAAATGTTGTGGAAAAACCAAAACAACTTCACTATAATTGTAATATTATCATAATTAATTCACTATAGTTCTCAATTTCACCAAACCCTCAAAATGCGTTAGCTATGAAGTTGCTAAACTAGTCAATTTGTTATAGTCATCGCTTTGCTAACCATGTGCTTTCTCCGATCTCATTAAATTGGTTAAGAATTTTCACTTTGCATTAGACTGTTACATTAAACAGAATCGTATGTAAAACCACAATCAAATATACTCTAGTCTTATTATTATCTTAATTTGATTTGCTAAAGTTCTGGATTGGTCGAAATCCTCAAATTGCTAAATCTTTTGAATTTGCTAAATCCTCAATTCGTTAAACTCGCCGCTTTGCTAACCCTGTACTTCCTCCAATCGTATTCAATTCATCATGGTTTTCGCTTTGCACAATTACACTTTACCATTAATAAGTAATTAGAAAGGTATAGGAAAACACAATCGTATTAATCCTAGCCATATGATTATCATAATGCAATTCACTAAACTCCACTTCAGTTTTCAGTTTGTCAAAATCCTCAACGCGCTTAAGTTTTAAATTTGCTAAATGCTCAATTCGTTAAACCCCTAGATTTCTTAATCTTTTACTTTCTCTAATCTAATTCAATTCGCCAATGTGTTCGTTCCATCCATCCTCTCCACTTGTGTAAAGCAAAAGGTCTAAAAACGTCAAACACAACATGAAATCCTTTTACCACAAGTAAATAAATAGAAAATAATTCCTTCTCCCACAAGAAAAGTTCGTAAGAGGTGAAAAACTAATAGCAAAATACAAAAGATGCATAAATTCCAACCGGATTATGGGCGTGCTGAAGTAAATAAGGGCTTTGTTCTCTGGCGAGCCTGTTTGTATATTTCTTCGGCCCGCTCTGCTCCGCTACTCGTTCCGCCATGGCCAATACTCTACCAGTTGAAAATCCTCGAAATTTGACCCCAGGTGCCGCTAAATTTGCCCGCAAGGACTTCAAATTCAACGCGCGGTTACTGCGTATAAATAATTTGACGTGAAAAAGCCTGGCACTTGTGCGCACCACCAGTGTTCTTAGCATAGAAGAAGATGATAAAACCCTGAAAACATTTTACAGAGTTTGAAACAAGAAATATTTTGAGCAATGAAAATAGGGAAAAGAGAAGTGACGGTTATTTTTAAACTGTCTATAATAAAGGTACCTCGCGTGTTGAAGGTTTGTAATTAAGGCCATGTGTGAGCCCATGGATCCTGCCATGTCAAGCTAATTTGTGTATGCCTTCTAGAAGGCCATGTGTATATGTGGAAACTTCATCATATATTTTATCATTATCTACTGCTTTTCGTTTTTTAATGATTTGCGTTTAATCACAATGTGTTGTTTCCACGTACGGGTTTAAACATAAAGTTACAATTTTTCAAAATAGTAACAAAGATATTTGAAGAGCAGTTATAACATGTGGAGTAAGTTGAGAGCAGTTATAACATGTCCAGTTTTTTTAATTTGGCACAATCAAGGAAGATATCGTAGTCTCAAAATGGCTATTCAGTTTCAGTGACAAAATAGTTCATTTTGCATTTTTATTAAAATTGTCATTTATTCTTTGTAGTAGCCATTTTGTCAGTTATATAGACATCATCGTTATAGACAAGTTAGGAGTGCATTGGAAGGGAGAAATCTTAATTTGTGAAGGGTGACGTGGTATAGGTGTTGGAGGAAAATATGATTTAGTAAGGCTAGAGAACTATTTTTCAATAGGAAAAGAGCACCAATTATTATTCATGTTTCAATTACCATTCATTTCTTACTTCATCAATCTTTCAATTATTAATTTTAAAAAAACTAAAAAAATATAATTAATAAATTTCACATGTATCAATAGTTGTCCATTTTACTTCTAACAGTTAGAATTTTTGAACTTTAATTGGAGGAGTTGTGCAACTTTATTGGTATCCATAATGCACGACTACTAGGGCATTTGTGCATAAGTATTGGCCATTTTTGAGTTGGTTGTAGCGCACGATTATTGGGGCATCTTTAAGTAGGCATTGGGCGATATTTAAAAATGACCACCTTTTGAGCCTTGTGCGCATTACGGATCCCACAAAACTACCCAAAACCTAGAACAATAGTTGTAAGCAGTTAAGTTGCATATGGAGACAACAAAAAAATCGTCAAAATCTAATGTAACGTTTGGGATCTATGGGTGTGCGAAGCTAGTTATAACCGCTGCTAGTATGCTTCCCTTACAAGGTGAGGCCCAAAACTCCAAACAAGCATGCATGCCAAGACTCAAGACAACACTCAAGATGAGGTTGAATGAAGGAATTTTAATGGCATCCACAAGATCCTGCAATCTAAGGGAACAAGAGACACAAACTTAATTCGTTTTCAAATTATTTTCATATTGCTTCTTCTCTTATGAATCTTGAGGAAGAAACCCATCATTTTGTGAAGCCTTGTATCCTCAAAAGGCTCATTCAAACTATCCACATTTAAGTCATTATCAAACTGACTACGAATATCTTCATATGTTGGCACTCCTTGATGAAACGTCATGCTACTTCCACCACCCTCTTGCAACAAAAAATGCAAGTCATTTCTTCTCAATCTTCTTTGGGCATTGTCCATCTACCTATTTCACATGTTAAATGGTGAGAGCTAGTCCTCAACTAAGCAATTAAAATTTTATCATTTCCATTTATTGTAGATCTCAAATTACAAAATTCATCATGCTTCCATGCAAGGTTAAATTCTTTGAGAATTGCTCTTATGCAACTATTGTAAGGTGATCTAAGAGAACTAGAACTCATAAGAGGAGAGAATAACAACCCAAGAATCAAAGAAGATTTAAAGTAGTAGAAATATTAGTATTAGAAATGGGTGATAATGAAATTGTGGAGATAGAGTAATAAAAGGAGATGGTTTATTTTTTTCTAGTCAAGTCTCTTAGTTGAATAATTGGGTTAAGAAGATGTAATTATTACTTTTAGTTGTAGTGGTTATATGTTCATAAACGAAAGGATTTATTTTTTGTTGTTGCATTTGATTTGAAAGATCACAAAAATATTTTAGAGAAGAAATCTTGGAGTTTGGATATGACAACATTTTTTAAATATTCACTACCTAAGTTCAACTCACTTGGAAAAGACTTTCAAATTTCATCTATTTGGATATATAATGTGAACATCTCATTACATTTATGGCTTCATTCAAAATTGAAAAATTTAGGGAATAGGTTCAACAATTTTATAATGCACTTACCTAAAACATAAAAAATGTGCTCACTCGTACAACAAGGATCCTAGTTGAAATGGATTTTTCTATGGAATTAATATTGAAGATAGGTTTAAAATGAATAAATATGTGTGGAAGCAAGCATTAGATTATGAAAATCTAAGTTATTGATGTAGAAACTATTTTGAGATTGATCATATAGTCGTAGAATGTGGCAAGCCTAGAAAACAAACAAGAAACTCATTGTGGTGGAAAGATGTGATCCTTATCATATGCTTGTGGATTGTTCTATTAATTTGCTTGTCCTTAACCCAAAGTAGGGATGAAGTGCCACAGAGGTAATAAGGAGATACAAACATAGGACAAAGGAAGGTAAAGGAAATGGAAATAACATAGGATTAGAAAATCTAATAGTAGAAAGTAATAAGGAGATACAAACATAGGACAAGGGAAGGTAAAGCAAATGGAAATAACATAGGATGAAAATCTAATAGTAGAAAAAGAAAAGTAAACATGAGCAGTTGAAATGATTAGTTAAGGGTTTTTATGTTGTTGATCAAAAGCAAGAAAATAGAAGACGTTAACAACGTAACAATTTTAAAAGTTTTAGAATCTGCATATCATTTATGAGAAGAGTGCCTAAAAATGCAAGAAGAATCAAAATCCTATAAAGAGGATTGCATTTCTATATTAATAATTTTGAGTGAAACTAGAGCAGATGTAGGAAACATATTTTTAGCTTAAATGTCAAGATTGGATGATGGTCAAGAGAAAATCCAATAAAAAGTAGAATGTATCATAGAAGAGGGTGTTAATGTTGCACATGAAATCAAAAATTTGATGACTAATTATGAAGATAATAGAGTGGATTGTCTAATTGTTTTAGAAGATAACATTTTGGGTTTAACTCTCTTGATATCTAAAGATGTATCATGCTATGTGAGAATATGATCTACTAGATTTATTCTTTACTTGGTGAACAGCCTTGCAAAACTCCCACTACTTTATCTACAAAATGGTTAACACAATGAGTAGATCCATTCTATCAAAATTATTGATGTTATGATTAGAGGATCTAATTATCCAAATTATTCATTAATGAAATTTGATCTTTTTTTATATTAAATGTTTCAAAATTTTATAATTTGATAAATAGCCTAACACACCATCATCCTCCCCAATTAACCTACAATACTTTTTTTTTAATTTTAATTAGAATTATGTAGTATACGTGTATAAAGTATATTTTGTGCCAATAATTTATGATCAATTATACATTTTAATTATATATATTTTTTAAAATAGAAGTGCGGGTATTTTTTTGTATCTTAAGTGATTAAAATATAATGTAAGGTTTATACCAAAATGCTTTAGGATTTTACTTTAAGTATATTTGTTCAAGTCAACCTTTGTTTTTATTTTTATTTTTTTTATATTATAAGTTATTACAATATATACATATGAAAACAAAAAAAAAGATTCTTTAAGATCACTAAATAAATAAACATGATCAAGAATAAATTAATTTAAAAATATAAGATGGATTGTGTAGTAAATTAGTATAAACTATTTTTCATCAATAATTTATGTTCAAGTATGTCTTTTAAATAAATGTGTTTTTTAATGAAAGTGTAAGTATTTTTTTTAAGTGGTCATTAAAATAGAATATAGGTTTTATATGGAAGTGTTTTAGAATTTGACTTTAGGTGTATTGTGGAGGCTAACCATTATTTTCAATATAATTATAATGTATACATGTGAAAATAAAAAACAAGATTCTTTAGTAAAATTAAATAAATAATATGATTAAATACAAATTAGTTTAGGGATATAATGTGCATGTATATTAAGTGGAATTGAAATCCAAATCAGATCAGATAATTTTAGGCAATAAGCATGATTATGTCATGAATGGTAATTAATTGAGAAAGCTAATACATAGTACTAATTCAAGCCTAGTTTACAAGACCCATATTTGTATTTGTTCTTTTTTTCTTGTGGAGTGTTAACCTGTGAAACTTATTAAGATTATGGATCCTCAATTTTAGAGAAAGCAAATATCACTTGAGGGAGATCAAGAAACAAAGTATTTGTAGAGAGTGCAAAGACTCAATCATCTGCTATAAAACCCACCATAGAGCATAACAATATGGTGGAAAGAGAAAAGTATGAACAGGTATGAAAACCTAAAGGATTAGACTCAAAAAAATCTTAATTTTTTGATTGATATGATGGCATGGGCACTTCACAAGATGGATAGCAATATGAATATATGTAGTTAGCTAACAAGTGAAGCAAGTGCTTCCAAGAGTAATAATTTAATGCCACTTAGAGTCACACACAAAAGATTATTCTTATTTCAGCTCCAAGACCAATCCAACCCACCTTTTTGAATAAAGTGGTTGAGGTTCCTAAGCCTAAACCCCAAGACACACTATGTATTGATATTAGGGTTTGTCATGTAAAACACATTAAATCTTCCTAGGGAAATCCAAAGTGAATGTCATTCACCAATTATATGAACTTGAAGTCCTAGAATGGTTACAAACTTTATTCTAGGTCGCAAGTCTTTTAGAGAGATGTACAACAAGCTTTGGAAAAAGTAAAACTATCTCCCTATGATGGATCTAACATATGTTTAGATAGTACAACGACGCATACCTTTCCATTAGACTAATGGCCAAGCATGAAGAAATAAGTTTTTCACCTTGCATTTGAAGGAGATACTAAATGTTAGTTATAATACCATGGTCTTCTCACTCAAAATCACAAATCCACCATCTCATATGATGAATTCTACAAAACAATGATTGAGAAGCTTGATCGAAAGGATTTTGAAGTTTTTTCATATATTTGACTCAACTCAAATAGTGTGGTTGAGTGGTGAAATATGTATTAAAGTTTTAGAAGCTCTTATTGAAGGTGCTCATAATAAAGGATAAAATAAATCTTTCAATGGCCTAGTTAAGGTTTTTGAACAACCTACCCTAGGTTAGCCCACAATAATGGGTCCCACTTTTTGGCCAAATAAAGAGAGAGAAATATGACATTTTTCACCAAATCTTGACCTTTTGAAACCTTTAGCAACTAAACCATTAAGAATTTGAAGATGATGCAAATTACTGATTGACTATTCTCTTTATCAAAGGATAAAATAAATCTCTCAACGGTCAAGTTAAGGATTTTGAATCACCTACCCCACAAGAGACTATCAAGCAAGCATTGGAAATAGAGACATCCATGCCAAAGAATAAGTTTCAAACCAAAATCTTGATGTTAAAGAAGCATTTTCACAAAAATGTATAGCAGACAAATATTTCTACATCAAGACCAAACATTGAGGCACAAGAATGAATTGAGAAGGAAGAAGTCATATTTTTGTTAGTGTGAATAACGTTGTTTACTATCTTTTTATTAGTGGGAACCTATTCACATGTTAAGTTTTCTTACGTCCTAGCTTGCATCTTAAGTCAAGTTCATTATCCTAAGTTAGTTATCCTTATGTCCTAGGTGGCATTCTAGAAGTTTTCTTATAATGGGACCATGTCCAATTATTTAATTTTATACACATAGGCAATTAATGTTTGTATCAAGGGTCATTATAATCCTACCTCATCACCTTGCCTATATAAGCAAGACCTATTGTACATTTGCATTCATATTCAACCATTATCAATCTATCAATTGTTATGCAACTTATCTTGTCATTCTCTCTTGTGGAAGCTATATCATTCTTACAAGGATCTTGGGGGTGTTGAGGAGTCACCTATATACTCCTACATGCAATCAAACCTGCAAAACCATTAAATAAACAAATTTTCAAACTAAAATAGTTAAATAAACTGAAAGTAGAAGAAAGAGCAAGAGTTGAAGATAGAAGTCTTGAGACTAATATCTCTCAATGTCTTTTAGATCTATTTAACATATTTATGCCAGTTATAATAATTATTTTAGATTAATAACAAGTAATATCATTAACCATATAAGATATCCATTCTTCTCTATCTCTTTGGTAAAATCTAAAATTTGAATGAAATATAAAACCTAGACATCCCTCTCCCTTGAACTTTTTGTAAGAGTCACCAAAGGACTCGAGCTCCTAACATCACTTGCAAGACTAAAGATTTATTTCCACAAGAGAGGCGTAAAAGGAAGAGTTGGGTACGAAATAAATTATGATATATCCTAAAAAATGTACGATCAGAGACCTTGCTTATATAGGCAAGGCGATTAAATAACTACGATGATGACAAGTGTCTTAATCCTACAACATGTGACAACTAAAGGATCAAATCAAATGTGAACTAGATACTTCTAGAAATATTCCTAGAACACTAAGTAGACTTAACATGGGAACATGTGTGAATAGGTTTTGACTAATGACTAATTGATAATATATTCTGTTCACATTACAAAAGAGAAACTGATAGGAAATACCCTTGTTCACACCAACAGTTTTCTAAGATATGTTTACTATTTTCCACTTATACCAATGGTTGAGTTTTTCTCATCTTGCAAACCCCTTGAAATCCCAAAGTAACAAAGTTGCAAATGACACCTTATTTCATAAACGAAACAAAGAAAGACTTTTGGCATAGTTTTGAGTTTCAAGTTCTTAAAACCTGAAAGGAAGCTTAGCCAATTGAAAGAAGTGTTGAATAACAAAAGAAGAAGTCTTAGAAGAATGAAAGAATTGTTCAAAAGCTTAGGAAATCTCCAAAAAAATCAAAAGATGTAAGGAGTAAAACTAAACAAAAATTCAAGTTTGCAAACCTCAAGATTTGTCAAAAAGAACATTCTCTAGTTTAAGAAAGCACTGAATTGCTAAAATGTCTTATGATATCACAATTTTTGGTATTCCAAAATATTTTAGAAGTTTCAAACTTTCTTTTTCAAATGTTAAAATGCAATCAAGTTAATCATTACAATTTATTTCTCATTCACAAGCTTTACCATTGTTGCTTCCACAAACACTCTTCTCCAATTTGAAATCATCAACTCTGAGAAGTGAGGTAGGTTGTTTGCATTCCTTCCCTACACTATTTTATCACTACCTACCCAAGGCATTTATTCTCCCAAAGTGAGATTATCACCCTTTTTGTGCATCAAAATTTAATCAAGCATTAGTGTGCTTGCTTTAGTTATTATTTAAACCGCATAGGATGAAGTATAAATATTGAGATTAGGATCTTTCTCTCATTATCCAAATTTAGATAGCACAAGTGAAATATTGTGGCTTAGGCAACATTGATCTAGAAGATTGTTTACAACAAATGGATGCAAATCCAAAGACCTAATGTCACAAACAACTTGTGATAGTGGATTCTCTCACGTATGTGGATTCTCAGTTTCCATTCAAAGTCTTGATTTGGTGATGGCATGTATAAGGATTTATCATCTAGAATCTCATGAAGTGAGAACATTTGAAGGCAATGTCATTGTCAAAATGAATGACCCTTCTCTTGGAATTATTTTTAGATTAAGTGTAAGGGATAAGGACTACAATACCTATCTTGGACACTTAACAAAAAACTGACCCAACAAACTTTTTGAATGGAATAGAATCCTTGTACAATGGCTCAAGCTTAAAACTTGACATGTGTACAAGATTAAAGCCATGTGAACATGTCAAGTTTTCATTTGACAACCTTATTACAAAAATAATCTGCCAAAGGCATATTTACTTCACTAGAAGACAAACTATCACTTTATGCCTAATGTACAAAATGTTGAGGTTGTTGAAGTTGATTGGAGATGCACTCAAAGCCCAAAGAAAAACACCACCTTCAAAATTGATTGTGGATTGACCCTCAAAGTTGTTAAAATTGTCTGAATATATTTATGATATGGTAAAAAAGGTTCCTAATTGTGACCACTCAAATTCGATTTCATTTCACAATTCAAATCTCAAAAATACCATGCTCTAGAAAGTGGTTGACCATAGAGACATGTGTGATCAAAGTATTCTTCCCCTAGGAGTCCCTCAATTAAAGTTGCAGCTAGGATCGTCTCATGTTCTAATCTAGAGAGCATGTCTAATATATGCCCAAGTTGTCAATATTTGTCTCTCCATCAACATTTATGTCAACAAACATTGGGGTGGGTGGGGGAGGGGGATTTTTGTGAGTTTTGCCTTCTATTTAGCATTGTCTTTCATATCTCCATTATCCTTAAAGAGTGAAGGCATGTGGTGCACTATCCTTCAAATTTTGTCAATGTAATGAATTGCTTGAATGTTGTATGTGTTCCCAACAAGCCCTTCACATGATAGTAAATTGAAATAATTCCACAAATGGCATGATAATTGTATTATCAAAAGATACATTATCAAGAAAAATATTGAAGAGTTTAATTCTTGGAGCTAGATGCAACTCCCAACATTTCAATTAAACTCTTACTCTAGCATGGCCCATGAATGTATCTCTCAATTAATTGTAATATTGTCATATCAACATGGTTGACAATTTATTCAAGTATGTTTCCAAGTAGGGAATCTACTATATCAATCCTAATCTTTTATCCCTTATCCTTGGCTTTTCCCTTTTCTTTGTTGCTACCTTCAAGCTCCTTCTCTAGATTCTTAACCTTAATTTTCATCAACTCCAATACTTGCATCAATGTTGTTATATCCTTTGAGGATGAGACATTACCTACTTGTTGAGATGGTAGAAGCAACCATATGACCATGGTGAGTTGATCCCTCAACCTCATGTTTTCTTCATTCAAATTGGCTATATCAACTTCAAGCTTCTTAGTTGTTGACTTTATGAATAAGGTTGTATGTATTATCAATTGTGCAACTTGTGAGACACTTGTGTCTCCAATTCTTATGACATTGATATTTCTAGTTATTTGTCCAAAATATTTTACTATTTGTGGCTTATTTGTGCCTAGATAAACATACCAAATAGCCAATGCCTCAATCCTTTGATCACATCCAAGTGAAAAATATAAATCTTGGCCGTCTTCATCAATTCTCCAAGGCATGTCAATTTGATACCTTATGATAGTGTCAAATGATATAGTAGAGGAGATCTCCCATCATTTTAATAGCAACATGCCACTACCCCTAACAATCTACTTTCCCTTTTCAAGGGTCATATCTACCATCTTTACATGGACTCGTTTCCAAACTTATGTGGCCACTTCTTCCTTATTCTCATCAATGATCTATTTTGTTCTCATTTCCTTTGACAACATATCTCCTATGATTTTGATAGTGAATTACTGGAATTCCTTTGTATTAATGAATTTCTCATCATCCATGAACTCAGCAGAAGTCAGCTCTTTGACATCATCAATTACCCTCCTTGAAACTAATCAATGCTATATCCATAGGAGGGGACTCCACCACAATCCTCGATGGGGCATCAAACTCAACTTTTTGTTCTTTGCCATTAGAACTAGTAGCAACTCCACTTCATGGGAATTCCATAATAAGATCTCTACCTAGTAACAATTGTTGGAGGGGGATCACTAGTTGGAGGCTTTGTGGCATTGGAGTTGGTATTGAAGAAGAGTTGGCCCCTTTCAAATTTGGCAATTTGATGTTGTCTAAATCATTTTTGTATTCATACATCATCACCCTGATTCTTAGAATGGGGTCCCTAACCTCTACATGAGATCCCTTGATTATGTGTTAAGGCCTTTCTTTTGCTCTTTAGAAAACTTGATCTTTGCCCAATTTTCTCTTCTTTGAGTCATGTCCTTTTGGATGTGGCAATTTTTTATTAAGCCCTCCAATTCATCATATTGATGCTTATATTTTGAAGTCCTATAAGCTACCCTTAGATCAAAGATGAAATGATCAAGATTAGGTAAAATATTATTAAATTGACAATATTCAACATAAATAGACAAAAACAAATCAGAAAACAAACACAAAAGTATAGATCTAGAAATAACACATAAAAAGGAACTTGTCACTAAAATTTAATCGTAAAAATGTTGGAATAGTGTGTTAGGCACCCTAGTCCTAAAATGTGTCCTACAACCTAAGACTTTGAATTCTAGATCAAAATGTTCCTCAAATCATGCTCTCTAAAATTCAACCAAAAATTGTCGGAAGGGTATGCTAATTGACATAGTCAATGAATATTCACTTGTTCAAAATTTGGAACTATAAGTCTTAGTTTGCACTGTGCAACTGTATGATTTTTAGTAGTCAGATTTGTATCCTACACATAGCAAAGAAGGAGAATTTTGTGTTGTATAGGGTCTTGCCTAAGTCAAACCCCGAGTAGGAATTAACCTCCACTACAATAATGATGATTAGAAAAGAAAGCTTAACTCTAGTAGGGTAGAGGTTAAATCTAAAGTTAAACACAACATTGAAATGGTAATACCTCGAGATTGATAATGATGGTGATGCAATGCTCACTCGATAAGGCCTTCAAAGGTTGATGCAATAGCATGACATGAAAAGGTACAAAAAGATCAACCATGAAGACACACTTGCTTGTAGGTTGGTGTAGCTTGTTGCTCCATAATATTAAGACATGAAGACACTTGCTTAATAATGTTTGCTCAATTTACTTGCTTAGACTGTGGATGATCAAAATGAATTAGGAATGATGCCTTTATATAGGGTTCGCAAAGTATTCCCTAAATTAGGTCGTCTTCCAACAATCATATTAAAATATTGGGATGAGATAACAAGCGGTAGGAATTGACACTCTGACATGTTTGAATTTGGTCCTATTTCAAGGGGACCATGGCACTAGGCACCCTAGTCTACCCAAACTAGGAGCAAAGAAAGATGGATGTAAAGTGCACAGGGCCAAGACATAGGATCTAGTCACCAAATAAGCATATGACAACAGCTTGGTAGTGACAAGGCCAAAATTAGGCTTAAAATGACTATGATATGGCACACTAAAGCAAGAGCCCAAAAAGTAGTGAAATTGTAAAGGGGTTACAATTTACGACACTATATCTACTAGGTTATTGGACAATATTCCTACACAATGGAACCACTTACATTTTTTGGAGGATCCTAGCAATCGAGCAATGATATCCTTGTCTAGTTTTCTCTTGGTTCCATTAGAAGACTTGACCATTTTTGGGACTACAATTTTATAGGCAAAAGGGTTAACTAGGGTTTCATATCAAATTCAAATTTTTAAATTTCTATCAACAAAATTACAAGAAAGAACAACTTTAAAATCCAAAATTCTACTCAAACAGTTTAAGAAATAAAGATTTAATATTTTTTAAAGCAAACTAGGGCATAAACAAGTAAATTAAAATTATTGGTATTTTGTAGTTGTAAACCCTAATTGACGGCAAGAAAACCCTTTAGGATTTTGACTTCAACAATTGGATGTACAAGACACATCTCTAGAGCTCCAAAGATTAAAAAAGCTTGCAAGTGAATGAGAAACAATTGACCAAATCTGATTTGGAGTCATTAAAAACCAAACACCCAAGATAGGTTGTCATAAAGTTAGTCATCCTTCGGATTTAAATCTTGGCCCTTGATTTGGTTGATCCAATGGTCTAGATGTCCTTGAAGCCTCCTTTTAAAATTTTGCATTAAACCATGACATGACCTTATCCTTTGCAATGAACAACATGATCATGGATGCATAGCACAATCTCACAAATTCATGAGAAGAAATCTTTGACACAATGCCTTCCTATGATGTGTGAAACGCTACCATGTGGAGAAGGCAGGCCCCAAAGTCTTAGCTGGAAGATGTTGGGTCATTTCATCATTTCACAACTATGAAAAGGTATTGAGCCTCTAAGTAATGAAATTGTACAACCAATGAAATAACATTGACTAGAGCATGGGTGGGCCCTAAAATGTTCCTTGCCAAGGTAGCAAGGGGCCCATATCGTAGTTTAGAAATCCTTAAGATAAAAGTGGTCTTTAACATGTGAAACAATGAAACCAAAGAAATGATACCAGTTGGAATGAGGGTACACCCAAGACAAATATTGAAAGGCAAAGTGCAGGCCTCCTGGGCAATGAAAAGAGAGAAGGCTTCTAACATGTGAAATCATGAAACTACTAAGAAATTCTTTGTACTCCAACATGAGCAACATCGGTCTATTAGCCAATAGTGCACTTTTACAACTTTGATAGTCGGCCCTACCACTGAACCTATGAAACATAGATTAGCAACGATAAAGAATAAGGTGCACCACAGGTGACACATGGTACCACAATACAAATTTGCAACTAAGATTGATAACAACTAGGATGATCATGTGATAGAAAAAATTGGTTCGATATAATGTCAACTCAACTCAATGGGATATTGGGTGATTGGGTTGATAAGGAACATCGTAGTTTCATAGGAAAGAGAAAAGTTTTGAGGATGGACTTGTAGAACTACAAAACCAACCAAATGATACCACATGGACCAAGGTGGGGACGACCTATAGGAGCCCAACAAGAATAAAAAAAAATTTTGGTCGATAATATTTAGATTTTATTGAAAAAAGTAGCCAACTTACATTGCAAACCGGAAAAAACCACCCTGATCATCAAAAAAAAATCCATACATCCTTTCTGAATCAAAAACCCCCCTTATAAACCCAAATAGTCTTCAAAATGAGCCTGATATTTGCTCAATTACAGTCATATCAACATCTTCTGAAAGTATTCTAAAACTACCATTCAAACTAGAACATAGACCATAGTTCAGACATTGCATTAGACATATTAACAAACACAAAATAAATGGTAAATTCATGGGGAGCCACCGCATAACCTGGGTAGTGCACTATCCTCATCATTCTTCCTCTTTCTCAGCCTTAGCTTGTGTTCCACCTCCCGCCTAGCCTCCTTCATTGCCTTCCTCAATTCTGCCTCCACTCGCATGAGGTCCACGAAGGTATTCAATGCCTCCCACCCGCACTTTGCCAGTGCCTTGAACCTCTCCTTCAATTCGCCTTCCTGTTATCACACAAATGAAAAATTATCCACAAGAAATTTCTCCATTGGTTCCTTCGACCACATCAAAGCCTTCTCCAGGAACTACCCATTCAAATATGGTGTCCATACCCAACAAATATTCTTTAGGAACAAGAGCCTTCATCACCTTCGCCATAGTATCAATCGAGTCTTCAAATTCCAAACCCCATGCAGCCATTATCAAATATACATCCATATTTGTTCTATAGTTGTGGCTAATATAGTTTATCTCCTCCCCCATAACTAATTTCACCACCTTTGTTAGCCTCTCATCCTTGAACCGAAATAAGCCATGCAATCTTTTGTCTAAGACTTCTCCTACAAAAGGAACCAACTGCTTCTTAGCTTTAAACATAAAACTAGCCTACATTTCTTCTGCTTCAACAGTTCCACCACCTTCACAACCTCGCCCAAACCTCTTTGCAACCAGGCTCTAAGAGAAAAGGAGGAGCTTGCAGATAAAATTTCAAACACCTACCAAAGAAATAGCCACATCTAAAAATTCATAGCCACTATCAATGTGCCACCATTTCATAAGTATTCCTCCTACACACACCATCATTTACCCTGTTCATCAATGCAAAATCATAAAAGCATTGTCCTTGGCATGTTGCAAACATTTTAATCATACTAAAGTAGCAATAAATCCACCACCCAACTAGCCATTAAGCACACCCGTCAGCCTCCTCCATACTTGCCAATTTCTAGGATATGCACAACAGCTTAAGCATCCGCCTCCACATCACCAATTTGAAGATTTCAAAAATCTTCAATATGAGTTGCCTTCTCTATTTTGAATGATGAGGCCCACTTAGACAACACATCCACCACATCATTCCCTGTCCTCTGTACATGAGCGACTCTAAAATCGCTAAAAAAAAATTAAATTGTTTTTTATCTTTTTGACATAATTATTTAAAATCCATGTCTGTGTCTCCCCTTTTATTATAGAATTGATAATAATTAAAGAATCTCCTTCCAAATGGATATTTGAAAAACTTAATTTTAAGCCCCATTCAACAACTAGAAGAGTTGCTTGTGCCTCCACCTCATTATTCGTGCCCCTATCCAGCCTTTGAGCTCCCAATGCTATAATGTTCCCTTTCCAACTCTAAATACCACTCCTAGCCCTGAAACTTCCAAATTGCCTTTGGAAGCTCCATCAAAATTTGCCTTAATCCATCCTTCACCCAATGGTTCTCATTGTTCTTTATTTTGTACAGCAAGAGGGCAAGAAGACGGATCATCCCGTCTAGGCCCATGAATAGGCCCCAACAAGAATAACTTAAGTCATATAAAATAGATGGAAATACTAGGAACACTTGGGACTTAAGACATAAAGGGGTCAATCACTATACAATTAAAGGGGCTTTGAGGGAGAACTTTAGCAAGTATCAAACCAACCAAACAAGGCAACATAAAATTAGAAGAATTAGCACAAGACCATTAACAAAGGGTGTAACATGCTATTTCTACAACAAGAGAATAAATCAAATTATATTAATTACACTTTAAAAATATAGCTACGACTTTTCTTTTGAAACAAAAGGAAATGAAATTTAACTTTTCTAAAGAAAGTCGTATCCTCAAATAACCATGAATGATTACGTATATGTTTAAAACAGAATAAGAACTAAACTATTAACATCTACATAATAAATTAGCACAAGAGTAGTTTAGGGTTTATTGATTCTTGGATTCCATTTTGAATCTGTAAGTATCATTGCATTCTAATAAGAGGGAAAGTATCATTAAGGTGATTTTCCGCCCAACCACAGACTTAATAGTCTCCCATGCCTCTTCCAACTAGAACGGCCCTACCCTTCGTTGGGATTAGATAGATAATTGATCTATTGTCATCTGAGATCGGCATTTTGACCCTACATAACCCTAATCAATCACACACCATAGGTAGCTCCTAACTAGTATGACCTTTGATTGGGTCGTATATCTAGACCATATGAACTGACTAACGCATACTTATCATAGTGTCATCCTAGCCAAATGTTTTACATGCTTGCAACATGATTAAGCATGTTATCACTGTTCAACACCCTACTCATCTAGATCAAAAATAGTGAATCTTTCAAGCCATCGAGATTGTCTCTTATGCTAATTGCATGTTGACTTAATTTGAGGAATACTAGGCTCTACATTTATGCTTCTGACCTTAAAAAGCAAACTTTGTTGTTGTAAGAACATTGATATCTATCATTCTTAATGAAATACTTTTCATTTATTTCATTCATTATTTTTATTATTCTCATACTTGTGCTCGCGAGATAGCAAACCTTCTCTCTCAGGCTCATAGGTATGTGAACTCAGTCTAAAATTATGTTGTAATTATCTTTTCCAACTATATATTGTTCCAAGTTTCTCATAAGTCAGAATGTTTACTTATTTGCAGCAGTCACAGAACTCTGTGCCAAACCTTTCATAGAATTTCATAACTGAATTTTGATGTTAATTAGTTGGTTCATTGTTCTGTTCTAGGAATCAATTCGGTGTGAACAAATTTTGGTTCTAACTATGGCTACACTTTTCCAGGTTTAATTTTACTACATCTACTCTAGCTTCTAAATGGGCCGCAACTTTTCATCTTGGCAAAAGATGTTGCTTGCATTCCATGTTCCCTTCTTACGAAATTCTAAGTTTAATAATAATGTGTTCGATACCATAATATCGTAATGACAACAATTGCTCATGTCAATTTACTTCTATCTATAATTTCAGTAAACTTATCAAAGTTTCAAGTAAGGTACATTTTCCCTAGCTATTCAATTAAGCTTATATCTCAGCTACGTTTAAATTCAGTTGTTCATCTCCATCCGATAAGCAATAAGCATTGAAAGTGTTATCGACTATGTAAAGAAAAGCCTTTCTTATAATTACTACTCATCATAGTTTAAATTCTTATCAATTTCATAAGCAAAACACAGATAATGGTACGTAACCTGGTAAGAATCCTACCTTACAAACTCGGTTGATATGAATTCTCTTGTTCAATATGGAAGCTAAGCCTCCCTTCCAGTCTTTGTTGTCTTTGCGATAAACTATTTAAGCTCCCAAAATCGTATATTAGAGATGTAATCTTTCAGAGCTAATTATCATGTTCAGAGGCATCTACAATGACATCAAAATGTTCTTAAATAAAAATTCATTTTTGAAAAAAAATTGACATTCAAATACAGTTAAATGTATGAAATATGTTATGTTTCAATTTTTGTGGAGGTGTTATTTTATTACTCCAAATAAAATAGAACCCTGGTCATTTGTCTCGAGCTAGATTCTCAGTTACGTGCAAGACTTTAATGATTTGTATTATTGATTTTTAGTATTTTAGAAGAACATTTATTTTACAGATGATTCTTTTCTATTATAAGATATCTCTCTTCATATTTTACGTATAATTTTTAAATATAGATATACTAGTTTTTCTTATATATCATATGAATTTCAGATTTTACCTCAATTTCAATTAATAACAAGCAGTTATATGCATTTTAAGTCGATTTTCATTTCATTTCTCTAAATTTTCCATCAGATTCTTTTATTTATTTGAATGCAGTTTAAATCCAATACATTGGCATACAACCAATAGCATACCGCTTTATTGATATGATTGTTAATTCACTTTGTTACAAGGTCTACGAATTTTTATATGATTCACATCTTTTATACTTTAAGTATGGTCTATTCAATATATGGAATATAATCACACTAATACATAATTGACTATGCATAAAGAAAATATGAAATCTTTATATTATTATATATATGTGTGCGCTAATTATCATGTAGCAAATTTATATATATATTCTCTCATTCTATTTATACATAATTATTTATGTATTTGTTTTTATCGTCATAAAGAATTAAATAAGGATTCATAATTAATTATCTGAGTAATTTTAATTTAAGGTTTTATTTAAAAAGATACTAGAATCCAAGGCATCAATTCTATAAAACCCTAACAACTAAACTGGCCATCTAGGGTTAACCAAAATAGGTACTTAGTTTGTGACACGACACCCTAAAACCCAACCCAACATAACAAGTTTATAACTTACATGCTTAGGGTTTCAGATAGCATTAGATTGTTCATCTATTTACCTCTTGTTTGTGATGATACATTCCCTTCCTTCTCGAAGGATGACGAATTCCCTTCATCCACTAGGTAAAATCCATATAGTTAGTCTTGAATCTCATCATTAACTCTAACATATTCAAACATGATAAAATAGCTCACATAAACTTAATGAATTAAAACAAAAATCATTTTCATATGCATTATGAATCACCATTCAACAGTATAGAACATCATGTATGAGTGCATTAAAACATATCAAAATATTAGGGCACAAGAGGGATGTAACAAAGGGTTTAGGGTTTTAGCCAAAACAAGGAAATAAAACTTAGGACACATAGAAAACCCTAAATTTTGCAAAAGCGTCATGATGTAGATTGGGATCAAATAATAAGTGGTCATCTACATGATCAATTGGCTAATTTAAATAAGAACCGGGTGAATTCACAAAGTTGGTTCCCACTTTTGCCAACGAAGGAATTTGGCGAAAGTGGGAACTTCGATTTTCTAGGTGTTCGAGTGAAATAGTGGTATTCGCTCGAACTACCCCTAGGAGTTCAAGCGAACCACGTTACAGACCTGGGTTCGCTCGAACCACGGGTGACTTTGTACGGGCCGAAATCAAGCCTATTGGTTCGAGCGAATGGGGGTTCGCTCGAACCATAATGGATTCGAGCGAACCCCATTCGCTCGAAGTACTGTTCATTCGAACCCTCTAATTTGAGGTTTCTCCAAAAAAAATTCAGAATTCTGAAGAATTAATGACTTCGGAGCTCTGGTTCAAAGCACAAATCAAATAATCTTGATAACCCAAAAATATTAGATTGTAGTACTCGGAGCAAGCTTTCCAACGAGTATAATTTTGTTATATTTTGAATTTATTATGTTCTTGTTTTTTTAATTTTATGGAAAATTGGTTTTTCATCGAACATGAACTTCTTTGTTCAACGCATTGGGAAAAATAAGAAACTAACTCAAAAAAATTCTGAAAAATATCTATGCCCCTGGTATTGATGTCTTCTTTCTAACAAAAAAAAAAAAATTGAATTTCGATTTATATAGAACAAGTTATGTGTTCAAACGTAAACCTATGTCTAAATTATGACTAGTAAGACTTCAAAACTTTATAAAATGAAAAATATTGAACATATCACTATAAAACCAAATGCAAGCCCTGGATATTGATGTTACAAGAATTCGAAAGAATTGATTTTTTATCATTTATAAAAAAAAAGTTATACGTTTCGGGAGGCACCTCACTCTTAAAAAATGTGGTTTGTTGTAAAAAACTACTTTTCGAGGGAGATGGAAAATTTTAAAAAAAAATCCATCAAAAAAATTTGAAAAAAATGTATATAAAATCTACAAACAAAATGTTAGAAATCACTAATTTACATCATCTTCAAATTTTTAATAGTTTAAAAGTTATAGTTCTCGGAAGTTGAAGATTATTTTAAAAATGTACATCTCAGTGTCAAAAGTGGCAAAAAAGTGGGAACCATTATTGTGAGTTCACCCAACCAATTCTTTTATATTTCATCTTGATTTATGTTATTGCCAGTATGAATATGTGGCCAAGTTTACAAACTATGGGAGTAATTGATATTTCTCTACAAATATGATTTCTACCCACAACTACAAATGGAAGTGGGCAACAAAGATTATAGGAGAGTGAACGATGCCTTCTGCATGTTAAATGTAAAAATATTGGAAGGAGATATTGGATTTAAGATCTCCATAAAAGTAGATCAAATAATTATCTAATAAGGAAGTTATTTATCCAATACAATAAATTCACATATCTAAGATTGGGGGGCTTTGAAGTCAATCCCTAAAAATTACCTTGATTCAAATTTCTTTAAGTTTGTAGATAGGTGAGAGAAGTAAGCCAGAGGTGTAGTGAAAAAAGAAAGCAAGATATCCTTTCCTCCTGGATTTAACCTACTACACTTGTAAATCTTTTGCAAATGTTCAAAATGTAGATACACTCATGTCAAAGTCTAATTTTCATCCCTTCACAATAAGGCAATCCTATGATAGAAAGAAATATGTTAAAAATAACCTATATATTGGAACACCTTGCGATCATGATCGTCATCTAAAATATTACAGGAAGATAATGTATAAATTTGAGCTTAGGAGAAGGGATTATATGAGATTAATAGTTGATCAAATGAGAGCCTTTAAGTTGGTGTGGGATGCTCTTGACATGATGGATGATGGCATAGAGTTGCTTGATGAAGCTCATCTCTCCATTCAATTACAACACTCCCTCAAATTAATTGGTCAAAGAAAGAAGTCATTCATTTAAGAGAATTATTTATGTTCATGTTAAGGAAGAGAGAAATGTTTGAATGCAAAAATAATAAAATATACTAATTCTAGACCTCTACCAAAAGATCAAGCATCAAGGAGAGAAAAACAAGCTACAACATCTTCTACATAGTCACCTCTCATCATCGCAAATGCTACTAGATACAGACCCACACACAAAAAGAAATGATGACAATGAAGATCAAGATAAAACTACAAAATTATGAACTTAATGTGAAGTGGAAGATAAAGAGCCAAGGAAAAAAATTGGGGTAATAAGAGCCTCGCAAATAGAAAGAGGCAATGAGAATACACAAGATCTTACAAGAGAATAATGGCAAGTTAATCCAACTTCACCTCCTCTTCCCCATCCACGTGCATCACCTACTATGTCTTTTCAGTCTCTTTCATCTCCTCCATGGTAGGCATCCTCCAATTGATTCTAAACCACAAATTACTCTTCCTCCTTTAACACCTGATGCTCAAACAAAGTTATTTTCTCCTTTGTGGCTAAAAGAAACAATAGAAAATAAGAGATATATTCCCAATTGGTAGTGTAGTAGCAAAGATGTTACAAGCTACTCATCAACAAAGAAAATTCAAAAAATGTCTAGAATGTTGATGGATCCTTCCATAGTTCGTCAATATATTGAAATTGGGGAATCAATTAAAAAAGAACAAAGAGGAAGCCTCATAACCAAATTTGAATATTAGTATAATAGACCTTAGTCCATCTACTCCCGAAGGCGATATCCATAATGCCAAGATGTTTATAGAAATGCTAATCAAAAGAGTGGAAGAAGAGAAAAATTTCAGGGAAATGTTAGAAGAGCAATTGAAAATTCTTACCACCTATATCATATCCGTTATTGATACTACTACTCAACCCCATAATGTAGTTGTTGTGACCCCCACTAAGAGACTTCTCAAAGTATTAACTCAGTGGTCATAATACAAAAAATTAGCAAATACCAAGCTTATGTAGAGCAACAAAAACATGGATGGACAACGCAACTTTGAGTGGGTTGCTTCATTTTGAAGAAGCTATTAACTGTATGAAAAGATCATGATAGAGGAAATCAATGCTAACATTCAAATTGCCAAGAAGTAGGAGTATGTGCTAATAATCATCAAAAAACTACAAGATATGACTAAAGTTGATGTGAGTATCATGATTGCTAAGAAAATTATCAACAAACCTTAAGAGAATGAAACCATCAAGTGGTTAAAGGGAGATAAATGGAAATTTTTGGTAATCAAACAAGCATTAAATGAGTACAAAATGCTAATTAAAACTTGTGACTCAATCTTGATGAATGTTTAAGCAAATTGTCTTTTCATAGATGTTGATATTCTAGATGATAATTTTAATATTGTTGAGATTGAAGTGGTGAGAAAAGTTTTGAAGACCTAATATCTGAAGAATTGTTAAAGAGAGATAAGTTGGATGAAAATACAACAGAAAACTTATGCAACATATCTTGTTTAACTTCTTCCCAAAAAGAGATGCTTATAATTTCTCAAGAAAATGAAAGAAGTTGGTTAAATATAATCTAAATGGATGATAAGTCGTAGGACCATGACAAATTCAAATGGGAAAGCTATAATACCAATAATGACCAAATCCAAGAATTATAGGACAAAAATAGCTCATTCTCAATCAAAATCTTGAACTAATGAAGCATCCAATGCACAAGGCCCCAAGCGGCCTAAAAAGAAAGAAAAAGAAATTCAAAATTAATTTATTTCACCTTTATTTGATTAAGGTCACTTTTTGAAATCTTTTTAAATAGTAAAATAAACTTTATTCTTATTACAAAATAATAGCAAAAAGATTTTATTTTTGTTATTTTCCCTTTATCAAGAAACAATTTTAATAGTTATGCTATATAAGGTAGAAAAGAAGTAAATAGGATATTTTGCAAGGGACTAAAAAAAATCTTTTGCTAGTTCCAAATTTGTTATTAAGTTTTTTTTCCTTACATTTCTCCTATTTGTCTTGCATAATAACGCAATTGCTGATTTTATTAGACAAGTGATTTTAAAACATATTTTGAAGGCAAGACGTTCTACTATATTTTCTAGCAATTATTTTCAAGTAATTGATACTCTAAATACAATTTTATTAGTGATGCTATATAAGGTAGAAAATAAGTAAATAGGATCTTTTGGAAGGAACTACAAAAATTCTTTGCTAGTTCCAAATCTATTGTGAAGATTTTTTTCTTTACATTTCTCTTATAATCGGGAAGTTTTTGCACAATTGTTTGTGAAGTTATTCTTAGTTTTGGCCCGCACAACAATGTAGTCGCTGATTCTATTAGACAAGTGATTTTAAAACATATTTGGAAGGTGAGATGTTTTGTTGTATTTTTTGGCAATTATTTTCAAGAAACCGATACTTTGCTTTGACATATGTTTTCAGGTTGCTTTCTTGTTTTCGAAGTTGGAAAACCTATCTAAGAAGAATGTAATGGCCATGGATCAGCTACTGCAAATTCAAGATTAATTCAAACAATTTCAAAACAGTAGCAATCTTGACTTATGTAAAGTGTTTCAAACTAAATCTTGTGCTATTGTATGACTTTTGTGAAGTTTGTTCACTCTTTTAACTGAGTCTTCTTTGAGAGCTATTCTTTATTCTCTTCAACTACCTTTTGGTAGCTTTATTCTTATAAATTTGCTTTGTTTAATATAAAAACAAAGTGTTTGTAACGAACGAATTAGATAAAAAATTGTGCTCTAAAGTTTTTAATGCCAAGAATCTCCAATGAACTTTGTATCATTGATTTTTTTATGAATACTGTGTGGAATATAATCAATCTTTTCAAATCTTAGTTTCAATTCTTCATTTAAATGGTTTTATTATAGAACTTATGCAGAATCCAATGAACTTTCCAAATTTTCAATTTTCCCTTTCATAGATTGTATATGTTGGGGTACTTCCATGCTCATACCCTATATTTTCTCTCAATTCTTTAGTTTGAATAGTGCACCTTCCTACTTTCCGGTCAAAAGCATAACCTTAAAGTTGTCATACAAAGGAGTTGTCCCTCTCAAAAACAAAGGAAGGTTATTGACCCATAATTTATCCAACTGTTTACATTTGGCACTACCCATTTGGTGAGTCAAAATTAATTTTAAAAGTAGTGGCAAATCTGTTTACCATCACAAGCTCTAAAAGAAATTATAACAAACTAGAAGAGAAAAAACAAAGCCAAACTTGCACAAAAGCTTGTATCTCATGGTATGGATTCTGATTTTGCTACTTAAACTATGATCCCACAAACTAAATTTACAAATGAGAGGAGATAGACTAAGGACATAACAACTAATGCAAGTGATAATTATTTAGAATAATGTAAAGAAACTATATAATATATAACTTCATATCTCCCTCAATCTCAAGAGAGAAATCAATGATCTATGTGTGACCTTTCATCTTCCTACCTTTTGAATATATTTTCAATATTATTATTTATTCCTAGTCAAAATTTAACCTCTATGCCTCCTTGGCATGGTTGTTTTAACACTTAACCTCTATGCCTCTTTGGCATAGTTGATTTAAAGAGTTCGCCTCTAAGTGATCAACCTCAAAAAAATTTCATCTTCAATGGTTTCATAAAGGGAATCAATTTTGATTCTCTGAATTTTTTGACATATTAATCAAGGCATATTATCTCATGAACAATTTTCCTAATAAAGAGAACTACATTTTAAAAAGCTCAAACTTTTGTTGAATGCATGTTTAGTGCGAAGTACAACTAATTGTTTAAAAATATAGAATTAGTAGGATTTCTTTGTTTACAATTCATCATAGCAAACATTATAACGACTAGGACATTGTAATATCCCTTGCCAAATCTGATTGAAAATTTCTGATTTAAATGCTCAAGGAATATTGTCAAACACTTGTCATGAAACTTTTGTATTTGTTGATTGTGATTTCTCATGAATCAGAATATCAAAAAGAAACCACAATCAGCAAATACAAAAGCTTCATGACAAGTGTTTGACAATATCATGCATTTTGAAATTGGTGAAGTTTGTGAGAAGAAGGAACCAGGTTTTCGACTTCAGCCATTGGAGAGCGGAAATTCTTCAATTGTGCAACCATTTGAGGGAGTGTGATATCTCCTGAATTTGGTCTTCAAGGAGGGCTTCATTCGGAAGCTCAGTTTGTATGAATTGGTAAAGTTTTGAAGGAATTTTCAGTGCCAAACAATTATCTACTTTTTGCAGATCAGATTCCAACCTTGGACAAGGGAATTCAACGAATTCCATCAGCATTTTGAGGAGTTATTTTAAATCAGTTGTAGGCCGTACTGATGCAAGGCCGCACATGCTTCTAGGGTTCGAATTAATACCTGCAGGCTGTCAAAAATCTCGGATTTGCTGCAAAAGGGGGCGCTAGGGTTATTAGAAGACATATGCAACAATTGCTGGTCAATTTGCAGCACCTTCAGACTGGTGCGAATTAATTATGATGGCCGGACCATAGCAGAAGGAGTATAATTGCTGGTCAAATTCCAAGTTGTAGGGAGTTATCAAGCTCAGCCATTAAAGAGCAGATTGCAGGCTTTTATCAGCTGCTACAGTACCCATGAATAGTAAATCGCTACAATACTAATGCATTTTAGAAGAGTTAATCTACAGAAATTCAAAGGGGTTTGAAGAGCGATTTTCAGATTGTTGGAGGTTACATTTATTACTGTTAGTACCACTCTTTGGCACGTGGGAATTACATGTATGTATGACAAGTGTTTGTGCTAATGACAATTTGTTGTAAGTGCATTTCGGTCTCTTAGAATGCATGCCAAATGTTCGTAGAAATGTCTAACAGCTGTAGATGCATATTTCATATGATTTCAGTCACACATTGTCATTGAAAGGTTAGTGGTAGGTGTTACATTGCATTCTCATTTAGTTTCAGACTTTGATATATGACCTTTTGAGTTCAATGAATGCAAATTATCATCTCATAAATCAAAATATCAAAAAGAAACCACAATCAGCAAATACAAAAGTTTCATGACAAGTGTTTGCCAATATTCCTTGAGCATTTAAATCAGAAATTTTCAATCAGATTTGGCAAGGGATATTACAGACATTTTCATGAGATTGAAAAATCATTAGCACCATATACTAGGAAATTGGCTCTACTTCTACTTGTTACCCTTTAAAGAAATGGCAAGAGGAAGTATTAGCATCCGAAGAAGGCACCCATCAATATATATCCGACTTTCTTGCACAAATGCGTTACTTTCATCATTTTTATTAACAATTATACGCATTCTTCAATGATAATAGATGAATTTGAACAAGGAAGAACGTATTATCAATTTCTTAGGTTCCAACAAGCACCACCAAATCGATCTAGTAAACATGCCCATTCCCATTTCCAGTGAAATGTACATTTGAACTCATTTGCAGGGTGGACACTTATGAACTTGAAGATGTCAAAACCCACTTTTGTTTATTCTTCTTTTTCTGTTTTTTCTTCTTAGCTTTAACAGGCTTGTCAAGTTCCAAGTCTGTTTTGTCAAGTTCCTGGTCATCCGTTTCCTGCATGATATTTGAAATGTCAAATCAATACCTTGTGAAGTCAAATACTTCCTGCGACAGCTTGAATCAATATTGAAGAAATTGTATGCATTCCACTGCAATTCTCTTTAAATAGGCTTTACATGTGAGATGGTTCGGCAAGCATGGATAGATTACTGTAAGATTCAATTTATACACTCACAAGCCCAACCTAGTCAACATGCAATGGCAAACATCTCCTAGGAAAAACCCAAGCCTCTTAGACATTCAGAATGAATGTAATTTATAAAACTAATATGCCAGGTAGAAACATTTCGCTCGATATAATATAAGAGCAAAAAAAACACGTTCAACACTTGCAGAAATAACAATAGATTGAACAAACCATTTGAAGACAATGCTTGTTTTGCAAGGTCAAAATAAATTTCAGAAGGCATTATGTATGAAAAAAGCAAATTTTTAAAATTGTCCTGATTAATGGAGAAATTTTCTATAGCATGCAGATCAACCATTAAAATAAGAAAACAAATGAGCAAAGCTACAAACCTCAGCATCGTCTGGAAATGAGACAACATGCCGAACCCGTTTTGTGGATTCCGAATTAGCATCTGAATGCCACCAGAAATAGAAAGTTCAGTGGATATAACTTAGCTATGATGAATGAAAAAAGTAAAACAATCACACAAATAGATTGTCAATTTCCCCAACAATTTCCCCAATATGTGCATGAACACCATGGCCTAAGGCCCTGAATAATAGATGTCATTATCTATCTATGTCTTTATTGCACATGAAAAAACCTACACCTATTAAACGAAAACATTAAAGTTCTTCACAAAAGAAACCTTGTGCTCAAAAAGAATTGTTTGAAAAGCGATGCATAAACATACAAGTTATTTCTGAAAATGAAGGCCAATAGGGAAAAAATCAGATCAGTCAACCAGGCAGCATGGAGAAGATGAAATGAGAAATCAAGGAGGTTCTGAATAAGTTCATGGTCAGCAAGGCAGCACAAATGAATATTCTGATTTACGAGATAATTATTTTGAAAGTTCAAATATTTTGAATTGTGTTTCTTATTTTACTAACCTCTTGTCAATCAAAGCATTCTTCCTCAAACAAGTTTACGAAAGAAAAATATCCATTCTCATCAAGCTGATCAATTAGTAGTTGCATTACTGTTTTTAATGTAACTTACTAGTTAGTTTTTTGTTAACATGCCAACATAAGTCTTCAATCCATCTTTACAAAATTACTCTCTTGGAGTGTTCTGTTTAATCTTTTCCATAATCACTCCAGCTTTAACTAACATATCTAAATGGATCATGAGACATTGATATTTCTATTTCTACAATCTAGACCATCACCTGAAACCATATACAGAAGAAAGGATTTCTTAAATTATATGATGCAATATAAAACTATATTTGTACCTCCACCCACCATACCAAACCAAATCCACCCTCAAGCTGAATACATACCAAAATGCCACTCAATCTCCTAAGCGTCAATTCAATTAATTTCATCCATCGTCACATTAACTTGATGATATGAAGTGAAAAACAGAGTGAGAGGGAAGCAAATTCCTCACACGCATCGTAGTGGTTTTGAATGAAAGAAGAGTGAGAATACCCAAATAATACGGACCCACTACATTGACATTTATGGTATTAGTAGAATCTACTTAATTGAAGCACATGACCTGTCATTTGTCTTCAATAAGGAAAGAAATCTGACCAAGAAACTCTGAAAGTATCTATCATATGATTTCGTTGAAATGTTGAATGTCATATAGTCTTAGCACAATATGGCTTCTAGTTGATAAGAATGCTAGAGCAAAATTTGTTCCACTAAATGACCGTCAGAACAATCCATTGTCCAAATTTTCTTGAGCAGGAAAATTTTGGGTTTATTTTGACAATTGCCTATTGTTTTTATGTTGCTTTTCAATGGTTTAGGCTTGCCAATTGGGAAAAAAAACATTAAACTTTAGCCAAGGTTTTATATATCTTGTACATAAATTAATTAAATACACCAAAATCTACAAGTACTACTTGTAAATCAATATATATTCTAAAATGCTAGCCTATGATATATACTTTCTGTCTTGCGAAAACAATTTTTTGCCAACAGTTTCAACTTGTCAAAAACTAAACACCATAAAATTTTCTCTGGTCTTAAAAATCTTAAAATTATCCTTTAAGGCAACAAATATGAGGCATCCTCATTCTGGATATAAAAGGTGTCAGAGACTCAGAAGTGAACCAAACTTGGATCTCAACAGACAGATATGAATCAAAACCTCACCTTCTTTGAATAGTATGACATGGAACTCAAAGTAATAAACATAAAGTATAGCTAGCTGAACATTAAAGCAAGTTTTACTTCAACATCTGAATGTTGCATGAGGCTTTGTATACATGCTATGTAATGCACTTGAAGCTAAACATGATAATTTCTAAGTTGAAAAAGTCAAGACTGGTTTTACAATTCAGAATTCAGATTGAATCTGCTTTCAATTTATCAAGGATTGATTTTAATTTACATTTTCATCTTCCATAATTAAAAAATGGTTTTTCACATTCCCATAGAATCTATTGCCCGTGGCAGGCAATATGCCAATTCTGGAGCAGCTGTGTCCCAATTGCACAAGTTACGATGCATATGTTTATTGTGATTTCTTTTAACCTGATCTCAGAACCAAACATCAATTTGTCTAGGCCTCTGTTTCAAATGATTCTCATAAGCAGCCACAGCCCTTCATGTCTTCTAATCATAAGTACAACAATTACCAAACTTCAGTTTTAAAATGTGTCTCCACAGAGTAAAATCTAAAAAACATTATGTTACTAATTCATTGACCTACAGATCCGGATTTGGGTCCAGTTCAAACCCAGTCTAGATTCTGGATCAGTCCACCTATGGAAGCAAACAAGGTCCTGGCAAAAGGGGACAGATTCATCCCTAATTAACCTGGGTGAATCTAGAATGAAGCCATGTAGAAAATGTAACCTTCTTTTTTTCCTTTCTGAATTTTAATTTAACTGGAAAACACAAAAATGTGAGCCTGTCAATACACGCCCATCCTTCTCTTTGACATTTTTCGTTCCACACATCTCATCAGGATGCTTAGCAGTGGCCCCAAGGCAATTTTTATACTTTCAGCCAAGTGAAGGCAGGCAAACCCTGTGCTTGAAGAAATCCATCTACTCAATCTCCTCCCATATGTCTTTCTTAAGCCTGGGAATTGATGAACTCATTTTGTGAAGAGAGAACATATTAAAGAAACAAACATCACAATCTTTAAATTTTTATTTTTATTTTGGATAAAGGTAAACCAGTTTACAAAGCAAGAAATATAGGTCATTGAAGCCCACAACCAACATCAAGGAGCAACAACAAGGAACAAGCAGTAAAAAGACTGCAAACCATCAGCACCACTACCCAAGGAGATAAACACAATAAGCAAAGGGTATACAGCCCAAGGTCCACAATAGACCAACCAAATCAAGACGGTTTGGAACAAAAATGTTCTAGGGAGCACTAAACAGCCCCTTCCAATGGATCCTTAAAACAAATTTCCTTCCTAGCTGGTTTCCCTGTTTTAATAGCCTCTCTTGAGCTGGAAAGGAGTAAAGGACAAAGCTTCTCTCCTGATTCCAATACCTTTTTTTCTTTACATGATTTGGGCAAACCCTACATAACATTTTAAAGGCTGGGTACAACTCGGGTCTCCTCAAAACCCATATATTGCTCTAATTCCCTCTACCTACAATCCTCCTCCAATTGTAACTCTTTTGAGAGGATCCTACTAACCTCTTTTACAAGAGGTTGCAAAGGTATCACTAGATCTTTTTTCCTCCAAATCAGTGATTTTTTTAGTGGAAAATATTCGCCAATTAGCTAACAGTTGAAATTTGGAATCAAGATTTGGCTAATAGTTCAAGCTGTAACTCAAAACTTTATAAAATTCTCTTAAGTGCATACCACCACATTTTTATAAAATTTTATTTGTCTTATTTGAATTGCCAAAGGATTTAATTTATTAAACTTTTTAACTCAAAATTTGCCACAATATTCGATACATGATTAGTTCAGATAGACCTAAATTTTATAAGTTATTGGAGAAATCTAAATTAATTCACCAATAATATATCATTATTATTAGTTACTTAAGGGCCATATCACCAATCTTTGGTTTCCACCATTGATTTAAAATATAATCTAACAACCCTTGCTGTATTCTATGAGGTGAAATCTACCCACGATTTGTAATGCTCTTGAGGCCCAAATTTGCTTTTGGATCGTTGATCTCAATGGAGATTGACAATCTAAAAGTGATTCGGACCCCATGAACATTACAAATTGCAAGTACATTTTACCTTACAAAATACAAGGGCCATTATATTAATATTTAAATCAACGGTGGCATTTAAATATTACAGAGTCTACCCCTTAAGCCCATCATTCAAAATACAAAGGCCATTATATTAATATTTAAATCAACGGTGGCATTTAAATATTACAGAGTCTACCCCTTAAGCCCATCATTCATTTCCAACCTTAGGCCTCTACTTTTCCATAAGAAATTTTATTTTTTTAAATGGAACGATTCACCATGGTAATTAATGCATTTTCTTATTATTTGCCAAGATTTTCTACAAAATTTTAGTGATGTTAAAAGTGGCCATTTTTATTTTTTTGAAAAAAAGGAAAGATTTGCCAATAGAAATTAATATTCTTTTCCATAAAAATAAAGATTTGCCAACACTTTATATCTTTTTCTTTTGGGTGGGGGTTGGGGGGGCAAGTAGAGTGGGGGATGTTTCTTAGAGTTATTATTCCTCCAAAAAGGATGCGAGTTCCTATTGCTTGAGCACTTTGTTGCAACATGACTAGCTTTGAGGCAACTATGATATACCACCAAGGAATCCTTGACGACAATTTGTTGAACTCAATCATCTGGTTTGGAGGAGTGATCTCATAGAAGAGTACTTTGTCCACCTCCATAATAACATAGAGGTGATCTCATAGAAGAGTACTTTGTCCACCTCCATAATAACAGAGTCTAGCAAACATCAAAAGTTTCCTAGATTTGGTGACCACATACACCACCAAAAGTTGGCCAAATGAATTAGCGATGCCCAACAAGATCTCGTCCTCCCAATATTTGGTGCAGGGGCACCATCATAAGGATACCATGAGGGATCATGAAGGCTCATGATGTATCATGAGTCATTTAGTCATTTTTTGCATTTAATAAGGTCCTCGGGATCAATTTGTATGGTTTTGCATAGGTTTGGACCCATTTGTAAGGCCATTGATCATGTCAGCCATATATAAGCCAACTTGGTCAACTTTGGTCAACGGGTCAGTAGGAGTCTAGGGATGGGTAGGATGGGTCGTTTATGTTGTTTTGCATTGTAAGGAACCATTTTGAGGCATTCATGTCATGTTTGGAGGCCAAATGCCCAAAATACCCAATTTTGTAAAAGTTGTCAAATGTTGACAACTTGTCTAGGAGGAGCAACTTGTCCCAATGGTCAATTTGTTTTGAAATGCGGTTGGAGGCAGTTGTGTTGGTTGATGTATGGGTATATATACCTCTGGTGGTCGAAGATTTGGATTTGTTGAAGTTTTGGAGTTGAATACAATTGAAATACACACATTTTCCTGTCAATTTCACTGTTTCTAGTCTCTGTACTTGCTTGTACGGATTCATCTGCAAAAACAAGGCACATGGTTGTGTAGAGAAATGAATTAGCTTCAATTTGCCTTTGGTCTGGTGAATTTTCATTAAGTTTGCAAGGAGATCCATTTGTTTTTTTTGAAACCAGTCATCAAACCCTCGCCTACCTAGGGTTTTGGATTCAAATGCCAATATCTTGACTTTCCATCTTTGGAAGATATCGGCCTTTGGTGGAAAGTCGAGACCATGTATGTACTCTAGGATTATGGTGGTTTTGGACGGGAAGATAATTGCATTTGGGAGATATGGCCAATAAAAGACCAAGCATCTCTATGTGACTGGTCCCGGTTGAAAGCAAATTGGATTGTTGTAGGTTGTATGGGTGGACTAGACCCAATCAAAGGGTGGATTTGGTGTTTTTGAAGGCGGACAGACCTATTCCAAGCTTTGGTTTGATGAAACCAAGTTTTTATTAAGGGGTTGCTTTGTAAAAGTGGCTTAATTGGCACAACATTAGGTCCACAAGATCAGTCAAAACCATTGACCCTACCTTGAGAGATCAAGAGCCCATTCTGACATATGTTATGTAGTGGCGAAAAGGGCATCCCAAACTGCAATTTGTTTGGAGGGTTGTTTAGAAGAATTTCAAATTATAGGCCGAAAACCTCAAAAATAGGGCTAGTAGCCAACTAGGTCATTTCAAGGTAAGTCACCCTTGGAAGTGTATTGACCACATAAAGGTGGATGAATTGTGTTGTCTTAGGCCTATAGGGTCAGAATAGGGTTGGGTCAAGGTTCTAGTCCATCCCATGCAAGTATGTAGGATTGTGTCCTCGTAGACTAAGGAAGTGGTCAATGAGAAGAAGTCCAAAAGGACATTTGATGTGAGAAGTTGTAAGAGGAAAGTTTGTGATACATTGAATGATGAATTTGGAGGGGTAGTTGTGTGAAGACAAGAGTACTTTGATAGGTTTTTGGGTAGTGGGGTGAATATCCACTAGTTCCATGTGACTCTGCCTCAATATTCCAAAAACAACCCAAGAAGATTGACCCAAACAAAGAATCTCATTGACACTTTCTCAGGATCAAAGCCTGAAGCCTGTTTCTTAAAGAATAAACTTGCCTTGCCAAGAAACCAAGGGCAATTTGAAAGGATCTTTATGCAATCAATATGGTTTGAAAAAGATTAAAAAAGAAACCCTTCCTCATTGCTGAAATTCCAAATGGTTTCTAGGATTCCATTTATGTTGACCCTACAATAGAAACCTCCACCAACAAGGATTTTGACACAAAGGAACCACCATACGAAGTTGTCGAGGAACAATTAGCCCCCATTGAGTGTGCACCTCCAATGTTGTGACAAGCCTCAAGCCAAATGTCCACAAGCCTCTCTTCTTCTTCCTTATCCCAAGAGTCATTCCAATCATTCTCTTTCTCTTCCTTAGTCTTTAAATATTATGAGTTTATAAACAAGATAATTACAAAATGTATGATTAACTATTGTCAAAATAGAATAGCGGTCACCTAGATGATAGAAAAAACAACTTTAACTTATTTTTATGTTAGAAGATCCCCATTAAGGTTATTAATAAATAAAGGTGGTATAGGGACTGCTTATGAGGACACTCAACCAAAAGCAAGTGAAAAAAGAACATTCAGTTTTGTTTTATTTCATTCAACATGTCAACTTCCTCTAGTGAGCAATGGCCAAATTTGAATTCAAATAGGGGGAAAAGAAGTATAAATATAATACCTATGGATCTCAACGCTACACTAATGAGGATTGAAGTGGAATAGAAGCTGATGAAATCATTTACTTTTTTTTATTTTTAATTTAACACTGAACAATGAATATATGTCATGACATTCAAGTTTGACAAATCAACATTGTAGTATTTTTTTTTTTTATGGTGCCTTTTTTATTTATATGATGCCATGTGCTGCTATTATGAACTCTATTCCTATTTTTTGGCTGTAAATATGTGTATATTTATGATTTTTATGTTTTTTTAGAGATAAACCCAACCCCCAAAAATATCTTGCCAAAACCGCATATCAAACCCTTGTAACTATATAGGCAACTTGAAATAATGTAAAAACATTTCTAGAGCTTAACTTTTTAAATGTGTGATGTACGTTCTTTCCTTGCATACTATCAACCTAATTCATAGGCCAATGTGATGTGTATTTCAGCCCCCTATATTTTAAATATCACCCAGCCATTTTCAATCTGAAGATGTATTAAAAGAACAAAACCAAGGAACCAAGGAAGCACCTTATATCATGATAATCTATACACCATATAAACACTTTGCTAATATTGTCCTCCTTTCTAACTCTACCGTCTATTTACAAGAAAGCTCAATGCCCTTGATTATTTACCAGCTTCACCAGCTTAGGGTGAAACTTAATAAGACCTTCTCTAAGTTTTAGTTTTTCTAAAATGGTGACCCCATAGAATTTACTTTACGCCTATACTTAGTTGGGAGTCTAATTCACTCAGCCAGCTTTCAATTTGAGGCTTCTCTCTAAGTTGGAACTTCATAAGGGATATGCCTTCTTTTCAATCCTAGAGCATGAATCTTTTCAAAGATGTACCTCTTCAATGCAGTTATTAAGACTACAATTTCTTATGGATCCAAGTTGAAGGCCTTGGTTTGGGTATCCTTGCCCATCTTGTAGTCTCATATAGACTCTCAAGCTTCAATGTATTATTTATTGCAAACAAACTGCTCATGATAAATCATACATGCAGCTTTTCAACCAACACTTTACCTTGAGTGTATATTCAAGATCAAACTCTACATCTTCAAACTCATTTTCTTTGGCCATTTTCGCTCCAAGCCATGAGAAAAAACCCTACTTGGCACTTTGTTCTTCAAAGATAACAACTTCTTTAGGCCTAAAGTGTTGACATTTCTAGCATTCTCACTAGTTTGCTCCTTCAATCTATTCGCATCCCTAGCGATCAGCTTCCTCCATTCAAGAGTTCCTCAGATGTCCTTCCTTACCATCTTCCCTCATAAGATGTGATCAATATAGTTGCCAAACATGATATTTACTGGCAATACATTAATGTCACATGTGCTTCTCTTCCAAAGTCACTCAACCCTAGATTAGCTTTCTTTGCTAAATATTTATTGCAGATTGTGGATGGCATCATCATTCATATTGACGATAACCAAGCATCATTGGTCACATAGCTTGAAAATTCCCTTTAGCTAGATGAAGTGTGCTCCCACTAATTATGCTCTTTAGGTGGCCTATATATCTCACACAATTAAAGGATCTACCAATCTCCACCTCTTCAAGGAGAATGAAAATCAAGAGAACTTTACTTCTAGGTGTCCTATTGTAATGTCCCGTTTAATAAAAATATAGTATAATAGAACTAAAATTTAATTAGGTAAATGAATGGTCAAAAGGCATGAAATGAAGAGTTGAGACTCCCTTAAACATGAGATATAAAAGGGAGATCATTTCATTTGAGAAGGACTTCCATCCATCAATTAATAATCAATCACTGAAGGAAGCGATCAATCAATTTGGAAATAAATTACTATTCTCAAAGGGAGCAATGAAGGGAGATGACCCAATTCTTGTGAAAGGTGGTGACTCATTTCTTGTGAAGGGTGGTGAATCCCTCAAGCAATGGATATAAAGGGCAAATCATTTCATTGAGAGAATTATGGAATAAATCATCAATTCATAAAGGAAAAAGTATTCAATCAATCAATGGAAATATTATGTGACTTTGCAAGTAAATTAAATTATGTTTTCAAGAGTAGTGATGGTGTGAGAAAGGGTGTTACTCTTCCATATATATATATGGAGATTATTCCAAGCAAACATCAAAACATCATCACTCATCAATGCATCAAGACATCAAGCAATCTATCAATCAACAAAGTAGACAAACAAGCAATCAAATCATCATCAATCATCAATTCATCTCAGAAAAAATAAATCATTCAAGCTTCTTTCTAGCATTCACTCATCAATCTAAGACATCAACTCAGCATTCAATTCAGATCATCAAATAGGAACGGCAAGTCAGAAATACAATCAGCAATAAATATAGTCAATTCAAAAGCAAACCTTTGAAAAGCTTTCAAATACTATTTAAAGATTGAATTGCCAATCCATCAAGAAATATTAATCAGCAATAGTCTAGCAAATAAACCAAGTTCTCAATTTTGAATTCTAGGTAGTATTTGCAAATCAGACAGTGTCCAGGCTAATGGGGTGGGCTAAGGGTTGGAAGGACGGGGCTTTTCATGCCCTTGACAAGCTAGGGACGGGGTCCTTGGTATTGTCACTGTTGAGTTAAGGACGGTATATTTTAATTCAACAGTTTTGCAAAGTATTTCCAGAGAATTCGTCCTTGGTATTGTCACTGTTGAGTTAAGGACGGTATACTTTAATTCAACAGTTTTGCAAAGTATTTCCAGAGAATTCACCATTTGATCAACTTTGGGTATTATGCTATGATCTATTGACCTGAATATATATCATACATTTGTAATCTTGGATAAAACTATTATAATATTTTGAGTGAATATTATTGTTTAAAAAGAATATCCCAAAAGGGGAGATTACACCTATTCAATACAAGATTGAGTGGAGATGCTCATGTTTGCAAACAGAGAATTGAGCAATTCATTTTCTTTCATTACTTTGATCAAAGGTGCCTGACCCTTTTTCTTCAAAAGGCCCTCGTTCTCAAACATAGATTATTACAAGTACACCTAAAGATTTTAGTCTGATTGCATCCTTCTTTCAGCTCACTCTGAGCATCCAAAGCATGTTACACCTATATGAAACTCACTTTCTGAGCATCATTTTGTCATAAGTCATCTATTAACATGTCAAGTGAGAGAACTGATAATGTCATTTGTAGTTTTAGAAGCGGAAACATTTGTGTTGAAGTGCATCAGGAACTTGTCAAAGGAAAGTCAAAGAACAAAGAGAGGTCTGTCATAGAACTTTAGTGGCAGCATCAAAGGGTACTCCTTGGCAGTCATTTGCAGCCTTCCAGTGGCAAGGAATATAGAAATGAGCACCTGAGTTCGAAAATGTTCTTCAATTGACATTATTTAACATTGATGCACATCTGGAACTGAAAGTAAACTTTGAAACTTAAGTGACAAATCCAATCAAGGAACATGCCTCTATGTGTCAAGCAGGTTGCCTCAAGTAGCAAATGAGAAAGAATCACACACCTGGGAGTTGTCTCAAGTGGTGAGAGTGACGCAAGCACATGCCTATGAAAGTTTAAGTGTTGAAATCAGGCAAGGCATATGTCTTGTCCAAACCAGCAAAAGAGGAGCAGATATGCACTTAAGTGATGAAATGCTGAACATAAACTTCAGATGACATGATCAGTTCATAGGTATGCCCGGGTTGATAGATAGCAAGGTGAGAAGTACATGCCCGAGGACTAGTAAGTGGCAAAGGTATTCAAATCGCATGCCCAAGGTGTTTCAACTAGCAAAACTGATAGAATTGCACACATGAGGAGTTTGATCATGGTGTTGCCACCCAAGCTGGTATTGCCATTAGTTAAGTGGCAAGGATCATTAAAATACACACCTGTATGTGAAATATCAAGTAGTTTAGTGGCATGGATGATAGAGTCGCACCCCAAAGGGGTTTTCACCCATTTTAAGTGACGAGGTGTAGAATTATGTGCCTTAGTGTTGGCAGGTTGTATTCATTTGAGTACAGATGTGGCATATAGACAAAGATTTGAGAGTTTGGCCCATGAATTGTGGAATATAGATTTTTACCAGTCACGTTCATATTGCTTATGCATACTTCATAGTGCATAAATAATGTAATGTCCCCTACCTGATCTATTTCAATATACTAAAATTGATTGATATTCTTGAATTAGTTATTAACAAGTTCTTATTTATTTTCCTCATTAAATGATTAGTTTCATTATTCATAGTTCTTAATATAGATATCAAACCCTGCTACTACTTCAGTTTTAAGGGAGAAGGGTCTATGTATGTTACCAAAGTGCTTAGAGACCAAATACAATAGGTTCCCTCAAAGTTTACAGATCCAAGCCCTTACCTATCTTGGGTCTATACCCTCAAGGCTTATGGGTTGCTGATCCCCACCCTATCTTGGGACTTAACCTATTGCTTGGATTTAGACTGCCCCTCTTTGGAACATCTCAATCCCGTCCTCTTAAATACTGGCAGTAATAACATGATTTAGAATATAAGTACACTAACTTCTTATGTATTATGAATATATATAAAATTAAGTATGACTGTCATACATATTGCAGTCTATATTAATAATTTAATATTACTATTAAATTCTGCATAAGCACATTATCGGGCATCATATATTAAGCACATCCTCATGCATACCACCAAGAGCAAGGATGTTACTGCCTGTAACTTAATAACAGTTCTGATCTGGTCTGTTCCATGGTGATCTCACTGGATCCTTTTGATTCCTTTCCTTCATATCTCTCAATGTGAGGGAGAGGTCACACCTCTTCATCATGTATGCTCTTTGGCAAGAGACACACCCTTTCACCATTAGCACCCTTTGAAAGAGTGCAACTCTTCATTATTCTGCCTTTTGAAAGGGACACAACCTTTCATAATCAGATCTGCGCTTCTGATTTTCAAATTGTCCCCCTCTCAAATGAAGTTCTCTTCTCCCTTTTATATCTCATTGCTGAAGGAGTCACAACTTTTCCTTCCATGTCTTTTCACCATTCATTAGTTTAATTAAATTTAATTATATTCTTTTATATTTTGATTTAATTTTTTTTATTCTTTTGTATTTTAATTTTATTATTATTAGTATTAATATTATTATTATTCTATTATATTTCAAAGTAGGGACATTACAAATAATAACTAGATGCTAATAGTTTTCAATTTTTCAATCACAATCTAGTTTGGACAAAGTCAACCTACAAACTGAGTACAAGTATTCCATAAAAATGAAGAAATATTTCTCGCAATACATTCAATCAAAGTCTGGCTAGCATTGAAAGTAATCAATAGTTGTATCTCAAAAACAATATTATCAACACCTATATTAATAAATATTTAATATTGGAACAGCCTCTTCACTAGGGTTTTCAACTAAGGCACTGCACTTAGTTTTGCTCCGATTGATACAAACATCTTTCATTGCTGGAGCTGGTTGTTGCAGATGCATGTAGAGCCTTTAGGGAAATTTCAGACCATGGACTTCAATCCATTTGAAGACACTTTTTTCTGTTCCAATTTGGCATGTTTGGCCGCTTTTTTATTGAAATTGTCAGTGTATTTTTCTGGCAACTACAATAAAACTTGCTTGATACTTGACTTGATCTTCATTAAGCCCTTCATTATCCTATGTATCTTCTGTTATTATTAGAAATAAGACATCAGAATATTCAAATTTTCCTTTCTGGTGCAAAACCTTTTTAAGAATGAGCATCTTGCAAGAAGAAGCTGACAACTCTAAAAAATAAAAGATGAAATTTAAGAAATATTCTAGCATGAAAAAGAAGAGATTCCAAATTTAAATTTCCTATAGAAAAGTAAACAAGTTAAATCAAGAAACAGCTGAAAAAAGAAAGCTCGGAAAAAGAATCCCTTTCAAGCTTTGGTAGAATGAGAGAGTATATAAATAACTTCAGGGAGAACTGGATGTTGAAACTTAGGTCTTTTTTGGCAAATAAAATTCAGATCAACCTTCAAAGGTAGATCAACCAGAGAATACTCAATGCAAGTGAAAAAAAGTTAAAATATGGTTGCGAAAAAAATTCTTATCATCCTATGACAGCAGAAATAATCAATAGCTGTTGAAAACAAAATAATCAATACCCATTCTGAATCTTTATCTATGTATAGGCATTTATGCTTATCCTTAGCTGGAAGGAGAAAACAAAATCTCCTCTGGGATACAACTAGTTCTAACTGTCCACTGGTATGCTACCATATTTTAGTAAAAGATAGTCCTAAGAAAACAAGGTGTGGATCCATCATTGTAATTTGTCTCTTTTGAGGCAGTTCAAACCAGAACACTATGTGATTCAAGTTACCTGAAAAATTATGGCTATGGAACGAGCACATGACAAAAATACATTAAAATACTAGAATCAATCCCTAAAAATAACATATCAACTGCTAACTTGTTTGTATTCTATAATAGAAGCCATAGGCACCGTAGGGAGCTGATAGAAATAGTACCAAATGATTTTACTTTGTCAATAAATGTTCTGAAGGACTTTCCTTCACTTTAAACAAAGTGAACAGAGAATAAAATTGCTGAAGTGATATGTCCTCAGCCTAACTACAGAAATTTCTAAGAAAGAACCAAACAAAGAGCACAGAATAAAAAGATATAAACACAAAAACTGGTTTCTTTACACTCTTCATTAGAATGGGTTACTGTTAAATAGATGCACAAGATGAATGGATTAATTAAAATGGGTTAGAAAAGTTTATTACAAAGAGAGAATTATTAAATATTTATGTGTGATTCCAAATTCCAATCATACTGTGTAAATAAAACCTCTTATCCTATAGAAAATTTTAAATTATGCCAAAGCATCAAAAATGAGCCCATCGATGTGCAGTTCTTTAAAAAAGGATCTGATCATGTAATGTACACAAATGCAAAAGCAAAACGTGCATCTTATATTTGTCTTTTGCAAATTTAAGGAAAATAGCCAAATAAGAGAGTTATATGCTTAGATGTATGAATGGAACAAATCAATTTAGTCCAGTAACTTCTTAATTGGAATCAGCAAGTGAAACTCATAATGAGTATTCGCCATGTGTGAGCAAGAAAGATTGATATATCTTATTCAGAAGGCATTGTACTATTGATTACTAATTCTTCATTGTTCTTGTATGAGTAGAAAGTTAACAATTCAAAGCTTATTTAGTCATATATGAATATTTAAAATTTTCGATATAGTTTTATGTTGCTGTTCCCTCTCTTTAAATATTCTGACTCACTTCCAGTAAAGCCTGCAAAATAATTCAGTTACAACCACAGCAGACACAAATGTATATCAGTGAAATTTTGGCTGTAACCCTTTTGATAAGAAAAAGATTTTGGTGATGAATTAAATCCTGATAAGCTATTATTGTTTGTATCTTATTGTCCCACTTGATACATTACATAGTTTTCAAGTCATTCATAAACTCAGAACAATTAGTTGCACTAGCATATTACACTTGTTATTTACCTGCACGCAAGGCACTCTTCGCATCCTGCACAGCTCTTTCAACTAAATCAGGGTCCAAAGAGGCAGATCCACCGGGCTCTTGGAGCTTCCTTTGTAAAAATTTTGCCAATGCAACAGCCTTATTTGTGGCCACCGGTCCACCTGGATGAGCAAGCCTTGACAAACCAAAGCACTTACATCATGCTTAATGAACAAAAACAATAAAGTCTTCCTAGCACTTAGTAGCGTTATATAATTGGTTAATTTTTAATAGTTCATATATCTGTATCGAATGTCAAAACCAACAACCAAAATATACACATACAAAAAAAAAACATAGGGTGAAATATTTGTTTGAATTGCACATTGTGATTGTCGAAAAAGGCGAAAAAATTAAATAATTGCGCAATTTATATAACTTTGGACAATTTATTTGTATATTGTTTGTAGTTGTGGTACCCACTTATAACCTATCCAACCTAACAAACAACTAAGTACTAAACTGTCAAGTAAGCTTGAAGCTCCAATGCCAACCCCAACCCCAACCCCTTCATTTGAGCATGTTACAACATCTCATGAACATACATGTATTTTTTCCAGGCAAGAATCAGTTAGCAACAACTTTTGACCAAAAGACCCTAAAATTGTGATCATACAAAGAGCATTTGATACAGAAGGCTGCTTGCACGGTGGATTCAAGAGAACTGTAATCTTGACATACACTGCCAGTGTCAACTTTCACAAGCTAAGCATGATAATTGCATTGAAAAGGCTTAAGTTGTTTGAAGGGCTAATCAAATTTAGAAATGAAGATTATAAGGGGCCACAGAAATTAGCAAGTACCCAACAACCTGAAAAGGTATGAAGGGCCACTCATCGAGACCAATCCTTCAGTTAATTAATTAATTTTTAATCATTAGATTTTGGTTATGTGGTTATTTTATTACATTATCAAAAATTAAATGAACTTAATTATTACACTCAACTAGTTGGACCTACTTGGTTCTAATATAACGGTAAGAGTTACCTATATTATGAGCTCTTACATGCAAATATAATATATGTCTCACCCTAATGATGGATCACACAGCAAATTCAAAACATCAATAGATAAAAAAACTCACACAAGCCTTTTCCAAAAGCACATTTTCCTAAATAATGGAATTTTCAAGCCTAATAAATCTCACTAACAAAGGTCTTTTACACAGCAATAAAAATTTGCAGACAAACTTATCTCTAAAATTGTGTACTTATTGGCGTTCTTCCCATATTGTGTTGGTTAAGTGGTGGTGGTGTTGTTGTGACCACCAAGGTTCAAACCCTCGCTGAGCCATTGTGATCGCAAGATTGTGCCTTCGCTGATCCAATGTGCTCGTGGGTTTGAGCCTCAACTCTATTAAATGGGGATGAGATCCCCTGTTTGTGACCTCACTGGTTCATCTGAAGCTAATTTAACACTAGTTCGATTGTGGACGATCATTTCAATTGTGCCAATATTGGGTATTTGGATGGATGTTTACAATATGAAAAATCCTTTGCCACCTTTGCAGATTGCATCAATTTTGTGCAGTTATTTTGTAATGTCCCCTTCTCATTGATGACCTCTCAGTGGTCCATTAGCCTATTCCTGAGACCCGTAGGCTAGGTGGAATGAAGAATGAGAGTCCAGCATTGATGAGGCGAGAACTTACTATTTTTAGTAAGTCAGGGAATGGCTATTTTGGTGATACTGTCCGACTGAGCTCTCCATGCTCTGTCACTGGGCGCGAAGATCATGCTTTTCGGAGCAGTAGTTCATGACTTACTATTTTTAGTAAGTGGCAGTATGGCATATTTCTATTTCTAGCAGTGGACAGGGTCCTGATCCTGCAACAGTTTAGTGGTCTTCCAGGCTCAGCTTCATCCTGGTTTTGATAGTAATTAGTACTGGAGTCATATGTGACAATTAAATATTATTTCCTTATCCTAAGGTTTAATGTTTAATTAATCTGATTAATTACTACTGATTTATTGACCTTGGGAATAATGCCTAAAATCTCCTAAGTGCTAGGTGAAATTTATGTCTAAGAAGGGGACGTCAAATTATTAAGGAAGATATTATTTTATTTTCATCTCAAGTGTTTGCCAAGTGAAAATCGTGGTCCATGCTTTTTGGCGTGAGGTTTGACTTGTGGAATGGCGCCACTCTTGGGGTCCACGTGAGATGTAATGAAATGCAAATGGGGAAAGATGAATTTAAAGCAATTTGTGGTGTGAGGTTATAAATAAGAGCCTTGGGCTCCCATTCCGGTATCTTGAAAATTTGCAATGTTATGCTGCCGGATTGGCGACAAAACTTTTGAGGCTTCGGAGTGCGTCTCCCTAGTGCTTCCCGGTTTCGTACTTGAAACATAGTACCTAGCTGTGTGTTGTAATCTACTATATTCTCAGAGCATATCTTAGTCATTTTTGGTGTTGGAGCGATTTTGGAACTTGCTGGTTTGCCTATGGCTGAAGTGCATTTTCGATCATACCTCTTTGCTGGAGCGACTAACCGTTATGGGTATTGGCTCTTTCATCCTTCCGAGTGCTGACGATATACAACGTAAGTTTGTGGCATTTTTGGTTGAGCTTTGAATTTATTAAACAAAATCGAAATTCCTAAGCTAGGCGTGGGTTTCTGATGTGCATTGGGATGCATGCAAAATTAATAAGGGAGTTATGATAGCTTGTCTTTGGTTGGTTGTCATCGTAGCTAGTCTAGTGTGGGTTTGGGACTGATTTTGGGTGATTTGGATATGTATTGAGAGAGTTGTGAGCTTTTTAGTGGTTCCTTAGGCTGTTGGTTTTGCAATTCCAGCCTGCAGATTTGATGTTAGCAGAAAATCATGTTCTTATTTGGATATTCAGCATTACTCTCTTCTCATATCATCTATTTTTTGTAAGGTTAAGTAGTAGTACTACTAACCAATTCTGATTTGTAATTCTCATCCCGCTGAAAAGTGGAAGAGGCTGGCTTGCCGCCTATTATCAAGCAAATTGTAATTTCAGTCCTCCCACTGCATAAGTGGTCGAGTGATGTCTGAGTGTAATGGTCCTCCCGCTGCATATGCGGTTGAGTTGAGATTGTTATGTAATTTCAGTCCTCCCGCTGAAATATTCCGGTTGAGTGATTCGTATCTTTGTGTGTCTCACTTGGCTGGTTCACCGCCAAGTTTTCTTGCTTTCCCGCTGGATAAGCGGAAGGGGCTGGATTGCCGCCCAAGCATTGTATTGTTTCCAATTAATTGAGCTAACGATCCCCTCAACCCCGTATGCTCTCACCTTCCCACATTGGGCACTTGGTGATCAGAAAGTGGAAGGGTTTCTTTTCCAGCATGTTTCAGTTTATGATTTCTAACCTTAATGGGTTATCTTCTTGTTGATGATTATTGTTGGCCTAAAAATCAAAAAAAAATAACTGGGAAATTACATATTTCCTCATGGCGAAGCAAAGCTTGATTTATAGAATCCGTTTATCTAAGCACTATCCATTATCATCATTGTCCTTAAGTTTACCTTAGATTTCTCTAACCCTTCACCCTTTTTCCCTTTATTTAAAGTCCAACTTAGTTTAGTATTCCAGTTCCAGTTAAGCATAAGTCCCTTTGTGATATCAGCAAATTATATCATCCACTGAGTCTATTCATCATAAAGTTGCATTGTTCGCATTGTAAACCTTGGGGTTGCCTTATTTGATCACATTATTTAGCATTTGAGGTTTCCTTGTTCAAGAGGGGATAGAACACTTGGTATTTTATTCTATGTTGCCTAGTGTCACAAAACACACATCAACAGATTGCACAACCAATCCTCCAAATCACCATCAAAATCATTCAAGGTTTACAAGGAAATTTTCAACAGTTATATTAACTGCTTAAAGCTTTGTGCACTGCATTGAGCAATAGGCAATATTATCAGGAAAAAAAATATGAAAATTCATCCAACAGTCACAGGATGATACTTTTAATTTTCTTGTGAACATTTCAAATCACAATGCTATTCCATTTCAACACACAAGGTATATTTTATTTTCTGAAACCAGGAACTCAAGATTGAATCACTTGAAAAGCTCGCACATATCCAGATTTCCATGGGATGGTTGAACTGATTTAAATATCTCACAATGTAACGAGTGAAACAAAGAATTTGTGACTGCAACTTTGACAATGCTGTTTCCACACAAATGACAACAGATGTTTAGAAGTAATCTTGTCTGGAGATCTGACATGGAAATGTTAAATAAAAGAAAGCTTTGAATTCCCATTCTAACTCCCTAGCGAACTCCATTTATGAACTATCTGTAATAGTTTCAACTTTCTTTTAGTCTCTGAAGGTCGTTGGCCCCACATCTGACTTCAGAATGCAAAATCCAGCACCATGAACATTTATCATATGCTCTTATAAACAGGAATCTCCTTGGTATACAAAGACTATATGGGAAGAAAAGTAGCCAAAAGCGGCAATGGATAAATTTCAATTTCAAACAGTAACAACCAACCACACAACATAAAAAAATTTGCAAGATCTCTAGGAGCAACCCTGGAAATATATATTCAGGAAGACATTAAACCCTAGTTATGATTTACAAAACTTCTGACATTCAATGCTAAAATACTGGATAGCATGGAAAGGAAAGAGGGCTTCCCTCTTACTAAAGTTGCTATTAAAGAGATATATTTGATGCTTTCTAATATCCAAGAAGTGACAAACCCTTTAAATAGCAAATGAGGTCTTGGTCTTTCTCCTTGGGACTAGAAATCTCTGTTAAATCTCCTTTGCTCTTCTTGCATTGAACCGAAGAAAGCTTGCTTTAGATGTCTGTTATTGTTACAAAAACTTGATGTTGGCTCTGTCCTTACTGGTCTTAATGTGTTTGTATGTACATTTTGTAATGTGGATGAGTCTTTACTCCAATTATTTTTTGATTGCTACATTTTTTAATGTGGATGAGTCTTTACTCCATTTATTTTTTGATTGCCTGTATGCCAAGAATATTTGGAATATGTTTTCTGGTAATAAGTCTGGGTGAGATAATAAACAGATCTTTACTTGCGAGAAAATTTTGTTTGGGTGTGTTAGGGGTTTTAATAAAAAATTGAGTAAGTTTTGATTGATTTTTTGACTCAGATTATATGGTTTTTTATGGAGATCTAGAAATAACAATGTATAAAAGGAAAAAAGGAGGTACCTTACTGAGTCGTGCAGTTAAGTCACCTTCTGTCTCATTATTGTGCAGGTTAATATTGTCATGAATATCCCTAAAGACAAATTTCCAGGCTACTGGACCAGGGCTTATTATCTTTCATAAGTCTGACATCATACATGTTAAACAGTGGTCAAACATGAAAAGGAATAGCGGACAGCCAAGGATTCTAGTGAAAATGACAAAGAATCTTTACTGTATTAACAAATTCATGGTTATATTGACAGTGCACCTGATAATACTGTGGATTGTGCTCCAAGTGTCGATACTGCTGATCAGTAGATTGTTAGTTCCAGTCTGAATATTCATGTGGGTTGACTAACTTGACTGTGGTTGGAAATGTGCTCCTTGGAATTTTGGAATCGGATATGTTTTTAACAGTTAATGATAATAAGGAACAGTGATCTTTGGCACAGTTTTGATGAATAATTGCTTTTGTATATCTATTGGTTGAATATATATATATATATATATATCATCATTGATATTGTAGTAGTGTTTGTTCATCCCAGGGATGTCTATTTTACGTTGGGTGTTTTTGTTCTTGGTTTAGAATACACATAGGTAGTTTTGTAGCTTGATTTTGACATTTTGGTTTCGTACTGTAACCTGTTTTGTTCTCTACTATGCAATATAAAAAAATATGTCCGAACTTGTAAATTCTGTAAAGTTTATGGCCATGTTCGTTCAAATCCCAAATTCCTGATCGCTTTCTGATTAAAAGCATATTGCAATCATTGGCTCCAAATGCCAATGATAATGCATCTCCTCACACCCAAGTTCCAAGTGCATATTTCCATATCACAACCACTGAACCAGCACCCTCTGTCAAACAATTCATATGGAATCACCCAAACTTGGCATAACTTGTGAGTTCAAAACGAAACTGCACCAAGTCAATACAACTTGCATGCAAAGTCTATACCAATTACTCACTGAATCTCGGCCAAATCCTGAAATGAAGGCATAATTTGTTGGTTTGAGGGTCATATAACATATGAAATCTTTGAATTACGACAAATTGAAATTGATGATCAGAATAGACTTATATGTTCTCTAAATTATGTTTTTTGTGAGGGGTCAAGTTTTGCCAAGTTTTTGGCAGGTCCCAAGTCTGAGTCAAAATTTTGAGCTGCTGAGTCTGTGAGAAGTCCAAGTTTTCCAACTATGAGTGCCCCACCACTGCATGAGGAACTCCTATATAAAAAGACTTAAATTAAAACTTTGACAAAACCAATTAAAGCTTTTATTGCAATCTCAAACTGCAAAGACCCAAATACAACTAATGACCTTATCATATTGTATGAAGAATTTCTTCTAATGCAAAGATTTCTTGGTTCAAATTTTGGCATTAAAAGCAAAGGTTTTGTTCCAGTGATCCCACAGCAAGCGATGGAATAAGTTGATAACATTATGCACATGGCCTACTGCTTTATGTGTAGCCAGTGAAAATCTAGATCTCAAGAATCAAAGGGAATCTTAATCATAAGACATCTGAGGATCCAAACTTAAGAATGGCTTGAATGATGTAGCAGATATTGAGAAGATTGGCTGTGAATAATATGATTTCCCAGGTAGTAAGCTTACACAAGTTAGCAGCCTTCAATTTCTTATCTGAGATTCCTGACAACCCCCTCTCTACTTAGTAATGTTTGCCTTCTGCTACCCCACAGTTGCAAGGGATATTGAACAAAATCAATCACAAAATTCTTTTTGGAAAAGTAGCATCATCTAATGGGCATTTAAACTATCAAAATCCACATGGGACATATACCCAACACCATCTATTTCGCCATATATGAATGCAAAACACATTAAAGCATGGAGTAAGCCCATTGATTTTGAAATTTGAACAAAGTCATAATCATGGTGATTGCTTCACCTTACCGCTAGACCATGGCCCGCTGAACAGATTATCAATGTCTTTTTTCTAAACTACATGTTGTGGTTGCAGTTTGAGACTTTGGGTGCACAACTAGTAGTCCTTTAATGTGTTATGGGGATGCCATAAGACATATTTTGAGAGGGAAGAATGAAAACACTCATGAAAATCACATTTGGCTGGCACAATCATTGATTGTCAAGTGCAAAAGTTTCTCCAGCTGTGGAATAGTGACTAGCAGGAGTGCTTGTTGCACAAACAATTCAAGGTTCAGCTGATGGATAGAATGTTCAACCTCTTTCTCTCTCCTTATGTATAGAAACATAGAATCTCCCTCCCTGCCCTCTCTGATATCTGTTATTACAGGTTGCTTATGCAGTGGCATGTCCTTATTGTTGGGGATTTGCAGCCCTGTTGCAGACAACTGACAGATTGGGACAAAGAAAAACTTAAGATTATGTATTCAGATAACAGTCAGCAGCGCTTGCAAAATCTATTGAACAACATATATATAAGTAAATGGAATAGTATGCATCCACAAGATTACACAAGACTAAAAGATTTAAGTGGGTAAATATTGTGGAAGAAAACCCACCACCAAAAGACATTCACACTTATAATATTCAAAATTAACAAAAATTCAATACAACAAGGTCTTTCACAAAGTTTCAATCTATCTGTCACATATTTCTTTTGCAATTGCTCTAATGTTTCACACCAGACGATGTTCAATCCAATGCTAATCTTTAAGCCTATACAACTGCCTAACCTTCTAACTTTGGTACCTTCACACGAAGTAACACATATAGGCATTTACATGAGAATAGCAACCATCTGAAATATACATGGAATACCATGAGACATAGAACTGTCATCCGATCATAACATGACATCAACATGCTACACATATCATCCAGTATGATGTCTCCACATGGGCAATCACCTTACATATATAGCTGTTGTCACACAACTACAAACCAATAGTTATAAACTTATATTCTTAACATTGTCAGTATACATACATGTTTCCAGTACAGCCGCCACTACCAGCTCCTTGCTTACGATAGAAACAAAAACATAACTTCACTTCTGACTGCTTGCAGTACCATGTGCCATCTTCCAAAACATCATTCTACTCTCAGATTATGCTACATGAATTCCAGCTTTGCCACAAGTGCTGCTACATTGCTATTCATGCTTCCATCAAACTCTACTTTCATATGCAATTGTGAGTTCTTCAGACTTCTAGATGATTTGCACTTGCTATCACAGCACCACCACATGTAAACAAGCCATGCATGTTGCACCACAACTTACTGCCACAGCATCACCACATGTAAGTCAACATATACGTTGTACCGCAAAACTTGAAACTCACCACATTATGCTGCAATATACTCTACTGACAAGTTCTTTCTGCAAAGACTCTTTGCAGATGAATATCACCCAAGTCCCAACACTTGCGGTAAGATTTTGTTCCATCTTAATAATCTTTAGCTCACTGTGTTTGTTGCGAATAATCCCTATGGTTAACAATTGTGGAAACGAGGTTATTTATGATGATCTCCCACACGAAAGAATTTTTCCAATTTGGAAGCAAACTTTGGGATACAACTATCAGGTTGGTTTGCTAGCATCTACCCTCTCCAATCCTAAGATCACTAGCATCATTCATACAGTGGCATATATCCCTGTGAGAAGACTTTGTTCCACATAATTATTCTCACTCTACCTCTCTATTTAGAGAGAAATTTTTGGACACAATGTATAAAGAGAAATCAGTTTAAACTTTAAACACTACATATATGATGCAGATGGAATGGTAAGGGTGTTACAGCTTTAATAATCAAGCCCCAGCTTCAAATCCCAGGGGATGTAACAAAGTGCTGCAATTGGGTTGCATTCCACATCCAACTTAATAAGGTGTGGCAGATCTTGACAGATCAAAGAAGAAACAAGTACCAAGTGAATTTGGAAGAAGACACACACCACGGTTGTTGCATCTAACCAAAGGTAATCTCCTACAAAAAAAATTACAAAAGCAAAAACAAATGTAGATGGATTGGCAAGGCCTATCTTACCAAACCTTTTAGCGAAGTCAAAACCCAAGGAGTACAACACTTTAACAATTATATATTAGACCTTTAGTTAGCTAAAGGAATTTAGTCCTGCAGTAGTAGAAGCATTTAATTTAGTTACAAGGGTGCATTTATACACTTGGCTTATTTGACCAATTCATATTCACATGTGTGCACTCAGCCAACATCTATCAGTTGAGGGCTTCAAACATCTTCATAAACCATATGGTTTAACGGTGCATTTCATTTGTTGACCATGTGTGTTAACGCATTGGTTAACAAATCGAGCTGCCCACAATATGCTAACATCTGGCTTTACCTGACTACACTAGAAAATCCACATGTTCCTCCGTAAAGCGAAAATAAAACAAAAAAATCTCACCCGCATACAAAATTTCCCTTTTTCTATTTTCTGAAGCTTTAAAGAAAAGTTTAAACATACAGGTTGATGTCCAGGGCACAAAATATTTCTACTATTTCCAGAGACACAAAAGTCAAAACAGATGTTTCCTCAAACCACACAATAAATTGGGTTCCCAATTTTTAATATTTTCATTTAGTTCGTAAAGTAAAGGAAAAGGACTCAGACACCCAAAAGATCATAAAAGGTTTTTTCCACAGGAGACCAAATGTGCATCCATTTAATAAATGTTATCTAATTCAGAACACAGCTGCGCATCCAAAACCAACTGTGTTGAAAAAAACCTTAGACTCATATCAATTGTACATCTTCACATTTGACAGGAGACCCAATTTACCAAATTCATAGAACACAAATCAAAACTGGCCCAAAAAACCACCATGGATTTATATGATTAATACTTCAAGAATATATAAAATGGGTTTACTAAAATCAACTGCGTGAAAAAAATCCAAAACTCCTATTAGTTGTACGTAATATCAAAGTCCAATGGCCTTCACGTTTGAGAGAAGAGACAGATTACTTAACTCGTTAAAAACAATCAACTCTGTGGAGAAAAAACTGATATCTATTTTTTGTAAACGCTCTCAAAACCCAAAAAAGATTCACATTGGACAGGAAAAACAAATTATTAAACTCTTTGGAAAAATTAAAATGGAAAAATATACATTATGGATTTGAAAAAGTAGCATTTCAGAAAATTTAATAAAATTGGGTGCCCACGAATAAACTCTGTGAACCCAAATCTCATATCAGTTGTTCAAAACGTCCAAACCACACAAACTTCAAATCTAATAGTTAACCGAATTTATTAAACTCGTTAAAAAACTCGTTGCTAGTTTAAAAGAATAGAAAATTGTGTTTACCTGGGTTGGGTATTGGGTGAAGGAGTTGGAGGAGGTGATGAAAAGCGGCTGCGGCGTAATGCTCTGCGCTCTTCCTCTGTAAGTGAGTCCAACTGAACGGAGATCTCTGCTTTATTCTTCATTCCTAATACAGAATTTACTGCTTCAAATTTTCTGTTTGGCCACTTTTGCATACATCCCAACTGCGGCTCTTTATCTACACTTCTTATGATCTCCAAACATTTTGTCCACCTGCTATTTATTGAACTTCTCTTTCGTACCCCAATTAAAGGGTCATTTTATAATATTGATTGGGTAGCCTTCGTAGATGCAGGTTACAGTGGGGACATGAATATATGCATGGTTTAGGGAGTCCTTATCATACCTTTGAGGGCCTTTGTGGTCGTCTTCCAGATTCAAATCAAATTAATCATTTTCCGTGAATAACCGTCCTTCTTAGTCTCAGTCTGTCATGGTTTTAAGGGATAGGAGTCATATCGAGGATTTTCCTCTTTTAATATCATATTAGTACTTCTATCAAAGGGAGGGATTTGAGGGATTAGTAATGGTTTGATGGTAAAATATATCTTAGTAGTACTATCAAAGGAAGTGTAATGGTTTGATGGTAAAATATTTAGGTGTAATGGTTTGATGGTAAAATATTTTTTAAATAATATATTAGGAGTTACCAAATTATATAATTTAAATACTGCATTTATGAATGATGATTATTTGTAAAGTAAATTAATTAATTTTAAAATATAAAAAAATTAAATATGAATGAATGTAAATACATATAGAACATAAATCTAAAAGAAAGTATGTTCAATCCATAAAAACAAACAACAAATATTTGAGAGGGAAAAGTATCATGAAATTGATGCGTTTAATGTCACTAGTGAAAATAAGAAAGAAAAGCACAAAATCAATAAGTTGTTCTAATACTAAATATAAATTTGTCGTTATACCAAAACCTACAATCAATAAACTTCCAAATCAAAATCTTCACCTAAACTTAGAATGATAATAAACCCACAAGATCAATTCTCAAAAATACATAGTTAGTCCAACATGTTCCTTTGAAAGTCAAAGGCAATTTGAGCAAAGCTTGTTCATATAACTTCCCTTCTTCACAGAACATGTTGAGAGTCGTTGAACTTTCCACTAAAGAAGGTCTACACTTTTCATCATGTCTAGTAGAATCGTTTCTTGCTTGCTCATATGTGTTATACACTCAGGCTTGACAACTTAAAAAAAATTTAGAGGTGAGTGTTGATAAGACTTATTAAAGTTTTAGTTCTTGTTTTTTGTCTAATAGAAATAAGATAGTTTAATTTAGTCTTTTCTCCATAATTGGCATCTTGCAAAGACATTTTCATGGTTCAAACCAGAAAATACTTCCCTGCACTTTCAATATGTTGGTATACTCAAGGCTTTGTTATACAACAAGCAACCGGTTGAAAGGCGATCTTCTTTGGTTGGGAGATTGAACATAGAAAATCTTGTCCTTCTTTCAGAAAACCAGTTGCTTTTGTTGGCGTGATTGCCCTTTAGTTTGTCTCCAAAATCCAACCATGGATGTGTTTTTCCTAATGGAATTACTACTCAAGTGATTGGAATCAATTACTTTGACAGACGAGTTGCAGTCCGGTGTGGAATCCCTCCTCCTCCCATGGATGTTGTACTGAAAGATCACATAAATCTTTTCAGTTTGATCAAAATCATTTTATTTAGAGAATATTACGTCCTTTGTGAAAAGTATGAGTATCTCATCATTCTATTTTCAACATTCTAATTTTGAGTAATTGTAAATTACAATTAAGAAGATAAAATAATAAGCTAACTCTATCAACCACCAAAATCATGTAAGCTCTAATTTTTTTCCCTTCTAATTTAAATAAATATCTAATTATCATCTATATAATCATACTTAACAGTTAATATATTTAAAATTTATATCGAAGTTAGTTTACTTAACACTATTTTTTTTTAAGAGTATATATGTTGGCAAATGTACACTCCAAAGAGAAATTGTAGGTGATTGAAGGTTTTGTCCTTGATGGCAACCTTGCAATCATATGATACCGACAAGACAGGATATCGGCAACGACAAACTCTACACCGGCACACAGAACACCGGCAGTGAAAGGAAGGATACCAACACCCTGGCCGACAGGAATTTTGTTTGAAATGTATTTTGTAATTAATTGTAAAATCATTGCAAACTAACATGGCGAGTTGTAATATGACTCATATATGTATGAGATCATTTTGTAATAGGAAATATGTAAGATAGGATGCGAGATAAGCACACCTAATATGCAAATTATAGGTTAAGGGTTTATGTATGTAGCAGAGCTTAAACCGGTACTGGATCTGGCATAACAGATGCTAATCTGAAGCAGTACAAGACATTGGATTAATATAATCCATTTTGTAAGTCAGTGTGACTTCTTTTGTAATTGAGTAGTGAGCTCTAGGCACTTGGCCTTCCTACATGTGCAGGCCCCTATTGTAAGAGTAATATTCCCTTATTGGCCAGTAAGCGAATATTGTGGGTCACAAATCCCACCGAGGTTTTTCCCACAGCGGGTTTCCTCGTTAAAATACCATGTTATGGTGTGCTTCTCATGTGGTTGTTGTTATTCTTGTTTACTGCATTATTTCTTGTTTACTGATACATAGTTTTAATATGCTTTTCATGTTTTAAGTCAAGTAAATTTATAAATCGGTTAGATACTGATTCACCGCCCCCCCCCCCCCTCTCAGTATCTTTGAGAATCCTAACAATTGGTATCAGAGCTTGGTCGTCTATTTTCAGAAGCCTAACAGCTTGAGGAAGATCTTGTCACCGGTAGAGATGGAAAACTTGAGAGAACGATTGAAAACAGCTCTTTCAGACTATGACGCAAAAAAGGTGAAGAATATCAAACTTGAAGATAATCTAAAGTTACTCGGGATATCATTCAAGCACTTCAAGAAAATCTTACCATTGCAAGAAATAAGAGAAGAGAACTTTGTGAAAAGATGCGTAATGAGAATGATGAAAAGGAAACTCTTAATAATCTGGTCAACAAGCTAAGACAAGAGATCAGTACAACACAGAATGAGATGCAAGATATGACTATGAGATTTTGTAAAGAAATTGAAGATAGAAAGAAGAATGAAGAAGACTTGGTCAGAAGACTAAATGATGTTGGAAATGAAAACACAAGACTTAGTCATGAAAATGATATGTTGAAGATAGATCTAATGCACACACAAAATGACAGAACTGAACTCATAAGACAGAAAGGAATCTTGGAAAGTGAACTAACTGCTACAAATCATCACAAGGAAAAATTCAAGAAAAGTTCAGAAGAACTTGGTGACATGCTGAAAAATCATAAACCTAATGGTGATACAAATGGCCTTGGCTTTGAAGTTGGTGAAAGCTCTGGTACTGCAAACAATCATGATCATAGCAAACCGGTAAGACAACCTACTGCTTACAAGTTTAATGGTAAATGCTTTAACTGTAACAAGTATGGTCATAGAGCAAATTAGTGTAGATCTAGAAATTATCAGAACACTAATACACCCACCGGTCAATGTTCTAAATGCAACAAAGTTGGTCATAATTCAAAAAATTGTAGAATGAATGTGAAATGTTATGTTTGTGGAAGATTTGGGCACTTATCTAATCAATGCAGAACACATACTGACATAGGATATGGAAAAGCTATTCAAAAGAACAATGTGACTTGTTATGCATGTAACAAGATTGGACATATTGCTAAATTTTGTAGAAGTAAAGCATCACTGGCAAATAACAAAGGTCCTAGTTTGAAAGGTAAAGAAAAAGTTGAAGAGGTAAAGCAAGAATTCTCAAAACAATGGATCAGAAAGTCACATCAGAATGTTGATGTAATTACTCCTCCATTGGCATAACAGAGTAACGCTCCACCGGTAGGAGACTCTTCATCTAACTGAAGAAAATTCTTTTGGGGGTTTAGCAACGAAATGAAAAACATGCTATTATTCTCTCAGTTGATGGTGAGAAATTGAAATTACTTCTATACCGGCAGATGACTTAAGCTGTGACTTAACCGACAAGCATTAAATGTGGTAGTTGGCAAAAATAACATTATAAAGCAAGTGTTTTGGCTCCTTTTTCATTCACTGAGCATTCAAATCTTCGAGAGCACGAAAATTCCTGAGCGAAGGTACTCCAAGCAAAGAAGTGAAGCAATCCATCAAAGCATTCATCCTTAAAGCAGATTGAGGTATTTATAGCTATGGCATCTTCATCCACTCCTGAATTTATTACAAACCCTATTGTTGTTGTTGAAGTTGTTAAGCGACCTATACCCGTTTTCAGCTAATTCTCAAAATTTCTAAGAAAGATGATAGCATAGGTGCATTCTCTCAAATCCCTAAAGGAGTAGTATATGTTGAAGACCCTATAATGTATATACATTGTCATATTGATGAACTAGGTGATGATGAAATTAAAAATATGTATGAGACTGTAATCTGTGATGAATCCGGAAATGTCAAACCTAAACATAAGATAGTAGAAACCCTAGGTTTCACTAAAATACTTAGTATCCTGGATTTCCCCAAGGATATCATAAGGATTGTGTTAAGCAGAGTACATGGTGAATTCTTTTGGTTAGACTCTATTCATAAAATCACAAAAGAAGCAGTAAAAGTTGTAACGGGGTTACCCTCCACCGGCAACAAACCTGACAAAACTAACAAGGTCTCAAATGACTTAGTGACAAACCTAACCGGTGCAACATTTGATAAGAGATCTCTAAGGGTAAACAATGTGAAGGATACAAATATCAGATTTATCAGTATGATCTTAGGCTATAAGGCTACACATGCAAATAGGTTAAACTCAGTTTCTAGCCTATGTATTAAGAGTGCCTATGATATGGTAAATGATAATGCAAGAATAGACATACGTGAATGGCTCAAAGATGAGTTGATAGACAATTTGGGTAAGATCAAAAGAGACAAGAAAGGGACATTCAGATTTGGAAACTTACTTGTTTATCTGATGCTATACATAACCAAACAAGTACCCAGTATTGGTGCTAGAGATTTTGGATTTGATATACCGGTAGGAAAACAACTATCAGAACTATTAAATAATATGGGAGAGAACAGGGAGAAAAACATAAATGAGCATTTTCAAGCATTTAAGGCTCGAATGAAGAACAGAGTAAGACTATCACAAGCTATCATGGATAAGTATCAAAAGGAAATCTGTTTTGTGATCCCTAGAACCGTCTGGGTAACTGAAATGGGCTATGAGATAGATGATAACATCATAGAAACTTATGCAAAAACCCTCCTTCAAGCTCTTAAGGAACTGGAAGAGAAAGTATTTGGTAGTGCAGAAACAATTGAGAGCACTATACAATCAAGGAAAAGAGTTAAGAAGGTAGAAGCAACCGTTAGAAAAGGAACCCGACAGGCTGTCACGAATTGTTTTATTTAATATTGTACAAATTAAAGATGTAATGTGATTTTGAAATTCAAATAGATTAGATCTTTCATAATCTATTATGAAGAAATATAATATGCTTCTTACTCCTACAAATGATAAGAAATTCGATATTCTTTTGGGGTTTGTCATTGCTGATAAAATTTTGAGTGTAAGTAATGCAGGATGAGGTGAAGGAGGTCGAAGGCGAGAACACGAATCAGGTAGAATTGCTTTAACTAAACGACTTCGATAGAAAAGGGAATCTTTCACACACCACATTAGATTTTATATTTTGCATCTTGAAAGTGTGGATGATTTAAATGATCTTAATTGAGTGTTTGTTCAAACTAAAATGATGAAATTTGAATAAGTAGTAGATTAATTTAAATGTTTATATAGGTGCATTAATTGCATGATGTGAGTAGTGTTTGAAATAAATATAAGTTGTCTTGAGTAATTGTGAAATAGTATGTTAAAAGAGATAAATATGTCGAAAATGAATACCGACCTTAGGTTTTTATGTCCTTGTTCAAGTAGGTAAATATATGAAAAAGAGTACTTACAAGTTTAAATTTCGTAAATATTGAATAATGTATTTATTTATGGAATTAAACTAAGTAAATAAAAACCCGATATATATATATATATATAATTAAAGAAAAATCAATTATAAATTAATAAAACATACCATATTATATATCCTTTTATTAAAAACAAGTTTATTGTTTAAAATTAATAAAAAGAAAAAGAGAGAGTCATTATAAATAAATTATAAAGTAAACCATATAACATTATTCCTTTATTAAACATGTTAATAAAACATACCGTATTTTAATATATATTAATCATATTAATGAAAGGTGGCAGGTTATAAAGGAGGTCGACCAATGCAAGAGCTGCTTGGTCGGTGTAGACTCCTCCACCATGATGGCCGCTTTGGTAGGATAAGTTATAATCTTCCTCCATGCATGGTAGAACCCCCTTCCACCCTCGGTGAGTGCTAGCAAATCTCTAAACGCGTGGTAGTCTTCCTCCACGCATGGTAGTCTCCTCCTCCCACGGTGATTGCTGTTAAGAGCTTTAAAACCAGTCTTCCTCCATCCTTGGTGGCTGCTAACAGAGCTTTAAACACATGTTAACGTGGAGGCAAGGCTGTTTAGAAGGCGTAGTTTAAGGAGAGACCACCGCCTACCACCACTTCCACTATCAAACATAAAGCAACGTGTAAAATAGTCTCCTTCCATCCGGTGGTCGCTGTCAAAGCAATACACAACACGATGGAAACTTAAAACTCTCTCTCACGACTTGGCATGCAACATTCTTGCGGTAGTCGATAGATTTCATGCATAGAGAATATAGTTGCAACCGCAATAGTGGAACAATTAATATAACCCAGAGGATAGCAGAAAACTTAGCAGCAAATTTGAATAAATAGACGTAGGCACCCTCTCACAATGACATTCTTTTCTCACACGAAGTTAGAAGGTCGAAATTCTTGAAGGGAGAGTTAGAAAGATTAGTTTGATAGAGAGTTAGATTAGTTTGAGAGTTAGAAAGATTAGTTTGATAGAGAGTTAGATTAGTTTGAGAGTTAGAAAGATTAGTTTGATAGAGAGTTAGATTAGTTTGAGAGTTAGAAAGATTAGTTTGATAGAAAGATTTGTTGGATAGATAAGAAGATTAGTTGATAGATAAGAAGAACAGTTGGAGAGAAAAAAAAAAAGACATACGATCAAGGAGTCGAAGCATTTGACAAAGAACGTCAAGGTCGAAAGCTCAAAATCCATTCTAACATTATCCAAGAGGTTAGCATCTTTCGTTTTTCATTTTGTTTTACTTTATTCGTTAAATTTGATATAAAATGTGTTAAAAAGGAAGTTAAGATAATAGATAAGTATGTCCAATTGGTCATCAATTAGTAATATTGTATTTGGGATGCTTTTTAAACCATTATGGAAATAAAGAAAAGAGTTGAAGAGAAAAGAGGTAGTTAATATCGTACTTTGCACAGAAATATTTAGTTTTAATTCTACTTTATTTTTTTATTTTTTTTGAATGTGTTTACGTACTTTTGTTAACATATGAGATTACTCTCATACATGTTTAACACCTTCTATTTTATGTACTTTATTTTAGACGAAAGATTGATTTTTCGATTATTGCTTATAAAAGGGTTATTATCATTTTTTTTTTTTTTGAAAGATTGTCTTCGAAAGATAGATTAGACAAGTAATGATTAGTAATCGACAAAATTGATATCTCTATTTTTATTTTTAAAGAAAGATTGTATTCTGAAAAGAATTTGTGTTTGTGGGAATCAAGCTAGGGTTAAGCTTGAGATGGAAAAATTTACCTTTCGGGACGGGTGCCGAATGTGGATGCTTTAGAGAGAATAGTTGCTTTTTCCAACTATTATTTTGCTGTGCATAGCATATACTCGGCCGAGTTATTGTTAGAATTTTTCCGTAGAAAAAGATGGAAATTCATTATTTATACTCTCTACAACATCCTAGTATGATAGCGAATGCTTGTTTCTTAGAATGAAGTAGGAAAAATGAAAATGCATATATCATCTAGGCATGCACTAGATTCCCTCTTGCTTTCGAATTCTTTGGTTAAACCAATTCGTGCAGGGTCGGGTATTCTTGATTGACCAAGAATTCCGGGGAAGCGTAAGCTTCAAGGTTGGGCGGAAAAAGCGCCTGACTCTTGTTCTCGTCTGCGTTCGAAAGATAGAAGGAAGCGACTCAGACTGAAGATCGACGGATGTATCTTCTTGTATAATCTTAAGGCTAAATTGAAAGCCTAAGTAGAAAATCTGAATTTCTTTATATTGGATATTGTATTATTCATGAGCATTAATATGATATATTCGATGTTTGCATATATTTTGTATAAAATAGGCTTAGAGATTGAAATTTTAAGTTTATTTATGAATAAAGCGTAGTTTAGGGTTAGATCCCAAACTGACGTCTTTACATTTTGGTATCAGAGCCAGGTTTTATAACACTAGGACCTATATGAGTCACTTCGCTAAGATAAATCTGGAAATTAATAGCTTTATGTTTTTCAGAAATGGTTCGCACCAAGCAAACAGCCAGAAAGTCGGTAGGAGGATTTGCCCAGTACCTGAGGGTTAAAAAGGATCCTCAATCACCTGCTAAGCTGATTTTGGATGATGCTCCTTTGGAAGCAAAACCAGTTCTGGAAAAGAATATTGTAATAGGAAAGGACACTACAGAATGTCATACTGAGAAGAATATCCCTAAAAAAGAGAAGGAGCCTGAGTTGGAGTATTCACCTATTAGGCCCATAGTGATAAGTTTTGAGGAATCTGAGGGCTACACCCCTCTAAGTGAGATTGAATCGGATGGATATACCCCATTAAGTCCGAATGAGTCGGAAGAATCCACTTCCTTGACTCCTCTCAATAAGTGATGTAACGTGTTACAACACTTCAATAAAATGTCTTTCCTTCTACTATAAGAATAAGGATGTAATCCATTCTACTATAAAATAAAGATGTATTCTCATCTTCTATTATCAATAAAGATGTCTCCTATACTATTTTAAGTTAAAATTGTGTATTCCTTAATGATATCTATATATATATATACTTGGAACCTAACTTATATAGTAAACAGGAAAGAAGTAGAATGAAATTATTTGATATTGTTATGTTTTAAATTGTTTTCTTAATTATTCTATAGGAGTATTAAACTCTCTAGTTGCTTTATAAGGCTAAAGGTTAGGGAATATTATAAAAGTTACGAAAGATTGGTGCTAGGATAGATCTTTAGTTTTCATATTGGAAAAATTCTCTAGGGATGGGGATAATCAATTTTCTTTTAGGTTTCCTAAACATCTAATGTGCTATTTTGTTGCATCTTTAGATGATTTGGAGAATTTGATAGAATTTTTAATCTCTATTATGTGCACTTCTATTTTTTTTTGAAATTTGGATGATTGCAGTTTTTCTTTTTTTAGAAATCCTAATAGGAAAGATGTAACATAACAAATATGTCTCTTATCGCTGAGAATTATCAATATCTCCCTGTTGCAGAATTAATATCTAGAAATGGCCTCAAGAACCACAAGGGCAGGGTCAAGTAATGGGAACGAAAGGTTCGATCAAATTCTTGATCTGCTCAATCAGCAAAGTGCAAGGATGAATAATCTCGAACAAGAGGTTCGAAGGGTCGGAGAAGTCCGACAGGAAGCACCAAGGGTTGAGGAGCAACCCGACAACCAAGCCAGAATAGAGGAAGAGCTGGCAAAGGATTTAAAAAGGATAGCCCCGCCAAAGTTTGATGGAAAAACAATTGGCGATGGTGCAGAGGCATGGATCATTGAAATGGAGAAATATTTTGGTCTCTGCAATATGTCAAATGAAACCAAGGCAGTTTGGGCTGCTTATCAGTTGTCTGGTGAAGCTGCTACTTGGTGGGAAAATGAAAAGTCAGAAAGGAAACTACAACCAGGAGAGATCACTTGGGATTTGTTTTTACAATCCTTCAGGAAAAGATGGCTTCCACAATTATTCTTCGACAAGAAGATGACAGAATTTCAAAACCTTACTCAAGGTAGTATGTCGGTAACACAGTACTGGGAGAAATTTACTAATCTCCTTAAGTACGTTCCGCAATACCAGATGGATGAAAGGTTCCGCATTCGGAAGTTCATTTTGGGATTAAGAACCCATATAGGAGCGGAGGTGGACATCCATAACCCATTAACCATGGAGGAGGTATTTGAAAAGGCGACTAAGCAAGAGCAGAAGTTACAACAGTTGGGGAACCTCCGAAAGAATGAGAACAACCGACCAAATTTTGGAAATAGAAATTTCCAAAGGAATCACAATGGAAACAATCGGCAGATAAGAAATCTTAAGAGGGGACCCAACACCCAGGAGAAAGGAAAAGCAAATCAGTATGGAAATAAGAAGGAAAACTATAACACCAATGCTCGACAAAACATGGATAGAGGAAGGTCAGGTGGCCATCCTGGTCCTAGGGATGGGTGTTATAATTGTGGAGGAAATCATTACGCCTCCAATTGTCCACAACGTACACCAGCACAAAGAGGATCATATCAGCAAGGAGCCCCTCAACATCAGATTCACGCTGTTGTCGACAACCGTCAAGCTGAATTCCAAGCCGCACCTATCCAGATCACGGGTAAGCTTTTTGGACAAACAGTTTCTATTTTAATAGATACGGGAGCTACTGAATGTTTTGTTGATCCACAAGTAGTTTCTAGAATATCTGTTAAACCTGGTTATATTTCAAATTCATGGATGGTTCAGTATGGAAATCGAGCAGAAAAGAGGGTAGATACTTGTCTATTTTGCAGTGAATTAGAACTTCCTAGTTTCCAAACCCAAGTTAACCTTTATGTTGCACCACTAGGATCATATGATGTGATCTTAGGTATTAATTGGTTGACTGATCATAAAGCCATAGTGAACTGTGAAGATAAGGTCATTAGTTGCATGGATGATTTTGGGAATTCCGTTGAAATTATCGGATCTCAAAGTCCTCTTGAATTAAGATACATTACAGCAATGCAACTCAAAAAGGCCCAAAGAAAAGGATGTTCCATCATTGCCATCATGGTTAATGATTTGAATAATGTAGAAAAAGGTCCTACAGATTATCCAGTCCTTGCAGAGTTTTTAGATGTCTTTCCAGAAGATCTTACCAAGTTACCACCTAAGAGGGAGTTCGATTTTTCTATAGAACTCTTACCTGGAACGGAGCCACAATCTAAGGCTCCATATAGAATGACAACGACAGAACTGTATGAGCTTAAGGCTCAATTGCAAGAATTGCTTAGGCAAGGTTTTATTAGACCAAGCGTATCCCCGTGGGGTGCACCAGTGATCTTTGTCAAGAAGAAAGATGGTACTTTAAGGTTATGCATTGATTATAGGATGTTGAATAAAGTAACCATCAAAAACAGATATCCTCTACCCAGGATAGATGAATTATTTGATCAAATGAAAGGTGCATCTGTATTCTCCAAGATCGATCTTCTATCCGGATATCATCAGTTAAGGATTAAGGATGAAGATATTCCTAAAACTGCATTCCGAACAAGATATGGGCACTATGAATTCACAGTTGTACCATTTGGTTTAACTAATGCCCCAGCAGCATTCATGAACCTCATGAATAGTATTTTCAGAGAATACTTGGATGACTTTGTTTTAATCTTCATTGATGACATATTGATCTATTCTAAGAATGAAGAAGAACATAAGAAGCACCTGAGGATAGTTTTGCAACGATTGAGAGATCGTAAACTTTATGGAAAATTCTCTAAGTGTGCCTTCTTTCAGGAAAAGGTGCAATACTTAGGTCATGTCATATCCGCCAAAGGAATTTCAGTTGATCCTGCAAAGATAGAAGCAATAGTAGATTGGCCAACGCCCCAGAATGTTTCAGAAGTTCGAAGTTTTATGGGACTTGCAGGATATTATAGAAAATACGTGGAAGGATTTTCTAGGATAGCGGCACCAATTACCTCACTTCAGAAAAAGGAGAAAAGGTTTGAATGGACTGAGAAATGTGAGGAATCATTTCAACTCCTGAAGCAGAAATTGACAACAGCACCAGTTCTAACAATACCCGATCCCAATGGACATTTTGTAGTAATTACAGATGCCTCGGGTGAAGGTGTGGGAGCAGTATTGATGCAAGAAGGAAAGGTGGTTGCATATGAATCACGAAAGCTAAAGCAATATGAGATGAATTATGCTCCACATGATTTAGAACTACTAGCTATTGTGCATGCATTGCAAATGTGGAGGCATTACCTTTTAGGGAAACCTTTTGAGCTTAAAACGGATCATTTAGGATTGAAGTATATTTTTACACAACCTAATCTAAATGCAAGACAGAGAAGGTGGCTTGAATTTCTAAGTGAATATGAATTTGGTATTGAATATATCCAAGGGAAGGAAAATAGAGTAGCTGATGCTCTCAGCAGAAGAAGACACCTATCTGCAATGGTCACAACAAGGACAAATTTGAAGCAACAAGTGTTGCAGAATCTCTCCGAAGATGAACATTATATAAGAGTTAAACAAGCCTTAGAAAGAGACTCTTCAGACCATCGCTATGATGGATATGAGATAGAACCTGAAGGTATTTTGAGATATCAAGGAAGGATGTATATACCAGAAGGAGGAGAGTTGAGGAAATTGATTTTACATGAGATGCACAATACACCTTATTCAGGACACCCTGGAATAACAAAGATGGTAGCCGATTTGAAAACATTGTATTTCTGGCCTAAACTCCGGAAAGAAGTGGTTGAATATGTAGCACAATGTCTGGAATGTCAAAGAGTAAAAGCTGAACATGTTCATCCAGCAGGACTTCTATTTCAACATGTTATACCAGAATACAAGTGGCAGGTAATCAGTATGGATTTCATCCAAGGATTACCGATGAGTAAGAATAAGCATGACACTATCTTAGTAGTAGTGGACAAGTTGACTAAAGTTTCACATTTCATACCTGGTAATCTAAAAGATGGATCATTTGTTCTTGCCAAGAAATTTGTGCAAGAAATTTTTCGATTACATGGAGTTCCAGAAACTATTATATCTGATAGGGATACCAGGATGACTTCAAGATTTTGGACAACATTGAATGCAGCATTGGGAACAAGGCTGAATTTTAGCTCAGCATATCATCCTCAAACTGACGACCAAACAGAAAGGGTTAATCAGGTAGTGGAGGATCTTTTAAGAATGTATTGCATGGATCAGCAGTACAAATGGGAGGAGTGCTTGCCCTTAGTTGAATTTGCTTATAACAACTCCTTTCATGCATCATTAGGTATGGCACCTTTTGAAGCACTCTATGGACGAAAATGTCGCACACCTATCAGTTGGGATAGACTAGAAGATAGGATCATTATTGGTCCAGATTTACTTAAGGAAATGGATGAGCAGATGGTGTTGATTAAGAGTAGATTAAAGGAAGCAGTTGACCGACAAAAGAGTTATGCAGACCGAAATAGAACTTTTAGACAATTCGCTGCAGGAGATAAAGTCTTTTTGAGAGTCAAACCTCATAAGAGCTCTATCTCGTTTGGAAAATCATCAAAATTGGCTCCAAGATATGTGGGACCCTTTGATGTACTGGAAGTTATCAATCCAGTTGCTTATAGATTAGCTTTACCCCCTGCTCTAGCTGGAATCCATAATGTGTTTCATGTGTCTTTATTGAAACCTTACAATGCTGATGCATCTCATATTCTTAATTGGCAATCCTTACAGGTTCAGGATCCAGGGGTGGTGCTAGTGGAGCCCATCCGAATCCTTGATCAGCGTAGTGTGAAGCTACGTAGTAGAGATTTCATTCAGTATAAGGTCCAGTGGGACCAATATTCTGAGGATAGTGCTACATGGGAGGATGCTGAGACGATTGACCGTCATTTTCCTCATTTGCTTTCTTAGGAAATAACTGCTGTTTAATTATGGATATTTTGAAACAATTATTATTTTATGATGTAAACTTGGATAGCCTATGTGCTCTTGGTATTATTATTTGAATTTGAGGTAAAGATTGACATTTTTGTGAGATATTATGGTTTTGGTGAATATTGAGGAGTGGCAAGACACCGAGACGATGTCTCTTCCAAGAGGGGAAGGATGTCACGAATTGTTTTATTTAATATTGTGCAAATTAAAGATGTAATGTGATTTTGAAATTCAAATAGATTAGATCTTTCATAATCTATTATGAAGAAATATAATATGCTTCTTACTCCTACAAATGATAAGAAATTCGATATTCTTTTGGGGTTTGTCATTGCTGATAAAATTTTGAGTGTAAGTAATGCAGAATGAGGTGAAGGAGGTCGAAGGCGAGAACACGAATCAGGTAGAATTGCTTTAACTAAACGACTTCGATAGAAAAGGGAATCTTTCACACACCACATTAGATTTTATATTTTGCATCTTGAAAGTGTGGATGATTTAAATGATCTTAATTGAGTGTTTGTTCAAACTAAAATGATGAAATTTGAATAAGTAGTAGATTAATTTAAATGTTTATATAGGTGCATTAATTGCATGATGTGAGTAGTGTTTGAAATAAATATAAGTTGTCTTGAGTAATTGTGAAATAGTATGTTAAAAGAGATAAATATGTCGAAAATGAATACCGACCTTAGGTTTTTATGTCCTTGTTCAAGTAGGTAAATATATGAAAAAGAGTACTTACAAGTTTAAATTTCGTAAATATTGAATAATGTATTTATTTATGGAATTAAACTAAGTAAATAAAAACCCGATATATATATATATATATAATTAAAGAAAAATCAATTATAAATTAATAAAACATACCATATTATATATCCTTTTATTAAAAACAAGTTTATTGTTTAAAATTAATAAAAAGAAAAAGAGAGAGTCATTATAAATAAATTATAAAGTAAACCATATAACATTATTCCTTTATTAAACATGTTAATAAAACATACCGTATTTTAATATATATTAATCATATTAATGAAAGGTGGCAGGTTATAAAGGAGGTCGACCAATGCAAGAGCTGCTTGGTCGGTGTAGACTCCTCCACCATGATGGCCGCTTTGGTAGGATAAGTTATAATCTTCCTCCATGCATGGTAGAACCCCCTTCCACCCTCGGTGAGTGCTAGCAAATCTCTAAACGCGTGGTAGTCTTCCTCCACGCATGGTAGTCTCCTCCTCCCACGGTGATTGCTGTTAAGAGCTTTAAAACCAGTCTTCCTCCATCCTCGGTGGCTGCTAACAGAGCTTTAAACACATGTTAACGTGGAGGCAAGGCTGTTTAGAAGGCGTAGTTTAAGGAGAGACCACCGCCTACCACCACTTCCACTATCAAACATAAAGCAACGTGTAAAACAGTCTCCTTCCATCCGGTGGTCGCTGTCAAAGCAATACACAACACGATGGAAACTTAAAACTCTCTCTCACGACTTGGCATGCAACATTCCTGCGGTAGTCGACAGATTTCATGCATAGAGAATATAGTTGCAACCGCAATAGTGGAACAATTAATATAACCCAGAGGATAGCAGAAAACTTAGCAGCAAATTTGAATAAATAGACGTAGGCACCCTCTCACAATGACATTCTTTTCTCACACGAAGTTAGAAGGTCGAAATTCTTGAAGGGAGAGTTAGAAAGATTAGTTTGATAGAGAGTTAGATTAGTTTGAGAGTTAGAAAGATTAGTTTGATAGAGAGTTAGATTAGTTTGAGAGTTAGAAAGATTAGTTTGATAGAGAGTTAGATTAGTTTGAGAGTTAGAAAGATTAGTTTGATAGAAAGATTTGTTGGATAGATAAGAAGATTAGTTGATAGATAAGAAGAACAGTTGGAGAGAAAAAAAAAAAAAGACATACGATCAAGGAGTCGAAGCATTTGACAAAGAACGTCAAGGTCGAAAGCTCAAAATCCATTCTAACATTATCCAAGAGGTTAGCATCTTTCGTTTTTCATTTTGTTTTACTTTATTCGTTAAATTTGATATAAAATGTGTTAAAAAGGAAGTTAAGATAATAGATAAGTATGTCCAATTGGTCATCAATTAGTAATATTGTATTTGGGATGCTTTTTAAACCATTATGGAAATAAAGAAAGGAGTTGAAGAGAAAAGAGGTAGTTAATATCGTACTTTGCACAGAAATATTTAGTTTTAATTCTACTTTATTTTTTATTTTTTTTTGAATGTGTTTACGTACTTTTGTTAACATATGAGATTACTCTCATACATGTTTAACACCTTCTATTTTATGTACTTTATTTTAGACGAAAGATTGATTTTTCGATTATTGCTTATAAAAGGGTTATTATCATTTTATTTTATTTTGAAAGATTGTCTTCGAAAGATAGATTAGACAAGTAATGATTAGTAATCGACAAAATTGATATCTCTATTTTTATTTTTAAAGAAAGATTGTATTCTGAAAAGAATTTGTGTTTGTGGGAATCAAGCTAGGGTTAAGCTTGAGATGGAAAAATTTACCTTTCGGGACGGGTGCCGAATGTGGATGCTTTAGAGAGAATAGTTGCTTTTTCCAACTATTATTTTGCTGTGCATAGCATATACTCGGCCGAGTTATTGTTAGAATTTTTCCGTAGAAAAAGATGGAAATTCATTATTTATACTCTCTACCACATCCTAGTATGATAGCGAATGCTTGTTTCTTAGAATGAAGTAGGAAAAATGAAAATGCATATATCATCTAGGCATGCACCAGATTCCCTCTTGCTTTCGAACTCTTTGGTTAAACCAATTCGTGCAGGGTCGGGTATTCTTGATTGACCAAGAATTCCAGGGAAGCGTAAGCTTCAAGGTTGGGCGGAAAAAGCGCCTGACTCTTGTTCTCGTCTGCGTTCGAAAGATAGAAGGAAGCGACTCAGACTGAAGATCGACGGATGTATCTTCTTGTATAATCTTAAGGCTAAATTGAAAGCCTAAGTAGAAAATCTGAATTTCTTTATATTGGATATTGTATTATTCATGAGCATTAATATGATATATTCGATGTTTGCATATATTTTGTATAAAATAGGCTTAGAGATTGAAATTTTAAGTTTATTTATGAATAAAGCGTAGTTTAGGGTTAGATCCCAAACTGACGTCTTTACACAGGCAAAGGAAATCAAGGAAGATGTGCTAAAACAAACTGGTATAACTGAAAGTGAGTTGGAAGCACTTCAACCAGAAACTCACCTTTCACCGATTGGATCTTCTTCAGAAAGTGACATACCTGTTGTATTCAAGAGAGTTGAGAGGAAAAGAAAACCTTAACCGACACCTTCTCCTAAACCAAAAAGGACAAGACAGAAGCAACAGGCAGTAAGGCCTCCGGCAAAGAAGATGAATCCTAAGAAGAAAGTGAAACAAACTATTGCCCCTATTAACAAACTTCTTAGCGAAATTAGAGAGGATGGTACAATACACTATCAGATGATGATAAGGAAAGTATAGAGAACAGTGTAATTCTACACTTAGATATATACAAGAAATTTTTGATGCAAATTGTTGATGAAATTCCAAATGACTTGTATAGGAGATTAGAAGCTAGAAGATTATCTATTGTTGAACTAGATAAAAAGATTAAAATTGAAAAATTACTGGCAGTGCATCTAGTTAACTCACCTGATGAAATAGACAAATTAATCAGTGAGGCTAACTGGACAGTATTCTCTACTGCTGACTGACATGTAGCATTAATGGCTGGCAAAGTAACTGAAGTATCTGGGAAAACAGCTGGTGGATGGGATATTTTCTTTGTGGAGAAAGAAAAAGAGGAAGAATTACTCAGACCTAAAACTATCAGAGTATATCAAAAGGACAAAGACAAGGGTAAAGGCAAGGTAGGTGGACCACCAAGTTTTAAAATAACTGAGAATATGCCCCCGCCTCGTTCAGATACTCCACAGGTAGACACTACTACAAATCAACCGACCACTGAGAGTTTGGAGACTTCGGTAGAAGATACAAACCTTGAATCAGAAATTATGTATACTGTAAATGTAGATACTCAGGAAGTTAATGTCGTGGTTGACAGAGAGACCACTGAGGATAAGGAGAAAGATGTGACCACAGAGTCACCGGCTGCAGAGGTTGAGTTAAACACAGAAAAACCTACACAGACAGAGCAACCGACAGAGGATACCACTGAGAAACCGGTAGATATAACAGACAAACCATCTGAAGAACCGACTAAGCAAAGTTCAGAGGCACAAACTGAGGAACCGGCAACTAAAAGCTCAAAGAAACCGTCTGAGACACATTTGGAGAAACCCAAACCGATATAGGTTGAAGCACAGGTACAGACAGAGACAGTGCCACCTGACCAAACTGAAAAGCCCAAAACTTTGTTTGTGGAAATGCAAACTCAGACAGACCTACCAAAGGTCGAACAAAGCAAGGAAATAACTACAACCGGTAGCATGGCTATTGTAAAAACTGTTGGACAAACATCTGGTACAGCTATCACAAAATTCAGACCTACTAATGTAACTGAGGTCTTATTAGATTCAATAAAGAAGATCACAGAATGCAATGCACAAGCCTATAAGGCTATTGATGATACTATACCAATTCTTAAATTGATAGAACCAAAGTGCAGTGTTGAGAATAAAGATTCTTTAGGTCAACTAGACACATTGTCTAAGTTTATCACTGACAACCTAGTAACTGTTGATCAAATAAATGAGGATACATTTAAGGAGAGAATGATAAAAGAAAAAGAGAAAATATTTGAGGATATTGTAAAGAAAAACAAGGAAGAAATGGATACCCTCTTACCGGAACTTGGAGAAATAATCTATGACTTCAAGAAACTGTACAGGGATACTTGCAAAACAAATGTCTTAACAGAGGATCTTGACAAGGAGATCAGCAAAGCTCAAGAGAAAATAAATAATATTGCTGACAATTTGATTGGAACATCAGATTCATTTTTTGAATTAGAAAATAAAATTGCAAAGCAGGAAGAGAAAATCAAGAAATTGGAGAAAGACAAACAGGGAATAAAGGATAAGGCAAAGGACTTAAAATGCAAACTTAGTCCAAGACTAGAGTATCTTATTTCCTTGAGAAAAGAAATATCTGAGGCTCTAGTTCCCAGACTGCAGACACCAAAAGAGCAAATGCACATACTCACCGGTACAGTGCAAAGAACACAAGAGGCAATAAAAGACTGCAAAACATTCAGCAATGGCATAAATTTAGTTTTGACAAATATCTTTCAGATTGTAAACCACCGATTACAAGAATCTAGGCAAGACTCCACTGACAGCGAATGACAACCTCTTGTCATTGATGTCAAAGGGAGAGTAGTGGGATGAGAAAAATGGTCAAAAGGAAGGGCTTCATCTGCTCAGGGGGAGCATACAATTTTGGTAAGATAATTTTGGCAGACTATTTTTGGATATCATTTTGGACACTTTTATTTTTTCTCATGAGTGTTGCCATCAATGCCAAAGGGGGAGATTGTTGGCAAATGCACACTCCAAAGAGAAATTGTAGGTGATTGAAGGTTTTTTCATTGATGGCAACCTTGCAATCATATGATACCGACAAGATATGATACCGACACCGGCAACGACAAACTCTACACCGACACATAGAACACCGATAGTGAAAGGAAGGATACCAGCACCCTGGCCAACAGGAATTTTGTTTGAAATGTATTTTGTAATTAATTTTTAAATCATTGTAACCCGACATGGCGAGTTGTAATATGACTCATATATGTATGAAATCATTTTATAATAGGAAATATGTAAGATAGGATGTGAGATAAGCAGACCTAATATGTGAATTATAGGTTAAGGGTTTATGTATGTAGCAGAGCTTAAACTAGTACTGGATCTAGCATAACATATGCTAATCTGAAGCAGTACAAGACACTGGATTAATATAATCCATTTTGTAAGTCAGTGTGACTTCTTTTGTAATTGAGCAGTGAGCTCTAAGCACTTGGCCTTCCTGCATGTGCAGGCCCCCATTGTAAGAGTAATATTCCCTTATTGGCCAGTAAGCGAATATTGTGGGTCACAAATCCCACCGAGGTTTTTCCCACACCGGGTTTCCTCATTAAAATACCGTGTTATGGTGTGCTTCTCATGTGGTTGTTGTTATTCTTGTTTACTGCATTATTTCTTGTTTACCGGTACACAGTTTTAATATGCTTTTCATGTTTTAAGTCAAGTAAATTTATAAACCGGTTAGATACTAATTCACCCCCCCCTCTCAGTATCTTTGGGAATCCTAACAATATATTCCTATCTTTCAATTATAGGCATCCTAAAGGATATTCTTTGATCGTCATGGGCGAACATCTAATTTAAACGTCAGAATACTCTAGATTGATCATTTTGTTAGATTATAACGCATTCAATTTCTAATTATGATGGCCTTTTGTTGTTTTTTCTCTCATTTTCATTTTCATCTCAATATACTTCAGACTCTGACTCCCTCACCTCTCATAATTTGAGATATTACAATACAACAATCAATTTCATACAATTTAACTGACCTGCATCTACGTGCATGAAATGCTATTATTTGATATTGATCAATTCTCTTTTGATTATCAATCAATTTTTCAATATCCCGCTTGGATTGGGTGTCTACCAAAACAAATGCAAGACACGAATAGACACTTTCATATTTTAAATTGATCACTCTTCCAACATTACAAATGAGCATTTTAACGATCACAAACATCATAGGAGGTTGGTGGATGTTGTTTCGTAATTAGAGGTGGGTATTTCAAAATATAACATGTCATATTTGTTGAAGAAATTGCTTTCAATGATGCCAGTAAGATAATGCAAATTAATTGAATACATTAGATTGCTCAAATACATAGGATTGAAACTTGGAAGTGAAGTGATAAGAAGGCATGGTGGCAGAGAGAGCCAGAGAATTAGTGATGCTGGGGCATATATAAGGGATGAAGCAGGCGGGAGCTCTTCTCAAGGAATTCGAGTTTTGTTTGCCAAAAGAATTTACCCAAGGCAGGGCATGAACACTCAACCAAAAAATCTTCACTACATCTTTAATAAGGTTGTACAAACGACCGTCTTTAAGGCAGGGCACAAACACCGTGCGTTGAAGGCCATAGATAAATGTGAGTGGGAGTGGTTTTGGTGAGAAGCACAGCAATGACGAAAACAAAAGAAATAAATCCAACCACCAAATAATAGCATGAAATTTTTTTGACATTTGTATTTCCTGTGTAAGACATGACACACATACGGTGGGGTTCCCCCACAATATAGCCTATCGGCTAATTATAATTATTAAAAAATATATATATAAGAAAATAGTAAGTAGTTTAATTTTTAAATAGTAAGATTTATATAACCAATAGAAAAGTGGATACGATCATAGTCATCAATCTTGTCTCAATCATCAAGAAGGTCTTGATTAAGTATTGATTCCCACCTATAATAGCACCTTCTTTATTAACATGATTTTTGTTCATTGGTGCATTTATTCCTAGTGAGAGAGATGTCTAATACCAAGTGAGAAAAATTTTCATTATTTTTCCATCCAAGAGCAACCTTATCATGAGGCATAAAGAGATTGAACGAAAATAAGGTTGTTAAAACCAACCATGAGCATTGTGATCCTAATCTTTTGGTTGAGGTGGAAAACAATCATGGGAATCATATGTATCAACATTGTGATTGTATCCATGTGAACACCCTCGAGGAAGGGACTAACTCCAATGAAAGGAGATGTAAGTGGGACTCTAGAAAACATACAAAGTACATTACCTCAATGCTCGAGAAGCACCCATATGTGGGAAACTTCAAGATAAATATTATTGTCTTACACTTATATCTATATGAGAACATTAGAACAAAACATGGATTTAGTATATGTAAAGAAATGAATATCAACAAAAGCTCCTAAAAAGATAGATGACTTTCTATCCTTTTAAATGTTGAACAAACACTATGAAAGCATGGCATATCTAAGCAAATTTATCGAGAATTTTGGTTCAATCTCCCAAGAGAATTATATGCTAAGAAAAAGGCTCAAGTTTGAAATACTTAAGGAAGATGTGGATCTAATTCAAAGCAAATTCAACTCTACTACAAAATCATAAAAGATGCTTGCAAGTTTCTTAGTGTCCACAAAAAGGGCAATGATGATTGACAACTCCCAAATGGATCAATGCAAATCCAATGGTAAGCACCAAGAAAAATGAGCAAGTTTATGTTCAAGAATGTTTAGCTAAATAGTTTGGAATTTGTGTTTCCATGAGCCAGCCAAAGACTATAGGGCTTATTTGTCAGTAAGTTTTTTTTGCCATATGTAGATGAGGAGAGAAGCATGCATGTCCTTTATGAGCTTTATATCTATGTAATGGGGTATCAAGATACAATTTTCAATCTTCTTGCAACATTTATTGTAGAAAACCCTAAGATATAGAAAGATTCAAAATCTTCATTAGAAAGTCTTGTATTTCATTTTTGCATTGAGTTACAACAAGAAGTTTTTGTGGTCCTTGAAAAAAGATCAAAGATAGAGAGAATCTTAATGCTCTTGTGACAAAAATTTAGGGTATGAATCCAAACTTTAGCAAGAAGTCCATCCCAACAAGTGATCATAATATACCACTAAATGGATTATTGATCAATAGATGAACAATTGTAAAAATCACCCTTTCCATAGAATTAATGGTCTGATAACTTCCCAATCCTTCCATGTGCCTTAATTAGAAATGTACCTTAGATCTAAATAGGTTTCTTTATAAGAGAATAATATGAAATCCCGTATCTATATCCAAACTTTATAACCATAAGGAACACAAAAAGAAATTTGTTGACAAAGTAAGATTTTTTAGGTCTCGAGTGAACCTCTAGGAATCTAATAATCTAATCTCTTTTGTTAAGATCTCTCTTTCTTTAATCTCTCATCTCACTTCCCTTTCACTACATTTCATCCCTCCAACTCCTCAACAACTTGTTGTCCCTACGCCTACCCTACTACATACTGAATCTCCTCATCACTTCCTCACAAAGACTTCTTAACCTTATTCTCCAAACACTTTGATGTTTCTGATCTATCTATTTTCCCCAACTCTATTTCACATCTAACATTTACACTATCCTTTTTTGAACTCAAAACCCTTTCTAAGGCCTTTGGTGTATGTTGATCATTGATCCTTTCTCTAATAATTATTTCCTTTTCATTTGAATCCTAAGGGTTACTTTTTTGACTCTCATCCTCTTTCTCCACCAAATAATGGAGAGGAAAAACATATTTCCATTAAGTTGTCAATTTATCCGACTTGCACTTAACACAGTGGGCTGCAATATGTCCTATTTAGAAACATCTTTTGCACCTAAAAGGAACCCTTTTGTAGTCCAAGGATTACAACCAACAATCTTTCATAGTTTTAATGGATACCTCTCTTGGGAGATCTTTGGTTGCATCCTTCTCCACTAGGATTTTAACATAAGTAGTATGCAGAAGATTTAAAGAGCCCCCATCCACCATCAAGAATCTACTAGAAAAGAATTTTCTATTGCCTCAAAACCATATTCAAACCAATATTGCGAAGGAAGACTTGGAAGTCCCCCCGAATTGGAATCCAATGAAAGGATTTAGTAGTAGGGTTGAAAGTCCAATGCCATGGTTTGAACATTAGCAAATGCTTGTCCTCCCAGATCCACTAGATATCATAAAGGATATTGGTACTGTCCTTCACATTATCAAAAACTACCATGAATAACTCTTAAGCACTAGGGTAGATTTGAACATTCCCTTCCAAAATGGGTTCTTGGAACTCAGTGATCCATTTATGAAGTTCGCAAAGACTCAGCCTAAAACCTCTGAATTGCTCTATCAAGTCTAATTCTACAAAAAATCTCATTATTATCCACTTCCTTTTCCACCTCATCTTGAATCATCTTTGTAGATATGCCAGGGAGTTGCTTAGCTTGTGTTTCCATAGCAACCCCCTCCTTGCTAGAGTCACACTTGTTAGGCCCTTTACCACCACCAAAACCATGTGAAATTGAACCCTTTAACTACCCTTTTGGGTTGCTCACTATGTACTTGTCCATTTGAGCCCATCCTTCCCATTTGGAGCACCCATCTCCCAGTGCAAATGAGTTGCAAATTCCTTGCATCGGACTACAACATGAATGTTTATTGTCACCATCAATGCATTTGACATAACCTCTACGATCAACCACCAGTAAACCCTTATCTTCTTGACCACAAAAACCCAACCACTAGGCAATATCTAGTGTGGAACACCATTGGAATACCTCTGATCCTACAAAAAAAACCCATCTTCGGGAAGATATCGAATCAACTCCATCAAACAAACACTCTAAATATATGAAAGATAGTGGAAGTTAAAGATATGCAATTGAAGACTTAATTAGCCATTTTAAACATGTGTTGTAGGAGAAATAAATAAAATAAATATTTTATTTATTTTAGAAGAAATTGATTTTTGAAAGGGATGGACAGTTAAATAAATTAAATAATTTATTTAATTGTGAAGAAATAATTAGCCAATTAAATAATTTGGAATAATTATTTAATTGTGAGAAGGGGTAGAAATTGATTTAATTAAATAATAAAGATTATTTAATTAAACTGTATAAGTAAGGATTAATTAAATAATTAAAAATTATTTAATTATGAAATTAGAGAGAAATTTAGATTTTTGAAATCAACACATAGAAATATAGTTAGATATTATATAATTATTTAATTACAAGAAAAATTAGTAAAGTGTTGTGTTGTAGATATTAGGTCAATTTTAGGTGCCTACAATTCGCCCCTGTTTGAAACAATGCAATTTTAAGCATTGTTTCAAACAAAAATTGTTAAAATATAGTCCCATTACGCCCCGATGGCGATGAGGTATAGTGGTATTCCCTAGAGAAATTGAGCAAAAAATTTTGATTTGAGGTTCAACTTGTCGGCAATGTGATCAGGAGTCCATAAGCATGCTCAAGTGAGAATATGGGGTCCACAAGGTCATTTTATGAGGTACAAAAGCAAATAGGGATCGCAACTATTACATGTACCATCCCCTCTAGAGAAAATTTGATCTATAAAAGGAAATTATGATTTTTATTTGGTTATTTATGCATTGTGAGTTTTAAGATTTTGGAGAGCTTAGTGAGCATTTGACTCATCATTATAAAGTTATGGTAGGCATCAGATGTGAGCATCATCATGCAAACTGAGTTCAAACCTTCAACAGGATAGTTGGGATAGGCAGTGGGGTAAGTGTTTGTCCTCACCTTGTCATTTCATTGCATTTACTACTCATTTAATGCTAGGTCCTAAAAATTATTAAAAAATAAGAGTACCACATATGCTCGTGTGATTACTGCATTTGTGGTTTTGTTGCACATTTGTGATTCATGACATGAATTTATTAAGTATCCCGCATATGAATGTCAAGCGCAACTGTAAATTAAGTGTTACACATGTTTTATTAAGTGCAACTCATTTGTTATAAATGTTGTGCTTTTGATTAATTTGCTCCATAGTTGTTTATAAATCCATTGCATTTTCTTTTTATAGTTTAAAATAGCATGTCAAGTAGGAAATTTGTCAATTGATAGGTTAACTGGGGTTAAATGGTAGTCGCAACTTGACATATTCTATGTATTGAAACTCAAATTACCCTTTCTATATTAGGCACTCACGAGAATAGGCCTAAGTACTTAGCACTATAACATTAGTTAGACGATATCAAGTGAGAGATATTACATGTTGTGGGTCTTTACCATGTGTGCTTTATGCCCAAGATTAGGGCAAACCGAGGGTTGATTGTTGTCATTGCAGAGAAGTGGTATTTAAAGACTAGCTCATTCCACTTACCTATTGGGGAGGTATCAATGACACTTGAGGATGATTGGCAGATCTTATGGATTTTGATTCATGGTGTGAGAGTTGTATATGAGCATCATTCAAGCATAGCAGCTTTTGCAGATTGTTCTAGTGTGATTGAGTTGACCTAGGTATAAATGACTATTATGAGATTTGATGGGGTAAATTGAAGGACTTCTATGACAAATTTATCCTTGTTCTTTGTGTTGTTGTGGCAAGAATGTTAGCTCTTGACAAGGGAGGCCATGGATTTCCAATTGGTTGTGGTCGGGTGCTCAAGAGCATGATAGATGATTGCACTATTTATGCTTGGGGTCCTTGCATTCTAGCCATGATTTATTATTAGATGCATTTAGTAGCCTACATGGATGCTCAATTCATTAGTTGTGATGTCACATTATTATAGATCGGAGCATGGAAGTACATTGTTGTGTGTCAGCTGTGAGCTCCAAATTGTGGAATCAACGTGCAAGAGGAGAAAACAACAAACAAGCACACACATGAAACATTGTTAAAGTTAAAAATTTAAGATAAAAACTAAACTAAGTTTAGAAATCAAAAACCCCAAGCGCGTCTCATGTTCCTCTATCTCCAAGAATCCTTCAAGTCAAGGTGGCTCTCAGCTTGGAAGAGCTCTCAATCTATAGGATGACTACCTAAAGAATGAGAGATATGAATGATTCTAAGATCTAAATGGAATGCAACTAAGATCTTAGTGAGATGATCAAATGATAAGATTTGATTAAGCTAAGATGAAGATGATGATGTCATGAACTGATGTGCGTGCAATGAATCTAAATGATTAATCTAACATATGATAGAATCTAGATATGGTGCAATTAAGATGGCCTAATGCTTGAGAGAGGCACAATGAGAGCTTCTTGATAACCCACAAAACAACTATAATAAGAATGCATACAAAAGTGGATTTATTGATAAGATATGAGGGTTTAATTTATAGAGTTGAAGGCCTAGAAATGGATGGTCAAGATTGATTATCAATCAAGGGTCAATATTGAAGGAGGAATGTGATCCTAAGTTGAAAGGCGTAGCCTTGTGACAAATGTCACAAAGGGGAGAGGGTGAGGATCAATGTGGTCCCAGATTTGTAAGCTTAGCCTTGTGACAAGTGTCACAAAGGGGAGTGGGATGAAAAGTCAATGTGGTCCCATAAGTGTGGTCCCGCCTTGGGAGAAGGGGATATGTGTGAGCAACCTAGGAAGAAACAAAATGGACTAATTAGGATAATGAAGGGATTAGATAGGTTATAGAAGGATGATTAGGAGGCAAGTGGGATATGTAGGATTTTGTAAGTGGGTGAGGGAAAATAGGAATTTTACTTAAATTAAAATAATTTAATTTAGCCAAAAGGTATGCAACTTGCATTTGTAGGATTTTGCAAGTGGGGGATTTACAAATAAACTTTGATTTATTTAGATGCAAAGGGGATTTTAATTAAATATCTATAGATTTAATTAAAATGGGAAAGGGAATAAATTGATATTTTTTATTAAATGTGAATTTAATTAAATGGCTTAGATAGAAGAAGGGCATATTAATTAAATCTCACTTTAATTAAAAAGTTCAATTAGAAGAATAGGGATATTAATTGATTAAATGAATAAAATCCATTTAATTAGTTGTGCAAGTTTTAGGTGTCTACATTTTGCCCCTCTTTGAAGTGACGTGTGACCACATGTTAATTCAAAGAAAATGTTTAATTTGTCGTCAAAATTTTTCGATATGATGTTGTTGCCAAATTTGTCGATATGATGTTGTCGCCAAAGTCAATATGATGCCCCAAATATGACAAATTGATGTGATATGAAGAGTCGATATGAAGCTGGTGTCGATATGAGACTGATATGAAATTGATGTCGATATGCCCCCTCGGGAGATAAATTGAGAAAAATATGATTTTCGGGGTAGTGGCGTGATGTAGGATGATTTGAATTGTTAAATTTTTTGATATTTATCTGCCGATAAAATTTTAAAAGGAATATTGAAGAAAGGAGGAAGACTAATGTGGGCATAGCACGTACATGCCCCACACGTCTACTGAGGTCGCATTGGTATGAATCCTGATTGTCGATATGGTTCAAGTGTTGATAGGTTTCAAAGGTGGATATGGGTCAAACTGATTGTCAATATGAGTCCCGATTCGATATGGGTCTTGATTCGATATGGATCCTGATTCGATATGGGTCTTGATTCGATATGGGTCTTGATTTGATATGGGTCTTGATTTGATATGAGTCCTGATTCTATATGATTTTTGATATGGAACTTGAATTGATTGATTCTCGATATGTTACTTGATTCATAGACTTTGTTATTGATATGATATCTAGGGACTTTGGAAATTTATTTGTTTCGACTAACGATTGGTTCTGACTTGTATCATTGATTTTCCTTTGGATTAGCATATGGTCACACATGTGCCTGATGATATGATTTGGATGCAGCTATTTTGATGTCGATGAGTGTATAAAAATAAGATGGATAATGATATGCATGATATGAGATGTATTGTGAAAATGAGATGTGATGCACTTACAATGATATGGAAATGATGATGATATGGTCGGAAAATACAACTATAATGTGATATGAAAATGATAATGTGAATGCACCTAAATGCAAGATTAACATGATAAGGATATGCAACCTAATGCAAGATTAACATGATAATGATATGCAACCTAATGCAAGATCAATATGATAATTATAATGAACTGATACTAATACATTCTTGTTCCCAAGTGTTGCCATCCATTTTTTATCAAATTGTCAGTGCTTCCCTATTTCATCATCGAGCCTTGATTTGTTGAAAGTTGATACAAGCGTTATGGTTTATTTGAACCTTAATGACCTGAGTATAACTTACATGGATTTTGATATTGCAAGACAACACAAGCATCAAGTTATAATTGAACCAAGACGACCTGAGTGTTGTTTGCATAAAACAAACAAGAGTTAACCTTAGTCCCATACAAATCCAAAATATCTTCAATGATATGTTGCATGATCACATCGTAAGACAAATTTGCATAGTAGAAGGCTTCACTCCCAAACAATAGATAAAGAAAAACATCACATTCCTTCCTTGCTTCTCTATTCTTTGAGACATCCTTAAGTCACTTAGGAGATATGATAAGCAAAAATCAACAACCATAAGTAAGCATGCATGCTATTGGAAATGTATTATTGTCAAGTAAAACATATTGCAAATAGATTTTCTGGTCAATTCTAGTCAATTCATTTCCATGATGTCTACCCTTCTCGCATTGTTGTTGTCATTGTGGGTTGTCTTGATCCTTGTTGTTATGCTATGTGTTTGGTCTGATGTACAAAACCCTCAAGCCGAAATGTCCCTCTAACGAGGTCAGGATTTTGCCCCTTGTTGTTGATACTACTTCGATATGGATATGTACATTGATCACCAAGCCATGGTGGGATATGATTCAGATAACTAATTTAGATAATCAAGGATAGTGACTACGCCAAGTATGTATGAGATAATGTTGCGCTTATAATTGTTATGCAGTGGCTATTGGCTTAGATCAGATGGAGCCAAAGATATGATGCGAGTACTAGTAGATAGAGGAGTTGATTTCTCACAAATAGCGCCTATTGCCAGGTTTTCACCACTTGTTTTTATTGCACTTTTTTTATTGTTTTCAATTTTTTTTTTGAAAGATGAAACATGTACTGCCATCAATTGATAAAGATAGGACTAACTAGAACAAAATCCAGCAGTCATACTGATCTATGTCATTGTTTTGATTTGTTCGATGATTGATAAGAATGTCTAGTTTCAAAGAGTAAGTACCCCATATAAGACTGATCTGTCTAGTTTCGAGTGTACCTATCCCTATATAAGACATGTTGATACATTTATATTGATGTTGATAAATGGATTGATTAACAAGACTCGATGATTGATAGGAATGTCTGGTTTCAAAGAGTGAGTACCCCGTATAAGACCGATCTGTCTAGTTTCAAGTGTACCTATCCCTATATAAGACATGTTGATGTTGATAGATTTTGAGTGATGAATTGATTAACAAGACATGCGATCAGTTTGATTGTAGACTTTGAGAGTTTTCCTGTTGTTGATTTGATGGATGGGCCATGCGTTCATGCTTCAAATTTTTAATTTTTATTTGATTTTGTCGATTTTTAGAATTTTTTTTTAGAATTTTTCCGATACTTAGTCTTTGATTACCCATGTGTGTGCAACTGGATCAAGGTAATTAGTCTTTGATTACCCATGTGTGTGCAAGTGGGTTCATTCCGGCTCATATGATCATTGTAATCTTCAGAATCTAGCGTGGCTAGCTACATGAGTTACCTTGACTTCAAAAGCATCCTAGATAGAACCTTGTTGCCAGCAAGCGTCCATAGCTCCAACGAGGTTATCGTTGTAATATCGCAAATATTGTTTCATTGCCAGCCAGTCGTCCATAGCCCCGATGGAATTATTTGCATGTTCCCATAGCCAAGCATTTTGATATTGTATTTTTCTTTTATTGATTTTTCTTTTCTTGATCATGCTTTTGATATTGTCTTTTTGCTCTTTATTTTTATTGCACTGGCTTGTAAGTGATGAAACTTACATGGGATTGAGGGTTACAGTGGTGCTGAAGTAGCATTTTAGATTTTTCACTAGCCATGTCTTCGACTAAGAGATCACGATGATTTAGAGCAATTGATTAAGTGTATGAGATATAGTAATAAAAAGATGTCGGTACCAAGATACGATAAGTGGTTCTTTTCCTTGATTGATTGTGTATCCTAACTAAAAGAAAATGTTAAAGAGGAACAACCTCAGATTCAGAAGCATTTCATGAATAGATATCTAGGAAAAGGACTGAACATGAGATTTGAGCACAGGCAAGCTTGTGACAAAATGACACAAATGCCTATTTCACAGATGATGAATTTATGCAAAGGATTGAATGAAAGGGATGGAAGGACATAAAAGAGGTGTTGGATAATAGATAGAATGTTTGAAGATTTGTGCGAGGATGGATGGAAATGTATTCAAGATGAGTGTTGGTACACAACTCGAGAAGTGATGAAGAGATGGAGAAAATTTGAATTTTGGGACATGAGGACCCAAAATAGATAAAGGAAATGATGGAAGAATAGTTTTGGAAAGATGTTTAGATAGATGGTTGGAAGAAGTTAAAAGATGTGTAACTTTGTTGATCTTTCTCATGGATCATTTGAGGTGACGGATTGGTGGATGGAGGGAGGTAAGGACCCAAGATGGATGGAAGGGATGGATAATTTGACTTTGGAATGAAAGGACCTAAGATAGATTTGAAGGATGAAGAGCTTGAATTTGGAATGAAAGGACCTAAAATGGACTTGGAGGATGAAGAGTTTGACTTTGGAATGAAAGGACCTAAGATGGATTTGGAGGATGAAAGGATTCCTTGATCTTGATCTTGACTTGGAGAAGGATCATTTGAGTTTGTGTTTTTCTCTTGATTTTGAATTAGATTAGTGACGAAGATGGAAGGGATATCATGCTCTTGCTTAGGAGGTGGATGTGGAATGGGACTCTGCTCTTGAGATAAAAGGGGATCGTTGTGGATGGAATACCAAAATCTTAGGGGATCATCATAATATTCTTGATGGGTGGGATCTTGATAAAAAATGGGATTAGATTGGAGAACCATGATATCTTGATCTTGATTTAGGCTAGGACTCATTTCCTTTCAATAAGCTTCTTCTTTTGCAAGCAATAAGGGATGGTCATACGAGTGATCAAAGTGTTGGTGTTGGTGGTTGATATGGAAACTTGGTTTCGATACTCAAGCCTACTTGTCAAGTAGAGGTTTAGTTTGATTCGCCCCCATGATAAAGTGTGTCAAATGATATGGATCCAGTTTCATGATATAGAAACTAAATTTGACAACTTGAGCACCTGACTAGGTACTGGTTTCGATAAGATAGTCCAAGAGTTGATGTTGATGGTTGATATGGATACTTTGTTTTGATACTCAAGCCTACTTGTCAAGTAGAGGTTTATTTTGATTCACCCCCACGACAAAGTGTGTCAAATGATATGGATCCAGTTTCATGATATAGAAACTTAATTTGACAACTTGAGATCTAACTAGGTATTGATTTTGATAGGATTGGTTGGATGTTGGAACACTTGATCACTCTATTTGATACTCCTTAACGTTTTTGGATGAAGTTTTGTTTAAGATAGTTGAAATGTTGATAACCACCTCCAAGGGTGTCTTGTTGGATTTGAAAATCTCCTCCACTTATGATTTCTCTTTGTTTGAACTGATTTTTGAGTTGATTGATTGATATTTTTGCAAGATGTTTTAACATTTGTGACAAGAATACATAGCACACATGAAGACAATGGTCATCCTAATGCTAAACATTGATTGTATATTCTTTTTGAGGATGTTTTCAAATCCTCGATGTTATCACTGGTTTGATTTACAATAAAAGACGCATCAAATATACACTTTATTCAAGGGTCATCAATAATATCATAGCCCACTAGTCTCGATATTCCGTCAGCTCAAATAGCCTTGTCACCCCCTAGAGGGCGCCTATTTTTTTTATTTTGCTAGAAATTAACCCAAAATGAATTACTTCACAATTGGGTAGTTATCTTGGGAGATATATGGTGAGTAATCTTGGGGGCAGATTCTTCCCCACCCTTGCACTATGATATTGCCAATGTTTGGCGACTAACTCGACTCAAAGTCTCTATTGCTATGGCTTTTAGTAAGGATTATGTTCGAAGATATTCCTTGAAGTCGCGCAAGCACGATTAAGGCCTATAGCCCAACAAAGTATCTAACAAGATGTAGTCACACAAGCGTGATTGAGACCGCAAGGCCCTACAAAGTGCTCGACATGAGAGATCTCAAAAAAATAACTCAAATATGTTTCGCCCCTGAGATTTTCATCTCAAAGGCTATTTATTTATAGTGAGTTAGAACACTTGTCTTTAGCCGTGCTCACTTAGGTCGTTCTCTTCTCACTAGCCCCCTCAAGGCGTTCTGGAAGACAGGCCCTCGAAAGGATTTAATTGCATGAAAATAAAGAAAGCATGAAAAGAGTGGGTTTGGCTTTTTGGTCACCCAATTAAGGGGAGAGCATATACCTACCACTTTCGATACAAGGCAAACAATGTTTATTTTATCTTTCCAAAGCAATGATTTGCTAAATCCTAATTGGAGATGTTGCTCCAACCAAACATGGTGTTCTTTTTAATCCCTCATAGCAATTATTTTCTAACTAGGAAAGTGAAATCCTGGTCAACAAAATGAAAGCACGTTGTTATAAATAAATCAATTTTCAAAAAAATGGACAAGTTGATTGTTTGTTTTAACCGATATTGCAAAATGATGGTTCATGTTTAGCCAATATAGTAGAATTAAGTGTTGTTTTTAATCCAAGATAGCAATGTGAGTGTGTGATTTAGACCAAGATAGCAAGATGTGAATGTTCTTTTTAACCATTTGTTGCACAAAATAAAAATTGCATATCCTAAGATTGATCAATTTTCCAAAATGAATGTTAAAAGATTGTAAATGTTGACGCCTTAAGAACCTGCAAACAATTTGTTAGACCCTTGCCTTGATATCCTGTACCTTTTATTAGACAGGTGTTAGCCAAAAAAAAAAAAAAAAAATTCAAAGCAACAAATATTGCAATACTTACAAAATCCAGTATGTTGTTTTTGCCATTTATCCTAATTCTTGTGTTCGTCTCCTTCTTGCAAGTCTCTTGGACAACTTGTGATAATGATAGTGGTACCACTCAATTTTCCAAAGTCAACAAGTCATTGACCATGAATTACAAAGCCCTAGGTACGTGCAGGTCCCATCATCAATTTTGCCTCTACAATAGGGATAACTAAACTAGCATCATTGCAAGAATACTTCACACCGCAGAGCTCACTTAACATTACAATCTAACTCTCTCAACTTAGTTTATCTGTAGCCTCTCATGGATGTTGGTTTTCTTATGACACCTAAATTGTTTTTCAAGGGATATCTAATATCTTATGATAAGCAAAGATACTGCATATCCTTTCCGACTGTAATTAATGAACATCAACTACATCGGACGTAAAACATGACTAATGACCTTTTACAATCACTGTAAGAAAACTCGGTACTCAGTGTGAACTTTTGTCAGAAGAAAGCTTTGAGACTAAAGCACTTATCTGGATTGGTTGTATACAAAATAATCCTCGTCATTGTTGGTAAGTTGCAATCTTTCGGTCAATGCTCTTGGGTCGACACTCTCCAGATGGTATTAAGAAGTTCTTACAAATAACTGTTGTCTCGTACAAAGAAAGTTTTTCTTTACTGACAAGAGAATCTTCTCCTAGATTTTTACCCAACACCAGACTCCACAATCTCACCTACATTCTTCTCTCATATAAAACATGAAAAGCATATAGAAAATACGGTTCGCAGTTTTGTTTGGTTTGATCAAGTCCCTCAAAGATATAGCGTCACATGGAAAGCACAAACTGCAGGTTATGCGTAAGATGAATGCCTTGAAAAGATGCTAGAAGTTTGCAAGAAAAAAAATATGCAAGTGCATTTGCGAAATGCTACCATCACTATTTGATATAATGCCTCACAGAGATTGCATATCATAGATTGCTAAATGGAATTGTTTCAAAGGCATTAGAAACATTCAAGCAACTACTATTCGCAGGTGCAAGACCAGATTCCACAAACTTGGCCAATCATCATCCTTGCCTGTGAGATAATGGGAACGTTGGAATTGGTGACAACAAGACGCCTTAGAAAGACGTCGACCTCGCGAAATGCAATCTTTGCAGAAATACATACCAAATAAATCCATTGAATAGGCTTTAAAATTTTTGGTTTTGAGCAAATGTAGACGCAGAAACAAGGCACGTGACTGTTGACAAAAAGCCTGAAAGCAATTTTGTATCGTGGTTTGCAATGAATGCAGGTGTAAGGCAGATTATACGGCCTTTGCCAGTGTCCTCACTGCCTGTGCCATGATGAGAGCTTTGGACAAAGTATAGACATCTTTCGCAGCATAAGACATAGCGCAAAAATGTGATAATACGCATCAAAGGGATGTCAACTCATTGTATGTCATGCGTGCAGGATATGCATGCCATGAATTTGCAGAAAAGACACTTAAAATCTTCACAAAACAGAAGGCATTCGTTGAAGAGGCTTTAGAAATTTTCGAGCAAATGCAAATGGCAGGTGCAAAGCCCGTGACAGAATGACACATAGAGATGTCGATTTCATGAAATGCATGGTTTGTTGGATATGGGCATCGATTATAGCAGAAAGGAAAACCTTTGCTAGCGTCTACCCGGCCTATGATAAGATGGGAGCTTCTGAATAGTGATGGTTTGTACAAAACGCCTCAAAGAGCTGTCAACTCAGGGATAGCATAGCAGTGATTGCAGGATATGCGATGGAGGGATTTGTTGAATCGTTTTTTAAAACTTTAAAGAAAGTTCATTTGTGCAATTGGAAACTCAAAGATCAATCAGCTTTGTGCATATAATATCGCCAATCTAGACCACCAAAGATCACTGCAAATAAGAGCTTTGATAATGAAGCAAAGAAATTTGCAGCCAATACAATATGAGGACTGCGTAAAATGAATAAGATTTGACATGCGAGCTAATAAGTGCAAACCACTAGATGGGTAAGATCTCTAACCCGCTGAGTGTGAAATACAAGTGCGGCCAACACTAAAGGACTGTTAGAAATGAATCGGGCCTACAATCCTCCAAAACGTAGAATTACGTCTAAAGAAATGGATATACAACTGATAACGATAAGCTACAAAAAAAACGATCCACCAATGCAAGAATGAAAAGACTCCACTAGGGCACAAAAAGTCTATGGAGGCAAAAATCCATTTGCTAATAGCCTCCCTGCTTGTACACGTCTATTAAAACTTCAAAGAAGGCATGGGGAAATATATGAATCGTCCTCTTATTCAAGTCAAACAGAAACATGTAAAAAGAAGATTTGTGTCAGTTATTCATCACAACACTAAAGTTGTGGTGCAAAGCAACATTCATTTCACCACTGTAAACATTTGCATATGACATAGGATTAAAGCTTTAAATAACGTGGCAACCGAAATCACTATCTCATTTGAATATAAGATTGTTAGTTGCAATGACAAATCACAAATGTGTTCATTTTATTAATAATGTGAGCTCCAAATTGTGGAATCAACCTGTAAGAGGAGAAAACAACAAGCAAGCACACACATGAAACATTGTTAGTTACAAATCTTAGATAGAAACTAAACTAAGTTTCGAAATCAAAAGCTCCAAGCACATCTCATGTTCCTCTATCTCCAAGGATCCTTCAAATCAAGGTGGCTCTCAGCTTGGAAGAGCACTCGATCTCTAGGATGACTACCTAAAGAACAAGAGATATGAATGATTCTAAGATCTAAATAGAATGCAACTAAGATCTTAGTGAGATGATCAAATGATAAGATCTAATTAAGCTAAGATGAAGATGATAATGTCATGAAATGATGTGCAATGCATCCAAATGATTAATCTAACATATGATAGAATCTAGATATGATGCAATTAAGATGGCCTAATGCTTGAGAGAGGCACAATGAGAGCTTCTTGATAACCTCCAAAACAAGTATAATAAGGATGCATACAAAAGTGGATTTATTGATAAAAGATAAGGATTTAATTTATAGAGTTGAAGGCCTAGAAATGGACGGTCAAGATTCGAGGAGGAATGTGGTCCTAAGTTGAAAGGCTTAGCCTTGTGACAAATGTCACAAAGGGGAGAGGGTGAGGATCGATGTGGTCCCAGATTTGTAAGCTTAGCCTTTGTGACACTTGTCACAAAGGGGAGTGGGATGAAAAGTTAATGTGGTCCCATAAGTAACCTTGGGAGAAAGGGATATGTGCTCACACGTGTGAGCAACCTAGGAAGAAACAAAATGGATTAATTAGGATAATAAAGGGATTAGATAGGTTCTAGAAGGATGATTAGGAGGCAAGTGGGATATGTAGGATTTTGTAAGTGGGTGAGGGAAAATAGGTAATTTTAGTTAAATTAAAATAATTTAATTTAGCTAAAAGGGATGCAACTTGCATTTGTAGGATTTTGCAAGTGGGGGATTTACAAATAAATTTTGATTTATTTAGATGCAAAGGGGATTTTAATTAAATGTAGATTTAATTAAAATGGGAAAGGAAATAAATTGATATTTTTAACTAAATGTGAATTTAATTAAAATGGCTAGAAGGGGGTATTTAAATGTGAATTAAATTAATTGGCTTAGGTATAAGAAGGGTATATTAATTAAATCTTAATTTAATTAAAAAGGTCAATTAGAAAAATAGGGATATTAATTAAATTTTAATTTAATTAATAGGCGATTTAATGATGATTAAATGAATAAAATCCATTTAATTAGTTGTGTCAGTTTTAGGTGTCTACATTAGCCAATAGTGGAGAGACAGGTGGAGCTAGCACTACCTTATGTTTATTGTTATGTTGAAGCCTTTACACAGAGATAGGTAGGACATACACTCGTAATGACATGAGTTGGATATTCTTCAAAATTTTGTTTGGAGACCATACATAGATTTTTTGTGTGGGAGGATGATGTTGAGCATCTTCCTTACTACATGCAACAAATGTACCTCATAGGCCAGACAATATAGAGCCATAGGATTACAAACATTTAGTTGTTTGGATGCATCTTGCATTAGTTTGGGGAGCAATGATGTATCCCAAATGGTATTGTTTTTTTTGCTCAGTCTAGAAAGGAGGTTACAGGTTGGGGGCCAATCATCAACCCACATGTTTCTTATGCAGGGTTTGAAAGTTTGAGATTAGTATAGTAGGGTTGGTCATTAGATATTGCTAATGTAGGTACCACTTAGTAGTTTGGAGCATGGTGGGCATCTCATAGGCCCACACCTTTCATAGATCCTATAATACTTATTCATGTGGCTATGGGAAGAAGCAGAGTTTAATAGTTTGAGGCCAATATAGTGGGGTTGGTCATTCAATATTGCTAATGCAGGTACAACTTAGCAGTTTGAAGCATGGTGGGCATCTCGTTGGCCCATACCTTTCATAGATCGTGCAATACCTATTGATGTGGCTATGGGCAGGTAACAAAGATAGGTTTGGTTGGATTTGAGGGGTCACGGGAGAGGTAGGGGTAGAGCCCAAGGTAGAGTGAGAGGCCAAGGCTAAGGAGATGATACAAGTGGTGGAGGAGATAAAGGTGATGGGTATGGGGGTAATGGTGGAGTTGGTGGGGTGTGAGGTGTTGATATTAACCTGGTGTTGTTTTGGTGGCTATTGATGTATCCATGGCAGAGGGAGAGGAGTCAAAGGATGAGAGCTTAAAGGAGAGAAATTATTATGGTTCTAGTTCAGAGGATTCTAGCTTCAATGATTATGGTTCAAATGACTCCAACTCTGATGGAGATGATAGAGATGAGGATACCCAGGTGTAATATGTGGATGTCAAAGAGGATGTGGAGGTGATTCTAGATCCTGGGGTTTTGGGAGCACAAGTTAGAACCTAGAGGGACCAGATTGTAGAGCTATAGGCTCAAGTTATTGTATTAGAGTTTGATCAAACATCTAACAAGGTGGCATGGATAGCAAAGTAGGGTGCCTAGACAGTTGAGAGGTATGGTCTGATTGCAGCCTAAGACGTTGTTGTTGTTAGGTCATAGAGGAAAAATGAGGCTATTGGTCAGAGGGCACTGAGTTTCAAAGCTTGTCAATCACAAAGTTGATCACAATCTAGGGCCACAACTAGCACCAAATGTGTTATAGGTCCACTACCAAGACCACCTAGTCCACCATCTACAAGACAGGGTGAGGCTGGTTCTTTTGTTAGGCCTACAGATTATGAGGGCCGAGGAAGCACAAATTGACTTTTGTACTATAAACACTTGTATATTTTGATTGAGCCTATGAGCTCCCCTTTATTATAGACATTATGATGTTGTACCTTGACATTACCATTTTGAGTGATATATATGCTATGCATATTTGGTGGTGTTATATGTTGCTCGTGATTCTATATGCATGTTTACTTTCCATATAATGTTCTATGATGTGATGGATGTATTGTGATGTTAATGTTATGCTTTATGATGTGTGTACTTATGATGCTCTATTGATGTTGATGTATGCATGTACGATGATGATTATATATGAGATGTAGATGGTTATATGGATGCATGTGTATATTTGTGCCTATAATGTGATGGAATTTTGATGGTTATATGCTTCTAATATATGCAATACTTTGCTTTTCTTTATGATGTTGTGATGTATGTCACTTATGGTGATCCTAATATGATGACCTAATGATAAATTCTTATGATTTGAATATTACAATGCTTATGGAAATTTAATGCATATATATTATGGTTCTCTAATATGAAATGTGATGATTATGATATGCCATGATATGTTCTAACATGTTTCTGAATGTAAGATGCACTTATTTTGTTTGTCAAAGTAGTAGACCAAAATGCCTGCAAAGTCTGATGGAAAAAATGTTAGTCAAAGGAGTGAATCAATGAGAAGTGAAGAATAGTTTGTGATTTGAAGAAATAATAGATCAATATTAGATCTTGAATGATCTGGAATAGATGATAGCTTAATCTTGAACTTATATTGTGCTTTCACTAGTGTATGACAATATCATCATTCAGCCTTATTATATTGCAAATGGAGGTGTTTGCACCAAGGTATAAGGAACCAAGGTGTTGATGTTATCCCATTGTGCTAATGGACACATTGTAGATAAGGATTTTTTCCATCCATTTTAGGTCTTGTGTGTTCAAGGTTGAGGTATGTGCAGTTCAATCACAAGCATATTGATCCATGACCTTAGGTTTAAATAGGATCTTTGTCGAATGAATATGCCAACACAGACACTTAAAATACTATTGTCATAGAACTTCATGAAAATATATCACAAATAGAAAATGAAATAAGCTCGTGAACCATCCTCGCTCCTCTAATAACTCATGGATAACATTGAGTAGCATAGGAACATGATCTAAGATTAATCAACAAAATATAAGACTTGCTTGACCCAATGAGTCAACAACCCTTTTCATCTTTTGTCAATGTTGATTGTTTGTGTTACGATCGTGGTGTTTGGTTTTAGAAATGAAATGCCCCGTGTAAGACCAATCCATTTATTTTCAAGTGTACCATCTTCTATATAAGACAAATAATAGTTAATAGAGATTGATGTTTGTTGGATTAGACATGTGATCAATTTGAATGCAAAATAGGTCGATAGGTTAGTATGTTTCTATTTGATTTGCTTAGTTCATTGTTTTGACTATTTCACACTTGTGTTTGCTAAAATGCATTGCATTGAGCCACATGTATAGTTATTTCTATTGGATGACTAAGATCTAACTAAATCGTACCTACCCTTGCATTTCATTGAGCCATGTGTCATTAGTGATTGAGTTATAACTAACTCTTGCCTACCCATGCATTTCATTGTGCCACATGTAATTATTGTTCTCTCATTTCCTTTTGCCTTGCCTATATAAGCAGGCTTATGTACATTGTTTATTCATCCAGCTATTTGCATCTAGATGATAATATAGTTTGTTCTTGTCTCTATTGTTCTCTCTTGCATGTGCTATTCAATTGACCTCTATATCTTGGGTTGCTATAGTCAAATATTATAAGAACTCTTGTAGTAGAACCATGATAGGTGTCGGATTCATCAAAATATAGCTTCCACTCATTGGATGTCACTACTACAAAGATTTCCTCATCTGGAAAGTCAACTACTAAGGGATGATTTGTTCTTTTAGGAGCCTCTGCTAGTTGGTCAACTATGACTTGTCCCTTTGTAGCCTTGTGGTCAATATATTGATGTAGAACTCACTTAGAATCAGGACCCATTTAGCTAACCTTCCTATGAGAGTCTCCTTGTTTAGAAGGTATTTTAAAGGATCTATTTCGCGTTTTGTCTTATGGTCAACATGTAATGTCTCAATTTTTGGGTGGCAAACACAACAATGAGAAATACTCTCTCAATCAGTGCATAATAAATCTCATATCCCACTAATGTGCAACTAATGTAATAGACATCTTTTTTTATCCTTCATCATCATCTTGTGTCAAGAGGGCTTCTAGTGTTGCAATCATAATTGATATGTACAGAATTAGTGGTCATCCTTAGACTAGTGGCATCAATATTAATGATGAAAGCAAATATTCCTTGATTTGTTCAAAGACCTACTGACATTGCTCAACCTATTTGAAGAGAACACCTTTGTGGAGCAGACACTAAAGTGGGTGGCACTTATTTGCAAGCTGAGCTATGAATTAATGGACGAATCACGGTTTCCCTTAGAGACTTTGAAGTTGTGTTAGGTTTGCAGGATACATTTCTACGATTGTTTTTACTTTATTAGGGTCAACTTTAACTCCTTAATGAGAAACAATAAAGCCCACAAGTTTTCCCAAGGTGAATATGAATAAACCTTTCTTAGGATTAAGCCTGATCTAGCTTATTGGCAATATGAAATGCCATTGATGTCAACCTGATATCTAGAAATATATGTTGTCCTATGTATAGTTCTTTGTTGGTAATAAATTTTAATTTTTTATTTATGATGTGGTTGATGTGGTTCGAGGTGTCATCAATGATGTGGTTCCTGACTAGTGACAAATGTTAAGGTGTCTTTATGGATCTGGTAATTTTTTGATAGATATTAAGGTGTCTTTATGTGGTAATTGTGGTTTGTTGCTTGTCGGCTTTCTTGCTATAGTAATGGCAAAGTTTTATGGTGTTTAAAATGAGATTGTTTGATGGTTCTTTGTGGAATATTGTTTATCTACTTGTTGTTGATGCTCTTGGCCAAGTGTTGTTACTTGGAGGAAGACTATGGATAGTACAGAGTGTTTTTCATACGTTCTTGTGCAAATAATTGTTGTAGATTGTGAAGTATCTCAAGGATGTGTTGAGTAGATGCTTTATGTTTGATATCTAACATACTTTGATAACATGATTGACAATACTGACATTTGGATGCTACTCTATGGAGAGAGTTGATGAAGATATTGCTCTTATATATATGATGATTATATTTGTTCTATTAGATATGTTGTGGTATACATTAGTCTAATTATTGGAGAGCAATTGTTGAGGAAGTGTTTGTTGGAAGCAGTGTTGTGACTAGCATGAGTATTTGTATGTATGATTAAGTATATGATTAAGAATGATATGATGAGACTACATTGGCTATTGTTTGTCATGGCTATTAGTTTTATGTTGTCATTATTTTTTTAATTGGTATTAAGAGGTTGATGAGAGGAACATATGGATGTTGGTTGTAGATGGTCTATGGATGTCCACCTCCTTGGTATCTGATGTCTACATTGAGTTGGTTATATTGATATTGTTGATAATGTTGATGGAAATGATGATATGTTAATATTTAGATAGTTTGAGATATTAAGAGGAGGGTTAGATGCATGACAATATAATGAAGATGATGTACTGAATGAGAAGGTATTATTTTTTAGACAATTCGGTCCTTGGAAGCCTGATGTAGCAAATTAGTATGAGTGTGTATTAATGTGTGTTTGGAATAATGCTTTACATTTGAAAATATGGTCTTGTAGAATTATAAATAATGTTTAAGAGGAGGGTCAGATGCATGACAATATAATGAAGATGGTGTACTGAATGAGAAGGTATTATTTTTTAGACAATTCAGTCTTTGGAAGCCTGATGTGGCAAATTAGTATGAGTGTGTATTAATGCGTGTCTAGAAGAATGATTTGCATTTTAAGATATGGTCTTTTAGAATTAGAAAAAATGTTTATGTTCTGTGGACATTGCACTCCTATCTTTTCAAGTCACGAGCCTTGTAGATAGTCAAGTTAGTAATTGCTATTGGTTGACAGTCTAGTTCTCTGCACGAAGTGATATGAGAAAAGCTTTGAATTTATTCACATTGAATTTTTTAGTGTTTAAAATTGGATAACATGTTTACAATGTCAAGGTTGTGTCTTAATTCAATTATCAAATGGTGTTGTGGTCTACAAGTAATGAAATTGTGTTCTATGTCTGACTGGGTCTCCAAAATGAAGTGTTTAGTATTGGTTACAAAGTGTTTAGGATCTTGATATGAAGAAGTAAAGGAAGTGTTTGAGAATGTTATTTTATGTTCATGTATCATCCTTGTGTGATCTACATATTGCTAGAAGGTCTATTTGATCATGCATGGTGATTAAAATCTATGTTTTTGGGTAACTACTTTGGTTCAATTAACTAGTGTGGTACCTTAGTGTGCAATGAATCATTGCATGTCTTTGCTTGCTCAGAATTTTATTTTTTATTGATTTTGGGACCTACCTTGGCATGTGAGGTTTTTCATTGGACCTATTCATTAGGAAAATATGTTTTGGGCTAACTTGTGGTGTGTTGTTTGGCGTATCTATAAGTTACCTTATTGTCAACCTTTAGAGGATGACTGATATCATGTGAATTGTTCCTATCTACTTGAAAAGAAGTGCTAAGATTTGTTTGGTCCTCTATATCTCTTGGATTGGACCAAATTCACCACAATTATGTTTTGGTGGCCGATTTGATAGGACCTATGCTTGTCTTCTATTCTATCTAACCTAATCGATGTTTACAATGAAGAAGATCATATTTATAGAAGATCAAGTTGATGTTGAATAAGTTAGCGAGGGTGTGAGTGTGAGTGTGTGTATGTGGATCAATGTGTGTGCTATGCCTACATGATAATAGCATATGTAGAAGTCAATTATGAGAAAATTAGTGTGTGGTGATTGTTGTGGAGTTGGTTGCTTGAAACAAAAATTTAAGGACAACTTAATGTTTGGAGATTGTCACAAGCAGTATAGTTGAAGACCTAATTGTTGTTGATTTATATATATGTCGACACCTAAAATTATCCTATTAATTAAATAAATATTTTATTTAATTAATTATTTTATCCCAAGTCTTCTATTGATTAAATAAATTCTTATTTATTTAATTAATTCATTAAGCCTCTTCTAAGCCTTTTCTAATATAAATAAATACTTTTTTATTTAAATTATCTTTCTCCTAAATTAAATAAATACTTTTATTTATTTAATTGGCCCCACTTCTTCTATTAATTAAATAAATCTTTATTTATTTAATTAATTCATTAGCTTTTTCCTCTATGACACATGTCACTTATCTCTTAATCCTCTCATACCTACTCCCTTCATTATTTTGTTATTTCTTCTACCTACCATTTTATCCTAGCTGACCATTTATCCTCTTCACCTTAATCTTATCCCCCCATTTTCTTGAGTGTCTTCCATATAAGAGGATAATCTCCTTCATTATCAACCCTAATCAACTAATCAACACTTATGCAATCAAAATTTCTTGCGATCAAATGTCTTCATTGAGCACAATATGTTCTTTGTTGAGATCTTGTGCACACATAAAATCTAAGAGCAACTATATCAAACAAGACCAATGGAGATAGGAGACAATGGAGATTGAAACTCTACTTGACATGTGAATGGTAATATTGTTTTATTTTGTTGGTTTACATGATCTTAGGTATCTTTATTAGTATTGGTGAATGTTTCATTGTAGGACTTAGATTGTTTGTGGTTGAATCTTTGAGGTCTTACGATAGTTTATCATCATCATTTTTCATTGTATATAATATACATTGTATCTTTCTCTAAAGAAGTTATCTTTACATTGCAAGTTGTGTATCTTGTCCCAAGGTTGTGTGCTCTATCCTGCAACTTGTCCTTTAGGGATAAGTGCGCTTCCTTGGTAGTTAGCCTAAAACCATATTTTAATCATTTCATATATTGTGAGTTGACTCACACTGTGGTCTTCCCCGGTTTGGGTATTCCACGTAAATATGGTCTTATCTTGTGCACAATGTTTTATTGTTATATCTTTCATTGCTTCTGATAAGAATAAGGTTAAAGAGTTTATTTATTAAGTAATAAAATTTAAGTATTAGGTCCAAGCTGATTCACCCCCCCCCCCCCCATCAACCTTGAGGTGTGTTCAACAATTTTTTTTAATAGGGTCAACCTTAACTACTCAATGAGAAACAATGAAGCCCAGGAGTTTGCCCAAGGTGACTCCAAAGACACATTTCTCGGGATTAAGCCTCACATGACATCTGCGTGATTGATTTTGGAAACCAATTTTGCTAGGATATCATCCACATAATCTTCCATTAATGTACACATCATGTCATGGAAGATTGTTGTCATAGCCCTTCAATAAGTAGCTCCAACATTTTTTAGGTCACTTTCCAACAATATGTCTCCCACGCACATGTGAAAGCTATTTTATGTTGATCTTTAAGTGTTATTTGTATTTTATTATAACTAGAAAAGTCATTTGTTAATGACAGAATCTTGTAACCTATTGGGAGATCGACTATCATATCATTCTTTGGTAGTGGGAAATCATCTTTTGGACAAGAATTATTTATGTCCCTAAAGTCTGCACATATTCTGAAACACATGTTAGGTTTAGTGACCGATATGAAATTTAATATCCATTCAACATAATCAATGGGCTGGATGAAATTGACATCTAAGATATTATTTAATTATGCCTTTACCAATAAGGTGATTTATGGATGCATTTTTTTGAGCTTTTTCTTAATTTGCTTGGCACCTAGCTACAAGTGTAAGTGATGAAGGACCAATTCGGGGTCTAACCCTGGAATGTCTGCATAGGAGAAAGCAAAGTTGATTTGTGTTTATGTAAAGAACTCAGTGAATTCTCCTCTTTCTATCTCTATTAGGGCCTTTCAGTTGTCCCAGTGTTTTGTTCTTCTAACTTTTTTGCTAGAAGAGGGGACTTTTCTTGACTTATAGGGAAAATTTCCAACCTTCCATATTTGAGCGCCTCAAAGAGATTTCCACCCTCAAATTCATCCTTTATTTCTACTTTTTTGTGGTCAAAAGGAACCTCATGGTTTTCACCTAAAGACATCTTTTTTTAAACAAAATTATTTGTTTATTTTTGCAACTAGAAGGCTGGATAATGTCTCCAAAATAGGTCATGGCATCGAGATCCATGGAGAAACCAAATTTTTGATCACCTATTGGTATACCCTCTCAAATTTCTTGCAACTCAGCAATAGCTTTGTCATTCTCAAAGATGTCTAAACTTGGTTGTCCACGTGGTCTCAATTAATAAGCTATGAGTAGGTTAAGGAAATGTTATCATCCGTATTTGAAATTTTTATGAAAGTAGTGCTCAAGGTAAAACCAAAGGTGTCGTCGGGATCCCATAAAGTTTTGGCCCATGCTTGGCCCTATGGAGAAGGTGTATCATCAAGGTCTCTAAGACGTTGATATATGACAAGTGTATTGGAGGTTCGAGTATCCCATTCATATTCATTAGAGTTTATTTAATAATACTCATAATATGTCTCAATGCCTTTAAAAGCTTCAATATTTTCCATCAAAAGCAACTTAGTACTAGGATTTCCTAATTTCGATGGTTTAAACCCAAGTTCTTTATTTTTCAACAAATTTGGTGGTTGGATCAGTTCTTTGATTACTTGTTTTTGTGCCCCTAGGACACTCTAACCATCACATCCTTTCTTTTGCATGTAGTGGTTAAGGTATAGACATGGGTGTCAAAGTAATGTACCTAGGAATTGGGATCAATTGCTTTGTCTTCGAAGAGGGTGTCATCATTAGTAAGGTTTTGTCTGTCATAAGATTTACCAATGGCATAGGTACTAGAAGTAGTAAAGGAGTCTCATTCATACTCATCGAAGTCAGTTTCCACATAACTCTCCTCGTCCAACTCTTCATCATTAGTAGAGCAGACTTATACAATGAGAGTCAATTTATTATTTATAATTTTCATAACTAAGTTTCCACTTCTTTGACTTTTATATCCTTCCTCTATTTGTCCATACCCCAATCCTTGATTTTTAGGGTTGTTTCTATGTAGTATTGGTTCCACCGCACCTTGTCCTTGCACTCCAAGACCATCATTACCATTATAGCCATGTCTTTGTAACATAGTGGATCTCTTTCCATACTTTTCTAGAGGGAGTTAAACTAAAGGTTTGTCTTCCTCATTTCCATATAACTATTTTGAAATATCTTATTTGAGGGATTATTCATTGAGGTCACCCCATTTGACATGTAAGAAAGGATGGATATTGAATGATGGACTTTTCTTTGTTTTGGTTGTTTTATTGAGGTCTCCCAAAAGATCTTGGTGATATTGGCAACTTCCACATACAAAAGGCTTCTACATATGAATATTCTCCACACCCCTTGTCATCCACGCAGTTCTTGACCCCAGATCTAGAGATAGATGGGGTAGATGATGTTGAAAGTGATAAGAATTTTTTAGGATTGTGATGTGAATGGGTCTTCTTGATTAACGAGAACTTGATTTTCTATAGTGCCTTTTAGGTTATTGCCACATTGAAAAGGGTTATGATCTCCTGATATTGTGATCTCTATACCATTGCATGAGAACTTGACATATTGATGGCAAGTAGATGGGATAGATCTCATGTTGTGGATCTATGGGTAGTCGAGGATCATGTTGTAGCCGCGCTTGAGGTCAAGTACTTGAAACATTGTATCTTTGTCTACTAGGTTTACTCTTATTGGGGGAGTGATGATTCCTTTAAACAGGCACTATGTGTCATCATAAGATTTGATATTTATTTTCTTGGATCCATCCACACTATGCTCAAAGAATCCTAGTGTTTTGAATAGATTTAATGTATAAATTTTGAAACTGGCTCTACAATCTATTAGCACTATTATGATTTTATGCTTGTGCACATACGTCTCAAGGTGAAGGAGATCATTATGCAAGCGTTTATGTGCTCAGAGATCTCATTGGGTGAAGGTGGCATGTGGTAAGCCTAAAATGCATTGGCATTTATGTCATTGGGTACCACAAACTCGCATAAGGATTTTTCTAATAATTTTTTATGCCTTAGTTCTATGTGGATGAGCTCAAAGATAGAGATCTAAGCAAGAGTTTTCTTAAGGTTGTCCAACAGCTGAACTAACTAGCAGGTTTGGAAGTGGATAGTGCACCTTAGAGAATTACTTTAGAACAACATGTAGCTATTGTTTAATTAGGGTTCTTATCTTTGACAATAATTGTAGTGTAGACATTTAAATTTGATTAATTTTCTTAATTGAATTTAATCGCTTTTGTCACATTTATTGATTACATGATTATATTATTTAATTGATTAATGGCTTCCCTTTTGCTAAATTAATTAAATTAATTAAGCTTCACCCAGTTAATTAACTAATGTATCTTTTGATCATTTAATTGATTAATTCCCCCTTGCCTCTATTAAATAAAATAAATAGCTTATTTGTTTTATTTAATTCATTTTAGCCTTTTCTTCCTAGTCTTTTCAATTTGAATTAAATAACTTAAATTTATCCTAATTGGAGCACATGGCCCCTAACTTTAACCCCACCTTCTAACCTCCCTCTAATCATTACTCACTAACTAGCCCATGGTTGATAACCAACCTTATCCTCCTAACCAACCCTATCCCATATGTGCATATTTCCCATTTTTTAAAATTTGGAAAATAATCTAATTTTTGGGTGTTTTGCTCCCAAAATTGACATGTGGACTTGTTTACACTTGTCATCGTATGCATTGGCGCTTGGCCTCAAGGAGGACAATTGTCACCATTTGCCTTGCCACTTGGCTTCACAAGAGACAAGTGGCACATTTTGAAACACTTTCTTTCGTCCTTCTATTTCTATTTAAATCAACCATTTTTCCTCAGAATCCATCCGCTCTCATATCATAACAACGTTATTATGTCATTTTTCCTTCTCATATCACATCTATTTACATCCACACTTAGTGTAGATTTTATATATACATAATCATGGATCAATTTCGAGCACCCTTGCCAAAGTGAGCACACATCGAATCAAGGACAATCACATCAAAAGGAGCTTAGAGTTTGTGCTTTCTTACTCACCTTTGTTAATTTAGCTTATTTACTTTAACATCCTAATCATGAGTGTTTTTTTAGTATGTTGTGTAGTTTAGGTTGTTTATTTGCATTTTCAATCTATTTTGTTTACTCACAATTCCTTGCACACATTTCAAGCACATCCAATGGGATCCACTTCACACTTCAATCTCACATTTTATTTTTTTCATTGGTAATAGTTTATATATTTATATTAATATTAAAGTAAAAGTATACATTTCTGTATGCGGGAAAAGTGGGTCGATAGAACTCAAAATGCGAAAAATGGAGCTCTATGGAGCCTTGCTCACACACCCACGGGACTTCTTGGTGCAAGCTATAGAGTAATGAAGTATCACTCAGGTTCCCAGGGTGGGTCCCATGGTTCTCTATTTTACACAGTCCCTCAAACCAATGTTTTTGCTCTCAGATCACTGAGCAAAATGGTATAGGGATGGCAAATGCAAGAACGAGGGATGTTTTTTGTTGATTTAATATGAGATGCATCCTAAGCTATGCATGATTCTAGAAATGTAATAAACTAACTATAAGATGACAAGGTTAGTAAACAAACTATCCTAGCATACTATATTAGTTCAATGATTTAAGCTAATGATAATAGAAAGTATTCTAAACATGCATATTTAGACTAATTCCTAGTTAAAAGAGAGGCTAAATGATGAGCATAAATGATATGTGAAAGCTGAGCATAAGTGTGATACTACAAACTTGGATGATGACAATGGAGGAATGAGAGCTCTATTTATAGCAAAAATAGGGCAATGGATGGTCAGGATTGAAAGAGTTGATCAAGGGTTGAGTTTGAAAGTTGGGAATCCATGTGTTGCAATTTGTACCTATGAAATGATGACAATCGTCAACATAGGGTTGGGTTGAGAGAAGGGGTTGGAAGCATTAAATGCCTGAGAAGACCTTATGGTTATCTAGAGGGTAAGGGTCAAGCTTAAGTTAAGATTACCCATTGGATTAAGAGTTAATCCAAGGATAAACTCTTGTGCAAATGATTAAGGAATAACCATGGTCAAAGCAATGAATGCTTGAAGAGACCCTTGGGTTGGATGAAGGTTAAGTTAGGCAAAAAGTCTCTAACCATGTAAGAGGGTTAAATTTACCATTAATGGTTTGGGAGACTTTGGAAAATTAATTGGTTGAAGACTTGAAGCCTTTAATGGTTATCAAAGACTTTAAGGTTTTGAGAAGTGACCTCCCTTTGTTTAGGGATGTGACAAAGTTTAGAAGATGGGTTAGGTTAATTTAGAAGTGATTAGAAGGGTCTAGAAGAAATCTAGGAATAGGTTTTAGAATGCAAGTGGGAGATGTAGGAAAATGCAAGTGGATGGAGGGATAATAAGATTTAATTGAAATAAAGTTAATTTAATTCAATTTGGTTGTAATTTGGGGAAATTAAATAAATTAGATTTATTCAATTTAGGATAACTATTTAATTAAATTTGAATTTAATTAAAAGTGGATAGAAGAGATTTAATTGAATAAAATGATTTATTCATTAAATGGTACAGTGAATTTAATTAAGCAATTTACTTAATTAAATAGAGGAATGCGGGTAATTAAATTAAATTGGATTTAATTAAATAGAGAAATGAACATAAAATATTCATTTAGGAATATGGTCATTTTTATACGTCTACATTTTGCCCCTCTTTGAAGTGACGTGTGTGCACATGTTATTTCAAAGAAAATGATGTTTTATCGTGATTTATGATCAAATGAAATATTTGTGTTGCTCTCATGATTTGCAAGTCGTGCCCCAGATTTGATTTGATGCGTGATGCCCCCTCGGGAGATGAATCAATATTTTGAAAATTTTGATGGGATTTGATGATTTGTGTGTGGTGTGTATGATTTTGTCTATGTGAAATGTGTAAATTGATTCATCTCCCAATAATTTACATGTTTTAGGGTATAAGGGAGACCGCAAGCAAATTACATGCCCAGTTCCCTAACCCTAATTTCAATTTTCTCCTATAAAAGGGGAAAAGTGCTTTGATTTGATTCATTTGTGCATTGTTGACTTTGGAGAAAGAGAATTTGGAGAGAAGTCAAAATGCCTATTCTGTATTCCAGGCATCGTTTTGAACACGTTCGGAGGTACCGGAGGCCTGTCGCATATGGACCACCAGTAAGTCAACACTTTTGACCCTTTTTTGATTTTTTATTTTGTCATTTTTGGTCATTTTTTTTATTTTTGAAATTCGATTTTAGCGGTTTAGCACGTCAAAGTTGCAATTTAGCGCATACGAAAATTTAGGTAGTGCATGAAGTTAGAATTTTAGGGCTGCGTCCGAAATAAAATAGTGTAGCACATAGAAGGTCTAGGTTAGCGCATGGAGAGAAAGTAGTGCATGTCGAACGTAGGGTAGCGCGTAAAGTCAATAAGGTAGTGCGTGATCAAGACCTAGCGCATAGGGGTCACAGGGGTTCACATGGGTAAGCGGTTTTAGCGCTTAGGGTAGACCTAGCGCATAGGGTCAAATAGGTAGCTTCAGCGAGATATAGGTTAGCGCATAAATAGGTTTTAGCGCATAGAGTAGGTTGGGTGGCGCATGGGAGAAAAAGGATAGCTCGTAGAGGTATTCTAGCGCATAGGGTAAATAGATTAGCGCGTGGGAAAAATAGCTTAGCGCATGGGTAGATTTTAGCGCGTAGACAATCTGTTTTAGCGCATCAGGAAAAATTTTGCGAGATGGGTGATTTGTGAAATTGTTGTGTTTTTCTGTCATGGTTTTTATTGATTTGTCCAATATGAGTGTTGATATAACTTGTTTTGATTTGCGATATTTCAAGTTATGCATAGATATTAATGTGTTGGTTTGATCAAAGCATGATGTGTTTTTGCACTTCGTTTCAAGTTCAATGTGTGAAGCCTGATTTGTGTTACAAGCTGATATGGGTTGGAAACTTGAGTTGTTTTACAAGCTGATATGGGTGGGAAACTTGAGTTGTTTTACAAGTTTATGTGATTTGGAGACTTGAGTTGTTTTACAAGTTTTGATATGGTTTTTGATAACTTGAGTTGTGTTACAAGTTGATATGAAATGATAGGATGTTGAACTTGATGTAAATGAGCAAATTGTTTCATGTTGTTGATGTGATTTTGATTTTGATATCTTTGTTTTGATGTGGAAAACTGATTTTAGACTTGTTTTGCTGGTTGACAGGAGCGATTGGGCGTGGTTCAGTCGCGTGAGTGATTCCCTAGGCCTTGGACTCTGATATCACAGTTGACACGGGCTGACCTGGATATTATTGAGAGATGCGGTTTGACATCCCTGTTGGATATGCCTCGGTTCACTGTGAACCAGGGGTTACTGATAGCGCTCGCAAAGAGGTGGCACAACGATACGAACACCTTCCACTTTGCCACGGGTGAGATGGCAGTCACACCAGAGGACTGTTACAGGATTCTGCGCATACCAATAGTAGGTGCACTACTACCTTATGAGCAGTCGGAGGAGGGTGGCACAGAGGCACTGCGCCACATATTCTAGGATGAGACAGTATGCGGATATGAGATCCCTTGGCAGGAGTTCCTGGACTTGGATTATGCACCGCTTCCTTCAGTACTGGCAGGGTTTATAGGTGGCTTCCTTTGTCCTAATCGCAGGTCAAAGGGATTCTCTGTGGGATGGGGGCTGGTGTTAGAGGACATGGTTACACAGGGCCGCAGGTTTGCGTGGGGATCAGCTATGCTAGCCCATCTGTACAAGGACTTGCACGAGGTGGTATACCTAGGTTACGACAGTTTGTTAGCTGGCGTGACGCTCTTACAGGTATGGTGCTGGGAGCACATTCCGGCAGCCAGGCCATTAGCCGACAGAGATAGGCCCGTTGGACGTGCCTATGCTTATGGGTACAGAGGTCTAGTTGTCCAGCGAAAGCTGGGCAAACTAAAGCATTGGAGGAGAGTTTTGGATGACATTGATACGGTCACATGGCGACCGTATACAAGGTGTGAGGTATGGGCGGAGGACGGGTTGGAGATGCCCTATGTGTTTATGACTAGATACCTGATTGGGAGGACCCCATTTGTTATTGAGAGGTTCGTAGTGACCAGAGTTTTGCGACAGTTTGGTCGACAGCAGGGTATACCTCAGGGGGCCTGTTTATATGCACGGCAGAGGCAGGACATACCAGATTGGGGTCCGACGATTGATAGTGCAGTAGTCATGGAGGAGTTTGTCGGTTTGGCGGGCCAGATATGGGATTATGCCCTAAAGATTTTGGACGCGGGCATGACAGATGAGTTCACAAGATTGTTAGCTACGTGGGTAGTGGCGAGGATTTCAGATCCAGAGGAGATGCGGCCGGCATTTGATGATGATGATGATGAGGGAGGTGGAGATTACAAGGATGATGGAGATGGTGGAGGAGGACGATGAGGGAGAGGAGATAGAGGGAGGAGGGGAGATAGAGAGAGGAGATGAGATAGAGGTTTGGAGAGAGCAGGCAGACGGGCGGTGATGGACAAGGGGAGAGGCGGTTTGGCCATTGGAGCAGATGGAGAGGGGAGGATGGGAGAGGTTCTAGCTGCAGTGGGGGGAACTGACGAGGCGATACGGCCAGCCCAGAGGAGGAGGACGAATGTGCTCCCACCTCCAGCACCGAGGACAGGCAGAGTGAGAGGGGATGTCCTTGCACAAGTACCGCTACGGGTTCGGATCCCCACCCATGTTGAGGATGCACAGATTTGGACCTTGCAGGTGACTGTACAGTAGCTGAAGGCACAGGTTTTGACATATCAGCGGTAGATTGCGCAGTTGACCACTGAGCGGGATACGGAGATAGAGCGAAGGGGGCAAGCGGAGGAGCTTGCAGCGAGTGTGCTGAGAGCAGCGGCGGGTGGTCTAATGAGAGACACCCTGAGAGAGCTATCTTTGAGAGCTTAGGAGGCGGAGTACTACCATCGGCATTATGAGGCTGCGGTACCCAGGGATCGTCGAGTACAGAGCTTCACACAGTCAAGATCTAGTCGATCTCGAGATACTGGGTCACGGTCCAAGAGCCGAGGTGTGACGGGGCCATCGAGACAGGATCCCCCTGGAGATCCAGGGGTGGGGACATCTGGAGCCAGACCATCTCCATCAGGGGATAGCCATACTTGGGAGACGTGGTCTTTGTTGTATTTTAGATCATTGTATTCTTTGTACTGGACACAAAGATGATAGATTTTGTACATTTTGATCATTTTTTGGATATATATATATATATATATATATATATATATATATATATATATATATATATATATACGGCATCATTATCTTTGATCATGTGGTGTGTTATATGGATGTATGTGCTTATGTGTGCTTTTCTTTACTTTATGATGATGCAATGCTTAAATATATGATATAATGTATGATGCAAGATGTATGCTTTGATATGTTTGTGAGATGTATCTTTGAGATGTATGATAATGATATGTAACTAAGTGTAAAATGATATGCAACTATTGTAAAATGATATGCAACTATGTTAAAATGATATGCAACTAATTGTAAAATGATATGCAAACTAATTGTTTTTGGTAGCATCCTCATTCTGCATTTGCCATCCTGATACAACCATATGGTGTTTGCTTTCTTTGTAGGTATCATCATTGAGCATTGATTTGTTTAGGATATGTTGAAAATTTATACAAGCACAATGGTATAATTGAACCATAATAACCTAAGAAAAATTTACATGATATTTGATTTTGCAAGATAGCACAAGCGTCAAGGTATAATTGAACCAGGACAACCTGAGTGCGGATTGCGTAAACAGACAAGATTAAATCATTTGTATGCGTGAAGTGGAATCATGTCGTCAATGATATTTGATGTATCACGTCTCCAGGCAAGTATCCACATAGTACAAGTGATCGCCTCCCAGACATAAGACTAAGAAAATATTGGAGTTTCCCCATGATCTCTAGCTGTGAAGCATTTTAGTGAGAAAAGGAAGAGAATCCAATAATTTAAAAAGTTCAAAATGGAAAAATAGTCAAGATTTTTATGTGATAATGCAACATTCAGTACTTCAAAAAATCATCCATCCTTGGTATTTCTGTGATTTTTTGTTTTGTTTTGCGATGAAGCGTAGTTTTGGTTGTTGGATGCCATGCTTCTGAGTTTTGTAAATAGTTTTGATGTCTTGAATGTTTGCAAGTTTTTGACGATTTATTGCCCCTAGCTGAGTGTGCCTCTTGATGTGAATATGTACAGCGATTTCCAAGCCATGGTGGAATGTGGTAAGAGGATATATATGGATAAACCACGATAGTGATTACGCTAAGTATGTCCTGAATGGATATGTGCTAAGTGTCGGGCGATGGCCGATAGTGTTTTAAGGATACGGATAAAATGGTATGGAGATAGATAGAGGAGCCATTCTTTCACAACAGCGCCTGTTTACCAGGTTTTCACCATTTGTTTTTATTGTACCTTTTTATTTGCTTTTTCTAGATTTTTTTTGGATTTTTTTTTGTTGCTTGTTTTGGCTTTTTTCGTGCATTAGGCTACTTAAATGTAGTACTTCTTCAGATGGATGTTGTTAGTTGGTTTGTCGAGCATATCTCCTTCTGAAGTTGTTAGCTGACAGACACCTGATCCATAGACTGATATGATGACATAGGGACCCAACCAATTAGGTTCAAACTTCCCTTTCTTTTCTCGATCTTGCTGATTTCTTGGATTTTCTTTGAGGACTAGGTCACCAACTTTGAAGTTGTGAGGGATGACCTTGTGATTGTAGCTCCTGTACATGTGTTGTTGATATGCTTTGAGATGAGTGTAAGCATGCTGACATCGTTCATCTAATAGTTCAAGTTCTTGCAGTCGGTTAACTTTATACTCTTCATCTGGGATTAAACCTTTCAAAGAGACTCTGAGAGATGGGATTTCTACCTCTAGGGGTAAAATGGCTTCTAATCCATATACCAATGAGTATGGTGTTGCTCTTGTAGGTGTGCGGATGCTGGTTTTGTATGCCCAAAGTGCTGGATTGAGTTGGACGTGTCAATCTTTGCCTGCATCATTCACTGTTTTCTTTAGGATTTTTAGTATTGTCTTGTTAGATGCTTATGCTTGACCATTTCCTTGTGGGTAGTATGGTGTAGAGAACCGATGTTGGATTTTGAATTTTTCACATAGTTCTTGTACATCTTGATTTTTGAAAGGTCATCCATTATCTGTGATGATTGAACTTGGAATACCATATCTACAAATCAGATAATTTAGGATAAAAGAGGCAATTTGTTTCCCAGTCACTATGGTCATGGGAACTGCTTCTATCCATTTGGTAAAGTATTCTGTTGCCGTTATAATGAACTTGTGTCCATTTGAAGATCAAGGATGAATTTTGCCAACTAAGTCTAGTCCCCACTGACAAAAGGGCCATGATGTTGTAAAGGGTTGTAGTTCCTGTGCTGGTGCATGTATCAGATTGCCATGGATCTGGCATTTAGGACATTTCTTGGCGAAGTGATATGAATCTTTTTCCATTGTAAGCCAGCAGTATCCCATCCTTAGAAGCTTTTTAGCAAGAGTAGTCCCACTTGAATGTGTTCCACAAAGACCTTCGTGAAGCTCGTGTAAAGCGGAATCAGAATCATTACGATCAAGGCAACGAAGAAGAGTACCATCTAGACCTCGACGATACAAAGTATCAGCGGTAAGGGTATAACGGGCAGCTTGCCAGATAAAATTTTGTTTCTGGTTACGGGATTGGTCAATGGGTAAGATATTGTTCTTAAGGTAGTCGTATATTGGTCCATATAACGGAGAATCTAAACCAGTCAAGGCATAGTTAACATGGGATTCAGAGTGGTCATAAGCTGGGGAGAACAGTTGCTCTACCAGGAACTCACAATGATTCTGTTGCTCTGGAATTTGTAGTAACGAAGTCATAGTAGCCATGGCATCGACTGCTTTGTTGTTCAAACTTGGTATTTGCTTGAAGGTGATGTGCACGAAATACTGTTTGAAGTCATCCACCATTCGCTTGTAGGGTAGCAGCTTGTCATCCTTTGTTTGATAGCCGTTGTTGATTTGATTGATGACTAATTGTGAGTCTCCGTAGACTTTTAACTCTGTGATTTTCCATTCTACGGCCATTTTGATGCCTATAACCAATGCCTCATATTCAGCCACATTATTTGTTAATGGGAACATAAGCCTATATGATCTTGGTATAGTGTGTCCTTCAGGAGTGATGAATAGAATACCAGCACTTGAACCATGTTGTGTGTAGGATCCATCAAAGTATAGGGTCCATTGTTTGGTAGAAATAGTAAGAACGTCCCTGTCCAGAAATTCAATCTCCATAGTTTGTTTTCCTGATAGCGGTGCTTCAGCCAGTTGATCTGCAATTGCTTGTCCTTTGATGGCTTGTGTTTCTGTGTATTAGATATCAAATTCACTGAGAATCATGACCCATTTAGCCAATCTGCCTGTAAGAGCTACCTTGTTGAGTAGATATTTGAGAGGATCAATTTTTGCCACTAGCTTAATTGTGTGTGCTAGCATATAATGTCGGAACTTCTGAGATGCGAAGACCACTGTTAGGCAAGCTTTTTCAATGAATGTATAGTTGAGTTCATAGCCATTCAATGTCCTACTGATATAGTATATGGCTTGTTCTTTCCCTTGTTGATCTTCTTGTGGCAATAGTGCCCCCAACGATATATCTGTTGTTGAGATATAGAGGATAAGTGGCTTTCCTGCGACTGGTGGTACCAGAACTGGTGGATTCATCAGGTACTGTTTGATTTGGTAAAAAGATTCTGCACGCTTGGTCTCCCATCTGAATGGTACATTTTTGTGTAGTAAATGGTTAAATGGTAGACTTTTATCTGCTAGCTGAGCGATGAATCGCTTGATTGATTGAAGTCGTCCTTGTAGAGATCTGAGTTGACTGATATTCTTTGGTGGTGGCATTTCCATAATGGCTTGTACCTTTGCTGGATCTACTTCGATACCTTTAGCTCAAACTATGTAGCCTAGTAACTTGCCTGATGTAACCCTGAAGACACACTTCTTAGGGTTGAGTCTGACTTTGAATTTCTCCAATCGATCAAAGATCTTTGTCAGGATGCTGAGATGTTCCGCTCTAGTGAAGGATTTAGCTAGTAAATCATCCACATAATCTTCCATAAATGTGCATCATGTCATGAAAGATTGTTGTCATTGCTCTTTGATAAGTGGCCCCTGCATTATTTAAGCCAAAAGGCATAACATTCCAACAGTACATTCCCCAAGGACAGGTGAACGCGGTTTTATCTTGATCTTCTGGGGCTATTTTGATTTGATTATAGCCTGAGAAACCGTCCATTAGTGAGAGCATTGCATGGCCTGCTGTGAGATTTACATTTATGTCGATACTGGGCAGAGGAAAGTCATCTTTTGGACAAGCTTTGTTGACATCTCTGAAGTCAGTGCATATTCTAATACTACCATCTGGTTTTGATACCGAAACAATGTTGGAAATCCATTCTGTATAGTCAATGGGTCGGATGAATCCGACATCTAATAGTTTTTTTAGTTCAGTTTTGACCATGAGTGCCACCTGTGGATTCATCTTTCTTAGCTTTTGTTTGACTGGCTTAACTCCTGAAGAGATGGACAAGTGATGCATGATTAAGTGTGGATCCACTCCGGGCATATCGGCATATGACCAAGCAAAGTTAATTTGTTGTTCTTTAAAGAAAATGATGAATGTTGATCTTTCTTCCTCTGTCAGAGATTTTGCAAGGTGTATGTTTCTGATTGCTTCTGTGGTACCAATGTTGATTGATTGAGTGGGCTCAATCAATATGGGTGATCGCTCATGAAAGTGCTCAGGAAGAGTGTCAAGTCTCCCATCGTTAGGTGCCTTAAAAAGGTTTTCACCCTCAGATGCGTCCTTTATTTTTACTTTTTTGTGATCTAGAGTTGCTATTGACTGGTTTTCAGCATCAGATCTTTCATTTGGTTTATTTTTGCGACTGAGAGACTTGGCCCTCCCTGATTGGCAAACATCGTTACTTTGTTCATTGGTAGAGCTTGTTTCCTGATTTACGGCACATAGGTAGTGAATAATAGATTCATCATCTGGGAAAATTGGTATATCATGGATTTCAGGTTCATCCCAGTCGATGAGGTCAAGAAAGACAAGCAGTAAGGAATCGTTTGGTGGATTAAGGTCTGCTACTGTAAGTGTCAAGATAGAATATTCATTGTGATTGTTCTTGGTTTTAAAGAAGTCCAAGATTTTGTCGAGGTCCTCGATGGTATTATCTTCCATATAGACTTGTTCATAATGTTTCTATTCGCTTTCCTTAGCTTCATAGATGTTCTGTGGTCTAAATTCAAGAGGTCTATCTTCTGCGTTATGCTCTTCCTGAGAAAGGGATACGGTGTCAGTATCATTAGGGATATCTGTAGTAGCATTTGAGCAGGTACCCCATTCATATTCATTGGAATCAGTTTCTGAGGCATCATCCCAGATTCTATCAGTGCTGTAAACTGGTATGTTGTATGGTGAAAATAAATCTTTGATGATGGATACCATTTTGATAGTTTTTGTTGATTCGGTGTCAGATCCTACTTCTACTTTCTGTATTTCTTCATAGACTGTGCCTCCTCTGGGAGGAATAATGGTATCCGGAGATGATATTATTTGTTCTTGAGATATTGGTGTTTGAATATGAGCTACTGCTGTAGATATGGCCTTCTTGTGGCTTAGAAGATTTTCTTAATGTAACTTCTATTCTTGACATTCCTGTGCCTTGCGGATTGTTTCGGCTAACTCAAAGAGTGCTTCCTGCCAGGATTCTTCTTTGTACTTCTTCTTTACTTTCCATTGAGGTTTTGCAGTTATGCGGGGCGGCTTTCTTAATAGGAAAGTGAGCTTACAACCCAATCCTGTTTTGTCTCTATTGGGTTGTGAAGGAAGATCTATGGGTTCAGTGACTCCTTTGCATTTCCCAATAGGTCCTTTACCATCATATCCCATTTGTTGCATGATTAAGTATCCTTTTCCATATAAGTGTGTAGGTAGAACAATGTCCAGAGCAGCTGCTCTATTATCTTCTTCCTCATCTTTGCATAACCAGCTAAGAATATCCTTGTCTTCTGATTCATGTGCTAGAGTGCCCAATTGGATGAAGGTACCATCAAATTTGGTGATGGGCTGAGTGACCAAATGTGTTGATGTAGTAGGCAATCCATGAGATCTGGGTGATGTTGTTAATTTGGCCAAACATAGGGGCTCCAAAGAGTATTCTCCCATACCTTGGTCTTTGATTTGCATTTTCTGCTTGAAATCTCTAAATAATGAGCTGGGCTTTGCTGTTTGTAGATTTGATGTTGAAGATCGTTGCTTTTCTCTATTATGAGGAACCAAACTGTCTTGGGCTGCCCCCATTGCGTTGCAATGTTGAAATGGATTGTGATCAGCAGATATGGAGATTTCTTGTCCGTCATAAGGAAATTTGACACACTGGTGATACGTAGAAGGTACTGCTTACATTTCATGTATCCAGGGTCGTCCTAGCAAAATATTGTAGGTGAGATCTATGTCTAAGACCTGACACATAGTATCCTTTTGTACTGGTCCCACTTGAATAGGTAACATCACGGTTCCTTTAGAGGACCTTTCCTCATCATCATATGCCTTTATGGTAATCTTCTTGCAGGGATCAATAGACTCTTCTGAGAAGCCTAATGCACGGATAAGCTTTAAAGTACATATATTAAGTTCGGCTCCTCCATCTATTAAGACTCTTTTTACTCGATGTTTGCAAACAATGACTTCGATATGGAGAGGAGTGTTATGTGGATGACTCAAGGAAGCATTGTCATGCTCTGAGAAGGTGAGGTTATGAGGTCCAGTCATATGGGCGACCATGGCTTGAAATTTGTCCGTATCTAGATTTTGAGGTACATTGGTTTCTAATAGCGCTTGTTCCAATATGTCTTTGTGCCTTGGTGATAGTTTCAACAACTCTAGTATAGATATCTGAGCTGGAGTTTTGCGTAGTTGGCTAACCAAGTCATATTGGATTTTTGGTGTAGTAGTTGTAGGTGTTGTATGCCCTTTTAAGACATATTTCTAAGTTCGGGTTGTCACATTGACAGATTCATGATCACGCTGTTCTCGGATAGTGATGACATTTACTCGATGATCTTCAGCTGATATGTGACTTATGGTGTTGTTGTAGATATGGTTTATATGAGCTCCGCGTGTATCATCTGAGGTTGAAGCTCCATCTTTGTTGTAATTTGGGAGAGGATTTTTAAAGGCTCTATGATCACCATTTGTTTTGAGACCATCTACTGTTAAGTCACCTCGATCAATCATGTCTTGCACAATGTGTTTCAATCTCATGCAATCGTTCGTCCGATGACCCTTGTTACGATGGAAATCACAATAGTGTGAATCATTCCACCAAGGTGGTTTGATTTGGGGTTCATAGTTGCTGATCGCAGGCAAGGAGAGAATTTTGTTTGCCAGAAGTTCTCTGAATGTTGATTCTAGTGATTGCCCCAGTGGTGTGAAGATACGCTTTTGGAAATTGTTCGTGATGTTGCGTGAATTGTTGTTAGGTCTTGGATTCATGTTTTTGCTTTGAGTATCATTGGTGTTGTTTGTGTTGAGTTGTCCTTGATCGGTGTTTGGTGCATATATGTTAGCATTTGGATTAGCATTTTTAGGATTTTTTGTAGTCTGAGAGTTTCCGGATAATGCAAGCACTGGTTGCTTAGATTTGGGATCATGTGAGTCGTTGTTGCCTTCATTTTTGTTTCGAGTCCAAATTCGAGATTTGTCTAAGCTGCTATTGTTCTAGTTATTGTAGTTTGATGAGTTTGTTCCTTCCTTGAAGAATTTGAGTGTTCCCTTTTTGACACACGCTTCCTCTACTTGAATGCCATTTTCAATCAATTTAGTGAAAGATGGTATGCATTGGAGTTTTAGCCTGTAACTCATTTCACCATTCAAATTGTCAATGAAGATTTCCATTTTCTCCTTTTCAGGAATATCTCAAGGGTATCATGATACCATACGTCGCTAGCGTTGAAGGAATATCATGAATGTTTCGTTGTTCTTTTGTTTGGTGTTGCAAACGTCGAGCATGGTTATGGCATGTTGAATGTTATAGGAGTATTGGGTTATGAACTTGTTAACCAATTCATCAAACGATCTGACAGGTGGTGTAATTTTGGATAATCATTCCATTGTTTGCCCTCCCAAGCTTCTTGGGAATAACCTCATCAGATAGGTGTCGTCATGAGCGAATTCAAGACTCATTGTGCAAAATTCTCAAACATGATCTCGGGGATCACTTTTCCCATCGTATTTATCAAATTTGGGAACGTCTAAGTTTGGAGGAAAAGGCACCATGTTCAATCTTCTGTCAAATGGATAAGGACAGATTTCATTTAATGAGTACCGCACTGTTGTCCCTTGTTGCATGTCTTGTATTTATCTTTGTAACATTTGCATTTGTTGAGTAAGAGCAACCAAAGGCACATTATTTTGTCGAGGAAGAAACTCTTCCCTTGTATTAGTTCTCAGCTGAAAATGTGTGTTAAATGGTATATTTTGCTCTGGAGTTTCTAGCTCGGGTATACGCATTTCTGGTACGTTGTTCTGGAATGTGTTGCTCAGGTATGTGTTGTTCAAGGTTACAAGTTTCCTCTTCTTTTTGTTGTTCTTGATATGCATATTGTCGAGATCCAGTTCTAAAGATGTTTGTGTCTAAATCTTCGAGAAGTTTAACGCCTTTACTTGTGAGCATGAGCAAATATTTTTCTTTGTCATTTTCCATAAGCCTTTCTACAAGCTTTTGGAATGAAGGGTTTTCCTGACATTCGTGAAGAAGTGCTTCAGAAATTTTATTCTTTTCTAGGTGTGGACCTTCAAAAGGATTTGACAACCTTTGATTCATGCTAGACTCTGCGTGTGTCTCGCTTTGTTGGTTTCTTTGAGAGCGAGTAACAGGCATTTTAGTAGAAACTTTCAGTGATGAAGGGGACAAAATCCTTGTTGATATGTTGCTCGGGGGTGGCTGGTTCTAGTCGAGATGTGTTATAAGTGATACACTCGTCGGGCAAGAATGTCGGATTGATCCTTCCTCCACGATTTATGATTTGATTAAAAGCAGACTTTTGACAGTAGGCTCTTGTTTTTAAGGGCTCTTTGTCAAATTTGTTGGATTTGTTTTGAATATAATGTTTGACGTGATAAAGGAATACCCAGTGAGATTTGAAGAGTTGACGATTGATGTATAAAAACTTATTTCTCTTGATGAACTTGGAAAAACTAGGTTGTTGTTTCTTCAACGCGATGTTACGATAAAGGCTCTTTCTTCTCAGAATATGGGGATTAGTCATGCATGATTGATCAATGGTTTCCTTTGATTTGTTTAGATTTAGTTGATCTTGTTCCGAAAATTTCAAGTCTTACTCTAACAAAATGAAGGTTTAGATGCCCCTTCACGACAAAGCATATCAAATGATATGGATAAAAGCCTCCCGATATGGAGACTTGATTTGACAACTTGAAATTTTTAAACAAGTGTTTTTTAGATGAAATCCGTAAGATGGTAAAGGATTCTGTTGATACTTATGATGGGGTTTCCGGATTATGATAAGATAGATATGTTTTATGGTGCGATTAGTTTAGGATTTTTACAACATTTGTTTTGACACAAATTTAGCTCAAGAAATAGTTTTAACGGTTTGTTTTCGCTACTCCGCTTTGATGAAAAATGTTGTTGATAAAAAGAGGCTTCTGAAAATGTTTTCAAAAAATTTAAAATTCCTCACTGTTTTGCCCTCTGTCTATATGTTTTTGGTCATGCGCTAAAACAGGGACGAAATGCGCTACCAAAATTACTCCATGTGCTAAAAGAATGACCACACGTGCTAGGATGCCCCCAGACACGTACTAAAGAGTTGACTGCTCAAAAATTTGTTGTCTGACTTTAAAAAGTTACGCACTAACCTGGGTCTGTGACACGCTAACTTTTAAACTTAATGCGCTAATGTTTGGTTTCCACGCGCTAGACTGTTTCTCTGATGCGCTAAATGTTTTAACACTGTTTTGATTTTGCGATAAAATGCTACTGTTTGGAACAGACGCGCTAACTGGATGGTTTGATGCGCTAATTGAAATACCCTATGTGCTAATTGAAATACCCTATGCGCTAAGGAGTTGTCCTCACACGCTAATCTGCCCTGATTTTTCTTTCAGTTGGTTTGTCTGCAATTTTTGGTTTTGATCATGAGTTTTTCAGTTTAGATGGATGATTTTCTGAAGTAATAAATGCAAGCACAACATAAAAAGTACAACCATTTTGCCTAATCTAACAAAAAGTGTATGTTCTGCGAGGATGTGTTCAAATCCCCAATGTTTCAACAGGTTTGGATACGAATAATACACTTCAGAAATACTCTTTATTCAAAGGTCATAAATAACATCATAGCCCACTAGTCTTGATACTCTGTCAACTCAAACAGCCGTGTTACCCCCTAGAGGGCACCCGTTTTTTTGCCTTTTGCCATAAATTAACTCAAAGTGAATCGCTTCACAGTTGAGTAGTTATCTTGGGAGATATATGGTGAGTAATCTTGGGGGCGGATTCTTCCCCACCCTTGCACTATGATGTTATAAATGTCTGGTTACTGACTCAGTTCAAAGTTTCTATTTCTATGGTTCGTAATCAAGCTTCCTGTTCGGTCGTCAGTGATAAACTCCCTCAGGAGGCTTCCCAACCTTTAGAACAAAGGCTTTATGTATCTCGAGGATACTAGTGGAAGGCTAATCGCTGCGCGCAACCGTTGAAAAGGACTTTCGTCACTTTTCACTTTTGATTATAGTGGGTTGGAATATTTGGCGTCAAAGTCGTTCCCCACTTAGGTCGTTCCCTTCACACCGGCCATAAACGGCTTTAAGAGTTTATTTCAACTCCTTGGGAAGGCAGGCCAAGGATGTAAAATGCTTTTGAAGGAAAGAAAGCTTTTTAAGAGAGGTCTGGTTTTTTAAATCACCTAGTTAAGGGGAGAGCATATACCTTCCTCTTTCGATTCAAGGCAATCAAAAATTCTTTTTAAACCTTCAATTCAATGATTTTCTAACCTCTACTGGGAGATGTTGCTCCAAGAAAAGCATGGTGTTAATTTTACTTCCTCAAAGCAATAATTATTTAATCTAAGGAAATAACCGAGTCAACAAAGCAAAAGGTTCGATTTGGTCAACAAAAGAAAATTGTAAAAAAAACAAAAATTTCTGTTGTTCTTTTTAGAGCCCAAAGTGATAAATTTTCTCCTAGAAAAGCAAGAAAAGATTTTGATTTGTTTGTTCGTTTTACTTGCCCAAAATAAAAGTGAGTTCAATTTTATTTAAACTAGAAAAGAAAGAAATTTGAACTTTGTCTAACTTAGAAAAGTTAGTAAAAATTTAAACTATTTTAATTCTAGCCTAAATAGAATGGATTCAAAACCTGCAGTCAACTGTCAGTAACCTGCAGAAAACCAGTCAATTTGTTAGCAAAAAGGTGAATTCCATGGACTTCCCCAAGTCTAAATTTTAGTTTATGTTACAAATTAGTTTTCTCTTTTCTGTCTGTGATGCGCTACAAAACAAATTGTACGCGCTACATAATAGTCGTAATTCGCTAAAAGAAGTCTTCAACGCGCTACACTATTTTCAGGATGCGCTACTCTGTGTGCCAAAAGCGTTGCTCTGTTTTTCTCTCATGCCGAGACCTACAGAAAAAATTAGTAATCTTATGCGCTGATAAATGGACTTTACGTGCTAGATGATGGACTTCACGCGCTAAACAGTAAACCGAATGCGCTAGGCTGTTAACCGGATGCGCTAAACAATTAACTTAACGCGCTAATTCATTTTTCTCGCATGTCTACAAAAGTGGATATATTTCAAAACCGATTTGGTTCGAGCCCCACGATGGGCACCAAAAATGTATGCGCGAAAAACGGGTCGATAGAACTCAAAATGCAAAAAACGGAGCTCTATGGAGCCTTGCTCACACACCCATAGGACTTCTTGGTGCAAGCTATAGAGTAATGAAGTATCACTCAGCTTCCCAAGGTGGGTCTCATGGTTCTCTATCTTACACGGCCCCACAAACCAATGTTTTTGCTCTCAGATCACTGAGCAAAATGGTTTAGGGATGGCAAATGCAAGAACGAGGGATGTTTTTTGTTGATTTAATATGAGATGCATCCTAAGCTATGCATGATTCTAGAAATGCAATAAACTAACTATAAGATGACAAGGTTAGTAAACAAACTATCCTAGCATACTATATTAGTTCAATGATTTAAGCTAATGATAATAGAAAGTATTCTAAACATGCATATTTAGACTAATTCCTAGTTAAAAGAGAGGCTAAATGATGAGCATAAATGATATATGAAAGCTTGAATGTATTTGAGCATAAGTGTGATACTACAAATTTGGATGATGATAATGGAGGAATGAGAGCTCTATTTATAGCAAAAATAGGGCAATGGATGGTCAGGATTGAAAGAGTTGATCAAGGGTTGAGTTTGAAAGTTGGGAATCCATGTTTGCAATTTGTACCAATGAAATGATGACAATTGTCAACATAGGGTTGGGTTGAGAGAAGGGGTTGGAGGCATTAAATGCCTGAGAAGACCTTATGGTTATCTAGAGGGTAAGGGTCAAGCTTAAGTTAAGATTACCCATTGGATTAAGAGTTAATCCAAGGATAAACTCTTGTGCAAATGATTAAGGAATAACCATGGTCAAAGCAATGAATGCTTGAAGAGACCCTTGGGTTGGATGAAGGTTAAGTTAGGCAAAAAGTCTCTAACCATGTAAGAGGGTTGAATTAACCATTAATGGTTTGGGAGACTTTGTCAAATTAAGTGGTTGAAGACTTGAAGCCTTTAATGGTTATCAAAGACTTTAAGGTTTTGAGAAGTGACCTCCCTTTGTTTAGGGATGTGACAAAGTTTAGAAGATGGGTTAGGTTAATTTAGAAGTGATTAGAAGGGTCTAGAAGAAATTTAGGAATAGGTTTTAGAATGCAAGTGGGAGATGTAGGAAAATGCAAGTGGATGGAGGGATAATAGGATTTAATTGAAATAAAGTTAATTTAATTCAATTTGGTTGTAATTTGGGGAAATTAAATAAATTAGATTTATTTAATTTAGGATAACTATTTAATTAAATTTGAATTTAATTAAAAGTGGATAGAAGGGATTTAATTGAATAAAATGATTTATTCATTAAATGGTATAATGAATTTAATTGAGTAATTTACTTAATTAAATAGAGGAATGTGGGTAATTTAATTAAATTGGATTTAATTAAATAGAGAAATGAACATAAAATATTCATTTAGGAATATGGTCATTTTTATACGTCTACAATTTCTATTCAAGAAGTGTAAAAAGACTAGGATTAACCTCAAGAAATAGAATAAGAATTTTTATAAAAGACATATACTACCCTTTCTTCCTAAAATACCTATGGACAGGATCAAGCATGTGTATCAATCACTATCCCAACACCTGAAATCACAACATATCGCCATGGGTACATACTTACATTTGTAAATGTATTAACACCTACATTTTTATTCAAAAAATATAAAGCAAGAGACAATTATAATTTCATTTTCTTCTTGCCAAGTCCATTAATTTTGTGATCTTCTGGTGCGAAATTGGTCTTCTTGGTTGCATCCTTTTGATTTTCCTCTTGCACATTTCTCATCTCCAACTCCTCTTAGATAGTCCAAGCATACCTCCTCGGTCCTAGCCTCTTTGTCTGCACCATCTTTCCAGAGCACAAATGATTTGAATTCCACCTCACTTCTTTCTGGCATCAAACCCTCACCAAATGGACACTGCAATCTACATCCCACTACTGCTCGCACCAACAAGGATGTTAAACCACACAAAGAGTAGTTTGGGATGCATGATTTGGCCACCTATACCACTTCTTCCTTCATCCCAAAAGTTAATCTCCACACCACCATCATTGAAATTATGTTTGCATTAGTTCATTATAAAAAATTTGATACCAAGTATTCCTCCCCTGACAACATTTCCATGATCTGCAAGAACAAGGGGTTGTCAAAATTAAAAATGCCCCCAAATATTTTTTTTATCAAAGATTCATTAATGGAATGGAGCAAAATATTTGCTTCCATGGATGCAAATTGTTCTTTAATCCCTTTTTTTTTTGTCATTGTTAAGAGAATTCATACCCACCTCACCTTATGAATGCCAGCTCGTCGTCCACCTCTACTTTTAAATAGCAACACCTTGCCCTTTTCCTATCACCCAATTGCTAATAAATACGTCCTAATTCCATGGATGTACTCAATGGCCAACTCATTCTCATGAGTTCGACACTAATGTGCACCACCTTCAATTTGCGCCTGAAAAATTTGCCATGTGGTTGAGTATATATTGAGAAGTGGTGGCGTACTAAGTCCAAGCACATTTATCATGCAACTTTCTCCAAGCAATTTGCTTTTCCAAAACAAATTTGAAATCATGGTTTGTGATGTGTCATTCCTTCATTTTAGCCCAAATTCTTCAATCAACTTTTGACATGTGTTCGCCAGCTCCCTCCAACAACCTCACTACTAGATAGTCTAGTTCGCACCCTAAATTTGAAAGTCTATTTGCTTCAAAATTTCCCTCTCTATGAACATGCAAATTTTTTTTATAAATTTTTGGGCAATGGTAAAAATAATTTTATTTATTTGCCATAATTGTGAGACTCCTTTGGCAATTGCCTCACTAACAATTTTTGAATCCCCTTCTAAATGTAATTTTATGATCGATAATTTGTCTACAAGAAGGACTACCAATAACGCAGCCCTCACCTCAACCTCATTGTTTGTTCCATTTAAAAGTCATCGTGCTTTTCTTGCCAAGACGATCCCTTCATCATTCCTCATTATACATCTTGCACCTGAGACTCTTGGATTTCCTCTTGAATCCCCATAAAAATCTATCTTTGTCCACCCCTCCTTTGTTTTTTTTCCAAACTACCCTTTCCTCCTAAACCACAGTAGGATTTATCCTACTAGGCCCACTGACGGGCCAATCTCATGCTTTTTGTTGTTTTAGTGTGTTCATCGTAGATTTCAAGATCTAAAAGACAAGAAATGTGATCTATTAGGTTGATTTTCAATTCAGTAGAAGTTGTTTCCATTCCAGATCCATTTTTGAAAAATCATGGGTTTAAATTATGTAATCGCAGGAATGAAATAGGAAGCCACAAGAATGCTTTCTCGCTATTCAATGGTTAGGTTTTTTTTTTTTGCATTTTTTAGCATAAGTAGCGGGTTTGCACAGGTAGATTTAGTGCATGTATTTTTCGGCTCTCAGGTTTTGGGTTTTCTATGTTCTTTTTAGAAATAGCAGGTTTGTGTTGATAAATAGCGGGTTTGGTAGTAATTTTTTAAAATGGTAGGTTTGAACTGTCGAATAGTTGGAATGTAGGTGTTTGCTTTTTTCTACATTTTTCTGAATCTTTAATTTCATTGAGTTTTTAGTGACTCGCTAATCTATCTCTGTTTGTTGGATCTACTAACATTGGTGTAGGTTCCCGATTATAGGCCACACAAAAAAAAACAAAAAAACTTATGTGCTTGTAGGACCGCCAAAGAAGGGGTTGCTCTAAAAATAATGGTTTAAAATAAATCTTGTGTTTTCTTTAGCTTAAAGCACAGTTAATTTTATTAAGGGAATTAATCAATAATTTGTCGTGCTTGGAAAAATTACAATTGGTGTATGCTCTCCCCTTGCCTTCCACGAAACATAGGCGATCAAAAGCCTTGTAATTTTTCAATTTGTGTTTAGATTAGATCCCTTAAAAGATAGCATACAATTTTCCTCTCCCCTTTTGCTCCATGTGACCTTGGGTGTAAAAGAATGTGTATTATCTTTTAGTAGAGAGCCTACCTTGGTGGGAAAAAGTACTCACTCCAAGAGTGATTCAAAGTAGTTCTTTCATTCAATCTATTATATAATTTGACAAAGGCAAAAGTCAGAGTCTACTTGGTGAAAAGTGTACTCTGATGGTTCCCCCAGTATCCACATTCGTGTGAGATGCATCAAAATCCTTTAACGAGGACTAAGACAGGCTCTTAAGTGAGTCACCGCCAAATGAGTAGTCTCAAACCCTCAAATACTAACTAGATACCTCATGTTAAAGGCCAAAATCTCATACTTGGTGGTTCGGGGAATGCAGATGATACCTCGTAGATACTCTTCATGTATCTTTTGTAATGAAATAGAAATTCCTCCTAGATACTCAGTGGTTCAAGGAGTGCGGGTTTGGTAGTAATAACCACGATTCATCCAATAACACATGTTCAATTATCAACAACCCCCATCTATCAAAACACGATGTGTTACCAACATCCACAAGAAAAACCCAATTAAATCTTGTTGCATCAAGTTGCTTACCAAAGACCACATTATCAATCCTCTACACCATCGCCATATCAATTTCCAATCAATATTGAATGGGAAGAAATGAAGGTAGCTCTTAAGACGCTACAAGAAAATAACTCTAAGTGAGTTTTTGAATTTGAAGAGCTTTTCCTATATCCTTTTGACAAGTCAATAACTGCATTTTTGTTCCCTAAAAATTTTAAAACGCCAAAATTTGATAAATATAAGGGGAAAGGTGATCCATGTCATCGTATCAAAGAATTTTACATGGTTTGTCAAGCAGTGGCATATTGAAACCATTTCCTAAGAGTTGTAGTGGACCTATCTTAGAATAGTTTTCAAAGTTACCATTTGGTTCAATCACCACATTTGTAGACTTGTCAGAGAAGTTTGTAACACATTATCATTACAATGTCAAAAATGACATCTCCATGCTCAATCTTTGCCAAGCTAAACAAAAGGAAGGAGAAAGTTTACTTGACTATATCCAAAGATAGAGAGTTTTCACTAGTCATCTCCCATGCAAAGTTCTTTATTCTCAATTGGTTTCATTTTCAATTAGTAGTCTTCATCCAAAGCTTGCATACCATATTTGACTAAATTGTGCAAGTACCTTCCATGACATCATGTCCTAGGGACCATCAGTTGAAAAGGCCTTAATCAACGGCAGGGTCATCAAAATGTACAAAGATCATTTAGATAAACCAAGCAATGATAAACAAAAACATTGGAACAAGAGAAAAAATATTTTAGGAGATGGAGTGACCAATTCTAATACCATCCAAATGATTGTGGTTGCCAAGCCACTACCCCCACAAACTTATATCAACCCCCCTCAACAAACATATGTCAATCCTTCTCCACAAGTGCATGCTAGTATACCACCATATACATATCAAAATCCTCAACAACAAGAACAACATGCTCAAACAAATTGGACCAATGCTATCATAGTATCTTAGGCTCCACCACAACAAATAAGTCACAACAACCCAAAACATCATTTCACAGCTTTGGGAGAACCCTTAGAAGTTGTCTTCAAGAGAATGGAGCAACATAACTTGGTCGTATACTTGTAAACACAATTGTTTGATGAATCAAAACCTAAACACAATTGGTATAAATATAAAGAGTATGTGCTTATCATCACATCAAAGGTCATTCCACAAACAAGTGCATGAAGCTTAAACATTTAGTCCAAGATCTTATTGATTATAGGAAGATTGATGTCAACCCCAGTACAAGAAATTAACCAAATGCAAGTTTGGGTATGTATAAAGATACTCTTCCTAAACATCAGTGGGAAGCTAGTATGTCCGATTTTGGTCAGTCCCACACAACCAATCAAATCAATTTCAACACGGTTCCATTTGATTACAACAACATGATTGGTTGTATTACCAATTCAAAAGATCCTGTCAAAGGGGTAGATACTTAATGTGCAGTAACTACTAGATGATCTTGTATGACAATTATTGTTCTTGCACCCCCTGCTCCTCCTCAAGCTCATGTATCCATGCAATATGTCATCCTAAAGAATTTAAGGAAGACTCCCACATAGATTTCCATATTGGACCTACTCAAGCCATCACCTATTCATTACGAGATTCTTACTTGCACTTTGTAAGAACATTGATCGCACACAGTTCCAAGCCATGGTAGTACATTTATCCTCTACATATCACCTTAGATTTACCCAATCAAATGTCATGGTTCTTGATCCTAGTCATGTTCAATCTCTTAATATTGAAATCGTTGTAAAAAATTACAAGGTCGAATGAGTCCTAATCGATATTGGTTATGCCATGAATCTTTGTACCTTGAAATTTGTCACTCAAGTGGGGTACACTGTTGTAAATATACATAGCCAAACTATTATAATTATAATCAAAGCATATGAAAATGCTAAAATGAGTTCAATTAGAATGATAAATCTTCCAATTTAGGTGGGTTTGGTAATGTAGAACACATTGTTCCATGTCATTGATCTTGATCTCCTATTTAATATTCTCCTTGGTTTCCCATAGATTCATGACATGCAAGTTGTCCCATTTACTTTCCATTAGTGCATAATATTCCCATGTCAAGGTTGTGAAATTACAATTCCTAGCGATTCATAACCATTTGAGTATTGTTGTGCTCTTGAGGCCTCATCATCCTATTCATATGATTGCTCTAGGATTAACATTAGAACCCTTCACACTGCTTCATCATCCTCATGTGTTGACCCCAATTCCATACTCACCACTACAAAAGAGAAAACCTTCATCTCATCACCCTTCTCCCAACTCAAGATCAATGATGTTGGCTATAGAAAATATTCTCTAAAAGGAACCTTTGTAATGGGTGTGTTGCCCTTAGACCCTCATGACCATGGAAAACCTACCAAAGAGCCAAAGAAGAAGGAACCCACTATCAAATAATTTGATCCTACCACGTTTCAATCTCATGGAGAACTAAATCATGAAATGAAGGAGGTATTAATCAACGGATCTACAAGGATCCCCTTGAATATAATGAGGCATTCCTTGATTACTTCAAAGGTAAATATCCAACAACCCACAAATTAGCTACCAAACAATGGGATTACCAAGGTGGAGGACTAGGATAAGAAGAGCAAGGAATTAGAAGACCTTTGGATATAGTTCCTAATGTTAATCATTGGGGGCTTGGGTTTAGATCCCTCTTATAAAGCATCAACTTTGGCAAGTACTTCTTGAAATGGTGAGAGCAGTCTCTTTCACATCGAAGACATACTTGAGGAGGTGGTTAAACATGTGTGCAACGATATAGATAACTCCTCTGCATTTGGCACCTCCACTGTTTTTGACACATCCATTCTCCTAGTTGACCTCCCACTTCACAATCCTGAACTCATTGATTGAGACCAAATTTTTGCACATATTGACACATTTCAAAGCGATGCAACACTTCTTGAATTTATGGGCATGACTGAATGTGCGCCATACTATGAACCAACCCTAAACATAATGTACAAGCTTGATCCTCATGGTTACTTCAAGGAAGAGGGGATCCTTAATTATAAATTGAAAAAGAATTAAAAAATTAAGAGTCTAATAGGGAAAACCTTCCCAAGGCACCTATAGACCATAAAATAGTAAAAATAAAGTGTGTATCTTTTGGTGAAACCTCATTGAGGCACCAAAAGATGAGGATTCCCCTCTTCCTCTCGTAGACATGTTGTTTTTTGAAAAATGCCCCATCCTTGTAGATGAAACCATTCATCACATATGTAGTTGCCTCTTTGTTTGATGATAAGTTTCAAGTATTCACTCAAATTCTCCAAACATGGCCTACCAACTTCACATGGTCTTATGCTGAGATGCCTAGTCTCGATACAGACCTTGTGGTACATTATCTTGCTATCAAAGTGGATGCCAATTCTATCAAACAAAAACTGAGAGAGATACATCCACAAATAGCACTATTGGTTAAGGCATAATTAGAAAAGTTATCGAAGGCCAAGTTCATTCGTCCCATTGATTACTTCGAGTGGATCTCTTGCATGGTACCTATTTCTAATCCCAATGGGAGCATTCAAATCTACACAAACTTCTGAGATCTTAACAAAGCTTTCCCAAAGGATGATTTTCCACTTCCTAATATTGACATCCTTGATAAGACAATAGGACATGAAATTCTCTCCCTCGTGGATTGTTTTTCAAGTTACAACCAAATTACAATTGCAGAAGAAGACCAGCATAAAACAAAATTCACAACTCCGTGGGGAACTTTTTGTTATCATGTCATGTCATTTCGTCTGAAGAATGAAGGTACCACTTATCAATGCACCATGACAGTATTTTTCCATGACCTCATGCATAAGATAATTGAAGATTATGTAGATGATATACTAGGCAAATCCAAGATGAGAAAAACATCTGACCATACTGGAACACATTTTTGAACGTTTTGCAAGGTACAAGTTGTGCTTAAATCCCAAGAAATGTGTTCTTGTAGTGACATCTACTAAGCTACTAGGCTTTATTGTATCCAAACGCAAAATTGAAGTCAACCCTAAAAAAGGTCAAAGAAATTCTAGAAACACCTCCCCTCGAAACACTTAAAGAGTTGCAAAGCCTGCAAAGAAAACTCTAATCCATTAGACCTTTTATAGCCCAACTTGCTAACAAGTGCTAGCCTTTCACACATCTTGTGAAGAAGGGCACGGTGTGTAAGTGGGATATTCCCTACCAACAAGATTTTTGAACAAGATAAATAGTATTTGGCTCACCCTCCAGTATTAGTGCCACCAATTCTAGGTTGACCTTTGCTTTTGTATATCTAAGTTACTCCAGTTGCATCGGGGGTACTACTTGCCCAACATGATGATCAAGGAAAAGAGTGTGCTATCTACTATGTTAATCATACTTTAGTTGGCTACGATCTTAACCATACTTCAATGGAAAAAGCATGTTTACCCATTATCTTCTATACTCAAAAGATTTGCCACGACATGTTCAATCATGCTACCAAGCTCATTCACAAAATTGATTCCTTGATGTATTTGTTAACAAAGACAACTCTCACAGGTCACATCACAAAATGGGTTATGCTTCTTGATGAATTTGATATTCAATATGCAGACAAACATGCTATCAAGGGACAAATTATCACAAATCAATTGGCTGACACTATTAATGGATGTTTATTGTCTAGTTATAGAATTTCCTGATGAGTATGTTTGTACTATCACAAGAACTTTATTTTAATAGTTCCCACACTCATAAAGGATCGTTGGCAAGATTTTTTTTTGTCACTCCCCAAGGGGACTTCATTCCTGAATCATTCGTGTTGAAATTATTGCATACAAACGACATAGCTAAGTATGAAGGTCTCATAACAAGTCTTAAGACAACTATCCAATGGAATATCAGAGAATATTACAAGTCTATGGAGATTCCCAACTAGTTATTAGACAAGTGAACGATAACTATCAAACCAAAGATGACAGGTTGTTACCTTATAAGAGAATGGTAGATGATCTTAAGAAGAACTTACAATCTATCATGTCTGATCATATTCCAAGAGTGTAGAACAAAGTTTCTAATGCAATGGCCACCATAGGGTCTCTTCTTGATATCGAGTCAGATAATCCCAAATATGAATTCTCGGTAGAGTAGCTTATCTTTCTTGTTTTTGAGATAACGCACACGGATATGGTGTGCAACATTATTTGGTCCCCAATCACCCTTGTGCCAAGATATTTATACATATATTAAATATACCTGTTATGTCCTGCATATCTAGTCCCATCAAATACGGGTCCCCTCTTTTGTATTTTTCTGTTAGTTTTCCCCCTTTTTTGTTTTTTTGCTTTTGTTTTAGTCACTTCAGAAACTCGGGTTCTCGAGTTCCTGAGGTGGGTTTTTGCTTGTTTGTTTGTTCTAGTTCGGAAACCCGGGTTCCCAAGTTCCCAAAATGGTTGCTTGTTTTAGTTCTAGTTGCTTCGTAAGTTGGGTTTTCCAATTTGTGATGCTTTTGTTTTGTGTTTTTGAGTTCCACATCGAAAACTCAAGTTTCCAGGTTGGTCTTATTTTTATTTTGTTTTGTTTGTTCCAGAAATGGGTGTGGATGGCCTGTCAAATTTGAGGAAGTGTTTGACTTTGGGAACCCGATTTCCTGAGGTCGCATTAATTGCAGTTTAGGGGGGTATATATAGTGGTCGGTGGCCCTTTTGGGGTCATTTGTGCACCCAAGCGATAGGATTCTGAGCTCTAACCCCATGATTTGGCTTTCTTGTGCTTCTGGCTTCTCGATTTCGCATGTTCATTCTATCACATTGGTAGAATTTCTCTTTCCTTGTCTTTTGATGTTAGTGTTTTAGTTTAGATTTTGTAGTCTTCTTAGCTTCCAAGTTTTTCATAGATTAGGGTTTTTCTATTTTAGTGCCCTAATTCAGAAACTCGGGTTCCCAAGTTTCCGAGTTAGAGCCTTGCTTTGCTTGCCTTGTTACTTCAAAAACTCGATTTCCTGAGTTCCCAAAGTAACATTCTTTTTTGTTTCTTTTTTTTGAGCTCTTTTGTTTTCCTTGTCTTTGTTGTTGTTTTTCTTTCAATTCGAAAACTTGGGTTCCCAAGTTGAAGGTTTATCTTTGTTGTTTGGTCAATCTGAAAACTCGGATTTTTGAGTTCCCAGATTACCTTTTTGGTGTTTTGCTTATACCACCTCGAAAACTCGGTATCCTAAGTTCTGGAAGTGGCGTTTTCTTTGACTTGTTTTAGTTTTCCTTTGTTTTTTGGAGTCTTTCCTTCAGTTCGGAAACTCTGGTTCCCAAGTTCTTGAGTTGAAGGTTTCCTATGTGTTTGGTCAATTTAGAAACTCGGGTTTTCGAGTTCTCAAATTGCCCTTTTGAGGTTTGTTTGTTTCACCTCAGAAAATTGGGTTCCTGAGTTCCCGAGGCTCCCTTCTTCTTTTGTTTTGTGAGTTTTAGTTTTCCTTTTGTCAAACCTAGGAACTCGGGTTCTCGAGTACCCAGGGTTGGTTGTTTTCTGAGTGGTTTCTTATACCAAAAACTTAGATTCTTGAGTTCCTAGGGTTTTGGTGTTTTTGTTTTTCTTCCCTTATCGGTTTTTGTGGGTTTTGTAGTTTTTATTTTTAGTTTAGTTTTCAAGTTTGGTAACCCGAGTTCTCAGGTTTCCAAAGTTGTTTTATGTCTTTCCTTTGTTGAGCTCAGTAACTCGGGTTCCCGAGTTCCCAAACTCAACTGTCGTAGCTTAGTGAATTCTACCTCGGGACTTCGGGTTTCCAATTTTCTAGGTTTGTTTTGTTTATTTTGATGTTTTAGCTACACCGAGGCCCCGGGAACGCGAGTTCTCGAGGTGAGTTTTGCAGTGTTAAGTTTCTATGAAGTATGTGGTCTAATCCAACTTGTTTTCCCTCGTAGGCTAATAGTGTTTCATGGAATCTTCTCGCAAAGCAAAGGATCTTAAGAAGCTTCCAATCACCATGAAGTACAAATATCAAGGGTGAACATATGTCTCAAAGTTGGAAGATGTAATTTGATGGGTGATAGACATCGAGATCGGGCATATTGAGCTCAAGGATATTGAAAAACAATTGTAGAAGCTTGGGTTAAGTGTAGAATAAAGGTAGATTAAAAGATCCAGCCTAGTAGAGGCAACCATCTTCCCACAGTCGGTGCAAGCACTTGAGTTTAACATGCAATTGGCACACTTCTACAACCTCAACATTAGGCAATGTGTCAATGCAGATAGAAAAGTGATGATTGATTTGTCCCCTAACATGTTGGCACTAGTTTTCTAGATTCCTACCAGAAAGGAGGTATTAGTGGAGGGAGAAGGAGATAGAGAAAGGGAATGAAAACAAAACATGAACCAATGTAAAAAGAGAATGAATGAAGAATGACTCAAAGAAGAAATGAAAACGGGTTTAAAGGCGAATGAGGTTTTGAGGCAGGATTTCAAAGAGCCATAAAGAGACCTAATAATAATGCTTAGCAAGGCCTTTGGTAAACATGTCTGTTGACATTTCCAACTATGGATGTTTTCATTCATGCTAACAATTTTGGACGGGCGACAATACTGTGATTTGGCCCAAATTTTGTTAGATAACATAAGGGACCGGTCGAAGGAGGTACACACCACAAAGAAATTTTTATTCACATCTTATGTCGTTTGGCTGGCAGCCAGATCTGGTCAATTTCCAGGGCTGCAGAATAAGGGCACATTTGGAGAAGAAGAAGGACAAAATGCAATATGGGAATACTATACCCAGTTGCCGCTAAAAGAGGCTCAACCGCACTATAAAGGAATAAAGGATGCATTTTTGTTTCCTATTATTATAATACTAACAAGGGATACCGGATTTAGGCTTAGCAAGGAAGCTATGGAGTTAGTAAAAAAATGGGGTTGCTGGTTCATACAGAACTCTTGATCTACTTATCTAGGGGTGAGTGGGTTCATTGGAGAACCATTTTGTTTGCCCAGGTATTGTACATATAGGATAATTTTGTTGCAATACGCAAGACAAATGGTACATTTGCAAAACTTATTGTCCCCAAGGCATAAGATGGGGGTCACAGGTGAATATTTCCCTTTAAATTCATCATTATTTTCATGTCGAAAGATTCATATGGCCAAGGCTGTAGAGCAAGAATTACAAGAATTACAATTGAAGCCTTTAAATTATGCTAGGAAATTTTATGATCAATACAATAAATTAAAAGGATTGATGCCTAAAGTGTATGAAGGACATCAACCTGCCCGGGAGGATTTTTGGGCTAACCTCTAGGATAGTTTTGAGGCAAGGGAGAAATACTATCATCACCTCAATGTTCTTCAAATAAGGGATTTTGGTATTGAAACCAATCTACCCAAGCAATTATATGATGATGGTATTTTGTTGGATCCTATGTACAAAGAAACAAGAATAGATAAAAGGTCGCTCCCCCAATTCAGATGGTCGCAACAAGAAGTTGTAGATATTGATACCATCTCTCAGCAGGTAATAGATAGAACTAAGAAGTGGTTAAGTCCAAGGATTAAACCAGCTGCCTCCAAAGGGAAACAAAAGAATATCCTGATTGACAATCCTCAATTGAGGATACACAAGGAGGACAAGGCCAGAGTCGAGGAAGAATACATCCACAGACCCGAAGGAAGAAGCTGGAACTCCTTTAACCATGGAAGAGCTAAAACAAAAGTTGAATGAGAAAATGAAAGAAGTCAAATACTTGGCAAAACATGTGAGTTTGGGGATTATTGCTGACCTAGGGGCCACACCACAAGCAGAAATTCATCATGTCAGGCCTGATATTGAAGGTGTTGCATCTATGACAGAGCAACCTGCTCCAAAGGCTCAATCTTCCAGTGCCACCACCACCACCACTATCACGGCTACCACCACTCCTACTACCATTGCCACTACTTTTGCAACAATGACTCTCGCCACCACATTAACTGCATCTGTTGCACCAACTGTGACAACAATGCCTCCACCCTTGGTTACAACAATGATCACCACACCTTTAGTTGTTTCACAGATTCTCATGCCTACAATGACTCCCACAAAGGAGACAATGATTATTCATAATATGGAGTCAGATTTGGATCAGGAGGAGGCAAAACCAACACCGAAGAAGGAAGAACCCAAGAAGACAAAAAAAAATAACTCCTTCTAGTGCAGAGAAATGAAGGGGGACCATTGTACAAAAGGTTTCAGAACTTACTCAGGTAACTCCCATGGACACAGACGATCAGGGTCTGCAGTAGCAACAACAAGGTGAAGAGGGGGAAATGGGACCGACAGAGGATGAAGAGCCTGATGAAAGACTTGTTCTCACTCCACAGGATGTGGAAAACTTGTTGAAAGACATTGCAGGTGGAGAAATAGAGCAACAAAGTCAAGAGTCGGCCAAAGATTTCAACGAGCAAGGGAGTGGGAGATTGGAAGAATACCAACAACAACTTGATGTTGATAATACTCTATAGGCATATTTGGCTCAATAGATGCCTTCACAACAACGACCCACCATACATGTCCCTCCCACCCAAGAAAAGACCCAAACTCCTCCTAATACACATGATGTAGAACAAAAACAACAACAGGAGGAGGAACCATCAAAAGAAGCTGGGAGAGTAACGACACAAATAACCACCCAGGGAGGAGATACAGATGAAGGAACACCATAATGGTTAACCTTCACTTTCAATAAAAAATAAAAGGTGGTGTTGACCAAACTCTCATTGCAACAATCTATTACAGAGGAGCCAAAGAAAGCAAAGAAGGCCAAAGCGATTCATCATTTATCTAGAATTGGCCTCGGTGAAGTAATTGCCAACATCGCATCCCCTGTGAAGGCTGAAGGGGAAGGTCCTTCTACATACCAAGTATCACAATTAGGCTAGGGAAGCAAACTAAGTGGGGGGAGCTCGATATTCTCGAATTTGCTACTAGCACAGTCAGAAGCGGGATGGAGAAGGAGCAAAACTACTAGCAGCAAGTGAAGGTGCAGTTAGAGCAATATAAGCAGTTGCTCGTGGAAAAGGCAAAGCCTCTGGATTCAAGGGTAGATGACACATTGCCATCCACATCATCACTCCCAGAAGGCGATGTAAGAGCCTTTATTGAAATAAGGAAAGTAGTTGCCACTACAAAATCATGGGCCAGGGAGAATATCTCAAAGGTAAAATTGTCTCTACAACATACAACCGGGATTTATGAAAGATTCCTCAAAACAAGAAAAGCAAGAGGGGACTCCTCAACAAATTAGGAAGTGAGAATTAGAGACTTCACCAAGCAATGTAGAAATTTGAATAAAATATTGGCCTTGGGTGAAGAAGTGTGTAGAAATGAGGATTTGCTGGGAGGTGATGATTTTGATAGTTTATGGTCCTATATTTTTGTAATAGAATTTAAAGTAGAGGTGCTTGATTAGTGTAGATCGAATATTTTGGAGGCACATGCTCCCCTTTTGAAGTCAATAGGTAAATATGGGAATTTTTTAAAGAATCTGCTAAGCACATATGGTCATGACATTTTGAGGGATGGTCGCTTGAAGGAAGGTGTAGTGCTAGATTAATGGGACCAGTAAGCGACTCATCATTTTGCACTTGCCACCGAGTTTAATACGAGGTTGATGGATAGGTATTTATTTTTTACTTCTCAGAGTATACATGCAAAGGGGGTGATTGATAAGTTTGACGACAAGTGGGAGCAGGCAAAGCGAATTTTGAAGAAGTCTAAGTTCTAGATTTCACATGTTGTTGATCCTCCTGAAGACACAGTTGCATGTTTTATCAACAAGTATAAAAGCTATAAAAGGAGTAGAGGATGAACATATGGTTATTGCACATGCAATTTTGACTGTTTTTTGAAGATATTTTTTATTACCACAAAAGCTGAGAGTTCAACTGCTGCACCACGCCGACTTCAATTTTTGGGCAAAATTTTGCATGCCCGTGATGGCCAATTTCAGGAATGCACGTTTCGTAGTGATAACTAATTGTTAGTTTCACTGGAGTTTAAGGTAGAGACTTGCATGTCAACTGCAACTCCTTGTTTTTGTAACATTTAGTTTGGATAGCTTTTAGTTCCTAGAATTTAGGACTTGAAACTCTATAAATTAGAGATTTTGATTCATTGTAAGGGTCAGCAAATTAATGATTTGAGGTTTAATTTAGAGATTCTTTTAGAGATTTTTGTGCAGATTTTTATGAGTTTAAAATATTTTGTGATACTCTTTGAAGTTTAATAAAAAAAGCAACTTGTGGATTACCTGATCTACTTGTGTGTTCTATATGGTTATGTTCTTCGTTATCTGGTAACTTCTATTATTTGAATCGCAACTAGTTCCTTTGGATGATTTGTTATTTTATGAATCATATTGTGCATGTAAATGGTATATGAGGATTAAATTGATAGGGTGATTATTGGTTTGATGATATTCATTTTCGTTGATATGTGAAGTTGTCTGACTTTATATATTTTTTGGAGTTCATCATTTGAATACTGATTTAGTATTATTGATAATATTGGGTTATGAAATTCTAATTGTGTGGATCATTTAGTTGTTATTCTATTAATTTCATTGTTATTTCCTTGTTCCCCTAATCTATCTTTTGTTGTTTATTTTTGAGAGAATCTAAATCAGAAAATACAATAAAAATATAGGTAATTCGAAGTTGTTCCAACTAGCAAGCCCCTTGACAGGTACAATCACATCAACCATTGAGCTGCCCATCAATTTTTTTTATTTTATTTTATTTTTGGTAGGTAATAGGCCGAAGCCACAGTATTTTGAATTATTATTATTATTATTATTTATTATTATTATTATTATTATTATTATTATTATTATTATTATTATTATTATTATTATTATTATTATGTTTGATTAGATTGACCCTAGACCTTCCCCATTTTTACTGAAGGCCAAGAGTCATGGCTTAGAATTCATTTTAGATGTCCCTATTGGGAATTGAACTTGGGTCTCCACAGTGAGAACCCAGTGTTTTAACCAGTTAAGCTCAACCCCTTGGACTATATATATCAATTATTATTATTATTAATTAATATAATAATTACCAAAGAATGATTATTTGAAATTTATTTATTTATTATATATTATCATTTAATTAATATTTATTAATGTTTATTACTAGAAATATCTTGAAATATTCAAATAAAAATAAATTAATATTATGTGATAAACATATAATTTATATATTCAATTATAAATAATAATACAATTAAAATGCAAAAGAGTGGACAATGACTAGTAAGAATCACTAAATCTAATACAACGATCGAGGAGAATAGTCTAATAAAGGTATTGGGTAACAACCTATTTAGACATCGCGTATATACTATGATTCTAATAAGACTCCTAAAGGATCAAAATAAACTATATCATGAACCACAAATCATTTGGTAAAGCATGTGATTTGTGAGAAGATAATGTGTTTGTTATGTGGCATAAGGGAAGGTGAAATATGAAAAAGAAGTTCTATACACCTGACAACATAGAGTTTCCAACGTAGCCTACCGACAAGAAGGGCTATGTAAGAATAGGGTCTGAAGCTGCAAATTAGTTTCTAAAGCCTTCGTATAGGTGGACTCTCCTTCATTTTAATTATATGAGACATCAATGATATAGGCAGCGACTATGATATTACCATTAAGAAGGCACGATAGCGTTTAGCTAAGGCAGCAATCTAGTCAACGTCAACAAGGAAAGAACAATGATATGAACTTAGTTAGCTTAACGTATTTAATATACTGATTTCACAGAAGACAACAAATAATGTTGATGGCTAATACAAAAATGATTAGTTAAGAAAGATGATACTGTATAACCACTAAACGTTAATAAGAGAGAATATAAGAACAAGGACGACGATTATGATTGTTATCGTTGGGTTATGAAGAAGACATAAATTATAACAAAAGGGAGCAGTTACCATAATGAAGAGGTGGGCTCAATATAAAAAGAAAAGGACATTGATTTGAAGGGTATAATTTATAGATAAATTGATTCTATGTTATGAGGTGCAATTAACATATAATTAAAAAGGCGATCATGAATAGACATTGGATATGTCTTTAGGACGCAACCTATCATTTCGTTTACAAGATATAAATAGGAAATCAATCTTTCTCAATCCAGGAGGGGGAGATGAAAAAGGATTGTGAATCAAGAGCAGATTGAAAAGGGGATAATGACAGTAAACATCCTTGTTCTTGATGGTATTTACGATGATGTGCTTAATATGAGTCCTTGATATTGTTTTTATGCAGAACTTAATAATAAAACTAATATAGACTGCAATATGTATGATAGCCATTCTTAATTTTGTATACAGTGGCAGAACATGTCAGATCTGCTCTTATAGCCACTAAATATAATTAGTGCTTTTAGGTAGTGGTAGCATTAATAATTTATATAATATGTTACTAGCTAACACATAAATTATTGGTGATATTGTTTAATTCATTTACATATTTATGTATATATATATACTCAAATTAGAATAAGGAATAATATAAGGGTTATAAATATAAATATTAATATAATAATTATAATTAATATAATATCTTATAGAAACTGCTTTGCAATAATACATAATAATTTATGTATCTAGTATTTAATAAATATGCAAATGACATATAAATGAATCAGAATAAGATTAATTATCTAGTATGATAAATTAGCAAGTACTTGATAGACTAAAGAGAAATAGAATATCATATATTTGAATAATGTTAAGGTAGACTTGGCTCTTAATCAAGTTGTTTAAGTCATAAGTACGTTGAAATAGATTAATTATAGGTTAAATAGACCAAACCCTAGTAGGGGACATTACACACCGTCAAGACCCAACTATAGAGACCTTGAAGTAGTTAGTTTCCCAAAACTTACTGCTTTTCAGGAGAGGTGGTGAGTGTTCACATAAACTATCTGACTGTTGGTGAGTGTGTCAAAACACCTGTCAATAGTACCCTTCTATAAAATCTATCATGTAATGAACACCAAAACCTCATACGTTGTTCTTCCTGATTTATCATTATAGGAGATAATCTATATCATCGAGGCTATCATGACATCCTCACTAGATGTTTAGATACAAATGAGGCTAATCTTGCAATGAAGTAAGTGCATGTCAGATCTTGTGGCACTTATATGAGCGAATATGTCTTAGCTAAATAGCTCTTGCAAGTGGGATACTACTGGACCACTATGGACATGACTGTTGTGAGTTTGTCAAAAAGTGTGTGCCCTATCAATGAAATGGAGATTTGATTCATGTTCCAACACAATATTTGCAACTCATTGTTGTGCCCTTTCCTTTCTCTATGTGGGGCCTTAACCTAGTTGGTAAGATCCATCCCCCCTCTCTGATGGCCATAAATTCATCATTGCCATTATTGAATACTTTACTAAATAGGTTCAAGACACCTCCCTTACCCTTACCATTGACATCCAAGTTTCCAAGTTCATCCTCTACCATATCATATGTCTCTATGGAGTCCCATCCACCCTCATCGTCGATAATGTTACCCCCTTTGAGAACCAACATATGTGCAACCTTTGTACCGCATTCCATATCCAGCATTGTTGGTCCACATTGTATTGCCTGCAAGGTAATGGTCAAGCTGAGGCAACCAACAAAACACTTTTGCATATCCTTAAAAAGGTTGTTAATGAAACCGGTCATGACCGACACCTTCATCTTAATCCTATCCTTTTGGCTTATCACACCAATGTTCGTGCCACAACCAGTGTCACTCCATGTTCATTTGTTTATGATGTCAAAGTCATCTTACCAATCAAGGTTGAATAGCCATCTTTGTAGATATCCTTGAAAGACTTCATTTCCAATAAAGATTACCTTTTGGCAAGACTTGGTCAGTTGGATCTTCTTGATGAGTGACGTCAAATGGACTATTATTAGCTCCATATCTATCAAATTAGGCTTGAGAAGTAGTATCAAAAGAAGGTTCACCCTCATGACTTTGAGGTGGGTGACTTGGTACTTAGAGAGAAAACTATAACTCAGAAGGATCAAGAAACAAAAGAAAAATTTGAGCTTAACATGATTGGTCTATATGTGGTCATCGCTAAGTATGGTTCAGGAGCATATCACTTGTCTACTTTGGAAGGGGAACCTCTCCATGGTCCCCTCAAAAATTTACATCTCAAAAGGTTCTATGCCTAATCTATGGCAGTACACCCCACTTTTCAAAAATGAAAAAATGAAAAAATTCAAAGTACAAAAAAATCATAAAAATGAAAAAAATACAAAAAATTAGAAAAATGAAAAAATACAAAAAAAAAATCAGAAAAATGAAAAATGATAATTTTTTTTGGCAAAATAGTAAAGAAAAACAAATCATCATATGGTGAAGAATGCTTCATGTGGCGCCTTGGAAAAGTACATGTGATGAAAACCTAGCAACAAGAACCATCTGTAAATAGTAGTTCCATTATCCCTCACATCCGTGTTCTACTTTCTTGCTTGGTATCAATAGTTATTCAGCTTCGCTATCCTCCATCAACATTCATGTCATTCCCTTCAATTGCACCTCTCCTTCTCATCGCCTATCTTGTGCTTACCATGTTTTAATGTTCGATAAGGATATGTATGTGGTTGTCGTTTGTACATAAGTGGTATCGGTGTTGGGTCTTTGTATATACATTAGTCTAGTTTTGTACATCCTTGGTGTGCTTAGCGGTTGCCATATTGGTTGTATACATGTGTCAGTCATGTGTTTTAAAGATCCTATCCCTTCAGGGAGTTCTTCAAAAATCAACCTAGAGCATCTTTGTCATCTTAAGGATCCATGCATATTGTGAGACATGGACCAGCTCTGATACCATGTGAGATTTTGCCAAGATCAAGAGGCAATGGAAAGAACAAATAAGAGAGACAAAATAAATGATAGGAATAAACTGTATTCTATCAAGATGAAAATACTGATCAACTGGATCATCAAGCGTTACATACAATGAATATGAGCCTGCTTATATAGGCAAGGCTGTATGGATATGTGAGCACACAAACATGACATGTGGCTCAATAAGAAACAAGGGTAGGTAGGAAATAGGTGTGGGTAGATAGGAGAAACAATATAATATTCCACATGAGGTGGATCACCCACTGAATGTGGAGTGTAACAACAAGATCACACCATAAAAGGTGGAAATTCTCCTACACACGCTATCCCTATGTGGCACAAACACCCAAGTGTCTCATACCCAAACTACTATGTAATGCATTTCCTAAGTAAACTTAAGTAAGGTGTAATAATATCCATGATGAATAATTATTTACACCAACACCCCCCCTTAAGTGCAACTTAGGGGAATGCACTAAAGTCTACAGTGCATCTAAGAAATGCAAGATGGGTCCCGACTATGAGGCCATGTTAGGTACCCATGTACAAATGCAAATGCATAAAACCAATGTAAGGAAATCTCTCACAAAGTGGGGAAAGAGAGAAAAACCCAATGGGAAAAAACCCTCCCCCAAAAGAGAGATGAAAACTAGATACAAAGAACTCTCATAGAAGTATGTGAAGGACAAAACCCCATGTGAGGAAAAAGTTCCCCCCATATGAGAGAAGAAGAAGAGAGACTAGGAAGCCCTCCCTCAATGTGGAATCTGCACCAATGATAGAAGCTCGAAGATGAATGAAGAAACTGCTCCATGAACGTCGAACAACATTCCTCCCCTTAGGAAGAAACAAAACCAAAGGTGTATCCATGAAGTCTCCCCAACCATGAAGGGAAGATGAAGCAAAAATACTCATGATGAAAGGAATCTCTGAAAACTGCTCAAGTGTCCCCATGTCGATGTTGAAAAGTACCCCCTCCAAAGGTGGTAAACTGTGCCACACTGTTGAAAAAGGCACTTCAAGATCCAATGGAGATGAATGTAGAACAATATCCAAAGACTCATATGTCTCCTCAAAAGATAAATAGACCTCCTCCAAGTGTTGTACAAAAGTATCCACAATCATGTCAACCTCTAAAGATTGATCATGTAGAGAATGCACAAGAGGGTCAGAGTGATCCCTCACAACAATCAAAGAAGGATCATCTTCATCAAAGAGAAGATGAATGTCATCAATGGTATCTCCCAAATCTACAATGTAGGAGTCCACAAACAAACCTGCAATAGAAAACTCCAAAATACACAACCCCAAATAGCATCAAATTTCTCTCAATTAGCAAACCAATGGCACTCTAATGGCTCTGATACCATGTGAGACATGGACCAGCTTTGATACCATGTGAGATTTTTCCAAGATCAAGAGGCAATGGAAAGCACAAATAAGAGAGACAAAATAAATGATAGGAATAAACTGTATTCTATCAAGATGAAAATACTGATCAACTGGATCATCAAGCGTTACATACAATGAATATGAGCTTGCTTATATAGGAAAAGCTATATGGATATGTGAGCACACAAACATGACATGTGGCTCAATAAGAAACAAGGGTAGGTAGGAAATAGGTGTGGGTAGATAGGAGAAACAATATAATATTCCATATGAGGTGGATCACCCACTGAATGTGGAGTGTAACAACAAGATCACACCATAAAAGGTGGAGATTCTCCTACACACACTATCCCAATGTGGCACAAACACCCAAGTGTCTCATACCCAAACTAATATGTAATGCATTTCCTAAGTAAACTTAAGTAAGGTGTAATAATATCCATGATGAATAATTATTTACACCAACACATATTTTATCTTTAAGTCTTGTCTATCCAATGATCCATTTTCACAATATGTATCCTTCCTCAAGTCAAACAACATCTCATCTAGTCCGTCAATTTCCCTTTTGGCAAAAGGTGGTTGGGGCACTTGTCTTGGAATTGATTCTTTTTTTTTTCTTTTGAGCTTAGTTGTTTTATCTCCTCACAGTCACCACAATCTTTTATATCATGGTGCGCTATGAATGATGAAACTAGGGGCATGATCTTTTTCCCTTTTTTTTTTTTTGTGTGTGTGTGTGTTGTCTTGATGTGTTCCATGTTGTTCCCCCATGATGTATCTACTATCTCATGTTACACTTGGGCATATCTTCTATTTGTGATTTTTCTAGCATCGATTCCTTCAAAGTTCTCTTTAACTCCATGTGATGGCTAGACTAAACTTTTTTGTTTGGTTGTTACGTTAGTCCACGCATTGGCTACAAAATCACCTTGGATCCTCATACCTCGGCACCTCATATACAATGCTAAATCAAAATAAGTGCCCACTACATGGAAACCCATTTTGAAGGGCTCTCAAGCTCTATGATAATTTTTTACCTATCATTCGTTGTATTTTATTCATTTAATTATTTTCTCTTAATCAAGCATGATTGGGAATGTGCACATATTCTTTTGTCTCCCCGTGGGTAGTGTCTTCAATGGGTGATCCTTGGAGCATTTGCATTCATAATTTATGGTTGTCATGCATTTTATCCATCTACATCACATCTGTATAGATCTCATCTTACACCACATATAGGTTAGTACATTATCCATATGTCCATATATCATTGTATTCATACATATGCATCCCAACATCTAGGCCTCCATGTCCCATCCTGCATCATAGGCATCAGTAAATCATAATAATTATGCACATAGTCATCAATCACAAGCATCCACTCATAATCATTGTTGTACATTCATATGGTCATAGATGCGACCATACAACATAACAATCATACATAAGTACATCGCATCTTGCATCATAAATAGGTCAGTGCATCCCATATAGGCATAATCATATCATCACATTAATGTAAATAACCATCACATATAATCATATAGACCTCACATCCTACATGACAAACACGTTAAGCCATTACATCATATGCATCCATCCATACATACATGAATCATAAAACATAAAAATACGCATACATATGATTCACCAGACAAATCTCCATCATATATATCTCATCAAATGTCTCCAAAAAATATATATAGTCTATTAAAGGTCCATACTACACAATTTTGTACATCAAACAATAAAAAAAGTTGTATCTCATCATACAATACACATAGGAGAGTGTTTTGAGGGTCACTTGGTTGGGCTCTATCTTGTCCCTCGCCCCAATGTTTAGTGGGTCCTTGTCACTGTCCTCCACTTGTGGTAGAGGAGCACCTAGGGGTTCATTGAGACCTATTGGGGTCTTTTCCTAGTTGGGTGTGATTTCAAGTATTTTGAGTATGTAATAAGGTCATGTAGACCATTTCACATTGTTTTATCCATGTTTATAAGGCCTTGGTGTCACTTGAGCAATTGTAATCAATCAGGACCTAGTTGGTCAACTCATGGTCAAATGTAACACCTAAGTGTGAAAGTGGGTGGGATAAATGTAATTGATGCTTGTAAGCCATATGTGGCTTATGTGTGATGGTTTTTATTTATCTAGGAAGGTTTGATGGGTTGGAGTCAAAAGTTGTAAAAGTTGCAAAACGTTGCATGAGCAACTTTTGCAAATTTTATCGTTAAGTTGCAAAGAGCATTGGTTCAATGGCTAACTGATTTGGAAATCAGTTATAATCATTTTAATGGTTGTAATAGGCCTATATATTCCTCTCTCAAACTGAGACAAGGTTGTTTGATGTAATGTTTGGTGATTGCCAATAAGAATTATGAGTTTTGCACTGTAATTTCATGGCTTTTATTGTAATAGTTTATTTTGTACGGATAGGAGATTCTCTGACTTGGCATGGTTATATGGGCATGTGAATAACCTTTCATTTAATCCAGGTTAGACCTTATTTCATCTAGTACAATGAAAGTTATTGTATTTTTTGTGACTAGTGGTCTGAAAGCCTTCCCACCTAGGGCTTTGGCACAAATATGCCCATAACTCCACACTCCATCAATGATAGATGATGAAAGTTGGTTAAAGTATGGGGTTAGGGGTCTGGTTTGACATTTTGGTGGTGGCAAAGCGAGCAAGGACATTGGCCAATTAGGAGAGACAATAATCAGTCTGGCATCCCTATGTGACAGACTTTGTAAGAGTGTTTTGACTGCTAAATTGAGAATGCGAGAGAGTTTTAAGAGGTTTAGACATTGAATGAAGTTGGATCGTGTGGTTTGGATATTGGACATAAGTACTGAGTGTGGTGGTTGGGTTGGGTGAAGAGTTTTGAGAACACTTACTTTACAAATTTAACCTAATTGGGGTATTAGGTCTAAGTGACTATTGGGGGTTGACAACAGTAGCCCAAAGTATCATATAGTGGTTTTGGTATATGTTTTAGAATGTCAAAAAGGGGTCTATAAAAGTGGTAAGGTCTGTGTCAGAAACCAAGAGATTTTGAGTTTCAACCATTCTCACCCAGGGAAGGGCTACTAGGCCTAGAAGGCTATATTGCAGTCTATTTGAAACAAGGGTTGGAGACCAAGTTTAGTGTCGCAAATTGGTTTGTTGATGTTGTCTTGTGAAATTATTGAAGACTCTGAACCACTAGTTCATTGTTCTCATGAAATGCTCATATGTGTCCATGATGTATGTATTAAGTTTTGAGAACATGGTTGTCTTATTGTAGGATTGAGTGGTTGCAAGGGAGTTGTAGAGTGTTTGGATGACAAAAGTGCTTAAGGACACCAAGATTTGGGTGTATATATGTCTTAGAGGAGTCCATACCTTGTGGTTGGGAAACCTTGTGTTAGGAGGTGAGTGAAGGCTTGAATCCTTGGTTTGCATTGATTGGCAATAATCCTTGGGAGCTCTGCATCACATCGGTATCAGATCTGATTCTGATCAAGTGAAGAGAAGAACTTAGTGTAAGTTGGAATGTGGAAGTAAGGGAGAGGCTGACACCATGCTCCAAAGGGAATGACTATAGAAGTGGCCATGAAGTTTCAAGGTTTAGAAGAAGAATTGGCAGCCATCAAAGCTAGGGGAGAGAAGAAGAAAGGAAAGAGAATAGTTGGAGATGACATTGAGGAAGAAGGGGGGGATGAAGATGAGAACCCTCCAGAGGAGAGTTAGGTGTCAGAGTTACCTGCAGAGGATAGAAGGTTTGTGGAATGTTCAATTCTTTTGATGTGAAGATGAAGATCCCTGTCTATGGTGGCAAGATGGATTCAGAAGAATTACTTGAGTGGGTTGATGGACTCAATAACTATTTTGAATATAAAGAGATGCATGAGGGAGAAAGGTGAAGTTTGCAAAGACAAAACTAAAAGGTTCTGCCCTGATTTGGTGGAACTACACCTAAGGAGAAAGTGTGAAGTCAAGAAAACCCATGATTAATTCATGGGAAAGAATGATGAAGATGATCAAGGATAAATTCCTACTTGCAGATCATGAAGTGCAGGTGTACAAAAGGGTGCAAAATTTGAAACAAAAGGAATTGGATGTGGCTTCCTACACTGAGGATTTTCACAAACTCACTCTTAGATGTGGATATGTGGAGAATGAGAAATAAAAGGTGGCTAGCTACCTTAATGGGCTTAAGTTCACCATCCAAGATGAGATCAACTTGATGATATCGAGGATAGTAGATTAATGCTTCCAAGTGGCTTTCAGGGTAGAGGAGAAATTGAAGAGGAAAGGTGAGCAATATGGAAGGGGTAAAGGATGAAGGAACTTCAGAGGTAGAGGCATCTTTGGAGGAAGAAATCAATTTGAAAAGTCACAAGGAGAGTCTAACCACAATGAACAAAGTGGGGAATCAAGAAGTAGATGGAGTTTTAGAGGGAGAAGCCCCAATGGTAGAGGGAGATTTGGTGGATCAGGAAGAGGATCCAACACCCTCACTGACAGATTCTACAATCGCAATCAAGTAGGACATTGTTACTATGTCATTTATTCCTCATGATAAGAGCGAGTCATCCTATAAAATTTTCAGTCAAAGTCCTAATCTTTCTTGTGACACCTCGGTTCAAGTCCTTAGTACGTCTGTAAATCCTTCTTCAATCATAAAAGTCAAGTTTAGGTAATTGGTTGAACTCTGTGAACACGTTGAACCATCTTGAACTGGGTTCAACAGGTTCATTTAGGTTCCATAGGTTCATAGGTGTTCAGGGAGGTTTTCCATACTAATATTTTCTTTAAGTGTCTTGTAGCGGCTCTCTAAAGTTTCTTGTTCGGTGATTTGTTACTTTATTTCTCTCTGGGTTTTGAACTCATTGAACCAAGTTCAAGAGGTTCAAATGTGTTCAACATGTTCAAAATAGCACAAGTGGTCAGCAGCTTGATATAATTAATTTTCTCAGCAAGATTTTCCTTGACCGCGACGTACATCTTGAACTACTTGAACGCTAATGAAGTCTGTTCAGGATGTTCATATGTGTTCGAAGTTGGTGGGTCCCGTGGGTTTTAATGATTTGATGGTGCATTCATTGCCAAATATGAGGAAGAAGAACCATGTCTTAAGTGATGTCAGTCCTTGGTTTTTTGAAGTAAGTAATCATTTCAGGAACTGGCGGTTACTTCAAAAACGCCGCCACGCATTCAATGCATGCGTGCGATGTCTAATCCACAAACTCAACACACTCAGACTGAAAATTGGAATTATTGCATTCAATGTTTCTGTATCATTGCCTTCACTAATAAGGTATGAAGGATTGTTAGTGCTCTGCATTTGTTCCTCGCTGCTGCGTTTTTGTTTTTCCTGGATAGGAGTCTTGTTTGCTGCTAGTCGTCATCTGGTTGTTCGATTGTGAAGATGAGTCTTTTTCTTGTTCTCTCTAGTGGTTTTTGCTTGCATTTTCTCTCTTACAGAAATTTTTGCTGCAACCAGTTTAGGCTTATTGTTTTAAATTATGAAGTCCACACTACATTTGTTTGGGAACATTTTTAGCCTGGCATCCACTGAACCCATAGTTAGTGATACTGACCTAAAAGGGGAAAACCTTGAGGTGCTGAAAGAGAGGGTGTTCAAGGGAATTGACAAGTCTTTTGGTGTGGAGATTTTGAGTAGCAGTCTCATAGAAGCCGCAACTTTTCCCCCAGCCATTCCTTGCCCGGAATTGATTCGGGAATGTATTGCTAAATACGACCTAGTATCTGAAACCATTAGGAGAGACAATGGTGAAACCCTTCTTGCCATAAATCGTGAAGTGATTTCCTCAATCTTCAAGATACCTGATTACCAGTTCTCCAACTTTTCCCCTGCTCATTCAATCACCGAGTTCAATGTAGACATAACCGGACACCGTAACAATGTAGCAAAATTTTGGTTGAAGGTTCCTTAAAGAGGTAGTTCCAGGTTACCCAAGAATCCTAATAAGAATCACATGTTGCCTCACATTCATGACATAATGCTTTTTTTGCACCGAGCCAGAGGATCCGCTGAAGCTTATAGCTTCAACGACTGGATTTATTGCTATGTGCAACTGGTTTTAGAAGGAAAGCAATATTTGGATTAGGTTGAATTGATTGTTGATTCAATGAGAGAACAACTGAGTATGGCTAAACAGTTCAAACAGAACTTCTTTATGTCTTCATATCTCTTGTATTGTTTGGCTTGTGTTAAGGAGTTGGTTGGAATACCGAAACAACTCACTGAGGAGGATGTTCCCGTATATGAGTTCTATCCCATGCTGCAAAAGGATAAAGCCTTACAGGATTTCAGAAGGGTGCATAATGCTTTTCTGGGTGATTTGTATCATGAATTGAAGAATATGAAAGCCAAAAGAATCTCCGAAGATGCACAGACTTTGATAAAGAGGTTTGGTAGTTTTTATATCCAGTTTCCACGCTTCTGTTACATATGGGTAGGCGGCTTTGAAGAGGAGCCCTTCAAGCTCCCTCACTTCTATTCAGATTGCTTTGTTCTGGCGGAGATATGCAGACAACTAACCTCTGTAATCAAAAAGGCACAACCCAGGGACAAATGGGAGGGTCATTTTCCCATCCAATTGGGCATGTTGTCCTGTAGTTCGATGTCTAACGCTTTGAGTATTGGAGCAGATCTCAAGAATTTCAATTTTTCCCTGTATCCTGAAAGGAAAGGTTTTGATAATAAGGGATTTTCCTGAAGTCTTGGTCTAATGCCATACCTCCCAATGCCACAGTTAGAGGATTTCTGGGAATATTGTACAAATGAACTCGAGGTATTCAAAAGGGGAAACATGAGATTGGTGTTACAACAAGTTATTTCATTGCAGATAAAGTTGGATACTAAGGGGCTCGAAGAGGACTATCTAGAGCTATTTGAACTAGGGTACTTAGCCCGTGCAGAAGATGAAATGCATCCAATTGACTGGGATGAGGAAGAGAAAGATGATATACAATTAAGGACCAAAGGAGTTTTGGAAAGGATTGCGGTGTGGGTGCCCAATAAGAAAGCAACGAAATTAGGCGTTAAGTCTAACTCTACGAGAAGTAATAAGGATCCTCTACCTTCACCAAAGTGTCTTTCTAACAATGCTTCTATGCCTATTCGTGCAGGTAAGGATAACAAGCCGCCCCAGCTTAGACATAGGTCTAATTCAGCTTTGGATTTTTGTACTCCTCGGCATACCCGGTCCCGAAGTGCCGCTCAAAGAAAGATGGATCAGACAAAGGATACAGGGGTGAAAGATACCATTCTTGATGCCCATATATTTGAAATTGAAGACTTTGATGGCGATGTTGCTAGTGCCCTGGATTCTCATATGGTGACTGTGGCTATGACACCACTTTCCAAAATGATCGAAGGAACCACTAGTTCTAGTGCAACTCCTAAGTGGTTGACCACCTCGGTGAACAAAAAGTGGAGTTTTCTTCCCGTGACTATTCTGATTCAGGAAATGGTCATTAAGTACATAGAGAAGAATCCAAAGCGGAAAACGTTCAAGATTGCCGCTTGACTGGACAATGATGAGGGAACTAGAAAATGGGTTGCTGAAATCACCTCGTACAAACCCAAGGACGAAAACAAAGAGGCTAGCCCTGATGATTTCGAGATCACAAAGGTGGAATTGGGAAACATGAGTAGAGACATAGACAATCATTTCTTCCAGGTATTGGCAAAGAAAATGCTCACCAGGTCGGAGAAGGATGGGCGAGAAAAGAGAGAACTAAAGCGACACATAAATGTTCTGGCCCAGTTCATCGATAGTATTGATTGCCTTGGGGCACTCCCAATATCTCATGCTACAGAGAACTTCGACCCAACTTCGTCGGAAAATAAAAAGCTAATGAGCCAAGTTCAACGAGCCAAGAGTATTGCTGAAGCCATGGAGAAATGGATTGAGGGAATAATCAAGGATGATGAGAAGTACATCGCCAACTCCCAGAGGCTATGCAATGAGATACAGAGTCTTATTGCCAAGGTTCAAAATCAACTAGTGCTATGGGAGAAGGAGGAGCACAAATGGCAGAATATCTTGCCCTTGTTTGCCAAAATAGAAGAATATGGAGTTACCAGGTTTTTTACGGAACACTCAATCAAGCTGGCGGCGGATGAATGTCAGCTTTTTGTGCTGAAGAAAACCATAATGTGGTGAGTGCTTACCTTCAAGTCTGTGATCACCGATGCTAAGACCTCTATTTACGAACTCTAGGATCTTCAGTGTAGCATAGTTAATGATAACAAGGTGGTTAACCCTGACCATGATTGGCAGTTGGGAATTTGCGGGTTGAACACACAAGATGCAATCAGGTCTTTTCGGATGAACATGGAGAAAATCAAGGCCAAGGGTAATTTCACTCCGAAAGATATAACAAGGGTGGCTAGGATTGAGTCTATGACTTTCATTGGAAATGATCAGCTGCTGAAACATATCGAAAAGATGGTGAAGCACCGGTGGAATAAGGAGGCGGCAAAAGCAAAGCTCAACGTGATGAAAGTTCTGAACCAATCCATTGTTCAAGAACTCACAACCGATCATGACGCCCGCGAGAGCGGAGAGGATGATGATGATGGAAAAGCGGCATAATGCATCGATTCAGGCCCGGTTCCCTTTATTTTTGTAATTTCTCATGGTTATGCAAAGACTTCGGGACATCTGTCCCAAAATACATGTTGTTGGTTTCACAACTGTTTACGGGGGAGGTCGAGTTTTCAGGGAGACCTCCCTTGTTCTAAAACTATAACTTAAGGAAAGATAGATAGAACAGGGGTTAGATTTGGTGACCAATTTTTGGTTGGTTTTGGTTTTTCCCTCTATTCTGTGTATTTTCTGTTTTATAGAAGGAAGAATCAGACTGCTAAATCTGGAATGGAAGAAGATTTATACATGTATTATCGTGCCTTTGTTGTATAAGAATAAATATATATAGAATGATCATACTGTTCTTGGGAGAAGGAAAATCTGTGGGTTTTGAATCTGTGTAGATACATGTCTTTACATATGTTTATCTAATCAAATAATAGTAAGGATCTTTCCATTGCAGAAAATTATTATTCTTCTGATATTCCTTCCTTTGAGTGTTTGTTTTCTTTTAGAGAAGATTCGTGTTTGAGGATAGATTTGGTTTCTTAAATCTATTCATTCTTTATTAAACTTGTGGAAATGGTGTACTGAACTTTGTTTCAGTTGCTGTCATCTCTTATATTGAAAAGATAGGAAAAATTGCTTTCTCCTTTTTAGGAAACATGTGTGAAATATCGGCCTCTCATCCAAGAATGAAGTAGGCAGCATTACATGCTTTCGAGTTAAAAGCTACTATTCAAATTAACATAGTTAAAAGCATTCCTTGAAAAACTAAGATAGGGAGTTGTACCTATGAAAAATTCAGAGGGAAGTGGTTTATACAACACTTACCCAACTGTTTAGTGAAACAATTGTCCTTAAAATAAGGTGACAAAGTTCAAAATTGATCATTTTAAAAATGGACAAATCTGTTCACTAACATACATACAACCTTTAAGTGTCATGAGAAGCAAGGCTCTAGTTCACATGGAGGAGAGAGGGGAAACCAATTGGTTCAAGAGTAGGAATTTTAGAGTATCAACACACCACCTAAACCTACTGATCCAGAGTATGGAGAAAGCTCAATGATGAGGATGACTCTCTTGAAGGTACCAAGTACCAAGGAACCACCGCAAAGGAAGACCCTCTTTAGAACCTCTTGTAAATCTGGTGGGAAGGTATGTAGAGTCATAGTTGATTTAGGGTCCATAGATAATTTAGTCTCATTAGAAATGGTTGAGAAGTTAGTATTGAAGATAATTCCCCATCTTACCCCTTATAAGATGTCATGGTTGAATAGGGGTCAACAAGTACTTGTAGATGAGCAATCATGGGTATATTTCCAAATTGGAGGATATAGGGATATAATCTTATGTGATGTGATCCCAATGGATGCTTGTCACTTAATCCTAGGGCATCCATGGTAGTATGATCTCAATGCTCGACATGATGGGAAGAAGAATACCTATACCATAACAAAGAATGGTGAATGTTTTACCTTGAACCCTTTATCGGATGATGGTGTAGACAAACAAGTGGGTACTAGTGTTATGATAGTGGGGGAGAAGGAATTCTTGGATACCTTGAAGGAAGGAGGTGGTGAAGGGTTTGCCTTGGTTTTGAATCCAAAAGATGAATCATATATGCTAGAAAGAAAGGAGAAGGACACTCCTAAAGAGGTGTTGGGTTTCTTGGAGAAAAACAAGGGCGTAGTGGTTGAGGAGATACCTAAAATCTTACCCCCGATTAGAGACACAAGCCATCATAGACCTTATACCTAGTGCTACATTTCCTAACAAAGCAACATATACGATGACACCCTCTCAAAATGAGGAGATTGCAAGGTAGGTGCAGGAGTTGTTAGACAAAGGCTTGGTGAGGAAAAGCTTGATCCCATGTGCAGTTCCCACTGTCCTAGCCCAAAAGAAGGATGACAAATGGAGATTTTATATAGATTCGGGAGCAATTAATAGGATCACAATCAGATATAGGTTCCCAATGCCAAGGATTGAAGACCTAATGGATTGTTTGGGACACATGTTACTTTTCAAAGTTTGATCTCAAGAGTGGTTATCATCAAATAAGGATCAGAGAGGGAGATGAGTGGAAGACTGCTTTTAAGATCAATGAAGATCTTTATGAATGGATGGTGATGCCCTTTGGGCTATCAAATGCTCCTAGTACCTTTATGTGCTTAATGAATGAGATATTGAAGTCTTTTATTTGTAAATTTGTTGTTGTTTATCTTGATGACATACTTGTGTTTAGTAGGTCAAAAGAGGAGCACATGAAGTATTTGGATATGGTGCTAAGGAGGCTGCATGAGGAAAGGCTCATGATTAACTTGGAGAAGTGGGATTTCATGAAAGAAGAACTCATCTATCTTGAATTTGTTATCTCCAAAGGCAACTTGAAGATGGATCCCTCCAAGGTAGAAGCCATTCTCAATTGGCCAACGCCAAGGTCAGTAGGTGATGATAGAAGTTTTTATGGACTTTCTAGTTTTGTTTTTATAGGAAGTTCATAAGCAATTTTAGTCAGATCTATGCACCTATGATAGATACCATTAAAGGTGGGAGAAAATGTAAGTTTTCTTGGACCAGTGAGGTGAATAGGGGTTTTGAATACCTGAAGAAAATGGTGTCGCATGTTTTTACAATTGAGTGAGATGCTAGTAATTAGGATATAAGGGCAGTATTGAGCCAAGAAGGCAGGCCGATAGCATTCTTCTTAGAGAAGCTCAATGATACAAAAAGGAAGTATTCCTCATATGACTTAGAATTACATGGTATGGTTCAGGCTTTAAAGAAATGGAGGCACTATTTTTTGCATAGAGAATTTGTTGTTTGGATTGATAAGCATGCATTGAGTTTTCTGAATGGACAGAAAAAGCTAAACCACCGACACATGCAATGGGTAGAGTACCTTCAAGACTTTCACTATCAGGCATAAGAAAGGTCAAGCCAACAAAGTGGTTGATGCTCTTAGTAGGAGGGCACATGTAGTACAAGAAGTACAACTACAAAGCATGGGGGTTGAAGCCCTTAAGGACCTCTACAAAGATGATGTTGATTTTAAGGAGGTATATGAAGTTTATCATCAATTTTCTGATTCTTGTCATACTGAATATTTTGAATATTTGTTAGAGAATGGTTTTCTATTTAACGGGAGTCAATTGTGTGTTCCTAAGTGCTCCATGAGAGAAAATATCATCAAGGAGAAGCACAGTGGTAGTTTGGGTGGACATTTTGGTCTTGATAAGACCTTAGATCAAGTCAAAAGGTTCTACTATTGGCCTAGGTTGCAAGAAGATGTTAGAAAGTTTGTTGAGGATTGTAACATTTGTCAAAGGGCTAAGGGAACATCATCTAATGCAGGTTTATACCAACCACTCCCAATCCCTAGTAGACCATGGGAGAGTATTAGTATGGATTTTATGTTGGGTCTACCTAGGACTGAAATGGGATTTGATAGTATCTTTGTAGTAGTGGATAGGGTTAGCAATATGGCTCACTTCTTGCCATGTAAATGTACTAGTGATGCTTCCCATATAGCAAGTTTGTTCTTCAAGGAGGTTGTTCAGATTCATGGCTTACCCCTCACCATTATTAGAGATAGAGACTCCAAGTTTGTGGGACATTTTTGGAGAACCTTGTGGAGAAATCTTGGAACCAATTTCTCATTCAGTTCAGCATACCATCCTCAAATAGATGGTCAAACTGAGGTGGTGAATAGATCCTTAGGTAGCCTATTGAGGTATCTAACCAAAGAGCATGCACAACCTTGGTTCATGATCATATCATAGGTTGAGTATGCCTATAATTATTCTACAAATAGGAGTACCAGAAGAAATCCCTTTGAGATAGTATATGGTATGCATCCAAGGGGGATTTTGGAACTCAGAGATCTGACAGGGATTCAAAGAAGGAGTGCACAAGGTGAGTACTTTGCTATAACTATGAAGGACATTCATGATAGGGTAAGAGAAACTTTCCAAAAGAATGCAAATAAGTACAAAGAAAGGGCAGATGAAAAGAGGAGAGATGTACAATTTTAGGTAGGGGATGTGGTACTGGCTCATTTGAAGAAGGAAATACTTCCAAAAGGCCAACCTACCAAATTGATGATGAAGAAAATAGGACCCTGCAGGATAGTGCATAAATTTAGTCATAATGCTTAAAAAATTGAATTACCTTTGGGTCTAGCAATCTCTCCAATCTTTAATGTTTCTGATTTGTTTCCATATAAAGGTACAATGGTTGTAGGTTCTAATACAAGTATGGTAGCAAAGGAGTATGACGAATGGATTAAGGACTTGCCACCTAATCAACCCTTGAAACTGGAATGCATCTTGGACACCAAGGTAGTGAAAAGAACTAGGAGAAAGGAATACAAGGAATACCTTGTCAAATGGTGTGGCCTCCCTGATGAAGATGTCGCATGGATGAGTGAAGAAGACATCAAGAAGCATGGTACCTCCGTAGCTAACCTGGTTCCTCAATGGGCTTGAGTTTTTTTCTACCCCCGGGTGTATGGTGTGAGAGCAATTAGGGGTTCATTGAAACCTATTGGGGTATTTTCATAGCTGGGTGTGTTTTCAAGTATTTTTATTGTTTAATAAGGTCATGTAGACCATTTCACATTGTCTTATCCATGTTTGTAAGGGCTTAGTGCCACTTGAGCAATTGTAATCAATCGGGACCTAGTTAGTCAACTCAGGGTCAAATATAATACCTAAGTGTAAAAGTGGGTGGGATCAATATAATTGATGTTTTTAGGCCATATGTGGCCTATTTATGATGTTTTTTTATGTGTCTATCAAGGTTTTATAGGTTGTAGTCAAAAGTTGCAAAACGTTGCATGAGCAACTTTTGCAAATTTTGTCATCAAGTTGCAAAGAGCATTGGTTCAATGACTAACTGATTTGGAAATTAGTTATATCCATTTGAATTGTTGTAATAGGCCTATATATGCCTCTCTTAAATGGAGGTAAGGTTGGTTGATGTAATATTTGGTGATTGGCAATAAGAATTGTGAGTTTTGCATTGTAATTTCACAATTTTTGTTGTAATAGTCTATTTTATACTGAATTGTACGGACAAAGGATGCTCTAACTTGGCATGGTTGGATGGGCATATAAATAACCTTTCATTTAAACCTTGTTAGATCTTATTTGATCTAGTGCAATGAAATTTATTGTATTTTTTGTGATTGATGGTTTGAAACCATCCCCACCTAGGGTTTTGGCATAAATATGCCCATAACTCCATTCTCCGTCTACGATAGATGATGAAAGTTGGTGAAAGTATGGGGTTAGGGGTATGGTTTGAATTTTTTGTGGTTGATGAGCGAGCAAGGAAATTGGCCAATCATGAGAGACAATAATCAATTTGGCATCCCTATGTGACTGACTGTGTAAGAGTGTTTTGACTGCTAAATTGAGAATGCGAGGTAATTTTAAGAGGTTTAGACACTGAATAAAGTTGGATCATGTGGTTTGGAGATTGGACATAAGTACTAAATGTGGTGGTTGGGTTGGATGAAGAGTTTGGAGAATACTTGCTTTGCAAAAGTGACCTAATTGGCGTATTAGGTCTAGGTGACTATTGGGGGTTGACAACAATAGTCCAAAGCATCATATTGTTGTTTTGGGATATGTTTTAGATTGTCCAAAAGGGGTCTAGAAAATATTTAGGGTATATGTCAGAAACTAGGAGATTGTGAGTTGTAACAATTCTCACCCGGGGAAGGGCTATTAGGCCTAGAAGGCTAGTATTGCATTCCATGTAAAACAAGGGTTGGAGACCAAGTTTGGTGTCACAAATTGGTTTGTTGATTTTGTCTTGTGCAGGTTTTGGAGTCTCTAAACCACTACTTCATTATTCTCATGAAATGCTCATATGTTTCCATGATGTGTGTATTGAGTTTTGAGAAAAAAGGTTGTCCTATTGTGGGATTGAGTGCTTGCAAGGGAGTTGTAGAGTGTTTGGGTGACAAAAGTGCTTATGGACACCAAGAGTCAGGTGTATATATGTCCTAGAGGATTCCATACCTTGTGGTTGGTAAACCTTGTGTTAGGAGTTGAGTGAAGGCTTGAGCCCTTGGTTTGCATTGATTGGCAACAATCCTTGGGAGTTGTGCACCAACTTGTCTCTCCCTATCCTTTTGGTACCATGGTTGAAATTAAGGAGTTCCCATTGAGATGGGAGTGTGTACGGTAGCTCTCACCGTCTCTCCTATTTGAGCTTCTCATCCTCCTACTAGATCCTTCGCTCTTAGTGAAGTTACTCCATGTACCCCTTAGAGATGTTGTATACCTCTCCCTCTCCCCAGCCGATACTTCTGCCTCATACCTGGCCCTATACCATCCAACCTCATAGGCTTCTCCTCTAATTGGTACTTTATGATTGTATCTAGTTCCCCCTTTTCTTCTCCTCCAGTAGTCCTCTTGGCCTCATCTCACTCCCTTTGCTAGCGAGTGACCCTCTCCTCTGTCCTCTATCGTGCATGGTCTACGACATCCCTCACCTCTACAACTACATCCTGCTGTGTTTTCCTCTCTGCAATAACTCATACTTCAAGGATGGGAAGCCTTAAGATCTTGTAAACATCCTCTGTGGTGAGTGTGATCTCTCCAATTGGCAAGTGAAACGCCATCGTGTCACTCCTCCACCGCTCAACCAATGCAGTCACCATAGCCATGTGTGTACCCTAATGTGGGGCATCCTCGCTAGGTATCCCAAGCCAATTTCGTCTATCTACACCCACTTTGTAGCACTAAACTGATTTTCTATCCATAGTACTACAAATCTTCGCTCCCAACTCACCAACATATCCATGCTCCACTACATCTAATCTACAAGATATGTTTTCCATTTTCCTAACTAACATTTCTTCTAAGACCTTCCCTTTTTCTTCAAAGTGTCAAGCCCTCCACTTTTGGTGGAATTCCCATTGTTTCCCTTCTTTTGTGGCATTCCCACCACTTGTTGTCATGATTTTGTAGTCATTTAGCCGACTATATGTGCATCACATATTTCCCCTCCCCAATCGACGAGATTGCATTCCCACCACTCATCCTAACCTACCCCAATCTACCCTCATGGGTATGCGCTCCCACAACTTCTTAATCCACGGGAATGCATTCCTGCTATCCCCATGTGCACTCCCACATTTCCATGATTGCACTCCTACAACCATCTAAAAAACCATTATTTTATAGTCCTAAGCTCAACCCTTAGCACCATTGGTGGGAACACATTCTCGTCGCTTGGACGCGCATTCCCACAAAACACAATCCAATGATAATGCTCATTTCTAACCTAGATCTAAGTAATAAATGTAAAAAATCAATTGCAAAGTTTCAATTTTTTGAACTCACTTGTTGGTCAAGTCGTCGGGTACATCAAATGCTTACTATGACATCCACACAGTGCCTCAGTGCATCCCTCTTTGTCATCTCATTTGTGCACAAGAAAGCTCTAGAATGCGCTAGGATGCTCCAAATATCTCATTTTTCTCTTTAGCACGATAAAATTGAATAGTAAAATTTTGAATTTGCTAATATAGGGCCTTCTTAAGCGCTAATTCTTACTGTCTCAATCCATTTGAGATCATTTTTTGTGCCATTTCTTTGTACGACCTCCTGTTTGAGTGATGTTTCGCCTATTTGCTTTGTTTTGTGTTGTCTTTCCTCTTGTTCATTGGGGCGACATTTCTTTTGAGAGGCTGCCCAGTCCTCCATTTCCCATGCACCCTCTTCAGGGGTCATTACTAACTCTTCCTTTGTCTATTTGTTAGTTTTTTAATCCATATGGGGCATTTTGTTGCTCTGTATTATTTAAGTTGCTTGCATCTTGTTTTTCTTTGCACTAACACTATTATTTAATTGATTAACATCTTCCCTTTAGCACCCATTCATGGGTTTCCCAGGGTTAATCCTTTGAATGTTCCTTTGGATGGGGAAATGGTGAAATCGTCAAAACCAGAGAAGGGGTGGTTGAAAATAAATTTTGATGGGGCGTCAAAAGGTAATCCAGGGATTTAAGGTGCGAGATGTGTGCCTTGTGTGGCTTGTGACGATGAAGGAAAGATCCTCTTTACAGGTGCAAGAAGGCTACAAGATGGCACTAATAATGAGGCGGAGGCTCGGGTGACCTTACTAACAACTGAACTGACAGGAAATATGAAGGGGATGAAAGTACACCTAGAGGGTGACTCCTAGATTATAATCCAAACCTTGATCAAAGGCAATACACCGTGTTGGAAATTAAATAAATATGTACACAATATAAGTGAAAAGTTGAAATCTTTCCAAAATTGTTGCATATCGCATGTGAAAAGAGGTAGAAATGTCATTACGGATGGGTTGTTGAATGAAGCATGTGAGCTTGCGCTAGGGGAAGTGAGGTGGCGTGATTGCAAAAAAGAAATAGTGAGATGGAGTTAAGGCTATTTGCCAAGTTTGGTACATCAAAATTCAGATTTCATGTCAGACAACTGACTTTTCTTCTGAGGGTCGAGTTAATGAGCATTTATTGTGGAATGCTTTCTGAAATGACGGTGATGGTGGAGTGTTTTGCATTGAATACTAATTTAGGAATGCCCGCATATTAAATGAGAAGAGTTAGTAAGTTGGTGAAGACAATTTTTGACAGATTTCATTGGATTTCTCTGCAATTCTTCAGTGAGTACTGAAATGGAAGCCAAATTCACTCTACAGTCTTCCAAGCTAATGCCAGCCTTTCGAGGTCCCATCCCCCTGAAGAAGCTTGAGAACATGTTTTTGGCAAAAGATCCATTGTTTTTTATGGCAATTCAATTGGTCTTGGGTGAAGAGGTGGTGGTTATCGGCCACCAATATAGATGCAAAGAAGATATTTACTCTCTTATCATGGCGTGGGGACTGGAGCTGGGTTACACCTGTGAGGATGTGAGAAATTTTTTGAAGAAAATTATTCCAAAAGAGTACTTGGTAAATCTGGAGGCCCTGCTAGAATGGGCTGTATCGGGGTGGGGTTTCAATCTTGTTGAAGGCAATCCCAGAGGAGAATGGGGAGTTGTGGGCAAGGCACTTGCGAATTCAATTCCTTCACCATCGTGAGGAAGCCCAAGTCCGCTTTAAAGAAGACACAAAGCGAGGATGGGAAGGGTTGACAATTTTCGTCCAGATTATGGATATTGAAGAAGTAATTCGGTAGGAGGATGGGGAGGCAAGATTGGTAGAGGAGATAAGTTATAGGAGGCTGATTACGCAAAAAGTATCAGTGGAATTTGATGGTACGATGAAAGAATAAGTATGCGGCAGATTACTGAGAGGGGGGTGAATCAGTAAATCGAAAAACTGATACAAACTTTCCCAAACTCAATCTCAATCACACAAAGTAAACCTATCAATGAAATACCACTGTTATGATAAATATTCATAAGAAAACCGGTTGACTGTTACAACAACTTAACAGTAAACAACATTCAACTTGTAAACATCCAAATGCTTCATCACGTGTCAACATACTTCATTACTCAATGCTTCCGATTATCATGCCTTATCAAAAATAGTTAAGTAGTTAATAAAATCAACCATAAGATCATAACCACAAAAAACATTCACTACATGACGCAAGTATTTATACGTGGAAAACCCAAATAGGTAAAAACCACGGTGAGATGTGACTCACAAGAAAATATTTGAACTCTTCTGAAGTTTGCCCTGTTAGGAGCCAAGCCCGTTAAAACTTTTACAAAAGTCCTGTTAATAATTGATCCTGTTAGGAATCACCCAGTTAAGGGATTGACTACAAATGCCTTGTTATAAGCAAGTACCCTGTAAGGAGTAACCTCAGTAGAGGATTTGAGAATCCAATCTAATGGACTACCTTGTTATAAGATTTAATAAGTAACCAAGCTTGTTAGAGCTTACCCGGTTAAGGGATTTCAATTCTGCTGTAATTGTTAGAGAACAACAGAAGTTGTTTGATCTGTCTGAATAGCACTATATTTGCTTGATCAGATCCATTTAAGCTTCTATCTGCCTTTACTCAAACTGCAGACTCATTCTCCGATTAGGCAACCACACACTCAACTGATTTCTGCTAGCTTTTCCAACACTAAACAAAACAACTTCATCAACCTTAAATACAAATCAATTAGGTTGGTAACAAAACAAAAATCTAATTCTCTCATCGAGATTATAAACAAGTTGGTTCAAGTATGACCGTGGGATTACATAGCAATATCTGCACATCAATCAAGAAAACCTCAATCGCTCCTTGATTACTGCTTCATCGAGCTCAGTAACTCATCATGCGCTTTGCATTAGATGCAATACACTTTGCTCCTTCCCTAGACAAACAAACGCGCCAAAAACATTTTGAACTTGTCTTCATACAATGGCCATATGTGTCACCATCATTACCGCTCAATATCAGATCATAAACCAACATAACCAATTCAACAACCTTAATTGGTTAGGGTTTAACAAAAACAATTGATAGGGTTTACCAGTTATATTACATAGATAGGGTTTTAACCTTATACACCGATTACCGGTTCAACTCACAAAACTTACATACCGGTTTACAATATCCTTCACAAAGCTCTTCCTACCAGTTACAAGACAATAACAACAATATCATTACTAGTTAATTGACATCAATGACAACATAACATATCATTAATGCAATCTTCATGCAAATGCCAACAAAATTGGCAAAACAGGGTGTAGTGGGTTGTGCGACGAGTGGGAGAGGTGGTGAGACAAAAAGACCATTTTCACGAGGGCTAGTGGCCGAAGATGCAGAAGGAAGAATTGGAGATTTACACGCATTTGCGAGAAGATGAAGATTTCATTGATTCAGGGTAGCTCTGGGCATATCTTTTTTATTAGATGTTTCCTTTTTAGTTGATAAACCTAAAACTTTAGTTTTTGTTAAACGATAAACTCTTCGGCCAGCTTTTGGCATGATGTATTTTGAATTGTTGTTTCAGATGATGTGGCGGTGGGATAGGGTCTGAGCAATAAACCTTTTGGAAACCATGGTTTTAGATAGTAGGATTGGATGGTGGTTGGGGGTGGTTTGGGGGAGTGGTTTTATTTTTTGGAAGTTTGATGCAAATGTACTTTTTAGTTTAAATAAATAAAATATAACTATTATCGATCAAAAAAATAAATCTCCCCTTTAGCTAAATTAGTTTAATTAATTAAGTCGTGCCACATTTCAAGTCAGCGCAAGTGAATTTAAGTAATTCTAACTAAAAAATAATTTTAGTCAAACATATGGTCTATAGATTCATTATATCTAAGTTATATATGGGCCACAAATTTTCCAATTGGAAATGTAAACTAAATGCATATATTTATACCACTTTGGGTCTAATTACCAAATTAAAAAAAAAATACTCGATGTTTCAACAACTCCTCTTATAAATAATATTTTATTTGAAATGCAAAAATACCTTTTTATAGATCCGTAAGCGAATTTTAAAAAATATGCATATTTTCATATTTTAATTAGTTTTTTATATTTTATATTTTATTTTTATTGAAAGTAGGTCATCAACACCAAAATATAAGGTTGATTATCTTGTCAAGGAAAGATACTATAATTTATTTAATTAAAAAAAAAAAAATGATGCAGTATAGAAAATAATATATGTCAAGATGATATAATTATTTTCTATTTTGGATAAATAATTAAGAAAAAAGGTGGCAGCAATTGGAAATAGTTATATTTCAGCACACAAAACTTTTCAAATATATATATATATATATAGTAAAAATATATCCATGCACTAAAGTTTCAAGTTATCAATATACACAAAATAATTGAAGAAAAAAAGGGTAAAGTTTACTAAATAAAGTGTGGCGGCTTGCATAGCTTCAATTTCAACATTTTATCAACAACTAAATTATAGTGCTTACTATATAAATAACTACATTCAACTAATTTTTTATTTATATTTTAAATTACAAACATAAAATAGATAAAATAATATAAATTTGATTAGTTTACATCATTTGAAAATTCAAAACATATATTACACTTTCTATTGATTTAATTTAAAAAGTTGAATTAATTTACATTGACCATTTCCTTTATAAAAGTGTGACATAGCTTTGTACTTTTACTTCGCACCCATTTAACTAATTAATGTATTTTTTTGATCATTTAATTGATTAATTCCCCCTTTCCTCTATTAAATAAAATGAATACACTTATTTGTTTTTTTTAATTCAATTTAGCCTTGTCTTCCTAGTCTTTAAAACTTGAATTAAAATTCAATATTAAATGTTTCTTTAGTATTTTCAATTGATATCTCACCTTGGTTGATCAAATCTTAGATGGTATTCTTAAGCTTGTAACAATTTGAGGTATTATGACCTTTTATTCTATGGTAATTGCAAAAATCATTTTTGTTCCACCAAGCCAGCTTGAAGGGACCTAGATCCTATGGTTTGATTTTTGGTAGTGTTATTACATGAGATTAGATTAGTTTCTTAAGTGTCAACTCAAATGGTTCTCTAAGTGGAGTATAAGTTCACCTTAGATTGTTAGACCTTGGACCATGTTGTGGATAAGTTGAGCCATGCTAGTTGAACAATCATGAAACAAACACAAGGCATACACGAGAAAAGTATGATGCATATAAAATACACATGGAGTAAGCATGCTCACATTCATTAGAAACAAAATAGTTAAAGACACACACATATAAGAATGCAATGTGCGCCTACTTGGAACCCAAGTGAATGACTATATCAAAGTAGGTTTGTCTTGTAGGTTGGCAGGATTAAAGCTCTGATACCAATTGTAATGTCCCCATTGGGATCTTCCTATATTTTGCCCTAGAATCACAAATTATATTTAAGAAATGCAAAATTACCAACATTAAATCTTGGTTTATCCTATAACTAAGTTAGTTATCATTTGTAATATCCATGAAAAATTGGAAAATATATAATTGATTATAAGGAGAATCCCAATCCTTACATTACCATTGCAAATTGCATGATGTGCACATGAGATTCAATGAAGACCTTTCCTAACAACTAATGCACATTATGGAGCCCCTCGAGAATTCATATAAGGCGTCGAGAGCTTGTCCTTTCCAATCAAGGCCAAGAGCATGAAATGAATACCAAATTGTTGAATCTCTCTAAAATTTATATGATGATTTATTAAAATCGAATTACATTATTTTGTTTTAATTTTTATAGAATAGTGGTTCACAATAATTCATCTTTCACAACCAAGAACAGTACATTTAACCCTCATTGCAATGAGTCAATATTATCTTCCTCGTGTTTTTTTAGTTAATTTAGCTCTATTGGTATAATTATTTATTCATCTTGGATATAATTACACTTTACTTAAGTTGACTTAGGTACATGCATAACATTGTAGTTTGCATATGAGACACTTAGGGAGATGTGCTACATTGGGAGTGTGTATGTAGGAGAATTTCCACCTTTTATGGTGTGATCTTGTTACTACTCTATCACATCACTTATTGTGAAGTGATTATTCCACCTTCGGTGGGTGATCCACCTCATGTTGAATATTTTACTATTTCTCCTACCTACCCCTACCTACCCTTGCATCTCATACAACCACATGTCATCATTATGTGCTCTTTTTTCTCTTAGCCTTGCCTTTATAAGCAGGCTTATCTACATTGTATGTAACAATAATCTTGATGATCCAGTTGATCTCTTTTGCATCATTGATAGGAATATAGTTTATTCTTGTCACATTTTGTTTTCTCTTATTTGTGCTTTCCATTGCCTCTAGATCTTGGCAAATTCTAACATGGTATCAGAGCCATTAGAGTGCCATTGGTTTGCCAATTGAGAGAAATTTCATGCTATATGGAGTTTTGTATTTTGGAGATTTCTATTGCAGGTTATTATTGGTACTTTTTGGGTTAAATCTAAGGTCACCATTGAATTGAGGAGGTTCAAGAAAGTCAAAATCACCTTTTGTTTCATCCAAATCCAACATCTGAGGCCAAATCTATAGTTGTTTGAAGGTGGAGGGTGGTGACTTGTCTTGACAACGATCTACAATTTTGGAGCATATTTGACCAAACTGTCATTGCCATTGCGCTTAGAAGGCCCAAAAACCCCAAGATTGACTGTCAATTTGTCGAAATCGGCCTCCGTCACCCCAATTGAAAAAATTCCCCTCCCTAAGCGTCGTACAAATGTTGTAGGTACAATTTGGTTGAAAAAAATCAAATTTTTATTTTTTGTGTATTTGTTTTCGCAATTTTTGGGTTTTTATTAAATTTTTATTAAAATCAGAATTTTTAAAAGAATTTGTATTAATTCACCGGGTTGTGGGGTCATTTTTTTAAAAAAGGTATTTTGTTTTAAATTTTTTGGTACCCCACAGGTACCACCTACGCAGTGGTACCATGCAGGTACCACCTATGTAGGGTGTACCTACAAGGTACCTCGCAGGGCTGCATGGCAGGGTCTGTGGACCTGCCGTGACAGGCCCCGCAGACCTGCCACGCAGGGCTACCAAGGGAGGCCCTCTTTTTTAATTTTAAAAAAAAGTTTTTTAATTAAATTTTTTTAATAATGTATTTAAATGTTTTCCTTTATTAATGTTTTAATAATTTTTTTAAATGTCAAAAAAAAAAAAAAAATCACTTACGCCTTTTTAATGATTTTTTTATTAAAGTTTTTTAAAAAAATTCAAAAAATCAAAAAAAAATCATGATGTTTTTTTTCTTTATTTTTAATAAAGTTTTTTTTGCATGGTTTTTAATAATTGTTTTTAATGGGATTTAAAAAAAATCTTTTAAAAACAAAAATATCATGTAATAAGCAAAAATGGGACCACTATTTTTTCTTGTCACTTCATACCTGTATGCAGTGCTTCCAACCAGCAGCCGGGGGGGGGTATTGCTCCTATATTTTTCTTGGCGACGTCCCAATTAGAGGCATCTTCATTTGCAGTATTCTACGGGGCTTCTTTGGTGGCATCATCTTCACGTTTCCAGATTTGCACTATTTCATGTTGTATGCTCTTGCATGAGCAATGTTGTACTCACACTATCATAAAGTGCCACACCTCTTTGTATCTTGTCTTTGATGACATATTTTGATGTAATCCTCTTGTACACGTAGATTAGGAAATATCTTGTGAGACTTGGTGCATGGCTCCAGTTGAGACTTAAATTGTACACATGTGTACATGGCTCTCGTGAGACTTTGATTGTACCAGTATTTCTACCATTTACGAGCATCTAGTTGATGCTCAAAGCAGGTTGTCTCCATGCCTAATCTTTATTTTGTTGCAGCGAGTGATTCATCGTCATCAACTTGGTACTTGGTTTTGTCACACTTTGACATTATTGGTGCAACATTAGCTCTCTTTCTTCCTTATGGGGAGGTATTTTGTTCAACATCATTGGACCATCTTTGTAGGAGATTTTACATTGAGGGGGGGCTTCATGGTCTCTCTTCTTCATCTCTCTTTTGGGGGGTAGATTTTTCCCATGTGGTTTTTCTCTCTTTCTCCATTTGTGAGAGATTGCATTAGTTTGATTGCATTTGTATTTGTACATGGGTACCTAACATGGCCTTGTAGCCGAGACCCATCTTGCATTGCTTAGTTGCATTGTAGACTTAAGTGCATTCCCCTAAGTTGCACTTAAGGGGGGGTGTTGGTGTAATTATTTATTCATCTTGGATATAATTACACTTTACTTAAGTTTACTTAGGTACATGCATAACATTATAGTTTGCATATGAGACACTTAGGGGTATGTGCTACATTGGGAGTGTGTATGTAGGTGAATTTCCACCTTTTATGGTGTGATCTTGTTACTACTCTATCATATCCACTTATTGTGGAGTGATAATTCCACATTCGGTGGGTTATCCATCTCATGTGGAATATTTTACTATTTCTCCTACCTACCCCTACCTACTCTTGCATCTCAAAGAGCCACATGTCATCATTGTGTGCTCTCTTGTCTCTTAGCCTTGCCTTTATAAGCAAGCTCATCTACATTATATGTAACAATAATCTTGATGATCCAGTTGATCTCTTTTGCAACACTGATAGGAATACAATTTATTCTTGTCACATTTTGTTCTCTCTTATTTTTTTCTTTCCATTGCCTCTAGATCTTGGAAAATTCTCACAAGATCAATCTTTAATCATAACCCTAATACTTATAAGTATTTTATTTTTTATTTAATTTAAGACATATTTTCATTTTTATTATTCCTATAAAAATATTTTAATTTTAGAATTTATTTTTTATAAAGTTGTTAAATTTTGAAAATCCAAAATATTGTAACATCTCTCTATTATAAATTGTTCAAAAAAATCAAGTTTAATTTAATAGTTATTTTTAAATTGGTATCTCTCATAAAATATAGGTATTCTAGTTGGTAAATGTAACTAAGATTTGTCTATAATGGAGTATGGAAATTTATGTATAAATTTATGATTTATAATTTTTTTATTAAAAATTAAAAAATAATAATTAATCTGAAAAAAAAATGATAATAGAAAATCAAGATTCAAAGTCTAGTTATTTTGTCTAACAATTTGAGAAGTAATTCAAAAATTTTGAGTTCCTCTTGAAGAGTTTTAGGTTGTATAAATAGATGTTTTGGAATATTGATCAAGTATGATTTTTTATTTTGTATATTCCATCAAAAGCGATTACATGCTTTAACAATAAGAAAAAAGGGATTAAAAAAAACCAAGAAATTAAATTATATGTATTTCTTCAACATGATTTACTATAACCACTCAAATTAAGCCCTAGAAATTTCTAATTAAATATAAAATATAAAAAATTCTAATTACCATCACAATATATGATATTTGTTCATAATTTTCATATAAAATAAAATAAAAAATATATTTCCAATTTATAATATACATAACTAGTTAGAAAATTATAACACATTTTCTATTATGATAGTTAATCCATTTTTTAAAATAAATTTTATATATTCAAACCACCTCTCTTAATCAGTGAGCTGTTTCTAGATTTGATTGTGTATATTTTTTGCATCAACGTTTCGGATCACACTGTGTGATCCATCATCAGGATGAAAGAGAGTGTCAAGAGATGTAAAAAAAATTGCAGACGAAAGCTCACTTAAGGAGTAATTGAAGGGGGAGGTTTTGGAAGGATGCACAAAGAACAAGGAGGAAAGGATAAAAAATATATAAAGAACAAGGAGGAGAAGATAAAAAATACATTTCTTTAAGTTGTTTTTATCCTTTCCTCCTAGTTCTTTATATATTTTTTATCCTTTCCTCCTCGTTCTTTATATATATATCTAAGATAAAACAAAGAAGAAACAAAGTCAAGTTGAAACAAAAAATATAATAAAATATTTGAAGAGGAAGCAGGCCTTTTATAAGTCAATATAAAGAAAACCCTACATTCTTATTACAAGAAAAGCTTAGTTTTGTTAGATTCTTGTTTTGCTATTTTTCTTATGAAATGTAGGGTATATAAGGGGTGGCCATGGATGGAAACTAAAAGAAGTCAAGGATCAGTGTAATTTGAAGATCCTTTCTAGAAAACATAGAATATTGCATTTCATATAGGGGGCAATGAAATGCCCTGTAGGTTGTGGCATACATAGGGGTCATGTATATTTTCAATTTTATTTTTAAAAAAATGATTAAAATTTTCTTAAGATTGCTTGACTGATCTAATCAACCCCTAAAGTCTTGCTTGACATATCAACATGCATATAATATAGATCCTTCAAAAAGTTGATTGCAATATATATAAAATAGATTTATTGAAAAGACATTTGAAACTTTATAGTAAATGTATTAACATTAAATAATTACTAGTGCAAATGGATGTATCACTTAATTGCAAAAAGAGACATAAACTCAAAATCATCGATCTATTTAGCACACAAACAAAAATATTGAAGTGAAAGAAAGAGACAAGTGAAAATTAAGTATAAAAAAGTAAAGAAACAAAACATGCAACACACTACGTGATGTAGGAAATAAAGATTAAAAAATAAACAAAATGAACTTAATGTAACTCGTCATAAACATGCACACATGGAGCAATGCATTTAGAAACTGGGATGGATATAGAAAGTTGCCTCGACACAGTTTGTAGATGGAAAGCATAGTATCTTTTATGTAGATCATTCCATCTTAAACTAGAAACTTGCGATTCAAATGACAACTTTACGAGATTTTTTGAAAATAGAAACTTGCATTCTGGTTGACAACTTTAAAGGATTTATCGAAAATATAATTTTTTATGGAATTTTTAAAGGAATGTTCCATTTTCTAAAAATATTTGTAAATGAATTTTTCCTAAATTGGAGAAAGTGATCAGATTTTTGTTTTTATTTTGAGAAGTTGAACGAAATCCGACATGAGAAATACTTAATTTTGATGGGCAATGTCCACATTAATATCCCATCGACTAATTAATTCATCATACCAACTTTTGCATAATTTAATTAAACGAGTCATTATATAATTAGTTGTCTTCGCTGTTCATCATTAATTAATTCTTTTTTGAGGCTAAATAAAAACATTTTAAATCAATTAGGGTTGACCCCGTAATGCAATGATTGTTGCAAGCTAGTGTTAACACTAGGTCATCGATTCGATTCTCACCCTCAATAGTTGATAGAAATCAAAGATTGGAGATTGAACGATGACAGGTGGAGGATGGTAATTGCTCAATGACAGTAATAGATTAGGAATGAATATTGATGAATGAAGGCCGATGTGGAAGGTCAAAAGCTCGATGGTGGTAGGCTAGCGTAGTAGAAGGAGTAAATAGGTAGTCGAACATAAGGATGACAATTGGATGTTGAAGGCCAATCTGCAGAATAAGGATGCCACAAAATAGTCATTACATCTGAGTTGTTAAGGGCTTAGCTTTGCACAGTGAAAGATAGACATGACATAAAGCATGTAGGAGGATGAAGGAGTGATAAGGTGGAAATGAATGATAACCCGTGAAAGGAGAGATAAGGTTGAAGGAGAGATAAGGAGAAGAGATAAAAGATGGAGTGATAAGGAGAAAACCGAATATTGGTACAACAGGCCTGGGGCTAATCGCCACATTTGAGCACATGAGGTCCCTCAAAAATTTCCCCTTACTAGTTCATAATTCAAGTCAAAAGCATTTAGAAATTGAAAAAAAAAACATTTTAAATCAATTAGCCATAATCCCTAATTCATTAAGAAAGACTAATTAATTCCTATCACTGTTTCTTCTAATATTTAAATCTACATTTCCATTAATTCTCGTCCATTGAATCCTATTCATTAAATCCATCCACATATATTAAAATACAAACTTGCCATCATCTACATGTGTCTCCAATCCTCCTATCCTCTCTCATGTGTTGAAAAACTACTTTATCCCACTCCTTGCTCGCACATGTGTGAACATGCACTCTTGTAAGCATGCTAATCTTATCCATCTCATCTCTCAAATACTCTCACGTGTGTGAGCATGCTAATCTTATCCACAACTTTCTCACACATGTAAGCATGCTATCCCATTCGTACATGAACTTTGAAGTGATTTCATATTATATTTAGGTTTAAATTCATCAAGATAATATCTTGTCAATAGATAATTATCTTTATTTTTTGTGAATTCAACCATGTGGAGGTTAAATTCATCAAAATAGCATTTTCTCTTTCTTTTAACAATACCTTTTTCCATACACACTTGTATAATTTGTCCATAACAAAGGTCTTTATTTATTTTTTATTATTTAGACATGCATGTACGCCCATGTTCCAGTTCTTTATCCATTTGAAGTTTCGTTTTTTAAACTTCTTGGATGACAAGTAGATGTTATGTAATTTTCTGCATTTATTTATTTTTCAGAAGTTCCGTAAATAAATCACAACAATTAACTCAATATGAAAGTTCTTAAAAAACTACATTAAAGACTAATTTTTATTTTGAATTTATTTATAATTAAATATTCTTGCACACTCCCTACTTATTAGTACTTGCCATATGCAATACTATTGCATTCAATTAATCAATTTTTTGCACCAATCAAAAGTGATTATTATTTTTGTTTTTTAAATAAACTTGATTTTTATAAAGTTGTGATTTATATTGGATGAAAAAAAATGGTGTTATAGGAGAAAATTTATAGGAATGATAAATTTTATAGGTTTTTTAAGATTTATTTCTATTTTAAAAATAAATGTCAATTTTAAATAACTTTTTTCATTTTGCATTACTTAAGCCCAATTAATCAATTTTTTGCACCAATCAAAAGTGATTATTAATTTTATTTTCAAAATAAATCTTATTTTATAAAGTTGTGATTTATATTTTTAAAATAGATTTTATTTTTTTGGTAGGTAAATAGCCGGAGAGGGCTAGCTCCCTATATATTAAAATATTCAAAATTACATCAAATTGTTATGTATTTCAGATCTATTTGAACCCTATCCATTTAATATCTTTACATCCACTAACCTATAGACCATGACTTAAACTACATATCTTCATACACTAGGAGATGGCATATCTGCAAAAACTACCTCAGTCAATATCATCTATATCCTATGTGTATTCTCAAAATATAAAACCTGATCTTGTCACCCCTTAGTCCTCATCGTCAGACTCTTCCATCTCAGTTTCGGCATCACCCAATTTATTTTCCAGTGTTTGCTGCTCCATTGCAACGTGATATGAAACATGGCATTCATGGCCCCAGTCAAAATGGACTGGTTCTTGAGCTTTGTCCATAAATGCATTCAACTCATCCTCCATGTAGTCATTGTCAGATTTCACCTCTTCAAAACTATATGTGTCCATGGAATCATCCGATTTCTTCCATGGCAAGCCTTCCTCTTTCAAATACACACCAAACCAACCAACCTCTCCATTATCCACCAATCCTATTAGATTAAGTAGAAAGATGATGTTCCTCCTAATATTCACCCACCTCTTCTCGAATTTTTCCTCGTGTAAAGTTATAATAAGAGGAAACTTACGGATCTCCTTGTCCCCATCCCTCAACATATAATAATTTTGAGGTAGAGGGATAGATGCATGCCCAACAACATTGTTTAGTACCTCGTCAATCTCATCCAAAAATTCATGTTCAAAGAGAATGTGGCATAATTTCTTGGCTTTGCCTTTTTTCTCACTAAAAAACATCAGTAATACAAGAAACATGACGATGACATCAATATTTACCTTACAACGATGGTATGCGCGCAATAATTCTTCACCCAAAATCTCCTTTACCGAGTGAAGCACAAGTAGATGCCATGATCGCAACATAAAGAGAAGTCATTTATTTGTGACTTCTCCAATGAAAGCCATTTGCATTTTTGTTGCCCTAAGTAGCACAGGTGTATCCATATTGCTAGAACACTAGTCAGCAAATTTTGCTTAGAGAGGATAATTTCACTTTTTCACATATTTCCCTACATTGGCCTATGAATCGACTTATAATTTCCCGTTCGATGCTTCTCGATGAATTCAACAATTCTCATGGTTCGTGCTGGGTTAGGTGTTGTCATCCCATCCTTTCCGCATCATACTACCAACCACACTTGTGCCAAATTCAATTCCTTCAATCCTCCCACAATTGGCATATTGATTAATGATGGTTTATTTTCCTTATGCTCATGTCAATTGATGCTTCTTCATCACTTCAAGTTATTAGTTATTGTTAGCTTCCAAAGCCTTTTTAGCCAAGTCATCCACCAAATCATTTCCTTCTCGATACATGTGGTATATTTTGAAATTTGAAAAGCTATCAATTAACTATTTTATTGATACCAACGATTTGCTTAGGTTCTAGTTTGGAGTATAGTTTTGTTTAATGGCATTTACAGTGATGAGAGAATCGCCTTCAAGGTGGATATTTTGGACTCTAAGCTCCTTGCCCAACTCTAAAGTTCTCACAGTTGCCCTGAATTCAACCATATTATTTGTGGCAACACCAATTGCTTCAAATTTTTTTGCTAACACTATTCCCTGTTCATTCCGAGCAACACATCCAATACCACTCGGGCTTGGGTTGCTCTTAGAAGCACCATCAAAATTTATTTTGATCCACCTAGGATTAGGTGGCACCCAACTTACTTTCTTTCGAGATTGAGCCAAGTAAAATATAAATTATTAATCTACAATATGATTGGATGAAAAAATTGGTGTTATATGAGCAAATTTATAGGAACAATAAATTTATAGGCTTTTTAAAAATTTCTTTCTATGTAAAAAATAAAAAATTATTTTAAATAACTTTATTTATTTTTTATTGATAATCTTGTAAATAAAGTGAATTTTCTATATATAAATACATATAAATTTTAAATTTTTGAATATATAGACAATAAAATCGATTAATTATTCTATAGGGATTTGATTCACACCATTTAAATAAAATAAAATAAAATAAAAATTTAAATAAATAATTAAAATATTTCATTACAAGAATTACACAACAAATATTTCTATTAAAAAAAAAAACTCAAATATGTATCTTTCATAATTATAATTCTGTATATATTTTTTTGAAATCATTATATTTTTCATTAATACTTTTTGAAAACCATAAATTTTTTAAAATTATTTTAATATATACAATATAATTTTATAATATTTAATCATAAACTTAAATATTTTTCATTTAATCATTAAGAGATTACTTATTTCCACTTTATTGTTTATATTATATAATTTAATAATTATTGGTAATTATTTAATTAAGATGAATTAAAATCAATAGTACATAAATATAATTAAAACAATATATATTCTTAAGCTAATAATTAATAACTAAATTTAAGATTAATTTTATTATTTTAATTATAATTATAATTATATAGATTTTATAGTTAAATTAAGATTATATTATTAAGAAAAATGTATATTTTCATTATAATGTTTATATTATATTATAATTATTAATATTATTTTATTGAAGTTAGAGTTGTAGTTAATATTACAATAATATGAGATAATATCTTAATCTAAGATTATAGACATTTTGTTTGTCAAATAATATACACATAATAATCAATCAAAATGAGATAATATCTTAATCTAAGATTATAGACATTTTCATTTCTTATAGGATAGTGCAACTAACTTTTTTTTTTGGTACAAGTAGCTACCAATTTTGTTATGACTTTTTGGTATTGTCCCACCATTCTAGAGGCATCATCTTATAACTATGCCATTTGAATTTTCTACAATCCCAAAATTTCATTCAAACAATTTTTTCATTAAAGTTTTATTTTGGGGAAAACAAAGCCGGTAATTGAGTTTTTGAATTGTTCACTAAAAGAATTCTTCAAGGCCTTTTTGCTTCTACCTCACTGTTATTATTGATATTTTTAACCATCCCCATTAATTTATTTACACGGTCCTACAACATTTATTGAACTTTAATTCAAGGATAAGCATACACAAACATAAGAAAATTGACTCTTGAAAAAAAAATCAAAATCACTCTGAGAATTAAGATAAAAGAAAGCGTTCCATCAAGCTCGTCTACCAATTCACAATCAATTGAAGGTCACAATAATAGAACTCTCTTAAACCACCTAAATTATATGTTGAACCCATATCAAACATAGATTAGACAATCATTGGAGTTGCATTATCATTGAGGAAATAAAACTATAATGTAGTGCATAGAGACAACCCACTATGGCTAGAAAAGATAAATAACAAGAAAAACTCAATGCATTCATTTTTCTAAGATTATATTCGTAACACACCAAATGAATTTTGCGTTTGTTCAAATATTTGTTTTATAAAAAAATAAAATTGGGTTTACAATGACTTTTAACTGGACAATTGAATTTTTTATTTTTATTTTTAAAACAAAAAACACAGTCTTAGAATTTTTATTTTTCTACTTTTAAAATAAATAAACATTGCCTTTTATCAAATCAATACATCTATTTTGTATTAGTTTTTCTTTTGGTTATCTAAAAATATTGTCTTCATAAAATATAATAATTTTTTTATTTTTTTATTTTTAAAATAAAAAACATTTCTTTTATAAGATGTAATAAAAATAATATAATTTTAAAATGACAATAATTTAAAATTATAATAATTAAGAATTACATCAAATATTATTATTACAATACTAGATTTTTATCATTTAAAATATTAAATTATTAATTCATTACTTAACTAAATAATAAAAACTATTAAATCAACTATAAATTACAACAAAGACATTAACATATGTAAACTCTAATTAAAATATTTTCAAAATCCATTGATCCAATATTTAAAAATAACCCAAAAGCCAAGCGAACAAACATTTTTTAATTGATTTTTTTTTTTATATTACCTATTTTTTTTTTCGTCAACAAACATGTTTAAAAAAGATCGAAAAAGATTTTCCCTCAGAATAAGACGGTATCCCATGCTTCCACGAAACTTATGAATTAAAATTCCGTGTTTTCCCCGGGTAGGGAAATGCTTAAAATTAAAACAATATTTTTCGTATCATCTATCCTGGATGGCAGGATTCTGCTGGTCACAGGTCAATTCAGTTCCTCAGCTGATAAGCTCATGCTGGCATGGCCCACGTCAATAATTTTTGACACCATGACCACAGCAACACTGTTTTGCTCTCATCGTTCGCGGTCTTGATCCTAACAGATCGGGAGAAGAACCTACTCTTCAGGAGATTCGATCTGTGGTCAGATATGTAACTCACAGTTAATAATCCTTAATATAGATTTTGTCCGTGGGGGCCGCTTGCACTATTCACTATCGATTGCTTTTATAATTGTGTCTTGTTGAAGATTGTATTAACATTTCGTCCGGTGTGTTCCGAGCTTTCAAATTTCGAGGGTTTTTTCTATATTGGACTATTATTTTTATATACTTCAATGGAGCTCGTTAACAGTTAAAATTACAGCAGTTTACGAGATCCGTGCTTGCAATTTAGCAGAGGGAAAAAGATGGACAGCGCTGTGAATGTGTATGTTCCGCCACCAACAACCCCGCAGGTCAGTGTATTTCTTTTTTGCGTGTATTTTTGTTTTAAGGTTTCGTATGCTGAAGTTTTCGTTGGATGTTTTTTGAGATTTAGACCTATACAAAAATATCTATAAATAAAATGGTTTTAAGTAAGATTAGAACTGTGCTTGAATGGATTACAAATTTGAAGTTCAGACGATCTCTGTTTGGTCTTTTTCTGTGTAATTTGCATTTATAAGAGAAATGATTTGAGTTCAAGTTGCATGCTGCCCTGTTCTACGCCAACCGAACTTAAAAGCTGTTCTTGAGAAAGGCTACAAGAATTTGAAAGGTTGTCTGCGCTTTAGTGAAAACCCTATGCTGCCCTGTTCTACGCCAACCGAATTTAATCGCTGCACTCGACAAAGGCTACAAGAATTTGAAAAGTTGTCTGTGCTTTAGTGAAAACCCTACTTCGGTGTGGATTTACATGTAAAGTAAAATAAGTTGGTTACATCTGTAATGTACTTGTTTATAATGCAATTATTCTTGGTTTGGGTATCCATTCTGCCAAATTTATCACCAACTTGAATTGATATTCAAATGTCTTATACCATGGCAGGGTACTGAATAAAATTCATGTCAACAAACTAGGGTTTTTAGCGAGGCACTTACATTCATTTGACTTTGTAGTGTATAACTCGAGGTCTAACCTGCCTATTTGTGTCGTGAAAACGGATATTACAAGGAGAGCATTCATCTGCTAATTTTTGCTATTATGGTTTATGTTGGTGTATCCCTTTCTTCTTTTCTAATTTTTCCTCTTAGCTAGCAAGGAGAGTGTTCATCCCTTTTGTAACTTTAAGTTCGATTGCAATGAAGAACTGCACATCTTGGCTAGGGATTCATGCAATGTTGTATTTGAGGTGATTAGTACCCTCTCACCTAAAAACAACAAAGTTTTCAAGCCCTAGAATAGAACGAGAATGGAAGAATTGTTTAAAAAAGCTAAAACAAAAAACCAAAAACAATCATTTACCTCTCATATCCCATCCAAAAATCCTTTAAATTTAACACTAATCACTTAATGATAACTAAACACAGTTTTTTCCAGAAGCTTTGCACTCAACATAAAAGTGGTCAAATGTGTGCCATAATGATAAAGAAGAAAAGTTACAAAATGAGGCGAAAAGGGCATTTTTAAGCCGTGGCAAAGACTCCCAAATACATCTGAATTTTGAAGTGAGTAACTTGAGTCCTCACCAGTCACTTGTGGTTCATGAGCTTTGTGCAAGTTTTAGATCTATGGCATATAGTACTGTATCAACATTGTGTTCATTTTGCTTATAAATGTAAATAGTAATACACGGCAATGAACAAAACTAGAGTTTTTGATGAGGCACATACTTTCATTTGATTTTGTGATGTATCTTAAGCAGAGGTTATATACATTTCTTTTAGTCTCTCTTAAGCAGAGTTTAAATGTAATATATCAATGGAAATTATAACTGTAGTTCTCGATGTGAGCTAATTTTGAATATTAGCATACTGTATGGAATGGAATTTATCTCATTTTACTTGTAAATGTAAACCCTTCAAGAAATCAAACAAAGGTTTCTGGTGAGATAGCTTCGTTTCTTTGGCTTTGAGTTTGTGTCTGAAGTGTGCAAGTGTGGGTCTAATCTTGTGTCAATGACAAAATACAGATGTTCTCAATATAGAATACTATCTAGATTTTTTTTGTTGGTTTTATATATTATTAAAATGTTTTAAATAAGGTATTATTTATCTTGTTATAAAATATTTAATCTACATAATATTTGTTTATTCTGCAGTCCGTAAATTATTTGAAAGGATAAACATTGGGAGGCTAGACTTTTGAATCAGTGTTTGGCGTTGGGTCTTGTGACCTACTATATTTTTAGCAGTAAAAGAAAAGATTTCTGGGGTTTAAACTATACCTTAAACTTGAAAGTTGAAACCTTTCCAAAACAGAATGTCAATACGATCTTTGGGGCTCTGCCAAAACCTAATACTGCTGTAAACCAGATCTGTAGTAAGTTGAAACGGGCTATAAACTTTCTATATTTTCTCCATTACTTAAATGTAAAGTACTAGACATAAAATCAGTTGGCCATGGTTGTCAAGAAATTCATCTCATGTGAGAAAGACTGTAATTAGCATCCATCCATAATCCTACTATGAACATTATGGGCAATTACCAAAAAAAATTGATGATTATGGCCATTCATATTTTTTAACATTTCATGTCCTTAAGCTATGCTTGCATTCAATGGCCATTCATATTTTTTAACATAACCATAGTTCTTAATGTGAACTAGTTTTCAACATTGGCACATAGAAATTGTGTTTTTTTGCTTGCAATTGTAACACAGCAGAAAAGCAAAGTAGGGTTTCTGGTGAGGCACTAAAAATCATTTGACTTTGCAGCTTCTCTTAAGGGGAGGTTTAGTCTATATTTCTGTGTATGCCTAAATTGTTGTGCCTATGGAAACTATATATAATTTTTCAATTATATTTTCAATATTTTAATGTTTCAAATAAAGATTTTTGAAATATTTTATTCTAGATGAAGGTTTAGAGTTGAAGTCAGAGATTAAATGTCTGCAGCGCATAAATGTTGCAAAAGGTTTTTGGATAAAAATTGAAAACTGTAAGACAATTTATTAATCAATTTTTTGGGTCAGGAATATTTCTGGTAAAAAAGGATGAGAGGTATGCATATGAAACCTTTCCAATACAGAATGACAACATATTTACTGGATTCCTTTAAAAACCTACTCGCACTGCAATCTATTTAAAATAAATACATATACACAGCTTTATCCAGAAGAGTTTTATACGATAGATATGCATTGCTGAAAACTAAATCTTTGGTTGGAGTTGAAAATGGCTGTGAAATGCCTGTTCCAGCCCAAATTACTGTTAACTCTAACATGATATCTGTTTCAGCAGCCGAGTTGTAATGTACCCTTTCTAATCTGTAGAATTGAGTTACTTTCAGTGTAGTCATTTTTAGTAGTTAGACAGGACTGTAAGCACTTTCAGTTATAAAAGTGGAACAACGGAATAAGGCGGCTAGCAGAGTGATGGTACTGGTAGTGTAGGAGTAGCAATTAGATGGGAAACACTCTAGTTCCTTTCAGTTAGTGTTGCTTTTTCGAATAAAGTGGCAAGTCTCGTGTTCTTCCGTTAGGCAGCAGTCAAGTCTTTCAGTATCCATTAGTTCTTTCAGCTGCTTTCAGTTAACACCATTAAGATTGGGGTATGAACAATCCAGTTAGATGCCAGCAGTTAAGGTGTGATTGCCTATGATTTAGGATCACAGGAAACATGGAATATAAGCAGCACTGGAGGAAAAGAGAACAAAATTTACATCTGAAAAACTGAGAATTCAATTCCTTTTGAAGTAAAGTGATGCTGCCTACAGCAGTTCTGGCACTTGGGGATGAAAACCATCAGGTATGACGGCTTTATTTCATGGGGATGGAAAGCCTGAGGAAGCAGTTATTGTTGCAGAGTAACAACAGGATCATGTGGGGTGTCTAGGATCATCAAGGCAATCAGTATGCATACTGCAGAATGTATCAGAGAAATTCAGATCTGCATGCTGGGTGTATCCACTGAGTTTTATTAGACAAGTTGATTTTCATTTAAATGTATGTTTTTTATAAAGATAATATAAAAGAAAAAAAATATATTTGATGTTAGAGCCTGTCTGGGACTGTCTTTCTTTATGCATTTGGTTTGGGCTTTTATAGCAGTAAGATGCCATATGTTCCAACAAAATCAGTAATTTTCCATGCAAAGCAAAACTGCATTTACTATGTACATCTATAGGTATAACACTATACTAACAGTACCAGCAACTATGAAACCTTAAGAGATTACAGCTTAGCTCTTAATGTAATATAAATTTCAATAGTGACGTGATACTGAATCGAATGTCATTTCCTTTAGGCTTTGGTAGATAGCTTAAACTGATTCAGTCTTATAATCTTTCTATATTTGCAAGTTTTGGCATTATCTGGTAGGCAAATATATTTAGGTTTAATGAAAGTAAACTCTGTTTTGCATTCATCTGCATATTATAGCCTCTTTGTAAACATTGCATTTTCAAATTCTTTTTCAAGAGCATAGCAAAACCGGTCTATTAGTTGTCATTTTTAGTAGTTTTGCTTTCTTGTTGTAGTAGGAATAGTTAGAAACATGCTGCATAGATTTAACTTTTATTGGTGGCTGATTTAACTTGCATTGATGCATAGAACTGGTCACTCAGGAAAATGACCTAGGATCATTTGGCACTGATGTATAGTAAATCTGTTTTAGATCAAGAATATTTCAATATTTTCTGTATTTGCAAGCTTTAACATTACCTGATAAGCCTTTCTACATGCTATGGATGAAGCTCATCAATAAATAATTTTTCAAGCAAAAATATAATTATTCTTTGCTATTAACTGCATATCTACTGCTCTCTGCTTATGTATCTGTTTTATGTAGTCCTTTCAAACAAGGAATGGTTACATTTTATTAATCCTTTTGTATCCGTTCTGTACATGGTGACTGATCTAAATATAAGCTGGGTGGCTTTGAGTAATGATTCTCTTTATCAGGTGATTTTGTTGCTTTTACTTCTTGTTGAACTAATATATTGATAATAGTGTTGAGTTTTTGAACTTATATATTGATAATAGTGTTGAGTTATTGAACTTATATATTGATAATAGCGTTGAGCTTTTTAAATATAAGCTGTGTGGCTTTGAGTAATGATTCTCACTATCAGGTGATTTTGTTGCTTTTACTTGTTGAACCTATATATATTGATGATAGTGTTGAGTTTTTGAACTTATATATTGCTAATAGTGTTGTGTTACCGAACTTATATATTGATAATAGTGTTGAGTTTTTGAACTTATCTATTGATAATAGTGTTGAGATTAGGTGTACATGATATTTTTGATTTCTTGATGAACTTTCACTGTTTTTATCAATAATCATGCACGTTTTCTCTGTATGGTTTTCAATAGATAATTTCTATGGCATTATCTGGAGTTTTAATTTGGTATCTGAGCCAAGATAGTATCTGACAGGTTTCGTGGAAGAGTTACTACAAATCAGCTTTGTTCTTGGCTTACCAAAGCTTTGGGGTGGTTTATGGTGATTTGGGCACATCTCCACTTTATGTCTACAAAAGTGTCTTTGAAGGGAAGTTGCATGGGTATATGGATGAAGAGACAGTATTTGGGGTCTTTTCAACAATCTTTTGGACGTTCACTTTGATTCCTTTAATTAAGTATGTTGTCATTGTTTTGAGTGCAGATGACAATGGAGAAGGTAACAAAAGTAATACGTTTCTTTGCATTAATGAATGTATCGAGATAACATCTACTTTTACCACTAGAACTAAATACTTTACTTTTTTCTTTTGAACAGGAGGGACATTTGCATTATATTCACTTCTTTGTAGACATGCAAAGCTGAGTATGCTTCCAAATCAGCAAGCAGCCGATGAGGAGGTCTCCACATATCATAAATTTGGACAGGCAGCTCAGAATTCAGGAACATCTACATTGAAAAAGTTTTTTGAAAAGCATAAAAAAATGCGTACAGGTTTACTGATTGTGGTTTTGGTAGGCACTTGCATGGTGATAGGTGATGGTGTTCTGACACCTGCAATATCTGGTATGATAGTCTTATTTGAAGTCAACCTCTATCTTCTTATTCTGCATATCTAATAGAAGCTTACTTTTTAATAAATTTGTATGAAAATGTGAAATGGCCCTGCTTTTGCCAGCCATCAAACATATTAAGACAACAAATTTATAAAAATATTGAAAATAAAGGAGGTGAATTAAGACAATTAAATTGCTAGCTAATTTAATTTTGGACATCTATTTGCAGTTCTTTCATCAGTGTCTGGTCTCCAAGTACGCACTACAAAGCTCAATGATAGTAAGTACATTCTTCTACTTAGAATTATGACAAATGTATCTGCTCAAAGATGGTCATGGGATCCTTACTTGATTTGCATGCTTCCTTTTAGTTTCAAAAATCATATATATGTTTGTTTTATCCAGGCAATATGGTATAGAAGGCGTGGTTTAATGTTCAGAGTTGCCCTTTCTCCCAAATTGACTCTGTATCTGCACAGGAACTCAGTGATTTATTTTGCAAATTGTAGACAATCCACAAGAATAGAAGTAGAATAATGGCCAATTCTACTAGAAAATCTGAAATATTGATGCTCTGGATCCTTTTTATTCTCAAGATAAACTTTTTCCTTTTAAGATAATTGTGATTAGATGCAATAGATAGTCTACTTCATTAGCACTAATAGCATTCAATTCATGAGCACAATCAATATGCAAAAATGGAAGGACATGAGATATGCACGCTACACACAATGTGCCATTTTGAGAATTGTAGATAAGAGATAATGCCCTTTTATTTATATACATATAATTTCCTAAACCAATCCACACTTTACTGATTATCATTTTAGCATCTTGACTTATGATTGATAGATAAGATATGATTCCTATCTATTCTATACTTACAATTTTCTAATCATGGGTGGTTATTATTTCCTCCTTTAATTATATCACACCTTAGAGTGGGCCCTATAAGTAATGAATCCCAACATACTATGGATTTATACCTATCGGGGACACTATTATACAACTTAAGGAACACTGCACCTTGGTTTCTCAATGGTAATTTATCCAAATCTTTTAGCATTTTGAGGAACGCCATATGGCTACAACTGATGATTAAAGAGCCCTACAAGGGTAATGTTGATGGGTGTTTTATGACCACACCAACACAGAATAAAGTTTCCAATGGTCACTCTATCTTCTCTTGAGCAAAATCTTGTGTATGCTAAGATTGTGGAAGATCATACACGTGATTCCAAGGTTCCGATAGCGAACTTGCGACTTTGTGATGGATATGAGCTCGTTTGGCTTGATGTTTGCTGTAATTCAAGGGGACTTACGTGCAATGAAGCAATCCTTTAAGAAGACTTGAACAAATTTGGATTTTAAGGGAAAATGGCGAAGGATTTAGGAATGATAAGTGTTTTTTGGAACGTTTTCTCAATGAAATATGCAAAAAGTAAATAGGAAAGGGTTTCAAGAGATTCTAATCTAAATCTAAAGAACTCAAATGACAACAAAGGCCTGGGTGAAATCGACCACACTTTGTTTCACCAACTGCAGACAAGTACGCAAAGGGAGGTGCAATCTTCAAAGGTTGTGCAAAAGATTTTCATATCACCAACAAATACCATCAAGGCGAACAATATTCATTTGATAATCGAAGTTAAATATACACATTCAAGAGGCTCAATCCAACCTTGCACTACAAATAGAAATCATCTATTTGCAAAAGGTATGAGTGAATGATCTCAGCACGAAACAAATATTATCCATCTCATTCATCTAATTGTTTGAAAACAAATCTAATCTATTTGAGGAAGAGAAACCATGCGACTTCAAAATAACTCAAGTAATCACCAAAATCAATGAAACACTCTTTATTATCTTGACAGCCTATAGCAACAATTTCATACAGATTCTCCCCTCTTTACAAATGAGGGGGCAAACCCCTTTTATAGGCTCCAAAATGAAAATGGACGACCAAGATTACAATGAGATGAATGACTAAGATCTGTCCATGCAAAACCCTAATTAGGGTTTGACCAAAAATGACCATATGTGGTGCCAAGTAGTGGGCATGGCAATAAATGAGGAATCACACCCATTTTGCATTAAATGGCCCACCACTCCCAAATAAGGTGTCCACTATGCATTAAATGACCCATCACTACATCATGCATTTAATAGATTTTCGTCCAAAATAGGATGACCATTATCTCTCTATTTGACGGTAAATGCGATGAACTTGGTCATGACGGCCTCGAGCTCTCCTATGGAGACACTTTGCACAGTCTCCAACTTATAGTCTAACATAGTAGTATCCTTTTCACACTTGGAGAAAACCTTCTCCCATCTTGGCATAATCTCCTGGGTCTTGCGCATTATGTTCGAGAACAAGGAAACATTATCTAGATGACATCTTGAGAGGTATTCCACAAAGAATAATTCATGCAATCTGTCCTTCAGGTTATCCACTGTTAGCTCCTCATCAATTAGTCCTTTGGCAAACAACGCCTTGATAGTATTGAGGATCTCCTCTTAAATTTTGTTGATTGTTGTCTTCAATAGGGCTTACTCCATATTTGATCTTTCGAAGAATTCCTTCCCAGTACTTACTGCATAGAACCACTGAGGGAAGTCATATGCTTCATTCTCTCTGATGACTTCTCCATCTATAAATGCTTGGCTGGGGATTTCCATCAATGCCTCAAGACGTGGAATAGTCAAGTATTGATAGATGTGCATATCCTCCCACAAATTGTCCACGCTTTCCAATCTGCCATGAATTCTCTATCTTGAAATGTATTTTTGTGTATTCATGTGCTTGTAACTATTGATGATTTCTTCTTTGTTGAGGTCTATATCTATGTCTATTTGTTGGAAATGTTTATATAGAAGTAACTCAATAAATTTACAAAATATTCAGTCATCTTTTGGAATGCTATGGAATCATCGAAAAGACTTTCACTATTGCTTTTTCTTTTCTATCTCGCCATTTGGATTTTTTACGACAAGCAACATATGTGAAGGATCTCGTTGATTCAATTAGTGTTTAATTGGAACAAAAATAGCAAAAAAACGAAATGGATAGCTGCTTCTTGAAACCATCTTTTCAATGCCTACTTGTTTGTGGAAATTCAATATTTTATGCTCAAGTTATGACATTTCTTGTATAACTATTCCCTTAGGGTTTTAAAAAACACAAGGTGCATCTTGGGTGTTGGTCACCCACATGACTAGGTGTAATGTCCCCTTCTCACTGATGACCTTCCAGTGGTCCATTAGCCTATTCCTGAGACCCATAGGCTAGGTGGAATGAAGAATGAGGGGTCCAGCATTGATGAAACGAGGACTTACTATTTTTAGTAAGTTAGGGAATGGCCATTGTGGTGTTACTGTCCTACTGAGCTCTCCATGTTTTGCCTCTGGACGCGATGATCATGCTTTTCTGAGCATTAGTTCTTGACTTACTATTTTTAGTAAGTGGTAGTGTGGCACAATTCTATTTTTGGCAGTAGACAGGGTTTTGATTCTGCAACAGTTTTGTGGTCGTCGTGGCTCAGTTTCATCCTAGTTGTGTTAATAATCAGTACGGGAGTCATATATGACATAATTAAATATTATTTCCTTATCCTAAGGTTTAATATTTAATTAATTTGATTATTTGCGACTGATTTATTAAAATTGGGATTAATGCCTATTTTATCCTAATTGTTTGGCGAAACTCGTGTACTATGGGATGGTGAAATATTTTAGAGGAATATCATGTTATATTGCATCTCCATTATTTGCCGAGTAATTAACGTGGGTCCCTTCCCTTTTGGCGTGAGGTTTGACTTATGAAAAGTGGCGCTATACTTGGGTGAAATGAAATGCAAATGGAGTGGCGTTCGGAGGAATTTGCATTTGATTTTGGTTGCTGAAGAGTTATAAATAAGAGCCTTGGGCTCTCATTTGAGCATCTTTGAAAATTGCATCGTTATGTTGCCGGTTTGGTTACTGAAAATCTGAGCTTCGAAGTATGGCTTCCTAGCTAAGTCTCAGTTTCGTACTTGCAAGATAGTACCTAGCTGTGTCCTTGTATTCCCAGTGCTGTGGGTGAATGAGTTGCAGATTGTGGAGTGTTCTATGTGGGATTTGAGTGTTTTCTGGTTGCTGGTCGTGGGACTGCTGAAAGTATATTTTGCTCACACCTCTTAACCAGGCAACTCCATCATTCTGGGTACCGGCTCATCCTTCCTTCCTAGCCATGGCGATACATTGTGTAAGTTTTTAGCAAGTTTAATTCAGCAATGATTTTTCTAGACAAAATCAAACTTCCTAGGTCTAGCGTTGCGTTTTGTGCTTGCATTGGGATGCGTGCCAAATAATTGTTGGGTTGTTTGGGTTGTGGTTTTGATTGGTTGCTGTTGTGAGTGAATTACGGTGGGTTTGGGACTAGTTTGAGTTAAATTGGATGAAAAATGAAAGAGTTATGAGCATTTGGGTGTTTCCATGGGCTGCTGTTTGTACTTTCAGCTTGCAGATTTATTGTAACAGAAAATTATATTCTTGCTGTAGAAATCTGCATTACTCACCTCCTTTCATCTCTAATTTTGTAAGGTTGTTTCAGTAGTACTGATCAATCATTCTTGCTGTCCTTATTTTGTAATTCCCACTGCATAAGTGGAAAAGGCTGGCTTAGCCGCCTTCTTACTTTGAAATTCAGTTTATGTACTCAGTCCTCCCACTGAATAAGTGGTCGAGTGATAAGTTTAATTCAATTGTCCTCCCGCTGAAATATGCGGTAGAGTGATAGTTTAATGTAATGTCCTCCCACTGAAATATGCGGTAGAGTGATTGAATTTCAGTTTCTTATCATTTTCCCTTGGTCGGTTTACGGCCAAGAGTTTGGTTTCTATCCTGTTGGATAAGCAGAAGGGGCTGGCTTGCCGCCCAGATATTGTAATTTTAGTTTGATTATTGTTGCTAACGATCCCCAGAACACCGTATGCTCTCACCCTCCCAGACTGGGCTCTCGGTGAACAAAAGGTGGAAGGGTTCCCTTTCAGCAATTTGGTTTATTTCTCTAACCTTAACGGGTTGAGGTGATTGCTTGTATCTCTTATTGTTAAAAATTCAAAAAAAAATTACTGGGATATTACAGTGGTATCAGAGCTGGTTTTCCTGCCAGCCTGTGAGAGTCAGTGGGTTTAGAAGTCTCCATGAGTGACAGAGACGTCAGATACTACAACAGAGAGCAGAAGAGACAACAGTTTCAGGTTCCGATAGTGTCGGAAGAGGACACTTTCTCAGAAGTACTGAGAAATAGAGGAAAGGATATAGATACTCCAGATTTAGTGGATTCAATGGCAGATAGGGCCACAGACTCGAATGAGGCACCTAATAAGAAGGCAGAGAGACAATTTGCTGCCATGATGGACATGATGTCTCTACTGCTGGCCAAGCTCAACCAGAACGTTGTTGGGACCCCTAATCAACCCAACAATGGTCCGGAAGCCAGCACTTCTAACGCTTCTGTAGGCAATGGGAACGAGAGTAACAATTGAGGTTCAGCCCCAAGACCTTTGCAACTTGTCTTTTTGCCAAAAGAAGTACAACAAGCTGGAACAAAGATACCCACAATTGATGAAATAAAAAACAGCTACATGGATGCCATGTCCCCTCCTTGATCGTTATATACATCCTAAATGAAGTAATTATTATTATTAATTAATATTATAATAAACAACGAATTTCTATTTGGAATTTATTAAACATTATTATTAATAATATTCTTATCAAAATAAATTATATAAACATAATTTACTTATTCTTAAATGTAAACATGATTTATATATCTAAAATGATAAATATATAATTTAGCTTATATTACTCAATTAAATAACAATGAACCCGTAAGGGGTAGAGGGGCATGGGTTGGTGTTCAACTTTGGGTATGATTAGTCGATTATTATGAACATACATCTGGCTCCATATCATTAAAAATTACAATTGGTGGTCAAAGTCATCGACCACTTCTAAACACCAGTAGCCACATCATCATCGATAATTACAACTCATCATGCTCTAACGATATTGTATAATCTACTATTAAAGAGTCATAGCCGGCGACAATCAAAGAAAGATGGATATCGGGAAAGGAAGAATGATAAAGTTATATTCCTATGTATTACGTATTGGTTAAAGACAGAGGTTATTGTAATGGATGGAGGGTCGATAGTCGGTGATCTATATCCAGTAGGTGAAACGATATCTGATAGGCATGAGTATTTGTCCTTAAGAGACGTGGAATAGTCAAATACCACGTACCATGAAAAGTGACTTCAAACGGTGCTAATAAAAATATGGTTATTAGTTAATTATATTCGATCATACTAAGAGATTAAGACTATTACGTAAGGAAAGGGAATTATAAAAAGTCATAACCGTTGTCATGAGAAGATGTGATCCTATTCAATGGACATATAAAAAGTATATAAAGAACGTGCAATGTGGAGGAGGTGGGGGGCACATAGGAGAGGAAAATCGGACCTACTAGGCAAGCCATAGGCAGCAACCATTCTTATTATCGGTGGTATGCATGAGGATGGCTTAATACGCATGCTTATATATGAAGCCTGATAATGTTTATGCAGACTTTAATAGTATTATCGATATAAACTACAATAAGTACGACAGTCATACTTAATATAGTGGCAGACCAGATCTGACCCATGTCAGATCTGTCTGCCTTTATAGCCAAAGTTATACTACCAACTCATATTTTTTAGGCAGTAGTGGTATTAGTGATGTATACAAAAAGGTAATTAGCAAATATATTAATAATTGGTAAATTAATAAATAGGTAAGGGATGCCACAAATGTATATGCAAATGAATATACTTAATATATATATATATATATATATATATATATATATATATATATATAAATGAATATTAATAATGAATATTTTAATATATATATTAATGAATATTTTAATACATATGTTAATGAATATAAAATAAATACTTTAATACACATGTTAGTATAGTAATGGACAGCTTAATACATATGTTAAGGAATGTAGTAATTAACAGTTTAATACATATGTAATGAATGATTTTTAGATGTTAATGAATATGTATGAACATAAGTAATAAATGCATATCAATGAATAGTAAGAATATATGTTAAGAAATAAATGTGAATATTGGTTAATGAACATTTTTATGAATATATGTTAGGAAATACATGTAAATCAGGAATATGTAAATGTAGATTGTGGAATGGAAAATAGTAATAAAATGCAAAAATGTATTATAAATGTGATTACATGTTGGAGGCTAGAGGGAGGAAACTCCCTTAGTCTAAAGGAGGGATTATGATAATCCCTAGGGCAGTATGTATATTGAAAACTGATATGCATATGTATGGCTTGGTTGATTAAACTCAACCAAGAAGAGACGGATTTGGCAGGTCCCCTCTGAGGACTTGGATGATGAAGGCATCACCCAAGGCAAGGAATAGACAAGGGTCTTCCTTGGATGGCTTGGGTGTAAGAGGTTACACCCAAGACAGGATTCGAACTCATCTTCGATTTCCTGAAGGGCTTGGAACCAAGGGGTTCCGAGAAGGCGAGCTTCACGACCGCCTAAGGACATACTTTCGTATGACATTCGTATCCTTTTATTTGATGAAAATTATGATCATGTTAATTAAGTATTAAAGATAGATTGCAAATTAAAAAATGGTATATATATATATATATATTTATATGTTGTTTTCTAACAATTTGTTTTGCAGGACAGTAATCTCTAACTAGTAGGGACATTACAATGGAGTATGCTTCCCTTCCTGGTGAGATCCGAGATATCCTAACTCTGGATCAATTCATGAATCAGAAAATGAAGAGAGGAAGGAGGAATGACTACAAGTCTGCTGCCCCAAGAGATTTCCAGCAAGCTCTTGGAAGAGTGACCTTAGCACACTTTGATGGAAGCGCTAAGAGTACAGCTAGAGCATGGGTACAGAAGTTGGACAATTACTTGTCCTTGAGACCGATGCCTGAGGAGGACGCCATCAAGTTTGCTACCTTGCACTTGGATGGAGTGGCCCACGAATGGTGGTACCATGGGTTGGTCACCCTTGGTCACAACTTAGTCACCACCTACTCTGATTTCACCAACAAGCTGATTGAGAGATTTGACACCAGGGACCCAGAGGTGAAGTTTAGAGAACTTGCACAACTTAGGCAGCAAGGTTCATTGGACACTTACGTGACTGAATTCCAAAACTTGTCAGTCATGGTGAGTAGCATCTCAGAGACGTGGTTGGTTGTCCTTTTCATTGAAGGACTTAAGAACCATTGAGAGGATGGGTCAAAGCTTTTGATCCGTCCACCCTGGCAGAAGCTATCAAAAAATCTCGAAACATGGAGTTGGCTGCCCCAAAGAGTAAAACTTAGTCTAAGCCTTTCCCTTTCAGAAAGGACAAGAAGAAGTTCACGAATCAGACCAAGAGGTTCCCTCCGCGTGTGGATGATGGGCTCCGTCAAGAGCTCCGGAGAAAGAATCTATGTTATTCTTGCAGAGAACCTTGGGTTCCGGGACATAGGTACCATGGAAAAGGGAATTTGCATCAAATGGAATGTTATTCAGAAGATGGATCAGATTCTGAAATTTCAGAACAACAAACTGAAGTTGAGGACAGCGAGTATGAAGAGGCTCCTGAAGGGCCTGAATTTGGGTCAGAAGATAGAGGAGTGATTGCTCAACTCTCGAGCATTCACAAAAATGAGTCCTTCAGAGTTCGGGGTGTGATTGGAGAGCATCGTGTCATAGCTCTCATTGACACAGGTGCAACACACAGCTTCATTGATGAAAGGATTGTTGCAAAAAAGGGACTAGTGGCAGAGGAAGTTGAGGGCTTCAAAGTCATGGTAGCAGATGGCTCCTACTATATCTTGTAATCGAATGATTTCCAACATGTCTTTGAAGTTGGGAAATCATGAAATTAGAGATGATTTCTTTGTGGTGAGTATTGGAGGGACTGATGATGCAGTCCTCGGGATTCAATGGCTGAGATCTCTCGGTGAGATCACACTATACCTACAAACTATGGAGCTGAAATTCATGTCTGAAGGGAAGAAGGTAGTTTTGAGAGGAATGTCGCATGGGGGACTTAAAGTTGTATCCTTGAAAAGAATGGAAAGGCTGATCTGCCATAATCAGGTGGAGTGGGCAATAGAGTGTTTGATAATGCCTTCCAATCCATTGGTAGATAAGGGCAGCTATTCCTCAGATATTTCAGCAATGATCAAGGATAGAAGCAAGATCATGGTCATGCCTTCAGAACCACAAAAGGAGCACAAAGATTATCCTGAAGACATTCAAGCTTTGATAACCAAGAGAAGCAAGGTGTTCGAAAATCCACCTCCTGGCAAGCCTCCTGAAAGAGGTGCCGAACACATTATTGAGCTTGAGGAAGGAGCTAAGCTAGTCATGACTACTCCTTACCAATATCCGAAGAAGCAGAAGGATGAGATTGAGAAAGCAATTTAGGAATTGCTTGACATGGGTTACGTACGGCCTAGCAAAAACCCCTTTGCTTTGACTGTTGTTTTGGTGAGAAAGAAGGATGGGACCATGCGCATGTGTGTGGATTACAGAGCTTTGAATCAGAAGACCATCAAGAATCGGTATCCTATTCCGAGAATTGATGAGCTCATTGACGAGCTACATGGGGTAGTGTTCTTTTCCAAGATTGACCTTAGATCGGGGTACCATCAGATTAGAATGAGAGCTTTAGATGTGGAGAAGACTGCTTTCAGATGTCACTTTGGGCATTTTGAGTTCCTAGTCATGCCCTTTGGGTTGACTAATGCTCCTGCTACATTTCAGTCATGCATGAACAAAATCTTCCAAGAACAATTAAGGAAGTTTGTTTTGATATTTTTTGATGACATCCTAATATTCAACAAATCTTGGAAAGAACATTTACAACAGTTGGATGAAGTGTTGGGCATATTAGAATCTGAGTCCCTGTTTGCCAAGGAGTCCAAATGTGAGCTTGGGATGGAAGAGTTGCTCTATCTCGGTCACATTATCAGTGCTGGTGGTGTGAAGGTGGATCTCGAAAAGGTTAGAGCCATCATTGATTGGCCTACTTCCGAAAACATAACACATTTGAGGGGATTTTTGGGGTTGTGTGGTTTCTATTGGAGGTTTGTGAAGGGATATTCTCAGTTGGCTGCCCCCCTTACAGATCTTACAAAGAAAGGAGCTTTTGAATGGTCCGAAAAGGCACAAAGAACATTTGAGCAGTTTAAAGGGATCATGAGTTCTTGCCTTGTTTTAGCATTACCGGATTTCACCAAGCCATTTGAGCTACAGTGTGACGCATCTGGAGAAGGTGTTGGTGCGGTCCTCATGCAGGATAAACATCCTATAGTCTTTGAGAGCAGAAAGTTGAGAGGTCCGGAGAGACTGTATTCCATTTATGACAAGGAAATGCTTGCCATAATGCATGCCCTTGCAAAATTCAGACAGTATCTGGTGGGGAGTAAATTCATTGTTAAGACTGATCACAATAGTCTTAAACACTTCATCATCAGAAGGATTTAAATGAGAGACAACAGAAATGGGTGAGTAAGCTGCAGGCGGAAAAACAATGTTGTGGCAGATGCTTTGTCCAGAAGGCCCCATTTAAGTTCACTTTGCGAGCTTACTGCTGATTGGAGGAAGCTGTTGCTTGCTGATTATGCCAAAAATCAGTTTGCAACCAGCCTTATAGAAGGTACTTTTCATGATGAAAGGTACAAACTGGTTGAGGGATTGATACTATACAAGGGAAGAATCTTCATAGTAGCTGAATCTAAGTTAAAAGAGAAGATCTTGAAGACTTTCCATGACATCCCCCTTGCTGGTCACCAAGGTTATTTCAAAACATACAGGCAGATCCGGGAGAGATTCTCTTGGAAGGGACTTAAAAGTGATGTTTTGAAGTACATTAAGGAGTGTCTTACATGTCAGAAGAACAAAGATGAGCACACTCTACCAGCTGGTTTGTTACAACCCTTGCTTATTCCCGATCAAAAATGGGAGAGTATCTCCATGGATTTCATCACGAGGCTGCCTCGGGCTCAAGGGAAAGATAGTATCTATGTGGTGGTGGACAGACTTACAAAGTTTGCTCATTTCTTTGCCATCACCAACTTTTTTACAGCAGCACAAGTTGCTGAAGTGTTCTTCCGGGAGGTGTTCAGATTACATGGTTTACCGAAGAACATTGTGAGTGATAGGGACAACAAGTTCCTAAGTGCTTTCTGGCAAGAGATTTTCAGATTGTGTGGTATTGTGCTCACTCCAAGCACTAGTTATCACCCTCAAATTGATGGGCAGACCGAGATAGTGAATAAGTGGTTGGAAGGTTATCTCAGAAACTATGTCTCAGAGCAGCAGAATACTTGAGTGAGATGGCTTCACCTAGGGGAATATTGTTACAATTCTTCCTATCACATGTCCATTCAGATGTCACCATTGATGGCACTAAATGGTTATGAAGCTCCTAGCTTCGCGGACTTGGCATTTGGTGATAGCAGAACCCCTCAGGCAAAGGATATGATGAATCAAAGTCAAGATATTCTGAGGATTTTGAGGGACAATCTCCAGCATGCACAGAATCAGTAGAAGTTATATGCTGATCAATAGCGAATTGAGCGCACCTTTGAGGTGGGCGACATGGTTTATTTGAGGCTCTAGCCCTACAGACAGTCTACTCTCAAGAAGAGTGGGGTTGAGAAATTGAAGCTTCGATTCTATGGACCTTTAAGAGTTAGCAGAAGGGTTGGAGAAATGGCTTAGGAGTTGGAATTACCAGCAAGCAGTAGGATCCATAATGTATTTCACGTGTCTCGCCTTAAGAAGGCTCTGGGACTTAATGTTGTTGCTTCAACTGAGTTACCTCCGCTTGATGAGGAGGGAGAGTTGGTTTTGGTTCCGGAAGCTATCCTTGAATTCAGGGAACGATCTTTGAGGAGAAGAGTGATCAGAGAATACTTGATCAAATGGAAGAATCTACCAGCATAGGATGCTACGTGGGAAAATGAAGAGATTTTATTGCATCCAGCCTTACAGTTGCTTGAGGACAAGCAATTTTGGGGAGGGCAGACTGTAATGTCCCCTTCTCACTGATGACCTTCCAGTGGTCCATTAGCCTATTCCTGAGACCCGTAGGCTAGGTGGAATGAAGAATGAGGGGTCCAGCATTGATGAAACGAGGATTTACTATTTTTAGTAAGTCAAGGAATGGCCATTGTGGTGTTACTCTCCTATTGAGCTCTCCATGTTTTGCCTCTGGACACGATGATCATGCTTTTTTGAGCATTAGTTCTTGACTTACTATTTTTAGTAAGTGGCAGTGTGGCACAATTCTATTTTTTTGGCAGTAGACAGGGTTCTGATTCTGCAACAGTTTTGTGGTCGTCCTGGCTCAGTTTCATCCTAGTTGTGTTAATAATCAGTACGAGAGTCATATGCGACATAATTAAATATTATTTCCTTATCCTAAGGTTTAATATTTAATTAATCTGATTATTTGCGACTGATTTATTAAAATTGTGATTAATGCCTATTTTATCCTAATTGTTTGGCGAAACTCATGTGTACTATGGGATGGCGAAATATTTTAGAGGAATATTATGTTATATTGCATCTCCATTATTTGCCGAGTAATTAATGTGGGTCCCTTCCCTTTTGGCATGAAGTTTGACTTATGAAAAGTGGCGCTACACTTGGGTGAAATGAAATGCAAATGGAGTGGCGTTTGGAGGAATTTGCATTTGATTTTGGTTGCTGAAGAGTTATAAATAAGAGCCTTGGGCTCTCATTTGAGACATCTTTGAAAATTGCATCATTATGTTGCCGGTTTGGCTATTGAAAATCTGAGCTTCGAAGTATGGCCTCCTAGCTAAGTCTCAGTTTCGTACTTACAAGATAGTACCTAGCTGTGTCCTTGTATTCCCAGTGCTGTGGGTGAATGAGTTGCAGATTGTGGAGTGTTCTATGTGGGATTTGAGTGTTTTCTGGTTGCTTGTTGCAGGACTGCTGAAAGTATATTTTGCTCACACCTCTTAACCAGACGACTCCATCGTTTTGGGTACTGGCTCATCCTTCCTTCCTAGCCATTCTGGGTTGTTGTTTCAGTAGTACTGATCAATCATTCTTGCTGTCCTTATTTTGTAATTCCCACTGCATAAGTGGAAGAGGCTGGCTTAGCTGCCTTCTTACATTGAAATTCAGTTTATGTACTCAGTCCTCCCACTGAATAAGTGGTCGAGTGATAAGTTTAATTCAATTGTCCTCCCGCTGAAATATGCGGTAGAGTGATAGTTTAATGGAATGTCCTCCCACTGAAATATGCGGTAGAGTGATTGAATTTCAGTTTCTTATCATTTTCCCTTGGTCGGTTTACCGCCAAGAGTTTGGTTTCTATTGGATAAGCAGAAGGGGTTGGCTTGCCGCCCAGACATTGTAATTTCAGTTTGATTATTGTTGCTAACGATCCTCGGAACACCGTATGCTCTCACCCTCCCAGACTGGGCTCTCGGTGAACAAAATGTGGAAGGGTTCCCTTTCAGCAGTTTGGTTTATTTCTCTAATCTTAACGGATTGTGGTGATTGCTTGTATCTCTTATTGTTAAAAATTGAAAAAAAAATTACTGGGATATTACACTAGGTGCTTAGGACTAAGGGTTGGCATTTTGATGACATTTGCCCTATGCTATCAGCCATACTAAGTCCTTTTATTATTGTTTAAAAATATGTATTTTAGAGCTATGCCAAACATTATGCAGGCAAAGTATAGAGGACTATTCTCTATTAGATTTTGATTTATACACAGTGGTAGTTGGTAATAAACGAGGACTATACAATTGTCCAAAATTGTATAAATCCATATGATTGTACAAAATTTTGACTTTGTTTTCACAAATCCCCCAAAAAAAGTTCTAAATTTTTTCAATTCAAAATCCTATCATGCCCTATATGGATTTACAAGTTATGGAGCCTTTTGAGTTCATTTGAGGTTTGTTTTGCACCAAGATACATCGTATAAATGTTCTTGGATGAAACTCTTCAAAAAGAGGGATGGGATTGCAAATCTGAAATTTTGGTACCATGTATAAGAGTTGTGGGTTTAGTAGCTCAAGGATCACTGGCAACCAAAATAATCCTCTACAAAAGAGAGAATTAATGGAAATTCTATGAAGCTAGAGAACTCGTTATATGAAAATGGAAGTAGTACAATATTGAATGTACAATAATGAAAACCTTGTTATAAAGATGAAGACAAAACCATATTACATATTAAGATCATGACAAGTGTTTTAATCCTATTATATTAGACACAAAAAGCCAAGGATTTAATTAAGCTTAAGTATGTAAGAATGAATAGATTAATGGACCTAATAAGAAACTAGCTAGGTTATATATCATGTTCACACCAACTAGGGCAATTAAAAAAATATATGCATAAATGACTTATATCCTCTACACTTATTTCATCCATAGAATGACTTAATATTGTAGTAATGTAAAAGAGGGAATATGGTCTAGTAAATAATGGTTCATTACAATGTATTATTATTTGTATTGAGAGGGGGGATGTAGGGAGAGAGGGAGGGAGGGAGAGATAAAGATAGATAGATTTAGAGGGGGACAAAGAGAGAGAGAGAGATACAAAGGGGGAGAGATATATAAAGAGGGGCTGATTGATAAAGATCGGAATGTAGAAAGAGAGATAGAGTAGGTGAGATAAAAATAAGAGATATAGAGGGAAAGAGAGATAGAAAAAAGAGATAGAGGAAGAGATAAGATATAGAGGAGAGATAGATATCTAGAGAGAGGGATATTGATAGAGGGGACTAGAGAAAGAGAGAGAGAGAGCAGGAGACAAATAAACATAAGAAATATAGAGGGAGAGATAGACTTGATTGTACTTTTCATGCCTACAATCCAAAGTTGGCACATCATTTGCTCAAAGACCAATAGTTCACCTTAAAGACTAGTTCAAAATGTTGATAATATTATAGCTACGATCGGACTCCTTCAGGGCCGACATAGATAACTTAAATTGTCTTATTGGCCTATCGGCCTTAGACAATTTCATATACCGATTTAATAATAGAGACAATTACGATTTGCTTATATTAATAATGTAATGTGCCGACTTTGTATTTGCAAGTTAAACAATATATTAACCTGCCACCCTTGAGATGTGTTGATCACAATATAACCCATTCTTAATGAAGTGACATGTTTTAATAAAGAAGCTGAGTCTTGGATGGACGTGTTGGTTGGATGCATACATATAATCCGTCTTCCTCCCTCCAGTTGCATCAAATCATTCATACAATAAGCAGATCGAATATATATCATCCTACAGCAGTTCGATTATTAGCAGTCCGTGTTCTTCTCCAGCAGATTGATTCCATTCTTTAGCAGTGTGCTCTCATCTTATAGAAGTCAGATCAAACAAGAATAGATCATCATATAATGGTTCACATTCCTACAGCAGTTCGGATTGCATACAGCAGTCTAGGGTGAATCTACACCATTATATAGCTTCAAAGTGTGAAGCAATTCTTTCTAAAGTTATTTGGCATATTTGAGATAATAAAGACATACTTCATTGCTTGGTTTTTTCACCTTCAAGAGGAAGATTTTCCCAGGGTACATTCTGTGCAATTGTGTTTGATTTACTATCTATCTAATCTGATCATAAAATTTAACATGGTATCAGAGCCACGGTGAAGTAGATCATGATCAGATTTTCCTATAACAGCGAAGTTCTCTTTCATCTCTCTCCTTCAAGAGGAATCAACAAAGCCTCAAAAATGGTGAACGGTCTTAAAGTCAAGGATAGATTTGAAGGTGCTTCAAACTTCACTTCATGGAAGTTTAGAGTGCTTATTGCACTTGAAGAAAATGATCTTCAGTTTGTGGAGGAAAAGGACTTATTTGAGCCAGAAGATCAAGAGGAGAAACTTAAATTCAAGAAGAATACTATAAAAGAGTAAACGATCTTGATTGACTCCGTGAGAGATCATTTAGTGCCTCTCATTTCTAAAATGACAAATGTGAGAGACATGTTCAAGACCTTGGAAGGCCTATATGAGATTAACAACACAAGTAGGGTTCTTGCATTGAGACAACAACTTCATCTAGTCAAGATGGCGAAAGGAGAATTTGTCATGTCATTCTTCATGAAGATTTCATAACTGAGGGATCAACTAAGCGCCATTGGAGATTTAGTGATTGATAAAGATCTTGTCATGTTGGCATTGAATGGTCTTCCTCATTCATGGGAGCCATTTATTCAAAGTATAAGTGGGAGATCTGAATTGCCTAAGTTTGATCGTCTTCGTGCGGATTGCATTCAAGAAAAATCTAGATTGGCTGCCAGGGGAATTGTCAAAGGCTCTCAAAATGAAGATGCTCATGTTCTTGCCACTCAATCCACCAAGAAAGGAAGACATTGGAAGAAAGGAAACTTCAAAAGGAATAGAGATCAAAGATCAGATTCCGCACTTGATTCAAAGAAGAAGAAGAAATGTCTCTCTCGCATACAGTGCTTTAGGTGTGACAAGTTTGGTCACTATGCAAGGGATTGTTTGACAAGGCCTAAGCAACAGATGGCAAACATTAATGAAGGCTCAACTCAGAAGGAAGCTAAAGATAACTCCAATGGATTCCTCTTCATATCTGCCTTACCAAGTAATGTTCCCATGGATAGTGACACTTGGCTAATTGATAGTGGAGCTTCTCGACACATCAAAGGCTATCGAGAACATCTTTCAGATTTGGTGGAAAGGGAGTCTAATCTCTAAGTGATCATTGGCGACGATGCACGCTATTCAGTTTGAGGATTTGGTGCTACATCACTCAACCTAGAATCTGGAATCTCTCTTCACCTAAGTGATGTCTTCTTCATGCCGAGAATCAAGAGAAATCTTGTGTCCGTTTCAGCCTTGGAGGATAAAGGTTATCAAATAGCATTTTCAAAAGGGAGAGTTCTTGCTTTCCCAAAGAACTCTAGCATGAAGACTGCTCGTGTGATCGGGAATCAACATGAGAGTTTGTACAAGCTCTCCACCCATCCAGTTCAAGCTCTTCTACATGACTCTTTCAATTCCAGCAAACTATGGCATAGAAGACTTGGACATCTTCATTTCAGGGCTCTTCCAACATTGGAGAAGATGGTTAAAGGTATTCCTAAACTTAGTCATGTGCATGATGGTACTTGTAAAGGTTGTGCTATGGGTAAAAATATTAAGAGTCCATTTCATAGCAGTGAAAGTAGGTCAAAAGAAATCTTAGATCTTGTACATTCTGATTTATGTGGTCTACTGTCATTACCATCCCTAAGCGGATTTTTGTATTATGTAACTTTCATAGATGACTACTTTAGGAAGACTTGGATTTATTTCTTAAGGTCTAAAGAGTTTGATGAAGTCCCAGGAGATTTAAAGAGTTTAAGGCTCAAGTAGAAAACTTATCTGGGAAAAGAATTAAAGTTTTAAGGTCTGATAATGGAGGTGAGTACACCTCTAGCAGCTTTCGTGATTTCTGTATTGAGGCAGGGATCAAGAGGGAGTTTGGTGTCCCTTACAACCCTCAGCAAAATGGGGTTGCAGAAAGAAAGAATAGATCCATTGTTGAAGTTGCAAAAGCCATGATTCATGATCAAGACCTTAAAACATTTCTTTGGGCAGAAGCTTCTAGAACAACAGTGCATGTTCAAAACAGATGTCCTCACCGGATATTGCAGAATATGACTCCAGAAGAAGCCTTTTCAGGGACTAAGCCTGATGTCAGCCACTTAAGGATATTTGGTTGTCCAGTATATGTTCATATACCTAAAGACAAAAGAACCAAGTTGGAACCTTCTGGCAAGAAAGGGATATTTGTGGGCTACAGTGAAACCTCTAAAGCTTGCTGAATTTACATTCCCCGTTAGAAGCAGATAGAAGTGAGCAGAGATGTCATATTTGAAGAAGATGTTGCATTCGAAAAATCTAAAGGTTCATGCATGGAGATAGTTGATGGAGATCATGAGACTTCTCATGACATGGACATTGATCATACCTCTGGGACTCAAAAGGAGTCCATTGAACCTGTAGCAGATGATGATCCAATTGAACCTTTGGATCCTACTGATGGGCCTAGGGATATTGTTATGAATCGAAAGAGACCTCTTTGGGCAATAATCACTATGCAGGAGGCAGAAAAGTTCGGGGATCCTAGAGGCACATTCAGAGAAAGTAAAAAACTACAAAGATTCTCTAGCTATGTTGCATTGATGTGTAATCTTATTGAGATTGAACCTTCCAATGTTGAGGAAGCCTCAAAACAACAAGTATGGAAAGATGCTATGGATGAAGAGTATCAATCCATTATCAAGAATGATGTTTGGGATATTGTTCCTAGACCTAAGGGGAAGTCAGTTATATCTTCCAAGTGGCTATATAAGATTAAGCATGCAGTTGATGGAAGCATTGAGAAATACAAGGCTAGATTTGTGGCTTGTGGTTTCTCTCAAAAAGAAGGAATAGACTATGAAGAAACATTTGCTCCAGTTGCTCACTATACTTCTATCAAGACTATCATTGCCATTGCAACAACTAAGGGATGGAAGCTACACCAGATGGATGTGAAGACAACTTTTCTCAATGGTGTGATTGAGGAAGAGGTTTACATTGAGCAATCTGAGGGTTTCGTGATTCATGGGAAAGAGTCTCATGTATGCAAATTGAAGAAAGCTTTATATGGTCTTAAGTAGGCTCCTCATGCATGGTATGAAATAATTGACAAATACTTGGTGGGTTTGGGTTTCTGCAAGAATGATGCTGATCCAAATCTTTACTTCAAGGTATTCAATGGTGAAATTCTAATCTTAGTGCAATATGTTGATGACTTATTTGTTACCGGGGAAGATCATCTCATCCTTAGATGCAAGGAGGAGTTGACTTCAAAATTTGAGATGAAGGACCTAGGACTCGTGCATTTCTTTCTAGGTTTGGAAGTATGGTAGAGGCCTAATGAGATTATCTTGAGTCGAGGAAAATACACCATTGACACCTGAAGAGATTTGGAATGTTAGATTGCAAGTCTATGTCTACACCAATGGAAACTAACTTGAAGAAATTGAGGGAATTTGCAGCTATTTCTGATCTTGTGGATCCTACTATGTATAGACAGTTGATTGGATCCTTGATGTATCTAGTTAACACTAGACCAGATATTTGCTATGCAGTGAGTGCACTTAGTTCATGTGTGAACCAAGGCAGATACATCTAGTTGCAGCCAACATATCTTGAGATACTTACATGGCACGGTTGGATATGGCTTGAAATATTCTCCCATTCTTCCAGTGTGCACCTAAATCTAGAAGGCTATTGTAATTTTGATTGGGTAGGGAGTGTTATTGATCGGAAGAGCACCTCTGGTTGTTGCTTCAGTTTGGGATCTGCTATGATTTCTTGGTGTAGCAGGAAGCAGCTTCAGTGGCATTGAGCACCGCAGAGGCAGGATACATTGCAGCATGTGTGGCAACTCGCGAAGTAGTGTGGCTTCGGAAGCTCCTTGCAGGAGTGTTTGGACAATCATTGGAGCCTACTATTATTCATTGTGATAACCAAAGCTGTGCAAAGCTATTGGTTAATCCAGTGTTCTATGACAGAACAAAACATGTTGAGATCTAGTACCACTACATCGGAGATATGGTATAGAGGAATGCTGTTCAATTGAGATACATTTGTATTGAGGAGCATATGGCTGACATTCTCACCAAGCCTCTTGCCAAAGTGAAGTTTGTGCATTTTTGAGACAAGCTTGGAGTTGTGGAGAATGAAGCCCTTGCTGAGAGGGAGTTTGAACATCAATGATTTCTTGAGATGTACTTTAATGCATTCTTCTTTGTGAGAGAAGTTTGAGGTGCAAGCCCATGTTAATGCTTTCTTCTTTGTGATAGAAGTTTGAGGTGCAAACCCTTGTTAATGCATTCTTCTCTGTGAGAGAGAAGTTTGAGGTGAAAGCCCTTGTTCTACCCTTTGGGAGTAGCCTCATGCTTCCTGGAGAAGATTCGATATTTCACGCCAAAAGGTCGTCTCTCCCTTCAAAGCTTCTTATTCCAATATTAAATAATAAAGAGATGTCGATGATATGCAAAGCATTCATATCCATTTTGCTCAATAAAATATAACATGACCATGAAATATAAGAAGCTTTATTTTTATTGCGCTAAGGAGGGTTAAATATTTATTTTAAAAACTTGCTATGCCGAGCACACTTTAGCGGCTTATAGGATGATTTAAATTTGATTTAAAATAACAAGGTTCCCCCCCGCCCCCCCATCCACTTAGTTGATAATATTGCCAATAGAGTTGACCTAAGGTTTTTATTATTATTTCTTTTAAAAGAACTTTACCTTTTTGCTAGAGTTTTTGTATAAAATATTCATATATTTATATATATGAATATATATGCTTTATGTATGCATGCCTATGGGAGCACGTATACGGTCGTGTATACGTACTCTTATATACATGTAATTGCATAAGGTATATGTATATACATATACATATACATATATATACATATACATATATATACATATACATATATATGAGCCACTGCGAAATTAATTCATAATTAATTGAATAGTTAATTAAAAATTCATTAATCATAATAGTAGTGAATTACCTCGAAAACGCAATCAATAACCTACAGTTGCGAACCCTAAAATCTCTGCACAGACAAACTAGGGTTACCTAATGCGACGACTGACGAGGTTTGACAAGGTCAATCATGAGATTACCTGACTCAGGGTTAGGGTTTTAGATGGCATTAGTTCTTTCTTCTCTTTACTTCTCGTCCTGATACTTTGCCTCCCTTCGTGGAGAACGACGATCTCCAGCACACACTTGGCCAATTCAACAAGTTAGATCAAAATCTTGTCCTATTCTGACATTTCATAAATCATTGACAAAGGTAAAACATCATGTCATAATGTTAACTATCAAGTCATCAATTTATCAATTATGATTCATCAAATCATCATTCTAAGCATAGTTGGCATCATTCAAATATGCATGAACATCTAGGCACATCCATTCAATTTAAACATGAAAAATTAGGGCACATTCATTCAATTTAAACATGAAAAACTAGGGCACATTAAACATCTTGCAAGTATAGCATAGATACGCTAGGGCACACATATCATAGCGTAATCACAGCATATTAACAACTAGGGCACAAGTGGGATGTAACATCCTATAACCGTTTCCCTCAATCTTGCCACCTCTATCCTACTTCTCATGATTGAGCATACTTAATGCACTCGTTTACCATGGTAGAGAGCATGAGGGAGAGCATGAGGAGCATTCACAATAGGGTGCCTTGGAAGTCTATCCTTTCTAAGCCCAAAGGCAGTACCCTTTGTACCCCTACTTACACAGTTCCCCTACTTGTAATCCTCCTCTCCCCTTATGATTGAGGATGCCTTTCTTGTCTACTTCAATAACCACTCCATACAGGGCTTGGAGGGAAGATTGCAATAGGGTGCCTTTGACTTGACTTTAGGCCCAAGGTTAGGACCTTATCCTCCTTGGCCTCATGTGGTCTGTAACTGATGGTCTTCAAACATCATCACGAGGTGGCCTTGCGGTACTTAACCAATGGTCCTCAAACCATATTTACGAGGTGCCATACCTAGTGAGGAGTCTTTCACCATTCCCCCTCCTTGCATTTCCTCTACTTCCTTAATAGTATTGAATATTAGGTTATCAAGTGTATAGATTTAATTATATATTTACTCTCAATCAATCTATTAAGTATATAGATATAAATTCTGCATACAGTCAGATATAAACATATATGCATTTACACCTGTATGAATAATATATCCTGCCCTCATACCACAAGTATTCCATCAGATCCGCTGGCAATGAAATATCTCTGTTGATATTCGATGCAGATGTAATTCTCCTTCATTCAGATGTAATTCTGATTTTCTGATTTGATTGCTGTTGTAATCAGTATTAGACCTCTTCAGTCCAGATTAGAATTCTTACGGTGTGCTCATACATACACTCCCTTCCAGAATTCTGCACATATTTCCCCTTTAGGGTCTAGCTCATTAATATATATTATGTTTGTGCTCTGCTTTTAGGACTGATGGATATATGTCTTAATTTTCTGTCTCAGATTATCTCTAAATATATCTATATTCCTATCTCTATGGACACAATCTTACTTAACAAGGCTGTTTTTAAATTCTGAAAGCGACCCTCAGAATTCTGCTCACAAGGTCTGCTCTTGAGATAGGAAAGGAAAATATGATAACCTTCTTAAAGTCCTCAAAGGGATTCTTATTTATATCTTCCAAAGACACCCCTTCACCAAAAAGGTGCACCTCTTTATGCAAGTTGGCCAAGTAGGAAGTAATTTTGTCTAAATTAAATTTCTCTTCTAAATTGGGCGCCTATCCCTATGAGGTCGGCCCAACAAAAAGTTTTATTTAATTTTTATTTGTTTTGCAAAAGTGGGCGACCAACCAAGGGGGGCCGGCCACATAAATAAATATATTATTATTTATTTATTAATTTGTTTGTTTGTTTATTTATTTATTTATTTTTCTAGTCAGCCCTAAACCTTGTTTTAACCTAGGTCAGCCACCATTTCCTTGCAAACCATTATCATTATTATTTATAAGGGCTGCAATCTGAGTTAGGGACATGTCAGTCATCTTGGAAGTGAAGTGCATGATGAATTTGTAGCTGTTCTTGATTTCTCTTGTTGAAATGGAAGTAATGGTCGCCTTTTTGGGTCGTACTTGGAATGGAGGTACTAAGGAATGTACACTTCGAGTCAAAGGTTAGTGGGGAATGCAACGCCAGAGAATTGGTATCCAAAATTATAGTTGCTTCCGCCTTCCTAGATCTGTATGTCTGGAAGAATATTTGCCACAGAGCAGTACATTCTTGCTACTCTTGCAAGAGCCAGAACTCGGAATTTACTTTCCATGGTTTACGTGGGTCTTTGTAGAGGAATGTGCTTAGAGAAGGCAATTTCTCACAAATTGCCTACCAGTGGTTCCTTTCTTGGCATTGTTGATTCTTGGGACTTCAATGATGGGGAGCATGAGCATGTCGTTCATCACCTTGGGGTTGGGCATGTCCTTTATTAGCCACATTGGATTTGAAGATGTGATATTCATTCTCTTGCAACTCTTGAGTGCCTCCATGAATGTTGGGTTAAATGTGGCTTTTTTAAGGCTTCATTAGACACTCCTATGCAAATGAGAATCTCCACCCTTAGTGGAATTGACAAATGGGCTAGATGAATCATAGTTTTGTAGACCATTGTTAGGAATGGTAGGGAAAGTTTTGAGCACCTAGTTTTTTTGTAGTCGAGGTGTGAATCCTTGTAGGCAAAGATGAAGAGGTTGCGTGAATGGGTGCTTGAGACAAGATAATTGCATCCTTTGAAACAAAAATATTGGTTGTCAGTGAATTGAAGATAGTTTAATAGTGAGTAAAAAATATTTTCAGATTGTAAGATAGGTTTACTAATTAATTGTGGATTTCATAGTCCACTTAAAAAGCCTATTGGCTAAATATTGTTTAACCCAACTAAGCTTGAAAGAAAGTGATGGGAATTTGAGAAAAGAAAAAGAAATTCTTTACTTTTGAAAATGCATCCATTAAATACTTTTAAAACTAAGTTAAAATACCTTTAAAACTAAGTTACTGGTTCATCAATAAAATGATGAGCACATAATTATATTGAATGGGGGGGGAGGTGAATCAGTATAGTAAAATCTTTTACTTTTTCAAACTTTAACAACCATAACAACATCAATTGCACAATATCATTGATGTTTTGGTAATTGATTGAATTAACTATGAACATGAAATATACATATAAAGAGATTACAAAATGATGTTTCTAAAAGAAACAATGTAAACGGAACTGAAATTAGAATCTAACTAAGAAAACTAAAGATTCCTAAATGTAACATTAAATGACCGTAAATAGAAATTACTAACTCTAATACCCTCCCTTAATGGTCATTCTATCAACCACACCAAGTTGCCCCCTAAATTTTACAAACACGTCCGGGCTCAGAGACTTGGTGAGGATGTCTACAGTTTGATCCTCAGTTGGAAAATACTGCAATTGAATAGATCCATCTTCTACAAGCTTGCAAATGAAATTACAATGAAGCTCAACATGCTTGGTCTGCTCGTGGAAGACTGGATTTTCGGCAAGTTTCAGCACTCCTTGATTATCATAGAACAAGGGAGAACTACCTGCTTGATACATTTGCATGTTAGAAAGCATCCTTTGAAGCCAAACTGCCTCACAAGCTGCCTTAACAGTTCTTCGATATTTTGCTTCGGTCGAGGAAAGAGCTATTGCCTGCTGCTTCTTGCTGGTCCATGTGATTGCACTTGTGCCCAAACTGAAGACATACCCAAAAGTAGACTTTTTGTCATCAACAAAATCTACCTAATCTGAGTCTGTAAAACCAATGAGCCTAGGATCTTTTGCTTCTGTTGTACAAATTGCCAAAGTCAGGAGTTCCCTTCACATATCTTAGCACACGCTTTGCTGCAACCCAATGTTCAGCTTTATGTGCTGTCATGAAGTGAGATATGTAGCTCACAACATAATTGAGGTCAGGTCTAGTGGCGGTGAGATAGATGAGGCTGCCCACTAGTTGCTTGAACGCTGCTGATTCATTCACTACAGGTGAGTTCGATTTAGTTGATAGTTTCAGCCCTTGCTCTATAGGTGTAGATGTAGGTTTGTAATCATGCATCCGAAATTTATCCATCAGACTCTTGGCATACTTGGATTGAGAAATAATAATGTTGCCATCTGTTTGCCAAACCTCTACATCGAGACAATAATGCAGAAGTCCCAAGTCTCTCATGTCAAAGGATTGACACAAATTCTGTTTCATCTGCTCGATCAAATGTGCTGCACTACCAATAATGATTAGGTCATCAGCATAGATGACAAGGACATCACCACCAGTATTCTTGACATCAAACTAGGATTGGAAGGACTGCTTTGAAAGCCTTGATCAACTAAGTACTTATCAATTTTTATGTACCATGCTCGAGGAGCTTGTTTGAGGCTAGAGAGTGCTTTTAGTAGTTTGCATACCTGGTGTTCTTTACCGACAACCTTGAAACCAGAAGGCTACGTCATATAGGCTTCTTCCTATAACTCACCACTAAGGAATGCACTCTTGATTTCCATTTGATGGAGTTTCCATCCAAACTGGGCTAAAAGAGCGAGGACAAGCCGAATGGTGCCCATTTTGGCTATGGGAGCAAATGTCTCCTCATAGTCGATGCCCTCTTTCTGCGAGAACCCTTTGGCTACTAATTGAGCCTTGTACTTATCAAGAGTTTCATCAGCCTTATATTTGACTTTATACACCCATTTGCAACCAATGGGTTTTGTCCTAGGTGGAAGATCAGACAGGACCCAAGTGTTCTTCAGAAGACTATGGTGTTCAGCTTCCATAGCCTGTTTCCACTCAGGGATTCCTTTAGCCGCTGAATATGTCTGAGGCCCATACACATTAATGGTCTTGGCCCACCACTTAGGTTGGAGAGTAGAAGCACTAACATACAAGTCAGGAGGATCAACTTCACCTGAGGTGCTTGGAACAAAGTCATTTGATTGTGGATCGGTATTTTCTTGAGGAATGTCGGGTGGTGCAATATCATATTTGGGAGACTCCTCAACTTCAGAGTCGAGTCATCTGAAACCCTCCCATCAGGTGGATGTAAGGGAAGATGAACACCCAAATCCTTAGCCTTCAAAGGCTGATCATTAGGGCTCAAAACGAGAACAGAGCTGAACGGGCCCTCGTTCTTCATCAAATACAACATTATGATTGAATATGAGACAATCAGTGTCTCATCAATCAACCGATAAGCTTTGTGGTTATCATTGTAGCTCGTGAACATTAATTTTTGGCTCTTGGAATCCAGTTTCATGTGGTTGGCATCTGGAATGCAAACATAAACAATAGAGCCAAAGACCTTCAAATGATTGATTTTGGGCTTCCTTCTAGACCAAGCTTCCTCTAGGGTCATCTTCTTAATGGCCTGCGTGGGAGACAGGTTCAAAAGATAGATTGCAATGTAAATTCCTTTAGCCCAAAATTTCTTTGGAACATTTGTGTGCTCCAACATAGATCAGGCCATCTTGGTGATTTTACGATTTCTCTGTTCAACAACACTGTTCTGTTGAAGGGTGTAAGGTGTGGTAAGCTGATGCTTAATCCCATGTGTTGCACAAAAGTTGGAGACATCAGAAGAACAAAATTCCCCCCCATTGTCTGGCCTAAGGCTGTCTACCTAACATCCTGACTATTTTTCCACCAAGGCCTTAAACTTCTTGAAACATGTTAAACACCTTTGATTTGTTTTGAAGAAAATACACCCACATTCTTCTACTAAAATCATCGACAAATAACAAAAAGTACTTGGATCTAGCATCCAATGTTGCTTTCTAGCCTAACAAGCTCTGCAAAGTCCATGATTCTGAGTTTGAATCTTAGGTAACCCAACAACCAGACCCTCCTGAAGTAACTGAGAGAGATAGTGAACATTTAGGTGCCCATATCGTTGATGCCAGAGATTGCTAATGGAAGAACTTTTGGCTGCCATGTTGTGCTCTTGAGAATCACTAGTATCAACAAGTCTATAAAGACCATGATCCTCAAGGCCAACAACAATAGTAGTGCAAGTCTCTCTATTAATAATGCTGCACTTGTGTGAACTAAAGATGACATCTAGTTGTGGAGAATGACGCATGATCTGACTGATGGACAACAGATTGAGCTCCATACTTGGGACAAAGTATACATTGAGAAATATTAGATTTCTCCCTCCAAACGTTCTCTGAACGTTACCCTTTCTGACAATAGTATACTCTTCGCCTCCTCCAAAGATTACTGAATCTTTGAAAGGCGTGTATTCTGTAAACCAATCCCGACCATGTGTGAAGTGTTGAGAGGCGCTAGAGTCAATGTACCAGGCAGATGATTTCACATGATTAGATGGGCGTTTGGCCATGAATGCATAGAAGGCAGACTCCTGGTTAGAATGTGTGGCAACATGGGCTTTCTATTGAAACCCTCCCTATCTAGATTGCTCAGACACCAGTTATTTCTTGCAATATTTCTTCATATGGCCATACTTATGACAATAGTTGCATTGAATATTCTTCTTAGGATTCTCCTGAGGTTTGCCTTTGCCTTTTTGCTGGAAGGACTTGCCTTTGCCCTTGTCCTTATCCAAAGCTTAGGCAGTGAATCCTTGTTCAGTGGAGGATGTGCCGGTGCTGCTACCAAACTGCTGTTTCCATCTATCATGCTGCATAAGCTTGTTGCAGAGATCAGAAAACTTGAGATCAACATTCGTTGAAGTAATGTTGAGCGTCTCAATAAAATTTTCATAAGATTTGGGTACGCTCTTCAGAGTTAAGACCACTATATCTCCTCCATTTTGCAACCAAATGCCTCCAGCTCATCATGGATGCTTTTGATCTTTGTAAGATGCTCTTGTAGTGTTATCTTATCGTTCATCATAATAGAAAACATGTTCTTCAGAAATAATGATTGGCTCTTATTTGAGGTTTCATGGAGATCCTTTAGATGAGTGTAGATCTTTGCAACTGCTTTTCTAGACAGTACTTGAGGTAGCTGATCGTTGGTAACAAATAATTTGATGAGCATCACTGCTTCCCGATTGCGTTCATTGAACTTGTCTTGGTCTTTTCTTGCTGCCGGAGGACCAATTGTTGTACCTAGAACCACCCCATCAAGACACCGATATTCAAAAATAGTCAACATGCATTGTTTCTTCGTGTTGTAGTTGCGACCATTGAACTTCTGACTATTTTCCAACATAATGTTGGTCAAAGACGCTATCGTGAGCATCGAGGTCAAAGTGAGTCAACATTGTGAGGGCTCAAAAAATGAGGCAAAACTTGATGATCAAATCATAGAAATAGTTGCACAAATCCCAAGGCAATGACGATTGTAAAAAAATCCTGATTTTTATACCAAAAAAACAGTCAAAATAAACCCCTAGTGCGTAGGTACCCAGAAGAGCAGAAATTTATGAAAATTGTGTCAAAGCAAAAAAAACCCTATGATGGGTCATGAGCAAAACAAAACTCTTAGTTGGTGCATGGGTGAAAGATAGAGGTCATGCAGGTGACTTAGCAGGGAGATCTCACGTAGGTCCAAAGAAAATCGCGTGGGCAGAGATGAAGATGACGTGTGGGTTGTATTTAAATAAAAAACGACGGCAAAAACTTAGACCCAACGCACAATTTGTAGACCCAAAAAAATCTCATAGACATGGCTGCAAAAACTCCTGACAAAGACGAAAAAGATGTAGAAGAATCTCCCATTGGGCACAGAAAAAAACATTACAGAGAAGAAACATGACTGGTTATAGAATGTGGGAAGCCGACGCGAAATGTAGAGAAGGTTTATGAAGTAGAAAACCACGAACACAAACATCCGAACCCGCAAAAAACTTTCACGAACACAAACGACGTGAGTAGAGATCGTCTAGATCAAGCAATTTCATCTTCAAAAAATCTGCGATTCTTAAAAGTAGCTTCACGATTTTCAGATATGGGATGCAACAAAAACCTTCAAATTTATTAGAAAGCAGCCTGAAAAAAACTTAATGCATCCACAAAAAATTAGCACGCGATTTTCTACCTTAGAAAAACCATGGGAATTTTTATCACTTAAAAAAAAACCTACAAAGAATATTTTTAGATTTGCAAACAAATTTTGCAAAAATTTAGAGCCTCTTTGATACCATGTTTTGGTAGTTGATTGAATTAATTGTGAACATTAAATGTACATACAAAGAGATTACAAAACGATGTTTCTAAAAGAAACAATCAGAAACAAAACTGAAATTAGAAACTAACTAAGAAAACTAAAGATTCCTAAATGTAATATTAAATGACCATTAAATAGAAATTACTAACTCTAATAATTCACGTAAGATGCAACAAATACACAACAGAAGAAGTACACAAGATTTATGTGGAAACTCTTACGAGAAAAAACCACGACAAAATAGTGCTTATATAAAACTTCTTTTAGAAATTTTGTAGGCACCAACCCACAATTCATAGGCACCAACACCCACAATTCATAGGCACCAACCTATTGGAGGCATCAACTCCACAATTTGCAGGGATCAACCCCCACAACAAAGCACCAACTTAGCAAGAGACACCAATCTCTACTTTAGGGAAGCACCGACTTTCAAATGAATGAGTATTCTCCTTCTCAAACTATGTTTTCTTCAATCCACGAATATTGAAAAACAAAGTTGAAATGATTGTCATGAAATGAATATTAAGGATTGAATCAAGTTTAGAGTTGCATTATTAATATTAATACATTTATTTATAGGTTAGATTTTGAGTCTTAAAACTATTTTAGAGTCAAAAGTTTGACGAGACCTATCCATCTAAAGTATTAATCCATATTGAAACCCTACAAAAAAGGCCCTAGCCATAGAATACTACCACCCCGCTACTAGTAGACTATAAAGCTAACTTATAAAAGTCAATATCAAAGGAAGGGCCGAGATAAATTACATAGGCCTCATAGAACTCTTGGTTATTAAGTTACAATTAACACAAAACATTAAGAACCAAAGCCTTTACTCCACACCTTCCTCCACTTCCTCATCATCTTAGTTGTCTGAAAACAGTGGAATCACATTCTTCGGCAGCATCACTTTCACTTGTAGAGTGATCTTCACAGTCTATAGGAGACAAATTTTATTGTCGTTTAATTTCATGGAGATGTTCCAAGAAGCAGTCGAAATGGAGTTTTGTCTGTGTAGTGTCGTAAATTGTAACCTCACAATGTCATACTCATGTGGGCCACACTTTAGTGTTTCTGCCTTCTATGCCCTGATTATGCCTGATTCTGTTGACACTAGTACCAAATTTGTTATCTCTGATTATGCCTGATTCTGTTCACACTAGTGCCAAATTTGTTATCTTTGCAAGTGCCAAATTTGTTATCTCTGCTCTCTGCTTTGTTTCAGCCTAGATGGATTGGACTAAGGCACCCAGTGTCTTTGTCCTCCTGGACTAGAGCACTAAGCACCATAGTCCAGGCCAAAAGGGCCCAAATTTGAACCATCCAACGGTCGGAAAATGTTGAATGGGAAATGATTTTTGATGTCGGCCTTCTTCCTAATTTTCAACAGGTTTCATGAGGATAGGTATAACAGCAAGTTTTATCCCCTCATTTGAAACATCTCTCATTAAGGAATTCACTCTACATCAAGCATTCAAGCGAGTAAGCAATCAAGCATCATTGAGGCAATGAAAGAGAGGTTAAGTATTCAGATTTCAAGCATTCAAGATGGCATCCATGATCAAGTTTATATGAAGACATGCATGAGTTCTACATGACATCATCAACCTTTTTATGAAGACTTCAAGGAAAAGGAGATTCATAAAGAAGGTATAACATTTTAATTCAACATTTAATTCTAGATCTAACCATTGCCCTACAAGGGTAATCTCTTTTTTCAATTTCATTCTATAGGGTTAATTCCAAACCCAATGTTTGACCTAGGCAAACCCCTAACAACCCAACACCATTTTTCGTCTTGTTGGTTGAAAATTTTGTAGGGTCAACTCGAAAAGAGCCTACAAAATTGTGGTTTCAACCACAACAACACGAGATTAACTCTCCCATTTATTAAGGGAAGGCTCCCCCTGTGATTCACTACTCTAATCCACTAAAATAAGATGCAAATTTCTATCTCCTATTGTAACATGGGTGGTACATCATCTTATCCTCTTTTTTCAGGACAAATGTTATTCTCTTTCTCTTTTTTCAGGAAAGAATTTACAACATAGAGTAGCAATGATTCTTACAACTTGTTTGTTACAAATTAACTTGGAAAGTAAGAATGATATAATATAATGAGAAAAGAAGCAAAGTTTCTGTAAAGGCGCAAAGTCCTCCGTTGCTTCTCCGGGACGGGAAAGAATGCTCAAGTTCAAAGTCTTGAATTCACTGCTGTCCTATCAACCTTCTGTATAATTTCTTCTGTAACCCAAAGAGTTAACTAAGGAAACCAAAATAAAGCTCAAAGTCTTCAAAATGATTCTTAACTTTACCTTTGATAAAACTTTTGTTGAAGTAGTAATATGAAGCTCAAAGTCTTCAAGTTACTGTTTCTTTTCCGAGATAACACAATCAAGCCCAAAGTCTTCAAAGTGAAACCTTAATACATATGTTATCAGCTATTTCTATTTAAAATTTCAAAATTAAGCACAAAGTCTTCAAAATGATAATATGATCACCAATTCCTAATTCTAACAACAATAGTCAAGCTATGACACAAAGTTCACAAGTTAACAATTGCTTCTACACTTTAATAATATTCTTTCCACACACCTTTATTTGAATAAATAAGACTTTATAATGAAAACGACATAAGAACACTCTCACCATAAACACAAATGAATCCAGCACAAAGTCTGGATGCCAAAAGCTTTCTTCTTATTTCATCAAATTTTCAAATTCTCAAGAGGAACACAAAGTTTCACTTTTGCTCGACTTCGGCAGAGTTTCGACATATATATTAAAGATAATAGATCCATAATTACAATGAGCAACCTCATATTTATAGAAGAGAGGTGTAGCAAAAAACTAGGAAATTACTATGACTAATTCAAAGAAGAGTCCTAATTGACTTTGGACTCATGCATATCCTACATGCAAAAACTAAATACTAAAATGACACCGTTATCAACATGTACATCCAACCGAAAATCTTCTAACTTCAACCAAGTGTCGAAGTCCTTTTCAAGTGTATCTAACTCAATTGAAAACACTTTCAAAGTATTTTCAATTTCATTTTTAGCTTCCTCCAATTCATTAACCAAGGTGACAATTGAACATAAAAGATGAGTCCCTTGACTCAAAAGCATGTCCATCCATTCTCCTACCGTCTTTCCGCGAGAACTTATCTGCTCAGCTTGCTTCACAACCTGCTCATCCACGGAAGAAGTGACTGGCTGAATTACCTCAGAAGACTTGGTGATTTTAACCAAGATCTCTGTCAACTGATTAACTTGTTTCTTTAATCTATCTTTCTTAACCTTCTCCTCATTGTACATTGTTATGAGATGCCGGAAAGAAGCTTCCACATCCTCAACAGTACCCTCATGTGTTTGCTTGCCCAAGTCAATCTTCTTAATCGGAAGGCTGAACTTTATCAAGATCAGTCTTTGGAGGAGGAATAGCCATCTCCACATACTTGTTCTTTGATTCATCCACTCTAACTCTAGACAGAGTTTTAGCCTTCTTCTTACCCTTAGGCTTGACTGGTACAAGTTGGCTGAAATCAAACTCATCAGGAGAGATGGCTTGTTTCTTCCTTTTAGGAGCATTAGACACTACCCAGGGTGGCAAAGAAGCGTCTTCATCTACTCTAGAAGTTAGAACTTGAGTTGCCAACTGCCGAGATTGCATATTGGTAGTAACAATGGGTGGAGTTGAGGTGACAACAGTAGATGGATTAGAAACATTTGAAACTTGAGGAGGAACTTGGGTTTTTGACATAAACTTATCAAAATCTTCAAACATAGAAGATGTGACCTCAAATAGATTAGGAAGGAACACGGTATCTAGGTTGTCATGAGGTGTATCAAGAGCTGTTTCACTTGTGGAAGTGGAGGGAATAATATGCATTTCAAGAACTTGTGAGGAAATTGATATAGTAGTATTCATAGGAATTATATCAGAGATAGTGACCGAACTAGTACCTGTGACATCACATGATGAAGGAGGAATGCTTTCTTGTGTCTCTTTGAGACAAGGAAGTTCTTGGGATTACAAGAAATCCCTCTTCATCAAACTCTTCTTCTTCTTGCTCTTGTTCATTGTCTGGCTCATCTTCTTCTTGAAATTGTTCATCTTCATTCAATTCTCCTTCTCCAACTTCATCAGGAACTTGAGTATTTTGTGTTGAAGACTCACCTTGAGTTCTACCTTTTCCTACGGTAAACTTGAATTTAGGACCCTTGGAAGTCATAAATTCTTGCCTATTCTTGGTCCTTAATTCAGAATTTTTTCCCCTTGGAACTTGCAACATCTTCTTCAAATAACTCAGTTTGGAATGGCTTCAATTGCACACCGATGTAGGTTCAACCATGCAGTGGAATTATCAAGAATCTTCTGACATCTGATCCTTATAGAAGTATTCTCCTTTTGGAACCATTGTATAAGAGGCAGAGGTAATCCAACAACTTTATTTCTTTCATATGCAGGATCAAGAATATCCCCATCTTCTTCAAGGTCTTCTGGAACGTGAGCAAGATCTGTTGGTGTAAATAATTATTCATCTTGGATATTATTACACCTTTACTTAAGTTTATTTAGGAAATGCATTTCATAGTAGTTTGGGTATGAGACATTTGGGTGTTTGTGCCACATTGGGATAGTGTGTGTAGGAGAATTTCCACCTTTTATGGTGTTGATCTTGTTGTTACACTCCACATTTAGTGGGTGATCCACCTCATGTGGAATATTATATTGTTTCTCCTACCTACCCACACCTATTTCCTACCTACCCTTGTTTCTTATTGAGCCACATGTCATGTTTGTGTGCTCACATATCCATATAGCCTTGCCTATATAAGCATGCTCATATTCATTGTATGTAATGAAATGCTTAATGATCCAGTTGATCATATTTTTCATCTTGATAGAATACAGTTTATTTCTATTATCTATTTTGTTCTCTCTTATTTGTGCTTTCCATTGCCTCTTGATCTTGGCAAAATCTCACATGGTATCAGAGCTGGTCCATGTCTCACATGGTATCAGAGCCATTAGAGTATCATTGGTTTGCCAATTGAGAGAAATTTGATGTTATTTGGGGTTTGCATTTTGGAGATTTCTATTGCAGGTTTTTTTTGAAGCTTGATGGATCAAATCTGAGGTCACCATTGGATTGAGGAGGTCCAAGAAAGCCATTTTTGCCTTTTGTTTCATCCAAATCGGACTTTGGAGGCCAAATCTAGAGGCATTTGAAGTTTGACGTTGCGGCGGAAATTTTCCAGAAATTATAATTTTGCAGGCAATTTTCAAATAGCGATATCTCACTCATCCGGACTCGTTTTTTCGAGCAATTTTTTTTGTTTTGGGGTAGAATTTCGTGATTTGTATAGTGGTGTAGATTTTTTCTGATTTTCGGATACAGGTTTTTCAGAAATTGTGAAATCTCGATTTTTACAATTTTGGAGGCTTCGTTTGGGCTCATATGGACTCCTTTTCAGGTGCCGTTTTTTTTGAAAGTGCATATTTTTTCATCTACTTTCATAATATGCTATCTGTTTGCAGTGAGTTTAAGTAGAAATTGTACTTTCAGTATTTGGCCATTTTTGGCATATTTGGTATTTGCATTTTGTTTGGATCTCAGTTTAGATCACTAGCAGTATTTGTTGAAGTCTCTTAGATCTCTTTTTGAGAAGTTGTAAATTGAAATCAGAAGTCTACTTTGCCTTGTTTGGCAAGTGGCCCATTGTATACGCACTAAGCATAAAGTGCCAAAATCACCATTTTGGGGGGATTTCTTGATTGAGTATTTGGGGGGGGTGTCTTGTGTGATTGTGCCTCTCTCTATCTTGTGTTTTTTCATTTTGGTGCTATGGGTTCTCCTAAATTTCCACTTTTAACTCCTCATAATTATGCATCATGGAAGATTTAAGGCATGGAGTAAACTAATGGAAAAAGGACTCATTCATTATGTAAATGAAACTATAACAGCACCACCTGATCCTAAGGCTGATCCTAATGCTCAAATTGAATGGCTTACTAAGAATGCTATGGCACTTGGAACTCTTAGAAAGTATGTATCAGATGACCTCATTTTTCACATTGATAAGTGTACAACAATTAAAGAGGCTTGGGATATTTTTCAAAAATTGTATGGTCAAGTTGATGAGATTAAGGGCTACAAGCTTGATAGTGAACTCACAACTTTGGATCCCAAGGATTTTGATACAATCCAAGATTATGTCACAAAAGCAACTGAGTTAAGAGCAAAGCTAAAGGATTGTGGAATTGACAAAAAGGATGCTCAATTGGTTTATAACTTGTTGGACAAGCTTCCTTCAGAGTATGCAGCCTTTGTATCTAGCTTTCACACCCATAGGTTAGCTCAAGGTTCCTTATACACTTCTCCCTCATTTGATTCATTCACGGAGATGTTGATACTTGAGCAATCTAAGTTGACTACGATGGGGATTTTGAAATCTTCAAAGTCACAAGCTTTGGTGGCTAACAAAGGGAATCAAAGTAATCAAGGAAAAGGCAAGAATCAAAAGCAACCTAAGTCAAAACCACAAGAAGGTGGAGCACAATCTTCCTCTCCACAACAAGGTGATTCACCATTCTCACCTAAGAGGAAATCATATAAGGAAAATCTTTTTTGTGGATATTGCAAGAAGTCGGGACATGATGAACATCATTGTTATAAGAAGGATATTGATGAGTTGAAGAATCTTCTTGAGAAGAATAGAATCAACCTACCTTCTAGAATGTCTACATTGGCTTCTTCTTCTAAGGATAAAGGAAAGGATCACTCTTTTGGGACAGATAAAGGAAAGGGACAAGCTCTTTGTGCTACTACAAGTCATAATTCTGGGAGATGGCTTCTAGATTCAGGGGCTTCTCATCATATGGCATCTTCACAGTCTATGTTTTCTACATTTGAGCCTTGCCACATGCCACAGATTTTGATGGGCAATCATACATACATGGATGTGATTGGGAAAGGATCTATTGCCATTGGGGATAACTCCTTCAATGATGTGTTGTGTGTACCCCACTTGACAAATAATCTTCTTTCCATCTATCAAATCACACATGGGGCAACTAGGAAAACTATGGAGTTCACACCTGATTCAGTTATCATTAGAGACTTGGAGAGTGGAGCTATCATTGCGACTGGGGTGGTTGATCATGCATCTCGGTTGTACTCTTTTTCACATTTTGGTCCTATTGATGAGGTTGATTCTTCCTATGTTGATGATTCACATTTTGAGGAGAACTTTGGGCATTTGAACTTGGGGATTCTCACATGTGACCCTGTTCTTGAGCCTTGCATTTCATCTCCTTCTATTGATATCACACCACCTATTGCACTTGATGATGCAGTTAGTGCGACAGTTTTGCCTTCTTATGATTCAGTGCAGCAGGATATTTCATGTCTTCCAGCTTCAGTTGATTGGGATGCCTACTTAACAGACATTGCAGGTTTGTTTGTGGACTCCTACATTGCAGATTTGGGAGATACCATTCATGACATTCATCTTCTCTTTGATGAAGATGATCCTTCTTTGATTGTTGCGAGAGATCACTCTGACCCTCTTGTGCATTCTCTACATGATCAATCTTTAGAGGTTGACATGATTGTGGATACTTTTATACAACACTTGGAGGAGGTCTCTTTATCTTTTGAGGAGACATATGAGTCTTTGGATATTGTTCTACATTCATCTCCACTAGATCTTAGAGTGCCTTTTTCAGCAGTGTGGCACAGTTTACCACCTTTGGAGGGGGTACCTTTTAGCATCGACATGGGGACACTTGAGCAGTTTTCAGAGATTCCTTTCATCATGAGTATTTTTGCTTCATCTTCCCTTCATGGTCGGGGAGACTTCATGGATACACGTTTGGTTTTGTTTCTTCCTAAGGGGAGGAATGTTGTTAGACGTTCATGTAGCAGTTTCTTCATTCATCTTCAAGCTTATATCATTGGTGCAGATTCCAAATTGAGGGGGGGATTCCTAGTCTGTCTTCTTCTTCTCTCATATGGGGGGGACTTTTTCCTTACATGAGGTTTTGTCTTTCACATACTTCTATGAGAGTTCTTTGTATCTAGTTTTTATCTCTCTTTTGGAGGAGGGTTGTTTCCCATTGGGTTTTTCTCTCTTTCCCCGCTTTGTGAGAGATTTCCTTGCATTGGTTTTCATGCATTTGCATTTGTACATGGGTACCTAACATGGCCTCGTAGCCGGGACCCATGTTGCATTGCTTAGTTGCATTGTAGACTTAAGTACATTCCCCTAAGTTGCACTTAAGGGGGGGTGTTGGTGTAAATAATTATTCATCTTGGATATTATTACACCTTAAGTTTACTTAGGAAATGCATTTCATAGTAGTTTGGGTATGAGACACTTGGGTGTTTGTGCCACATTGGGATAGTGTGTGTAGGAGAATTTCCACCTTTTATGGTGTTGATCTTGTTGTTACACTCCACATTCAGTGGGTGATCCACCTCATGTGGAATATTATATTGTTTCTCCTACCTACCCACACCTATTTCCTACCTACCCTTGTTTCTTATTGAGCCACATGTCATGTTTGTGTGCTCACATATCCATATAGCCTTGCCTATATAAGCATGCTCATATTCATTGTATGTAATGAAATGCTTAATGATCCAATTGATCATATTTTCCATCTTGATAGAATACAGTTTATTTCTATCATCTATTTTGTTTTCTCTTATTTGTGCTTTCCATTGCCTCTTGATCTTGGCAAAATCTCACATGGTATCAGAGCTGGTCCATGTCTCACAAGATCAAAACTCTCAATTTGCTCCACAGTGAGTCGACAATAATCCATCCTTCAGATGTCCTCCTCTGTCCGACAATCTATCCACACATCTTCAATTCGGTGCACATGAGTGTAATTCTTCTTGATCTTATTCTTCATGCCCCGGTAATCAAAATATTTCTTGGCCTTGAAGAACCGCATGGTGACTCTTCTCATCTCTTCTTTCATGGCACGGGCCTTGTAAATTGAGTTGATAGAGTACCTCCCTATGGCAATAGAGAATTTAAGACCCGTTTTATGAGCACCTGACTGTCATTCATGAATAGAAATCATCTGGCGAGCCATCTCCATGAGAACAATCTAATCAGATGGATACCTTGGTAACACGAAGGGCTCTCCATCAAAGCAACCAATTCTGATATAAGTGAAAGTAGGAAATTGTAGAAAAATGCATCCATATTCACTTACAACTTTCCATGCTTCATCTGACACCCTTTTGTTGTGAAGGTCTTTATCAAATAAACACATATATTGAGCAAAGTAAGCATCATTCACCCTTCTGAAATGAAAAATACTCTCCTTGAGAGTCAATTGGGTAAAATATTCATAAATAGGAACCTTGCTCCTGTCACCTGTAGTAGATAACCTTGGAAAATGCCTCATAGAGGCAGCTGCATAGACTAGATAAGAAGTCATAAAATTTCAAGGTGGTGGGCACCTTGGTCAATTTCTCACACAAAGGGCATCCACAATTTGTTTATTCCAGAAGATCTTCTTCTTATTCTGCCTTATGACAGGGATATATTGATACATCCACTTGTGGTAGGTATTTGAAGTTGGGAGGCCTTTTACTCTACTGAGTAGAGTAATGAGATTGTTGATCTCAATGAAGTCACTACGAGGAAGAATCTCAGGCCATCTTGAAATTGTAGGCCTAGGTTTTTTTAACCAATTATCATTTATGTTCTTTCTGCATTTCTCTGAGTTTCTGTCAAAGTATGTAATAGCTGATTGCATATCAATATCTGCATATTGATCAATAGGTGAACATTTAAAAATGGTATCAAAGAAGTCCTCATCAAGCTTGATGAGTGTTTTCCCATCTGCATCCTTCACTGATCTTGTGGTGGAATCATATTGGTTGGCAAGAGACAACACAAATTTTGGATTCAGTGTGGACATGGGAAATGCGGCCACCTTGTCTATCTCACTATGAATTGTAGGATCCATTAGGTATGATATTGGTGGCTTTTTAACTCTTTTGAGAAATTCTTCAAGATCCACATGACCAATTTTTGTGTCTCTACTGTTATCAATATTAGAGGATACAAAAGGAGGAAACACTGGAGAAATATCTTGCTTTTTAAACTTCATTGTTTTCTTATGAGAAGAAGTCTCTATCATTTGCAAAAGATCAACTGCAACATGAAAATTTCATCATTTGATCGAATAAGCCACCATAGAAATCTCCATTTGATAAAAAAAAGTTCATTGATCCATTATAAATTGATCAAAAATTAATCAATTTACAAGTGTGTGCTCAAAACGCAAATCAGACTTATAAGTCCAATCTACACTTAGTGTAAATCAAAGACCAAAAATAATGTATATCGGACTTATAAGTCTGATTTGCATATTTTACAAAGGGAAGGAAAAAAGGTATAAATCGGAGTTACAACTCTGATTTGCACTTTTAGAAAAAACTAAGTTCAGTGTAAATCGGAGTTATAACTCCAATTTATATCTAAAAGATATGTAATTCGGACTTAGAAGTCCGCTTAACATATTTGTAAATCATTTGAGTCAAGTGTCGGGTGGGATTCAAAGTCCGACCGACATCTATTTAGGAAGGGCCGAAAACCATTATCAGGTGTCGGGCGGGGTTTAAACCCCGACCGACACTTCAATGTAAAAATAATGATAAGGAGTGTTGGGCGGGGTTAAAACTCCGCCCGACACTTCATAGCATATATGACATTGTCGAGCGGCTTTAATCCCCCACTCAACACTTACGGGAAGGGCAAATGTTAAGGAAAGGGTGGTCGAGGTACCCCGACCACTCTCATACACTGTGGTGGGGATCGGGGGGTAAAACCTGCCCACCACATATACTTCGACAACGGCTGTGAAAAGAATGGAACACGGGGATAAATCCCCGACCACCACCACCACAGTTAATACCTAAGTCATAGAAATCGGCGATTTTCAAGCATGAAGTTCAAATTTTTTCGAATTTCTAACTTAAAAAAAAAATACGTTCAAATTCGGCCATAAATTCGGCGGATTTTTAAGTTGCAGTGCGTGGGTCACTGTTGCTGCAAGAAGTTGCAGTGCGTTGTCTGTTGGGTCGCCATTGCTGGAAGAATTGCAGTGCGTTGTGCGTTCCCGTCGCTGCAAGGCTTCCCGTCATTCTCAGAGCCTGTTCTGAACACTACCGTTGCTGCTGTTGACAGCCATAGGTGCAGCCTGGGCCCTGCACTACAGTCCATGTCGCCACGACTCCACTTTACCAAGCTCCAATGATAGCGTATTCAGGAAGGTGCCTTTTTTGGCTGCATTCGATAGTCATAGTCCATAGATACAAGAAATATTTTATAGTTTTATAATTTTTATTTTGCCTGACTCAGTGATTTATTTTGCCCGATTCAATTTGATTTATTTTTATAGTGTTATAATTTATTTTTTAGTGTAATAATTGTTTTTAAGAATTTTTTTATTTTTTAATATAATTTAATATTTTATTATAGTGATTTTTTCATTATTATAAAAAAATATATGCAAGCATTATAATAAAGCTTATAATACTTGTATATATTTTATTATGATGATTTAATGATTTTTATTATAATGCATTTTATTATATATTTTATTACATTGATTTTAGCAATGTTAAGCTATTTTAATAATTTATTAGAAGTATACATATATTTAAAAATAAACAAAATTATATAAGGTGAATTTTATCCGAATTTTTTTTTTCGAATTTTTCCCTTGTCGAATTTCATCCGAATTTCATGGCTGTCGATTTCGAATTCGAATTCGAACCTTGTGACTTTGGTTAATACTGTGGTGGATGTCGAGGGTTATTCTCGCGCCACTGTAAATAAAAAGCATTGCATACAAAAGGGAAAAACGGGTATGGTGGGGTGTATGCCCGCCCCATGCCATACGAGTTTATGGTGTGCGACGGACACGCAGTCCGCCATACCAGAACCAATAAGATCATTGCAAAAACGAAAATCGGATGTACAATCCGATACATCAAAGATGTATTGAATTGCAAGTTCGATTTACAGCTAGGGCACACAAAAAATCTTAAAATAAATCAGGTAGAACAATATACATACCTGAAAGAAAATAAGGAAGCTTGAAAACTCGAATTCTCCAATCCACAAATCAGTCAATAATGAAGGATTAGGGCATTAATCAAAGTGTAAAAGGATAAAGAGACCCAGTTGAAAACAAACTTCAAAATATTAAGGACAAGTTGTGCATAATTAAAGTGTAATTCAGACTTGTAGGTCCGAATTGCATATAAATTACCAAAATAGTGCAAATTAGACTTGTAAGTCCGATTTGCACTCACTGACTATCACTCAAGTGTAATGTCGGACTTATAATCCGATTTTATACTCAGAGTCTATACTTTTTGTTTATGCTGATTACCCTCATATTAGTATCTTTAGCCCTAATTCTGACATTTAATCATTTTATCCTATCCAATTGCAAGAATTCAACAAAACGGAAGTGATCAATTTTGTGCTCAGCTCTTTCAATAGGATGAAGTTGGGCGTTGGTACATTTTTCCCAAATGTGTCGTTGTGAATGGGTTTGATTCCTAGTTTGCATGCTTAGATTAGTGACCCCCATTTTCACACTGTTATAGCTTGATTTGCCACGTTGTTGATATTATCATGCAACAAATAAGAATTGGCAGCCATTGATAGCATTAGAAGCACTAGAGAGGGATATTTTTACATTTATTTAAAATTTAATATTTATTCAAATTTAAGTATTTTTAATGTATTTAAATTTAAATACTATATTTAAATATATTTTTGATTTTTATGGTGGTTTTGTTTGTTATACGATTCAACACAGTATTCTGAACTTGCTTCCTGTTTAATGTGCAAATATGTCTAAATTTATTATTTTATACGTTTTTGCTTATTAGTCACAGAAAAAGTGTTTACCTGCATTTTAAAACATACTTGACACCAAAATTGTGATGTTCCAAACTGCTATGCTTGGGTAATTCAAAAACCCCGTCAAAATTCGATCAATGCAAGTCAAAACATTAAAAAAATGTGGGTAAATGAAAAAAACTCAATTGATACCCCGCAATTGAAAAAAAAACATCCTTTTTTTTTCATTCAGCCCATGAGTTTTTTTCTATAAAGTTTGTAACACTCGAGGGTGAACCTTCTGTAACAGATCAAGAAAATTCATGATACTTTTAGGATTATTTATGGTTCAAGCTTTATTCTTTATGATTTACTTTCTTTTAAAAATGTCCGCTGAAAGCTATTAGACGTTTGTTTATTTTCTGTTACTATGGAATATTGTATGCATAGTTTTGCATGCTTGCAGGTACGGAAAATGTTGAATAGGGTGCAGCTGATATCCATATTCCCATTTAAATACTGATAATGGTGACATCTTTCATTGATATACCATTTTAGCACATAAAGTCAAAAACAGCATCTGTGATTCTTTCAATTTTCTTAGTTCCAATTTTACTGGAGGACAGCATTGCTTTTATAGGCTCTTTTTCTATTGGAGTGCATTTAATATGAATCAAAGTAGTACCATCACACAGCGATTGCATAAGCAAGCTATAAAAAAATTAAAAACTAAAATTCTGAAATCCTAATACATTTAATTATTAATTTATTACTAATCTGCCTATAGAATTTTTTGTGATAGCAATCGGGTCATTCAGATTAATAACTAAATGCAACCATCCACTGGGCAGAAAGAGAACCTCCCCAGCCCTGCAAATGCATTCAATGGGTCTCGTTTTTCCATTGTTTTGTATCTCCATAGAGATTAATGAACCACTCAATTATAGAAACTGGTGAGGCCACGTACCATCTGGGCTGGGGTGTACACCAGGAGGAACCGCATTAGTAGGTAAAATAATCCATTTGTCAGGGCCCTTTATGACTGCATTCCATGCAGAAGTACTGTTCCCTCTGTGTGGAAGGAAGACCCTGAGCTAGCTGGACTCAATACTAGCCACTTGTAGTCAGCCCTCTCCTCCCCCAGCAATGAAATAAGATCCTCTCTGGAATTTGTCTTATAATTGAAGTTTGGACTTTGTTACTGTTTCTACGCACTATATTTGGTTTGAAATAAAATTTGCAGTTTGTTTTCTGTGTTTTAATGAGTATTTTAGTGTCTTTTAATTTGCAGTATTTTTCCCATTTCAAACCTGTGTAAAATTAAATTCCATTTGAACTTTTGGATTGTTGTGCCATTGCTGTGTACATATAATTTGACTATGCTTTTTTGAATGTATGAACCCAAACCCCAATTGTTTTTTGCTGTAATGAGAAACCTGTATCCATACCCAAACCCAAACTTGAACTCAAACCTGACCCATAATTTAGCTTTAAATTCTCTTCAGAATGTGTCCAAATGCATAATAGTTGTCTCATTTTAACACTGTTGTGCCAAAACAGAGGCATAATCAGCTCTGGTTTGAGCTTATGCAAAAAGAGCTCTTTAGAAAATTTGGAATTTCCTGGGTATAAAATTATGATAGAAATGTAGGCTCTGCAAAAATTGAAAGTAAACTTGCCCTGCAGTCTGTTCCTTTCTAGAAACTATACTGGTGAGACATTTAAGTTCAAATGTGAGAGCAAAAGTTGCAAACAAGTAATTATCGGTTCTGCAAGAACCTTGGATTTTCTGGGATACAGATATTTATAAATTTGGTAAATACCTTGAAATACCCTTATTCATCGTTCTTTGAGATGTCTGGTAAAATCTAATGATTTTCTGGAGTACTATAGGTGGAGATTTTTGTGGAAGCAGAAGGCATTAGAAAAATTTGTAGTAAGTGTTGACACCTAATTTTTTTCACTAAGTTATGATACTTTATCAAGATTCAACTGTATAGTTTTCTTGTCAAATTCATTGATTCATATTTCATGAGTAGTGGTTCAACCCATCTCTCATGAGCATGAATGGTCACCTTAGTACTTATTGCTCCTAGGAGATGCCAATAGGAGGGAAGAACTTTGTGGGAGGTCACCTCTCCTAGTCCTATTCCAACTCGAGTGTGCTTAACCATGAAGTTTTCCCCCATGTTAGGTCTACTCAGCTTCAAGCCTACTTTGCTTTCCACCACATTTGCTAAGCGGGTCTGATGTATGGGGAAACTCTATTGTTAGGTGTACATTAGTTGTAGTAGTATTGGGATGGGTGACCTCCTAGGAAGTCCCGATGCTTCCCCCTTGTGAGCATATTATCTAGATGCAATGAATGCTAAGTGGATCGTTCATGCTCATGAGGGATGGGGTCATGTGAACCACTACTCATGAAGTATTGTTCAATGTATTTGACTAAAATCTATGCACTTGAATCCTGTTAAAGCATCATAATTTTACACACTGAAAATAACATCTATGGTGAATTTTATTAAGTTATTATGGTGTCCACGGAAGGAGTCTGGTTATATTGCCTAGCTGGGGATGCTTTGATAAAATCTTTTTATCAATAGAAACATTTTGTATTAGGAATGATCTAAACAAGCAAAATCTGATGCTTAGGAAGGGACCTGTTTAGTCTTTTATACAAACTGTTTATTAATATTAGTTTAATTACAATTTTAACATTTTTGGATTTTTTTCAATTGCAGGGGAGGTGGTGTTGATTTCTTGCATCATATTGGTTGGCCTGTTTGCTCTGCAGCATTTTGGTACCCAGAAGGTAGCCTTTATGTTTGCACCTATTGTGATCACTTGGCTGTTGTGCATCAGTGCAGTTGGCATATATAATGTTGTTCATTGGAATCCTAGCATATTGCGTGCTTTCTCTCCTTATTATGTATACAAGTTTTTTAGGCGGACTGGTAAAGATGGTTGGATTTCTCTTGGAGGGGTACTCCTTTCAATTACAGGTTTGTGGAATGAATCATGTTTTGTTAGAAGGCATTTTTGTCACTCTATTGATTCATGGAAAATGGTCCGATTGAACATGACTAGAAGCCGAATACTTAAATGTTTTTGTCATGAATATGGTGGTCAATCACTCGTTTTTGCTCTTGCTACAGGTACAGAAGCCATGTTTGCAGACCTTGGACACTTCACTCCTTTGTCAATCCGGGTCTGTGAAATTTCTGAAAATACATTCTTTGAAAATGCTTATGAGAGACTCACAAATTCATTCTAAATGTTTCATCCCTTTTCATGTAGATTGCCTTTGCAGGATTTGTCTATCCTTGTTTGATATTATCTTATTTGGGACAAGCTGCTTTTCTTTCGAAGAATAAGGTTACCGAAAGTTTTTATAAATCTATCCCTGGTATGATTTAGAGATATTTGATTTTATATATATTCATATATTTATAGTATGGATTTCTCATCTAGTATTTATTTAAATTTGTGTTTTTGAAGGTTGTTATCTCACAATATTGTTTTGCAGAGGCTGTTTATTGGCCTGTGTTTGTGGTAGCTACTCTTGCTGCAATTGTTGGGAGCCAAGCTGTTATTTCGGCAACGTTTTCTATTGTCAAGCAATGCCATGCTTTGGGTTGCTTCCCACGTGTTAAAATTGTTCATACTTCAAAGCATATTAATGGACAGATCTACATACCAGAAATAAATTGGATTCTCATGATTCTCTGCTTGGCTGTCACAATAGGATTCCGGGATACCACCATTATTGGCAATGCTTATGGTATGTGCATTGGGAATTTTATCTGTGCTTTCTAGCTTTAGTGATTAACAAGATTGAGTATATTTATCTAGGTTCATGTTTTAAATAATTTTCTCTTTTGCTTGAAGCATTGCTGTCATCATAATGTAACAAAGTGCCTGATGTTACTTGTTATAATCAGTCATATTATTCTCATGGTAGGGATTTTGGTGCATATTTTTTGGGCTCATGTTTTCAAATTGTATTTGTTTTGTTTCACAGGCATTGCTGCCATCACTGTTATGTTTGTGACAACATGCCTTATGACTCTTGTTATAGTCATTGTGTGGCAAAAGAATGTTATACTGGCTATAGTTTTTCTTCTGTTTTTTGGATCCATTGAAGGAGTTTACTTATCAGCCTCTTTTACAAAAGTACCTCAGGGAGGTTGGGCTCCTCTTGTTTTGGCAATGGTATTTATGATTGTCATGTATGTATGGCATTATGGTACAAGAAGAAAATATATGTTTGACTTGCAGAACAAAGTTTCTATGAAGTGGATTCTCACACTTGGGCCAAGCCTTGGAATTGTCCGTGTTCCTGGGATTGGCCTGATATATACTGAACTGGTTACAGGGGTTCCTGCCATATTCTCACATTTTGTAACAAATCTCCCTGCATTTCATCAGGTACTTGTGTTTGTGTGCATAAAATCAGTTCCCGTTCCTTATGTCCCTCATGAAGAACGCTATCTTATTGGCCGCATTGGCCCAAAAGTATACCGGATGTATAGATGCATTGTGAGGTATGGATACAAGGATGTTCAGAAAGATGATAATGATTTTGAGAATCGGCTTATTCTCAGTATCGCTGAATTCATTCAGATGGAAGCAGAAGGATCACAAACTTCAAGCTGTGAGTCATTGGATGGAAGGATGGCAGTAATTAGCACTCCAGTTAGATCTGCTGTAAGGATGGTAGTTTCAGATCTTTCTAGTGATATGGTGGGCAGTATTCCTAGCAGTAAATCTCCAACTCTACAATCTCTTCAGTCAATGTATGAGATAGAGTCCCCTCGATCAGAAAGGCGACGAAGAATAAGATTTGAAGTGCCTAGGAATCCTGCGATAGATCCCTCGGTAATGGAGGAGCTATCGGATTTAATTGAGGCAAAGGATGCAGGAATTGCTTACATATTAGGTCACTCATACATCAAGGCTAGGAAGTCATCAACATTTCTAAAGAAATTCGCAATTGATGTAGGGTATTCATTTCTTAGAAAGAATTGCAGGGGTCCTGCTGTAGCCTTGAATATTCCACATATTAGCCTTATTGAGGTGGGTATGATCTATTATGTGTAGATATTTTGTGCAACTTATTCTGTACGCGAGAATATTGCAAGAAATTGTGTTTTCCTCAGTGAGATGAGATGCTTTTAAACTTATGCATATGCAATGGCAGTTTTTGTATATTATGCTTTCATTTAAAAACAGATCTCTAAGTAATTGTGATTAGAAAGACATTAAAATTAGTTGTTTCCTGCACTTACAAATGTCTACATTGACCTGGAATGTTGCCATGCATTTGGAGTCATTATATAGCTTGCAAATGGTTTACAGCATTGGCAAAACACTGAAAGATATTAACATTGAATATGCTTGCTTGATTCTTTTTTATGTTCTGTAAAGTGTGAAATAAATTGAAGTACTGATGTACATAAATTTTACTTGTACAATTTGGACACAAGATGTTAGAAGTTGAAAAGATAAATTTGTGACTGCTCAGTAGTTTGGCAAAACACTGAAAGATAGGAACATTGGATATGCTTGCCTGATTCTTCTTTAGGTTCTGTTAAGTGTGAATAATAAATTTCAGTTCTGTTGTACATAATTTTTCCTAGTAGGTTTACAATTTTGATACAAGATACTAGAAAATTGTAAAAAATAAATGTGTGGGACTACCGAGTAGTTTGGCAAAATCCCACTCTTGGCTTCTTTTAACCTGTTTGGGCCTTTTTTCTGTGTGGGTCTACGTATTTATTGCTGCATATAACAATAACAATATCAATGAACTAAACTGCAGGAGTGTAGCCATGACAGGGAAAATCTAATTCATTTTCTTTTCCTGACACCTTGTTCAAGCTTAAGTTCAATTGGCATTCTTTTGAAAGGGACTATAACACATGCCAGCCTCAAATTAGATCCTGTAAACATCAATAACCTCTTTACTGCAAACATATTCTACATTATTTGGGGCATTTAAACCTTGCCTGATTCAAATTTCTGGGTAGGTTCTTGGCGATTTATGTTCCTGATGCATGAGAAGGGCTTGCTCAGTGGGAGAACAAATCTTGCATCTAGAAACATGATTAAATGTAAAATAACTTTGTATCATTCTATTAAAACTATCGTGAATAGTTGGCATGAGATTTCCACTGCCCATGAAGATGATGTACGAGAGCTTGTGGTTTTCACTGTGTATTTTTTTCAATCAAAATAGAGAAATGCAAATCAGGGCATGTTTATCCACTTGAGAGCTAATAGCATTCAACAAAAGTTAGCTCATTGTCATATTAAAAATAAAATTCCAGCCAAATTTTGCCCATTTTTCATTACATTCATGTTTTTTCTTAGAGAAATGTTGGTAATGTCATGTGGTGGGCCAAAAGTTTATTTTTTAATTAGTTGACAACTTAGTTTATAGGGGAGAGGACCCAGTAGTTATGCACCCTAAGTTCGCACTTCGCAAAATCTTATGTGGAAATTTCAAATCACTCCCAATTGTTTACAACAGCTTATTTGGCAAGTGCCCTGCTTATAATTAAGGTTTGAGGGCACCATCATCAAATATGATGTCACATCAGCATGCTTTTTGCCAAGGTGTCCAAAACAACCCCAAAAAAGGTGAGACCAATAGTCGTGCAAAAAGTGCCCCAATACTTGTGCAGCTGATGTGGCATCACATGATTGGTTGCTTTTTACAACTAATGGTACATTTCATTCAGTTATTGGTAGTCATCATCAACAATAACAACTTTAAAGTCGCAACTATTGGTGTAGTGTTGTCAAAAAATTTGGACATTAAATCAACAACTATGGTTATCAAATCAACAAGTATGAGTATTAAATCAACAAGTTCTATCACAACAATTGAAATGGTCAACGCTTGCGGAATCATACTTTATCATTTGCGCATTGCCTTATTTTAGGGTTTTTTTGCGTCGCATTAACATTTCTCCTATGTCACGCACTTGGTCTTTATCATTTGCGAGCATCGAGTCCTTCTGCTGCATTCTTCAGTTGTTTCGCTTTCGAATTTGGTCTTGTCGATAACAATCTTCAGTCATGATTTTAGTCAATCTTATCCTGTCGCATAAATGTGCGTGCTCATTTGTCATCATTTTGGACATCGTCAATCCTAATTAGGGTTTTGTCCTCTTATCAATCTTGTCATTTTGCGATCGATTTGTCATCAATCGTTGTCCTCTTATCAATCTTGTCGTTTTGCGATCGATTTGTCATCAATTGTTGTCCTCTTATTAATCTTGTCGTTTTGCGATCGATTTGTCATTGATCGTGGTCATTTTTAATCTTGTCATTTTGCGATCAATTTGTCATCAATCGTCGTCTTTCTCAATCATGTCAATTTGGATCAATTTGTCATTATTCCTCGTCAATTGGTGCATTTGTCAATCAAATCACTTATCAGCATTGGTCATTTATCAATTCAAAATCATGATCAAATCGACATCAAATCAATCTTACATCAAGACCTAATTGTCGTTCTTGCATTTTTAATTTATCTTCTAGGGTTTCATGATTTATTTCATTTAACCTTGTTTGTCATTTTCTCTCCATTTTCTCTTTAGGATAAATGATTTATTTATTTATCTTAATTCTTCTTGTCGCAATTAAATGTTTATTTAATTGGCTAATTAATTCCCTCTCTTTGTGTGAATTAATTAATGAATGAAAACTTGTTAATTAATTCACTAAATTTCTAATTTCTCCTAATTCCTAATTTTCTAATTTCATCATTTCTAATTTTCTAATTTCCTAATTTTCTAATTTTCCTAATTCCTAATTTCCACCTATTTTCTAATTTGTCAAATTCAATTTCCACCTAATTAATTTCTCTCTAGTTCTTCCTATTTTTGTGCTTCGGTGGAAACATGAATTTCTCATGCGTCATACTTTTGGCATAGCAAGATGTCATAAGCTTTCAGTCCTCTAACCTTTGCATTGGCAATATGTCATAATTCATGACATAGGTGGTGTCATAACCTTCTTCTTTCCACTCAATTGTGCCATTTTTGAAATCAATTGCCTCTAATATCAATTTCATGCTAATCTGATCTTTTCTCCAATTTGTCTATAAATTGGATGAATTTCTTCAATCAAGACTACTACTTGGTTGAATCAATCACGCTTCGAGTATTCTTGCGCTACAATCTTGTCTACTTGCTTTCACATCATGCTTATGCACTAGTAGGTGAGAGCCACAAACAAATCTATTTGAAGGAGAAAGAAGGACAATGAGCCACATGAAGGAGACATCCAAGTTTGCATTTGGTTGGCTTAGTTTTCAATCTTGAATTGATGTCTTGTTTTCATGTCTTTATTGAGTGTTTTTAGGATTGATCATTGCATTTGAGCTTTCGTGATTGAGCTAGATTAATATTGATTTGCTTTGATGATTTCCAGATTCCTAGTTACATTAATTGGTGAACCCGACGTGAACTAACCCCCTAACCATGCTTTTGAGTGCTTTTGAGATGATTTGCAGGTGAAAAACCCAAGAAACAGGGTAATGCAGGCCTTTTTGGGCACTTCTGCGCCTGTGTAGGAGCAATCTGCACCTGTGTCAAGCATTCTGCGCCTGTGTCAAAGACTTCTGCGCCTGTGTCAAAGGGATCTGCGCCTGTGTTGCATCATTCTGCGCTTGTGTCAAGCATTCTGCGCCTATGTAAGGCCAGAAACAGAGGTAAAAAGGCTGTTTTTCTTACTTGCAAATTGATTTGTTTTGCATTCTGTTTCTGCTTTTTGGTTTTATGGTACTAATTCTTTGTGCAACATCTTGGCATTATGCATGGCAAAGACAAAGATGAAACTACTAACGAGTTTTATGCAGGTTCGATAGTCAAAGATCAAACATATCAAACATCTAACTTGGTGGTTTTGCAGGTTGCCTTGGATTACAACTAAACTTTGTGTTTGAAATTCATATTTAGGCACCTAGTATGATTTCTAAATAGGTTGGAATGAATGTATGTTTGCTTTGATTGTTGAGTTTGACATTGGAGTAGGAGAGTATGCTCTCATCCTTCTTAGGGTGATCAGAAATCCAGATCTTCAATACCATTCTCATGTCTTGATTGTGTGTTACCTTTAGAGGGCATACCTTCCCGACCATTTGCTTTTGCAAGCAAGTGACAATCGTGAGAAGGGAACGACCTAAAGTGAGTACGGATAGAATACCTTGGCATTCTAACTCACTATAAATAAATACCTGATGAGCGAAAGCTTTGAAGGAAGGGTTATGCGGGAATTGCAGTTAGTTGGGAAGTGATGACCCTTGAACTCTTTCTCATATCAGCATCTAAGTAGGGCCTCACGGTCTAAATCGTGTTTGCGCGACTACATTTGTTTGGTATCTTGGTGGGCTTAATGTCTCAATCATGCTTGCGTGACACTAAGGAGTAACACTTAACATAAATCCTTATTAAACACCTTGTATTTAGAGGCCAAAAATCATTCTAGTTGCTTGAGAAGGACAAGTTCAGATACTTGGAAGAGATACTAAGTTCACCATGGGGAGCTTTCCATGGGGACTGATGCTTGGCTGCCCTGAGAAGTGAGTGCCGTGGAGGGGAGCCCGTGGGGTCAAGCATCTATGTATTCTCCTTGAATCCCATAACAAGTCTACCTCTCAAGTATCTAATGTCCTTGCCTACCATAAGAAATGTGTGAATGAGCATGATTGTTTTGAGTCTAAGTTGAAATATCTTGTCTTCTTTGTTTGTCAAAAGTTGAATTGTATCTCATTTCAAAAGCAAGGCAAATTAATTCAAAACAAGGTTAAACACAAGAACATTTCATCCAACAAAATTCAAAACACCTTCAAACATGGTTGTCAAATATTTTTCAAAGTCTTGTCTCAACATTCATGTCACTTAGATTTAGGTTCATCTTAGGTTTGCATTTTGCAAATTCATTGTCAATTACCAAGGTTAAGTTTCACCTAGGTCATACTCCTTTGCATATCAATAAGGGTCATCCATTTTGCATGTATCCTCTTGCATTAGAGTAATACCATTTCATAATTCAAACTTAGGTTGACATTGTCATACATTTGCATTTGCATACCCTAGGTTTCTTCATTAAGCTTAGGTCATTATCATATCATATTAGGGTCATTTGCATAGTAATTGTCCCTTTGCATATAGTGTTAAAACTAGGTTTTGTTATACTTGAGTAAACCAAATCTTTGATAAACCCTAAGTCATTGTTAGGAAGTCTAGACCTTATCAAACCTTTTCTCTTTATGTCATTATTGTCATTTGGTCAAACCTAGCTTAGTATCCAAGCATATAGGGGAGACATTGTCATTTTGTCCTTTTGTCACTTGGTCCTTTTGTCCTTTTGAGGTCTAGTCATCATTTCAATTTCCTAAGGGTCTCTTTTTAGATTTGCATTTCAAAAGTTTGTCAAAATCTTGAAAAACAACCAAAAACATAGATTGCATGCTTGCCATAGATTGCATTTTCATCTATTTAGTTTGCATTTAGTTGCATATCATACATTATCTTTGAAAAATTCCAAAAATATTGCATTTGCATAAGTGACATGCCTGTTGAGACAAGATCAAAATCTAAAAAGATGGGTGAACCAACGTATCAACCCATTGACAACATATCAAATTCACGGTTTCAAACTAGTCAAACAGTACAAATTGAAGGTTCATCAAACACATCATTACCACCATATGGAATGGTTCAACTTGGACCACCTCCATTATATGAACCAGTATTTGTACCCATGAAACCAAGACATGGGAGTGTTCCACCAACACCAAGAGGAAATATACCTTTCGATTGGAATCAACCAAACCTACAACATGACATTCAAACTCAAACATTATATGAGGAACAAACTCTTTCGCAAGGATTTGGTTCAGATCAAGGCATTCAACATGAGACAAATCCAAATGTTTTACCAGATTCTTCATCAGATTCGGATGCTTCCGATGATGTTGATATGTTCCTTCAAGATCCAAAATTGACAAAAAAGATGGATAAATTCTTAAACAAGGTCTTTAAGATGTTCCCACAGAAATATCTTGACATGATGAGTAATGTAACCTCCTCAAGTGAGCAAATCAATGTGCAAAAACAACAAGGCGGTGAGCTGTTAAGTTTCTCTTCGCATCCAAATGAAGAACATGTGCAACAAGAAACTCAACCTACCTTGATGAGTAAACGTGCTTCAAAGGCATTGATAGTGACTATTCCTCAAAAGTCACCATTTGAGACAATAAATAATCCATTATTTAACACAACACCTGTAATACAAGATCAAACAAGGACCACACAAATATTGACAACTGTCCCTCAACAAGAAGTGGTTCCTCACATGCATAAAATTGGATCAAAATCTAAGATGCAAGAAAGCTTCACGATTGGAATGTCTGATCTCACCAATGTCCAAAACAATTCCACAATGCAACAAAGTTCCTATGTCCCATTAAGCTCAATATATTTGCCAAACACTCACGTACCTGTTATGCAGACTATTGTGACAGATCCTTCGATAATGGCGACACAAAGAGCTACGGATAGTGGTTTGCACCAACAACAACTGTTGCAACAATTGAGTAATACACAAAAGGTACAATCAAATGTGCAAACAAACAATGTACAACAACAACAATATTGCATTCGACAAAAAATCGCAGCGCCTTCTGCCTCATTACAAGTTAATGCAAACTTGCAACCACCACAATGGATTGGACAAACAACACAACAAATTAATGCAAGTGCCATACCCCATCTTAAGGAGAAACAACAAAAACCACCCAAACAAAGTTTTTTGCAAATGATGGGATTTACAGTATGACAACAATTGGCACAAAGTCAACAAATTCCGATTCGTCAGCACCAACAACAACATGTGCCCCAATATGTGCCAAGACAAACAAGCTATCATACTTCACAACCGTAATTGACGTCTGTGCACTATCAACAACACCCTCAATTGCAATATCAACCTAGACTACAAACGATAATTCAACCACAAGAAGCACAACAACAAGGTCAATATCAAGGCATGGCACAACCACAACAACAAGAGGTCTACCAAGAACATTATATGCCGGAGACACCAAAGACGGCAATTTCAGAGCATCAACAACCAATCGGAAACACGATGTATCGACAAAGAGTACCCACCAGGATTAATGATGGACCTCCAAAATCTGATACAATTGCGTAACAGCTTGATAAGTTGCAACGACAAGTCGACGCATTAGAAACCAAAGGAACAAAGAAGTTGTACACAGATCAAGATTTATGTCCTAATCCATTTGACAAGAGCTTATACATGCCTCCCTTCCCTAAACATTTTGAGGCACCTAATTTTGAAAAATATAAAGGGAATGGCAATCCAAAAGATCACATTCGAGCATTTTTCACGGCATGCACTGAAGTGAGTTATGAGGAAACATATTTAATGCGCTTATTTGCACGAAGTCTCACGGGACAAGCCATGGATTGGTATTCGCATCTGCCAGGAAACATAAAGACTTGGTCGGAACTGGCTCAAAAGTTTATATCTCACTTCGCATTCAACATCGACAGTGACGTGACCATGTCAGATTTATGCAACACCAAGCAAAAGCAAGGTGAACCATTAGTGACTTTCTTGCAACGATGGCGAAGCTTGTATAGTCGTTCTTCCCTAGATATACCTGAAGAACAACAAGTGAACTTGTTTATCCAAAATTTGGTCCCAGAAATGATGTATGAACTCAAATTGAAAAGTCCCAGTACTATTGAGAAACTCATTAAGAAAGGGATGAACATTGAAACTGCTCTTGTAGCTAAAGGAATCATTAAGCTCAACAAAGACAGTGATAACACAAACAATTCTGGGGACCGAAATAGATTTTGGTACAAAAACAAGAATGTCACTAATGATGGAGTTGTTGACGCAAGAGTGGTGAATGCAAACCAACCCCCGTTCACAATAAAGAAATTGAGTGCTCCTAATATGTCAACTATGGAACAAAATCAAACACCAGCGAGCAATGTTACTCAACAACCGCAATACCAACAACATCCTCAACAATATACTCAACAATATAATCAACAACAAGGTTAGCAACAAAACCAGCAACGAAGACCTTTCCGATCAAGGGATGGGCCTCCTCGACAATTTACGCCATTGGGAGAGCCCATTGAGTCAGTAATGAAACAATTAATACAAGCAAAATTTATCAAGTTACCAGATATCAAGGCAGAACCATTGGTAAAGCCGCATTGGTGGAATGATAATGCCTATTGTGAATACCATCGGTCAAAAGGGCATAAAACTGCATCATGTTTTCAATTGAAATATATGATTCAAGACCTGTTAGAACAAGGAGTAATTGAGGTAGATCCGCCCAATGCGACCTCTAACACTGATCATACAATTTTCAAAACTCCTTTGCTTGATCATGACAAGGGTAAAGCATCTTCTTCAAACTCTACCCAAACAAAAAATTATGCAAATACTGGTTATAACAATGTCATCAATTGTTTTCGAGTGTCAAATGAGTATGTTTCCACCTTAAGAATAAAGGGACAAGATCCTTCTTGTGCAGTCACCACTCATCGATCCAAAATAGTCCTGAAAGGAGCTCCTGCCGTTCCTCCCAAACCAACTCCTGCGAGTCAGTATAATCTCCTAGATCATCTGGGAAAGACACCTGCACAAATATCGATCCTTGAGTTGTTGAAAATGTCCCCTATGCATCGTGCAGTCCTGGATAAAGCTTTAATTGAGTCCACTGTCCCAACAGACATTGATGTTGACCAGTTTCAAGCCCGAATAGGACATCTAGCTGTTTCCCAACACGTTGCATTTTCTGATAATGATATTTCACCTGATAAGCTCCCTCATAATGATCCTTTACATCTTGAAGTCTTTGTCCATAATTGCAAAATCCGACGAGTCTTGATAGATGGCGGAGCTGGTCTTAACATATGTACCTTGAGAGTGGTCATTGGTCTTGGTTATACAGAAAAGGATATTGATTCTTCCAGAAGAATAACAATCAAAGCATATGATGATGTTGAGCGCCCATCCAAAGGGATAATTACATTGCCTATCAGAGTCGGTCCAGTGACAGAAAACACTTTCCTGCAGGTCCTAGACCTTGATCTCCCTTACAATATGATTCTTGGCCGTCCGTGGATCCATGCAATGAAAGCAGTTCCATCCACTTATCATCAATGTTTAAAATATCCTTACAATGGAACTGAGATAACAATTCCAGGAGATCCTAATCCATTTCAATTTTGTGCTGCCCTAAAGGATTCTCTGCAGCAGCAAGTGCCAGTCAATAGAGAGGCCAAATCACATAGTTATGTGGATCCTAATGAATTGTTAGATGCTGTCAAAGGAAAATTGAAGATACAGGACCAAAGATGCGGAGAGTATTCAATGACTCAAACATTCCTTATTGGGAATTTACCGATATCTCCAAAATCACATGGCAAGCCACATTTGTTGCAAAAGGAACCTAAAATGGTCATTCAGTATCAGCCCCCCACTACATTTATAAGATGGGGTGAACTTGACAAAGAAACTTTAGATGATGATGTCATAGATTGGCTTTATAAGGATCCAACTGAGACCCCACCTATCAGGTTGCCGGTGGAGCGATATGGCAAAGGATTTACTATGCTGCAAAAGAAAGGATATGACGGTTGCAGTGGCTTAGGTCATGACAAGAAAGGAAGGCTAGAACCTATTATACCCAAGATGCGACCTCCAACTTTAGGGTTAGGTTTTGTACCATTGCGAATTGGACCCTCGTCTACCAAAGTGACCACGTGTAGAAAAGGGCGTGACTCTGATGATGAAACAACACCTGAGGATACCCGACCCGAAATTGATTCCAATGAATGGGAGTGGAGTTCTTTTTCTTCTAGCTCCTATGCCCTTGAAAATGTTTTCCTTGACCCTGATGATTTGCCCATGGAAGACAAACATGAAATAACTCCCCCTCCAAAGACATGTCCTAATGCTTGGATAGAGTCATTCTGGGACCCAAGCTCTGAATCAGACACGAGCAGTTCGGATAGTCATACTACAGATGTTCACATCTTTACCATTTCGGCCCTCTCCCTCCTTAAAACTGATGATGACATGCCCCTCGTCTATCCCCAGCTTATCCAACATGACCAACAAGAACCACTTACATTGGACTGTTTTCAAAATGACGAAGCAATTGCAGAATTCCTTGGACTACGGGAAGGCATACCACAAGGTGATCATAAGGCAGGATTTGCTATTGATCTGGATTCCACAGCATATTTTGGGGAGTCAACTCCATCTTCCAGTCATCAAAATGAAAAAAGAAAAGAAAAAATACAAAATCAAAAGAATAGGTCTCTGAGTGAAAACCGTAAGGCACTCTCTGATCATACAAAAGTAAAAATAAAAGACGTACCTGCGGGTGAAAACCTCTCTGAGGCGCCCAAAGGTGGAAGAGTGGACATACCCATATCAAGTCAGGATAAATCAACATTGCTTGTGGAAATGACCGAAGAGATAAATTTGGGTATGCCTGACAACCCTAAGGTCATTCATTTTGCTGCTTCTTTATCAAAATAGGAAAAGATAGATTTTGTCAATTTCTTTCTTGAGAAGAAGATCAGCTTTGCATGGTCCTATGCAGATATGCTTGGCCTTGATCCAGAATTAGTCCTTCATCACTTGCCGTTAAAAGCAGATGCCAAGCCTGTCAAATAGAAACTTAGAAAGATGCATCCCTAGGTGGCTCTTTTGGTCAAGGTAGAACTGAAAAAATTACTAGATGTGGGCTTTATTAGACCCATTGATTATGTAGACTGGATTTCAAATTTAGTACCAGTTAGCAAGGTAACTGGGGGCATCCGAATCTGTATGGATTTTCAGGATCTTAATAAAGCATGCCCTAAAGATGATTTTCCATTGCCAAATATCGACATCATAGTTGACATGACTACTGGATATGAGATGCTCTCATTAATGGATGGTTTCTCTGGCTATAACCAAATTTGCATTGCTCCTGAAGATCAACATAAGACTGCATTCACCTGTGCTTGGGGTACCTATTGTTCGAATGTGATGCCCTTTGGTCTCAAAAATGCTGGCGCAACATATCAAAGAGCAATGACGACAATTTTCCATGATTTCATGCATACTTTGATGGAGGACTATGTTGATGACTTATTATGCAAATCTATCACTAGAGATAGTCATCTAGCCATCCTGGGCCCACTTTTTGACCGAATGGCGACCTACAAGCTCAGACTCAATCCAAAGAAGTGTGTCTTTGGTGTCACCGCTAACATATTACTAGGGTACATTGTTTCTCACAGAGGCATTGAAGTCGCTCTGCCAAGGTTAAAGCAATAATGGATATGCCTCCTCCTTCCAATCTCCGACAATTAAGAAGTCTGCAAGGAAAGCTACAGTCAATCTGCTGCTTCATAGCTCAATTGGCAGACAAATGTCATCCATTCCAACATCTATTGCATAAAGGAGTCACTTTTAAATGGACTGAGCAATGCCAATCAACATTTCAAGCTCTTAAGGACTATTTGCTGTCGCCACCTATTCTAATGCCTCCTATAGAAGAAAAGCCATTTATATTGTATATTTCTGCACCTGAAACGACACTAGGAGTTCTCTTGGCCCAACAGGATGAGAACGACAAAGAGAGAGCTATTTATTATATCAGCCGGACACTAGTAGGCTATGAGCTGAATTATTCAACTATTGAACGGGCATGCTTAGCAGTGGTCTTTGCAACACAAAAACTCTGACACTATATGTTAAATCATCAAACATTGCTGGTTGCAAAAATTGATCCCTTGAAATACTTGCTTAGCAGAGCAGCTTTGACGGGTCGCCTAGCAAAGTGGGTTATGATCCTCAGTGAATTTGATATTGAGTACATGGAGCGAAAGGCAATAAAAGGGCAAGTCATAGCGGATCACCTTGCATAGGCTCCTATTTATGATGATCATCCCATGTTGACAGATTTTCCGGATGAATCAGTCTTTGCTCTTACATCTTCTAATGAATGGAAGTTATACTTTGATGGGTCCCATACCAAGTTTGGATCCGGAGCAGGCATATTGTTTGTCACCCCTCAAGGTGATGCTATTCCCAAGTCCTATAGAATAAATTTTCATTGTACCAATAACATTGCAGAGTATGAAGCACTGGTCATAGGACTTCGAGTAGCGGTCCACTGGAACATCACCCATTTACAAGTCTATGGAGATTCTCAGTTAGTCATCCGACAAGTGAATGATGACTACGAAACAAAAGATGAAAAGCTTATTCCCTATAAGCATATGGTAGATTTCTTCAAGACAAAATTCATGGCTATCCATTTTAGTCAAGTTCCAAGAATGCAAAACAAGTCGGTAGATGCGATGGCTACGATCGCTTCCATGTTGAATATGCCCCACAATATGGACAAATGTGAATTTTTGGTCGAACAGTTGCTTGTTCCTTCTTTTGACATTCCGACAGCAGATGTGATGTGCGTTCTTGTTGGTCCTAACTCCCCGTGGTATCAATATTTGAAATCCCAAACCTTACCACCTAACCTTTCCGCTAACCAATGCCGAGCCTTCATCCGACAGACGACCAAATATGTCATCATTGCCGACACCCTTTACCATCATTCCTTTGACCATACCCTCCTCAGGTGTTTGGATTCTGACAAAGCACAAACGACTTTACATGAGGTTCACGATGGTATATGTGGGGGCCATTTCAATGGTCCGAGCTTAACCAAAAAGTTGATTCGTGCTGGGTATTATTGGCCCACTCTGGAAAAAGATGTTCACGATTTTGTTAAAAAGTGCTATAAATGCCAAATCCATGGAAACTACATTCATGCACCAGCCCAAGAGCTTCATTCTGTCATATCTCTGTGGCCCTTTTCTCAATGGGGATTGGATCTTATTGGCAAGATTCACCCGACATCTGCAAATGGACACAAGTTCATCATTACAGCCACAGAGTATTTTACAAAATGGATCGAGGCTATCCCCATGACCTATATCACTGGTGTACAAATTTCAAAATTCCTATTGAACTATATCATATGCAGATATGGGGTTCCCTTTGCCATAGTCACAGATAATGGTCGTCCCTTCAAGAATAAAGATGTCAAGGAACTCTGTGAAAAGTTTCATATCCAACATCGTTTCTCCAGTCCATACTATCCACAGGGTAATGGTCAAGCCGAAGCATCAAATAAAACCATTATCAAGATCCTGAAAAAGGTTGTAAATGATGCTGGTCGAGATTGACATGTACAGTTGAATCCAACACTATGGGCTTATCACACTTCTATCCGCACACCTACTGGCACAACACCTTATTCCTTGGTGTATGGTGTGGAGGCCATTTTACCCTTGGAAGTGGAGATTCCTTCTTTGCGTGTTTCCTTGCAACATCTGATTGATGATGAGACGCATAGAGTCTCTCGGTTGCATCAACTTGAGATGTTAGATGAGAAACGTCAGACAGCTCTGACACATTTGCAAGCATATCAAAATCGTCTCTGTCGCTCTTATAATAAGAAAGTCAAAGGGCGACACTTCGAAGTGGGAGATCTGGTTTTAAAGGCAAACCCCAAGAATGTACAGTCTATTGACATCATCAAAGGCAAGTTTGAACCTAATTGGGTTGGGCCTTTCATAGTGACTGCAGCTTATGGCTCGGGGGCATACCAGCTTGCCACCCCAGAAGGTGAACCTTTGTCCCATCTTGTAAATAGCATGCACCTTCGCAAGTACTGGGCATAATTTTCTATCATCACTTCTTCAAGTATGATCTTGAAAAAAAAAAAAAAAAAAAATTACAAAAAAAGTGAAAAACAAAGAAAAAGAAACAAAAGAGAAAAAAGAGCAAAAAAGTAAAGAAAAATGATTCGCCCTCTAGTGAAAACCTGGCAAACAGGCGCTTTGGGCAAGTACCATGGTGAAAACCTGGCAATCAAGCGCCATGTGTAACGAGATCATTGCTCCGTCATTTGTCATGACCTCTAGCTATGCTTTCTCTCTAAAGATGTATCATGTCTACCCTTGTCCTGACCCAATGTTCTGTTTCAGGCTTGTGATTGGTCAACATCATTGTCTTGCATACTCCGTTTCTTGTGCATACATTTTGGTCCTGGCCTCTATATATGTCTTTCCGATGTGCATTAGGTGCATTCCCTTTGTCATGATCAATCACTGGAGCTTTTGAATTTTAAAATGTCTTGAAATAAATCCAAAAAAATGGAAAAATGTCCTGAACAAATCATAAAAATTGAAAAACGTCCTGAAATAATCAAAAAAAATAAAATTGAAAAATGTCTTGAAAAAAATCCCTAAAAAATCAAATAAGGTCCTGAAAAAATCTCTAAAAATAAAAAAATGTCCTGAAAAAATCCCTAAAAAGTCAAATAAAGTCCTGAAAAAATGAACAAAAAAATTGTAAAAATTCAAAAAGCATAACAAAAAAATCCCCTTTGTGCATAGACAGATCACTGAGCATCCCTCCAACAACACACAATCACACATTGTGCTTTAATGCAATCACGTATTCACAGATGAACTTTTTCAATCAAACCAGATATTCAAACTGATCACAATTGTCTTCTCAATCGAACATCAATATCATTCGTCCTTGGCACATTATCATGGGTCTTATACAGGGTGTGGTGTACTCGAAACCAGACTGTGTCCTATGTTAGACGGGGTACTGCATGTCCTGAAACCTGACAGCATGATCGTCCTATCAACACTTTCAACTTTTGACAATGAAGATCAAGATGTTTGTTTGACTTGTTGAAATTAGCGAGTCTTATCATTTATTGATTTATTTTCGATCATGTTCCTATGTTGCTTGATGATGTCACTGAGTGATTTAGAGTGACCGGGATGGTTCATGGTCCCTTTCTTTTTTGTTGTTGTGATTGCTGTTTGTCTGCAATGTGTCTGTCTTTTGTAAAAAGGGTTGCATTTCAGCTCTGGCCTTCAATGCCATGATGCTATACATCCGTTTTGCTACATTAAATAAAGGTTCTCACCTACAAAGTGCATTAGTGAAAGCAAGTTTTTCTTCGTCTCTAACTGTCCTCTGTCTCATTTCTTTTTACTAACATTTCTTCCATCAGTTTGGGCAGTCAGTTCGGTCTAGTGCTCCGATCTCCAAAAACATAAGTTGCATCCTACATGCATTGATTAGTACATTTGCATTATATCAAACATCACATCAAGCATTTTATCCATTTCATATTATGAATGCATCAAAAACACATAAAAATATATATCCATACATGTTCCACAATGGTACATCAACAATGCATAAGTCATCCATACATGGAAAACAACTATAAGTCATAACACATTGCATCCCATCATATCGATGCATATCATATCATATATCAAAATAATATTGGAGTACAAAATTGGACTGTCTGTCCTCAGTATGGCCTGCAGGTTGACTACATAATATCACACTACCTAATGTCATCTGTCTCTATCCTAAGGAGCACGTGCCTCTATCACTGGGTTCTCCCTCTGTCCTCCTCATCCCTGCCATGTCTCACAGATGATGTCCCTCCTGGTCCTAGCTGTGGTGGTCTCATAGGTCCACTCACCCCCATGCTGCTCACTGACCTCCGAGAGCGTGCCCTACTCTCTGTCCTCGATCATGCTCGATATGATGTTGCTCTCTGCTCTGGTGGAACTACACTCTCATATAGTGTCCTCCAATGGCGTATCTCCTCTCCGGTCTCTACCAACATTTGTGCCATCTCACGTGCATTGGCATCCCTAATCGACCCAATATACTCAGTGACTCTCTGTTCTTCTCGCTGTGCCTGGGCTATTGCTGTATCTCGAGCTGCTGTAAGTCTGGCTATCTCTACTCTGAACTGATCCTACTCTGTCCTCAAGATGGCATTCTGTCTCTCTAATGTTGCAATGTGATCATGCTGACTCGCTATGGTAGCCCTACACATCTCCATCTCCTCTATGCTAGCTGTCTCCGGCTCTATGGGTATATCCTGCAATGACTCCTGATCGGCTGAGTCTGGCTCATAATCGTCATCCCCCTCATCATCTCCGTCCTCATCGTCCCCCTCATCCTCATCCCCGCCCTCATCCTCCTCGTCCTCATCATCTCCCTCCTCTCCAGCGAGTGGGAAGTCCTCCTATCTCCTAGGTACTGGAATGTTAGGATCTGTCAATGGCACTAGCTGTCGTCGTGCAAACCATCTCTCATACTCCTCTGTCGTCCTGACGTCCACCACATCTGATCTCCAATCCCACTGTCTCTACTGTAGCTATGTGAAGTTGGCAAATGCTATGTGTGGCTGGATCATCCTCCCCCACTGACTCGTCTCTCTGTGAGATTGGCCAAAGTGTGCAGTCCCTCTAGGTACGTCTTGCCTCTCTCCAAACTGTCGTCTGGCTCTCTCTGGCAGGTACATCTCAATCACTCTCTGGTGATTCACTGGTCACCCAATCAGGTACCTCTCTTGTCTGCAATATGGTAACTCATCACTATCATCTGACCATCCAGGGCAATCAAGATATGGCCTCCATGTGAACTCTCTCAATCTGTCTAGCTCATGTCGCCAATACAATATGTATCCAAAAGGACCTTGTCTCAGTGCTCCTCCATAGCAATACACATATGGTCAGTGTGGTACTACCTGTCTCTCTACAATCGGTCGACATATGGCTATGTGCTCAAATGCCCATACCTGTAACAGTGTGACTCCACAGCTCAAAGTTTGCACTCCCTGATATGCTATCTGATGCAACTGAAAATATAGCATAGCAAGCACTCATGGTCCCCATGCGTACACCGTACCTCTATCGCCATCTGCTCTAGCACTCTTCCCCATCTAATAGGGAATCCATGTCCTCATCTGTCCCCTGCTAGTAGGCATGCTATCACCACTGCTATCACCACATATCGTAGATCATACTCTGATGCCATGGTCTCCCAGCCAATCTCCCTCTCTACGATATCTAGATCATCTGTGTCGCACTCAAATAATCTGCACAATGCGTCTCTCCCTGTCACTGGGTCATACTCTACCATCTCTCCATGAATCGAAATGCGGAGGATACGCCATACATCCTCTAGTGTCATAGTCGCCTCTCCAGTCGCCAGATGGAATGAGGAGGTCTCCGAATGCCATTGCTCTGCCAATGCGGTAAGCAGTCCTGTGTTTGCCCTAATCTCGGGCATGAATGTGATATAGTATATCCCAAGTCCTGCTAGTGTATCTCTGTCTGTGCTCCTGAGTCTATGCCATAACATGATGCAGTCAGGTCGGTTCTCCCGCGTGATCAATGGATATTGTCGACTCTGCATCACAATTGGGGCACATCTTGTCAGTTTTAGGTTTTGCTCCTATGGGCTGCATTTCCTTGTTTCATGTCCAAATCAGGGCGTTTTTCATCTATTTTGACCTATCTTATTCTTATCCCCCCTTTTCGGATCATTCGCATGCCATTTTTGACTAAATTAGGGTTGCCAGAGCACAACTGCGCCTATGTGCTAACTCCTGTGCTTGTGTAGCAACAAACTACGCCTGTGTACCCTACACAAGCGCAGAAGACCCTACACAAGTGCAGGATTCGCCCTACACAAGCGCAGGAGTCACTTTCTGCATTCCTTGTGGGCCCCGCAATGTCCCGCAAGCAAGTCAAATTCATAAAATTGACAATATGAGTTTTTGAGATACATACCGCTACTCCCGCATCATCCGATCGTTTGTAGGTGCATACATGTTCTCCGAGGTGATCTGCCATTGGAACGTTCGCCATCTCTCTGCAAGTGTCTGTTTCCAGAGCAACAAATCCTCTTCTTGGGCTAGTGCAAATGAGCAATTTTCACTCTCTTTGCCTCATTTATAGATCTTTGTCAGTGCATAGATGGACGTGCACTCTCTCCATCTCATGTCGGTCGTGGTCTTTTGCACCTTCAATTGCTTTTCATTCGTATATTTGATCTCCGATTTTCAGTCTGTTTGCTCCTATCATGTTCTATCATTCTTATCGATCAATTGGCCTATTTTCTGGATGTTTCCGGCCAATTCCTCGAGGGGGCATGCATATGTCATTGTCAGTGTCTGGGGCCTTTTCATTATTATTCTTTGAAACAACGCTTAAAATCGCATTGTCTTAAAGAGGGGCAAAATGTAGACATCTAAAAATGGTCAACGCTTGCGGAATCGTACTTTAACATTTACGCATTGCCTTATTTTAGGGTTTTTTGCATCGCATTAACATTTCTCCTATGTCACGCACTTGGTTTTTATCATTTGTGAGCATCGAGTCCTTCTGCATTCTTTAGTTGTCTCGCTTTCAAATTTGGTCTTGTCGATAACAATCTTCAGTCATGATTTTAGTCAATCTTATCCTATCGCATAAATGTGCGTGCTCATTTGTCATCATTTTGGACATCGTCAATCCTAATCAAGGTTTTGTCCTCTTATCAATCTTGTCGTTTTGTGATTGATTTTTCATCAATCGTTGTCCTCTTATCAATCTTGTCGTTTTGCGATCGATTTGTCATCAATCGTTGTCCTCTTATTAATCTTGTCATTTTGCGATCGATTTGTCATCGATCGTGGTCATTTTTAATCTTGTCATTTTGCGATCAATTTGTCATCGATCGTCGTCCTTCTCAATCATGTCAATTTGGATCAATTTGTCATTATTCCTCGTCAATTGGTGCATTTGTCAATCAAATCACTTATCAGCATTGGTCATTTATCAATTCAAAATCATGATCAAATCGACATCAAATCAATCTTACATCAAGACCTAATTGTCGTTCTTGCATTTCTAATTTACCTTCTAGGGTTTCATGATTTATTTCATTTAACCTTGTTTGTCATTTTCTCTCCATTTTCTCTTTAGGATAAATGATTTATTTATTTATCCTAAGTTTTCTTGTCACAATTAAATGTTTATTTAATTGGCTAATTAATTCCCTCTCTTTGTGTGAATTAATTAATGAATGAAAACTTGTTAATTAATTCACTTAATTTCTAATTTCTCCTAATTCCTAATTTTCTAATTTCATCATTTCTAATTTTCTAATTTCCTAATTTTCTAATTTTCCTAATTCCTAATTTCCACCTATTTTCTAATTTGTCAAATTCAATTTCCACCTAATTAATTTCTCTCTAGTTCTCCCTATTTTTGTGCTTCGGTGGAAGCGTGAATTTCTCATGCGTCATACTTTTGGCATAGCAAGATGTCATAAGCTTTCAGTCCTCTAACCTTTGCATTGGCAATATGTCATAATTCATGACATAAAAGGTGTCATAACCTTCTTCTTTCCACTCAATTGTGCCATTTTTGAAATCAATTGCCTCTAATATCAATTTCATGCTAATCTGATCTTTTCTCCAATTTGTCTATAAATTGGATGAATTTCTTCAATCAAGACTACTACTCGGTCGAATCAATCACGCTTTGAGTATTCTTGCGCTACAATCTTGTCTACTTGCTTTCACATCATGCTTATGCACTAGTAGGTGAAAGCCACAAACAAATCTGTTTGAAGGAGAAAGAAGGACAATGGAGCCACATGAAGGAGACATCCAAGTTTGCATTTGGTTGGCTTAGTTTTCAATCTTGAATTGATGTCTTGTTTTCATGTCATTATTGAGTGTTTTTAGGATTGATCATTGCATTTGAGCTTTCGTGATTGAGCTAGATTAATATTGATTTGCTTTGATGATTTCCTGATTCCTAGTTACAGTAGTCATCATCAACAATAACAACTTTAAAGTCACAACTATTGGTGTAGTGTTGTCAAAAAATTTGGACATTAAATCAACAACTATGGTTATCAAATCAACAAGTATGAGTATTAAATCAACAATTTCTATCACAACAATTGAAATGCGTTTAACTAGTGGGTCCTTTCCCCTAAGGAAGAAACAACTCCGATCACCAAAGAAATCTTTGTCAAATTTTGTTTCCCGATCTAAACTATTCCATTCGACACCACAAAATAATTATGACATAAACATTTTCAGATTGATAGGTACGCATACAATATTTTAACCTCTGTTATGGTTAGATGATTCTTTCTTGGCTAAGTTCTACAATATAATGGCCAAGAGAATGATCATTTACACTTACGTAGCCCAAAAGTAAATACTACCCATGCCTCAAGATGACTAGGTACAATATGCAACATTGTATTGGGTACTTCATCCAGTACTTAAATCTCTGTAGTGACTAAACTTGTTAGCTGTCACATCATATGTTTGATAGGATGATGTTGAAGGGTTTGCCTTAGTAATTATTTATTTTTAAAATCTTATGGTGAAGTTCAAAGAATAATTTTACACATGATTGTAATGGTGAAAAATGAATCTTTCCATTAGTTTTGTTCCTAATTGGGGGCAATGTCTTAATACATTTATGTAGTGTCCAAATGCCATGTTTTTGTGCATATGTGGGTTTGCGTACTTAACTTTTCTTGTATTGATCCCTATGCTCATTGCGTATTCCTATGCATACATGCAATTCTAGACATACATATTTGATTGGGATCATTAATCTTATCTTTATCTATAATCTACTCCTATGGACCATACATTGAACTTAGTTGTTTGACCTAGGTCATACCCACTAGTGTAAGGTAATTCTCTATTTCACAAAATTGATTTAGTTAAATGTAGAAATCAAAATTCATTCTCTCTTTCACAAAATTATGTACTTAAATGTAGAAATCATAACCAAGAATTCAGCCAATTGGCCCGTACACTTGGGTCCAAAGTTGACTTTACACAAGCCTTCAAACTTCAATATTCTGTTTTTTGTTTTTTTGGGGTATAATAGGACGTTCATGTACACTCATTTTGATCATTGCATGATACCACATTAACTTGGAATCTATTCATTTATGTTTGCACTCAAGTCAATGAAGAAATCTAGCTATCTAATCATACTCATCCTAGCATATGTCAATCACCTAGCAATTATTTTAGAATTCATTTGCATGTTGGAGTTTGCTATCTATCAAGGTATTTTTCTCTTACATATTTTGTTCTTGTTATAGAGGGCTGACATTTTGGACCATTGTGTCTAATTAATAGTTAATAGGTATCACATCTAAATATCAACACACATCATGTTGTCGCAAGGTTACACAAAGCAAATTTTTATGTGGGAAACACTTAGGGAAGAAAACTCACCACCAAAAGACATTTATAAGTGTATCATTTAGAATCAACACGTTCAATATAAAAAGGTCTTTGTAAGACATTTATCTTTGGAAGAGGTGAACTTCCTAGCTCATTGTCCTACATTCCAAACCTTTCCAAGATTGTCTCAAGATATGTAATATCCCAGTTATTTTATTTTTATTTTTAAGACGAACAATAAACATCAACAAGAAATTAACCCGTTAAGGTTAGAAATCATAAATTGAAACATGCTGGGAAAGGAACCCTTCACTTTTTGATCACCAAGTGCCCAATGTGGGAAGGTGAGAGCATACGGTGTTGAGGGGATCATTAGCTTAAGAAACTGAAATACAATGCAATGCTTGGGCGGCAAGCTAGCCCCTTTCGCTTATCCAACGGGAAAACAAGGAAACTTGGCGGTGAACCAGCCAAGTAAGATACACAAAATAAGAATTACTCAACCACAATATTTCAGTGGGAGGACTGCAATTACATAACAACCTCAACGCGACTGCTTATGCAGCGGGAGGACCATTACATATAACTATCACTCGACCACTTATGTAGTGGGAGGACTGAAATTACAAATTTGCTTGATAGTAGGCGGCAAATCGACCTCTTCCACTTTTTTAGTGGGATGAGGATTACAAAGCAGAACTGGTTAGTAGTACTACTACTTAACCTTACAAAAATAGCAATAAGAGAAGGAGAGTAATGCAGATTATCACAATAAGAACATGAATTTTTGCTAAAACCAATTTGCAGGTTGGAATTACAAATCAACAGCCTATGAAAATGCTAAAAATCTCATAACTTCCTCAATATACATCCAAATCACTTCAAACTAGTCCCAAACCCACAATATATCAAGTGCAACAACAACCAACCAAAACCATGTTACCAAAAACCCCTCATTAAATTGGCACACATCCCAATGCAAACAAAAAACCCACGCCTAGCCTAAGAATTTTGATTTGGTCTAGGAAATTCAAAGCTTAGTTAAAATTGCTATAAACTCACAAAATGTATCGTCATTGTTGGGAAGGAGGATAGAGCTGATACCCATAACCGTCAGTCACTTCAACACAGAGATGTGATCGAAAATGTACTTCAGCCATAGGCAAAACCAACAAGTCTCCAGAATCACTTCAACACCAAAAATGACCATGGCAAGCTTTGAAAATGTAGTAGAATACAACACGCAACTAGGTACTATGTTTCAAGTACGAAACTAGGAAGCACTAGGGAGATGCACTCCGAAGCCTCAAGTTCTGTCGCCAAACCAACAACATAACATTACAAATTTTCAAGATGTCTGAAATGGGAGCCCAGGGCTCTTATTTATAACTTCTCACCATCAAAATTTAAATGCAAATTCCTCCAAACTTCACTTCCTTCATTTGCATTTCATTTCACCTCACGTGGACCCAAGTGTAGCGCCATTCTCATAAGTCAAACCTCACGCCAAAAAGGCATGGACCCACGTTAATCACTTGGCAAATATTAGAGATGCAATATAAAATAATATTCCTCTAAATAATTTCGACATCCCTCATTACACATGAATTTCGCCAAATACTTAGGATATAATAGGCATTAATCCCAAATTCAATAAATCAATAGCAATTAATCAGATTAATTAAATATTAAACCTTAGGATAAGGAAATAATATTTAATTGTCACATATGACTCCCGTATTGATTACTGTCAGAACCAAGATGAAACTGAACCAAGAAGACCACTGAACTGCTGTAGGATCAGGACCCTGTCCACTGTCAGAAATAGAATTATGCCACACTGCCACTTACTAAAAATAGTAAGTCAAGAACTCATGCTCCGAAAAGCATGATCTTCGCGCCCAGTGATAGAGCATGGAGAGTTCAGTAGGCTAGTATCACCAAAATAGCCATTCCATGACTTACTAAAAATAGTAAGTCCCCGCTTCATCAATACTGGACCCTTATTCTTCATTCCACCTAGCCTCCAGCTCTTAGGAATAGGCTAATGGACCACTGGAAGGTCGTCAATGAGAAGGGGACATTACAAGATACTTCCTGTAGTTTTGTCATGATTTATTTTTACTTCTACCCCTCAATATCTCCAAGAATATATCTAGCAACTCAAGTCTTTCATATCAAACTTACTTAACAATTGAGTTTTAAGTTCTTGAATTGACGATTTATTGTTTCTAATAAAGTATATCATCAACGCAAAAATAGTGAGAATATGATCATTTACCTTCTTAAAGTATACACAATGATCAACATCACTTCTTCCAAAACCCACTTCTAGCACGTGTCAAACTTTTTGTTTTTGATATTAAAGGAAACAAAACATGGGTGTTGTCCCAAAATACAACAGCCCAAAGGGCGCACAATAAACCAAAAGTCTAGTAACAACACATTAACAACATATTAATTGCAAACTACGAGGATTAAAGAAAACCAAAACAACATCTACAACAAAAAGAAACTAACCATAACCGTGCTTCTACAACATATTAACATAATTAAAACCAGTCTTAGTAATTTAAACCAAATTACTATAAAAGAGTCTTTAAAGTCAAGCCAATTTTGGCATAAAACAGTAAAGTAGAAAACATAAGAGATCATATCCCTAGTGGTTCTTTCCAATCTTGCATCCTGCCTGTTGTAGCACATTAGACTAGTCTTCAGTTAGGAACTTTAAGAGTTCCTTGCATTTCTCATCCTCTTTGTCTTCCTATCCAGTCATCTCTTGCTGAAGAAGACATAGGGTGGTGGTTGAGCTATGCATCACTCTCAGACCAAACCCTGAGAGACTTGCCATTTTTCTTTCCAGTTTGCTTAGCCTTCAATTGGTATTTTTTAGCTCCACTTCCAACTTTGCACTTTTCAAGTAGGTCCCCAGTTGAATCTTTGCACAAGTACCTAGTGGATTTGTAGTCTCTTCTAGCTCGTTTGGCATCATTTCCTGGGAAAGATCAATAGGTCCATCATTGCTAGAGTCAGAAATATGTGTTGAGCTATTGGCAGTCTCCATGTCCTCCCCATCTTTCTCCTCTTTCTTTTTTGACACATTTTTACACTTATTGATCATCTCCTCACTTCCATGATCTTCCTCCTCTTTCGACCCCGAATTTTCAATTATTCTTTTCTTTCCCTTCGCAATAGGCCTAGAACCTAGCTTGTTAGATATCCTTGGGGTACTGGTTTCCTTAGCCACTTCATCCTCAGAACCCACTTCATGGAAAGTGAGTTTATCCGTCTTAGTTGTGAGTTTCCCCTTCTTGTTGGGTGAGGGAGTCTTCCACTTCCCTTCCACCATATCAAACTTTGTGGCTTTATGTGTAGGGATTTTTGGAGTTTTGGGCAGAGCTAGGCTTCTTGATACATTTTTTTCGGCTAGGTCTTGGGATGTCAAGAATGCTAAGAGAGGGGGGTAGGCGAATTAGGGGCTTCCTGGACCACCATTGGTCTCGATAGGTAGAGGGCTAAATGAAAATGGTAGAGGTGGAAAATAAGGCCTTGGTGTATGGGGATGGGTTTTCTACCCTGGGACCTAGCACCTTTGACAACCTCCAACACAAAATTTTCTAGAGAATGTAAAAGGAAAAACAGAAAGGAAACCAAAGAGTGGTTGCGGAAGTGATTGAACAAGGGGAAATGTTAAAAGTATAAACTTTGAATTTTCCCTCAAGAATAAAATACTTCATTATCATGAGGCATACTTGGTCCTAGTGTTCAGGTAGTTCTTCTCTATCGAAGCTGCAATGGAGTTTGATCGGGTTCTCATCCTCCCTTAAAAATTGATTAAGGCTCCGATTGTCTATGACCCGACTCATTTTCTTCTATTTTCTCCCCTTGGTAGGGAGTCACGCAGCCTTAGCTATCACCTTTTCATTGATTTCAAACAAAATCCCTCCCATAGTCACTTTGTGATCAACCCATGATGAGACAAATTGAATGGATAGTCTTATCATATCCATTCATACTTTCAATATACTGGGCCACTCCTCCCTCCTTACAAATATGCCAAATAATAGCGTTGTTCTTGAATTCTTCATGCTTATCAAGCTCTGTTCTCACTCTATCACCCCCCATTTTTTCCCTCTCAACAACAATATACTTTGCACACTTCAAATTTTCACTATTGACACTATTCTTTTTGAGGGAAAAAATAACCCTTTGGGAAACCTGTAAAATCAATGTGAAATTCGGGGGCATCATTATTTTGCATGTTATTAAATCCCCCTTTTCCTGTAATAACACTCAGCACGTGCCAATAGGCCATTCTCATCGGTAAAGTGCGAACAAACTAGCTAGCACGATCTTGCCAAATCTGTTCGCCAATTAAGTGTCTAATCATCCTCTTATCTCTGTCCTTTGGATGGCACCATCGTAGCATGATTGGCTTTATGATGCTTTTTATAAACCTTAGGCCACATCATTTTATCCCTTGGGGTCTTAGCCTTGTCATCTTTCCATCTGTTAGCTTCCTTCTGTCGAGTCATGTGGTTTGAATTTTCTCCCGCCATAGACAAACACTGCCATTGGGTATGCTTACTCATTTGCACATGGTCACTATTAAGACACACAAGCAAACCAAATAGAAAATACAAAAACCAAATAAAACTTATTTGCATATATTTTTTGTACATCCACGAGTATTACCTTAATCCATACAAAGACATATTTAGCTTACAAACCAATTTTTAGTTACCTTTCACTTTGTATTCTTTAAGTTGTTCCATAAATGTTTTTTGCTACAAGTCTCTATACAAGAATACTATTTTGACATCCAACTACTTAATTTCCAAATTTTCAGATTTTCACAATCATTGATAATATTACTCTAATAGAAATCAATTTGATGGCAGTGAAAAGTGTCTCACCAAAGTCTAATCCCTCAACTTGGGAATAACCCTACTTGCCAACCATGGCTTGTAGTACTTAAGTGATCCATCTACTTTAATTTTTTTTCTTGAACATTCAATTGTAGCCCATGTTTTCTATCCTTAGGTAGATCAACTGAATTCCAAGTCTAATACTACTTTAATTCCATCATCTCATAAACCATGGTAATTTTTTAAGACTTCCTCTTTAGAAGTGAAAGCCTCTTCCATATAACTTGGTTCAATGTTAGTCCAAGTTAGAGCAAAAACAACAAAAATCTAGTGTGCCTACTTTTAGGTGATCTTTGCTGCCTAGTAAACCTTCTCACTTTGCAATCATAAACTTCTTGTTACATCTCCAACCTATTTTTGTGTAGAGTTTTCACTAGATGTGCTTTTCTTTTTTACCAAACTATAATGTCCACTATATGTTTTAAATTTCATATGTTCTATTCCTTTTTTTGTCAAAATGTACCCTCTCAATTTCAAAATGTAACCTCAATTTAGGCTTTACACCAAGTCCTTATATGTGACATCCCTTGAGTAGAGAATCTTTAAGGTTTCTTGATTACAAAGCTTGTAATCCTTGACATTTTCTCTATATCCAATAAACTAGCAATTGCACCTTAGTGTGCAATGGGCATGCCGAAGATGTGTGGAAGGTAAATTACAAAAAAAAAAATGGTCTATTTTTAGAATCCATTTGTGCAATACATGAAGTCAATTGAAAAATGTGTTTTTTTTCAAGAGCACAAGTTCTCCACCACTAGGCCAACTTAGGTTATACAATTGAAAAATGATGTTGTTTATGCAACAAAGGTTACAACAGATAAGAGATAGCTTCATGTGAATTATGCATCCAATTACAAAGATCTGGACAACGAAAAGAAAACCTTTGAAATAATAACATAATCAAGATCTATTACCAATAGGAACTTTGAAATAATAACATAATCAAGATCTATTACCAATAGGACCTTTGAAATAATAACATAATCAAGATCTATTACCAATAGGCTTATATTCTGTTTTCAATATAGAAAGTGGGAGGGAGAGAGATACATAGGGACAAAATGAGGGAGAGATAGAGGGGGGAAGGGAGAGAGAGAAATGGGGTAAGGATATGGAGAGAGAGAGAGAGAGAGAGAGAGAGAGAGAGAGAGAGAGAGAGAGAGAGAGAGAGAGAGAGAGAGAGAGAGAGAGAGAGAGAGAGAGAGAGAGAGAGAGAGAGAGAGAGATCTATACGGAAAGACAAAGAGATACAAATATAAAGGTCTAGAAAGAGGGAGATCTATACAGAAGGAAGGATTGAGAGAAATATGTCAAGAGATAAATGGGGACAGAGGAAGATAGAGGTAGATATATCTATGAAGAGAAAGATAAATAGAGATATATGGGAAGATAAAGGAAATAAGACATGAAGGTAGAAAAATAGATAGGGGGATAGGGAGGGAGTGAGGGAAGGAGATATGGGCTGAGGAGGGTGGCTAGCCTCCGAGGTGAACTAAAGGATGGAATGGATCTAATTATACTTCAATATTCTCACAATACAAGGATGACCACTCTTGAGATTGCAGTTTGCAAGCATTTCCAATAAATTCCTAATGTGGTTCATTATAAGGAATATGCCTTGAACCAAATATTAATGATATTATGGTGTATTGATATGGATTTTAATGATATTTATATGGATTTATATGCTATCATTGATTATTAATACTTTATGATTTTTAATGTCAATTTCTAGTGATTAATATTGTTTGTAGGACCTAAAGTAAGATTATACTATTAAGGGCATTAAATTGACAATTTTATTATAAAGTTATATTTATAAATATAATGAATTTCTCTTTTTAATTTAGAATTAATGTTTCAAGACTAAATTCAAGTAAATCCCAAAAATGGACATTATAGAGTTCATATTTGCATAGATCGATGGTGTGATATCAATTTGGTATTTTACTAACACAAGTTAAATAGATAATAGACATCTCAAGAATGGTATCACTCAACATATTATATATATTATTATTATTTAATATATGTATGCTAGTTATGTTTTGTTTTTATGCATTCTATCACATAATATCTATGCTTTGCTCTGCTGCTGCTTTTCAAAAATTAAATATATCATTCAATACTATTTAACATAATCATTGTCTTTTTTAACTTTTTTTAAATGATAGATTATAGAATATCAAAAGATCAAATATTATTAAATTTAAATAATATAATAATAAAAAAAATGCATTTGAAATCTAGATAGTGTTAGCCAATGCCATGGAATCTAGAAAGAAAAATATTGCTAATAAAAAAGAAAAAATTTAAACAATATTTCTGCAACCACTTGTCGGCCTCCGCCATGAAAGAAGGGCTAAGAGGACTCACCATAATGCAAAATTCGTGCTCATTTAGGGCTCCATCACCATCCAAATCTCCTTCCTGCGCCATTGCTTGTATTTCTGAATCTATCAAAGATTCCATGCCTAAAACAACAAAATTTATCCTTAGACTTTCAATGATGATCAGGGCAAAGGCGGATACAGATACGACAACACCAGTATACAAGTTAGAAACATAATCATTTGACCCTGAAGTTAGGGTTTTCGATCCCATTTTATCTTCGAATACAAATCCACACCCTCTAGTAGCAAAGATAGGGTAGCTTAGGTAGGCATATTAAGATTGAGACTCGATATAAGTGCCAGTTGTTAGCAAGGCACTCGTCGATAGCCATTCACCTGCCCGTCCAAATATTTGCTTAATCCCATTGTGGATCCACCAATGAACGAAACCATTTACAGAGGTCTGCCATTAAACCTGCCCTACCCAATTTCTCGACCATAATCAAGAGAAAATCTTGGGTGTCCACCATTTAGGTTTTCCAAAAGGGTAAAAGCGATGAACGGACGAGATCCATTTCATGGTCTTGCACGCCTCTATAGAATTTGAGACCGTTGGATTTTCAACTGAGGTTCTTTTTTGTCATAGGGAATGTCTTCGGCATAAATATACCTTTTAGCTATGACATCCAACTTGAAGTTTTCACTCCTTAGGCACTGAACAAATCATGGCTATTAAGAAAAAGGGTGTTGTAAACCTTGCAAATGAAAATACGTATTTTAATTATGTAAAATAAGTAGTTAGCTGTGATGCATCTTTGGAGATGTGTTTAGTAAAATTATTTGGGTCCACTTGTAAATTGTATTATAACATTGATTAGATATTTTATGTGTGGGTTGCACATGGAAAAAATATTGGATATTGAAAAAACTTAGTATCAAAAACCAAATATTAGTGTCAATAGTTTTGTGCTCTCATTGTATTGAGATACATGATTTATTCAATACCACTTTAGGGGGTTTTGTGATCTTGAATCTATAACAACAAACACATTTTAGTGCTCGAGGTTGGTTATCATTTGTAGCGAGTTCTCTTGTAGCATGTATTGTTAGATTACATAGAAGTGAGAACCAAGACAAGATTTGATGTCGAGTGTAGATGACATACAAATCCAATCTACAGATGATCAAAGATCAAAACAAAAAAAATTGAGAGAGAATCTAAAATAGAAAAAAAAGAGACAACAAAAAGAGAATATTGACAATACTCTTTATCACTCTCACTGAACGAGTTATCAAACTAGTGAAGGCGAGAGGAGAGTGTTGTATATATAGAAAAATAAGAGCATATACATTAAATATTTGCACTAACTCCAACTACCCATAAAAGGTGGGAAGTCTTACGTACTTTGTAAATACCAAAACATGTGGCATAACCTCCTCAAGTAAATATGATTATGAGAGGTGGTAGACAAAAAAGGGTGCATGAACTCAAATATCCATGTGGGGGAGAGAGTGACACATGTAGCCAATGTATTTTGTCATGTGTACTCATATTAACCATGTCTAATATAACCTAAGAAATCTTAATAATGCATGAAAGGAAAAGTAAATACCCTTACCATAGGGAAAATAAAAAACCTATACTAACAACCCCCTTACGCATAGCTTAGGTGGGTGAAAAGATGTGTCCTATCAAATGAAACTTGACGAGGTTCCCATGTACAAAGTGATATCCCCAAAAAGAAGAATCCCTCAATAAGAGGAATAATATTTCCCTTCTTTCCCTCAAAAAATAGAGAGAGAAATGGACTAAGAAGACCCTCCTAAAGTAAATACTGATTGCACCTCCAATAAAGCTCACATGTGAACTTGTTTTTCTGTGAAGGGTTTGGTGAAGAATTCTACAGTTTGCTTCGATACAGAATAATGCTTAAGATCAATTATGCCTTCCTAAATCAATTGTCAAATGTAGTGCATATGTATCTCAATGTGCTTCATTCTTTGATGATGAATTGGATTCCTTGAGATCTATATCACACTTTGATTATCATCAAATATGATTGTAGGCTTTTTGAGTAGAATGCCAAACTCAATGAGAATATTAAGAAGCCAAATAGCCTCAGTAATGGGACCCTTAATACTTAGCCTCTATAGGTGAAAGAGAAATTGTAGATTACTTCTTTCTTGATAAACAAGATGGACCAAAACCAAGTGAAAAGCAATACTATGAAGTAGACTTGCGATCTTGAGAATCTCTTGCCCAATTTGATTATGTGTCTCACCAAGTCGATATCCACTCTATTGCATACCGAATCCTATAACTATGAGTTCCTTGAATATAGTGGAGAATCCACTTAGTTGCTTTCCGGTGTGATTTATGTGGCTCCTCCACATGCTCACATCATATGAATTGTCATATGTCATTTGAGTCAAGTAGATGAGACTCCCAACAGACTGTTGGTATAAAGTACCATCAACCAAGGGTGAAGAAAATTTAGCCTCAATTTTGGCCCCTAATAAAAATGGAGTTGATGTAGGCTTATAGTCAACTGTATTGAATATGAAGAGCATATCAAGTACATACGGGTTGTGCAAGGAAGATATCTGAAGATGACTAAGTGATCTCTATCCCCAATAACTAATGCAAAATACCCAGGTTTGACATCATAAACATATCACATGTAAATAAATTTCTACCAATTTGATGATGGATGAGTGACTCCTTGTGATCAACAAGTCATCCACATAGAGAACTAGAAATGTGAAAGCATCATCCTACTATAGAATGTATACATTTGTATCATAAATGGCATCAAGTGAACCCAAATGTTAGAAATAGGGAGTCCATCTTGGAATACTAAGACCAAGGGGACTGTTTAGGCCATAGAGAGACTTAAAAAATGTCAAACAAGTGAAGTATCTTGTATGAATTCCTGTGGCTTCTCGATGTAGATTTCTTCCCAAAGTTCATCATGTCGAAAGACACTCTTGACATCCACTTAATAAACTTCCTAAGGATGGGATACAACCATATAATGGATAAGTAAGGTGGAATTCATTTTATCAATTGGCGTTAAGAAAACAAAGTAGTCAATCCCAAGAACCTAGACGAATCCTTTTGTTACCAAGTGAGCTTTATGCTTGTTAAACAAGCCATTTGCTACAAATTTTGTCTGATAGATCCAATTGTATCAAACAAATTTATTTCCATTAGGAAGAGGGATTAAATCCCATGTGTGATTACTCTTTAATAAATCAAAATCTTCCTGGACTGTAGCATCCTTACTTTGGAATACTCGAAGCTTCTCAAAAAGATCGTGGATCAGAAACTGAAGTAATGAAGAGACGTGTAGCCTATTGAAATTATAAACTTGTTCTTATAATATATGATGGATCACCAATTTGATTTTCTACTGACTTCAATTCTCGATGAGCCCAAAGAGGTGTCGAGGCTAGAGAGTTTGGAGGAGAATCATTAACATCTAAATGATGACCATGTGAATCCTCATCATAATTATTTCCATATAAAGTGGAGGAAGAAGACTCCTCATTAAGATTAGGAGGATTAATATTCTTTGAAGATCTATCATCATGATGTAATGTATCCAATTTAATGGTGGGTGGAGAAGTGGTAAGAGAAGAACTGGAAGGGCTCTCTTCAAACCAAACATTTCTCTCTATGAACAAATAATGAGTGGTGAAATGGAGAAGCCTATAACCTCTGATATCATTTGGATATCTAACAAAAATGAAAGGCTTTCTTTTCTGATCCACACCCTTATGTTTCTCTTGGAATGTGGGCCCATACAAGAGAACCAAACACTAAAAAGTTCTTAACTATGGGTTTTTGACTTGTCTAAGCTTGAAATGGTGTTACCCCCTTCATAGATTTATGAGGAACTCGGTTCTAGTTGTAACACACATAGTTAATGGCCTTTGCCTTGTATTGAGGTTCCAAATATTTGGAGTATCATTCAATTTTGCATCTCCTTCAAAGACCTATTCTTGCATTCTATGACATCATTTTGTTGAGGATTGTATGGAATTGTGTATTGCATGTTAATGCCCTTTGAAGCACAAAATTGTTTACATTGATTGTTAACATATTCACCTCCATTACATATACACAAAATCTTGATGAACTTCCTTGATTGTTTCCTTGCAAAAGCTTTGAAATCTTTAAAATTATCAAGGACACTAGAATTTTGTTCAAGAAAGTAAACCACCCAAGTGTGTATGTAAAATCAATTAATCAAAGTCAAGAAATATCTAGCCTTGTTAAAACATAGTTGTGAAAGTGGTCCTACCAAGGCAATGTGTGTTAAACCCAATAGCTATGTATCCCTCCATGATTTGCCTTTATCATATTTCTCCTCAATATGCTTACAAAGAATGCTTATTTGGAAAACTCCATTAAAAAAACAAATAGAAGGTAACTTGGTAATCATGTTTTATTGACTGAGTTATAAGTAACAATAGTTAAAGTGACCAAATTGTTGATGCCACAAAGAATCCATCTCATTTGCATGAGTAATATTGTTGAAATAGATTCAAGATCAAAGTGAGAAAACTGATCTTGTTTGGAGTGATGATATTATTTTCCTATGACAACTGTAGACCCAAAATACATTTCATTGATTACAAATATGTTTGGTGTGAACTCAAATTGTTTGTCATAACCTGTATGAGTGATGTGATAAATAGATAGTGTTGGTCATTGCTGCTACTAGGATATGTTGTTGTCATTTATGTCAACATATTCCTGTGTATTGCTCTGGTGTGTGCAGATTGGGAAGATCTTATGATCTGGTTTGCAGTATTGTTTTGCTGATCACTGTTTTGCAGAGCTCAGTTTATCCTCTGGTATATTCTGGTGTGATCAGATCTTGTGCTGAGATTTTGGGATATTGCTTGGGATGGTCTTGTGTATATTCCTTTCATATGGATCATGATTTGGTGCTCCACAAATTATCTTTCTTTGTGACAGTTGCTGATTGGTTGTGCTCTTGAGCTTTCCGATATCGATCAATGAAGATTTGATAAGTGGTGTTGGTGCAGCTATTCCTGATGATTCTAATGTTCTTGTTGGTGTTTCCTAGTCATGTCCTATTTTCTTTGTTGATCCGCATTGATTGTTGTGCAATTTTTTGGTGGTTTCTATCAATTGGTGATAATTTTTTGTGTTATGCAGTTTTTCTTGGTGGTGTAGCGTGTTGCGGTTGATCTTGGCGTGATTTTTGGTGGAGTTGTGCGTTTGAGAATTTGATTTAGGTATATGCTATGCTATGCAAATCATTGTATTGGTCCAGTGGTCGATCTTTGTATTGTGTGATGTAATTTTGTAATTGAGGGTTGAGGGTTTAGCGGACCTTGTTATCAAGGTTGATGAATTGTATATATAGGCGATATATTCATGTAATTTAGGTGTCGATGTCATGTCTGCATTATTAGAGAGAGGTTTATGTGTGAACAAGAGATTTATCATTCAGTGAAGTGTTGAGGAGAGTTTGGTGTTGTAGAGTAGACAACCATGCTTAACTGGAACTGTAATCAGGCATTTGGAGATGCTATTCTTTTAGTTCATTTCTTTTGGATTGTAGTCTGAATCTTGTTGTAAGTCAGTGAGACTTCCCTGTGGGTTGTAGCCTTTTAGACCATTATATTTGAGTAGTGATCTCTAGGCAGTGTGCCTGAATGCATGTGCATTCTCCATTGTAATATTTTCACATAATACTGTAGAGTATCATCTTACTATGGGTAGGTTCCCACCATTGTTTTTCCATCAACTGGATTTTCCATGTCAAAATCTTGGTTTTGTGCCTTCAATTTGCTTATCTATCTTATTGCTGAAGTTTATCAGATCTATTTTTGTAGTTAGTTTTGCTGATCCGGTGAAGACTGATTCATTCCCCCTCTCCCAGTCTTCCTTCTTTATTGCTGTTAAAAATTGGTATCAGAGCTAGATCCTCTGGTAGAAGCTTGATCGCTTGAGGAGTTCTAGGAAGGCAGCTCAAAGTGTTATCTTTAAGAAGGACAATTTGAGATTTGATGGGAGTAACTATGATATATGGAAGAACCTGATGGAAGTGCACTTGAAATGTCTTGGAGAAGATTACTCGAAGATTACAAAGAATGCCTATACTATTCCTCCGAATGGATTGACTACTCTTGATGAGATCAAGGAAGTTGAACATAATATTAGAGCAAAGGAAGCATTACTTAGTGCCCTAACTGATTCCGAGATGAAAAATGTAATGGGACTTCAGATCCCACATGATATCTGGGAGAAGATTGAGATCCTATATGAAGGTGATAAACAAGTGAATGTTTCTAAGATGCAGAGTTTGAAAGGAAAGTATGAGACATTGAAGATGGGAGATGATGAGAACACACACTCTTTCATGGATAAGGTGAATGATCTTGTCCTAGGTATTAGATGTACTGGTGGAACCATTGAGGAAGATGAATTTGTTGCTAAGGTGCCGAGATCTTTGCTTTTTGATTATAAACACAAGGTTGCTTCTATTGATGAGATCCGAAGTGTGATTACAATGATGACATATGCTGGTTGGAAAGATTGCCGTATTTGAGCTAAGCAAATTTGGAGAATCACATGGAAAACATGAGACAACATTTAGAGCATCTACATCTTTATCTGGTAAGTAGAAGTATGATCCTGATGAGTGCAAAATATCCAAATAAGAAAGAGAGAGAAGAGAGATGGAAGAGAAACAAAGAGAGCTAGATGAGCTTGAAGCATTGATTGCCTAGAGATTGCCTAAAGGAGCCAGTAAGTATGATGGAAAGTTTCCTTTGACACGTTTCTCTTGTAATAAGATAGGACATTATTCTTATAGATGCCCAGAGAAAATGGCTAAATATGACAAGCATGATAAGTTTGATAAGCATGATAGGAATGATAGATATGAAAAGCATGAGAAGTATGATAAGCCTTACAAGCCTAACCGAAAGAATAGGAATCAGAAGAACTGTTATTATGCTGCTGATGAAGATGTTACAGATGAAGAATTAGAAAGAGATGAAGTTGTGTTTATTTCCATTAAAGAAGATAGACCTGTACTTGTTGATTCCACAAGCTGTACTATTGAGGAAAAAGCTTTAGTTGCTAAAGTTGAAGAGAAAGATGAATGGGTAATTGATAGTGGTTGTTCACAGCATATGACCAGTGATAAAATAAAATTTGCGAGTATGGAAAGGTATGATGGTGGAAAAGTAAGATTTGGATATGACAAAGCCTATGTAATCTATGGGAGAGGTTCTATTTGTTTTGATGGTAAGCATAACACCGATGATATCTTGTTTGTTGAAGGTTTGAAGCATAATATTTTGAGTGTTGGATAGATGGTTGATAAAGGTTATGATCTACAATTTAAGGATGGAAAATGCAAGATCCTAAATGCCTCTGCTATAGAAATTGCATCTGGAACTAAGAATGATGGTAACATTTTTCATTTGAATGCTGGTGAGAAAAGCTGTTTGATTTCTCAGATTGATGAGAGCTAGTTGTGGCATAGGAGAATGTGTCATGTAAACTTTGATTCAATTATTAAGATCAGTTCTACCCAAGATGTTAGAGATTTGCCTAAAATTGTTAAGCTTGATAATTCGGTATGTAAGGAATGTTAGTTGGGTAAGAAAACATGAATTTATGTAAAGAGAAAACAATATACATCAGATGGACTACTAGATCTTGTGCATACTGACCTATGTGGACCTACAAATGTAATAAGTGTGGAGGGTGATAGATATTTTATGCTTCTAATTGATGATTATTCCAAGATGATGTGGGTTGTCTTTTTAAGGAGAAATCAGAAGCATTGACCAAATTCAAGTAATTCAAAGCAAAGGTTGAGATTGAGTCTAGACTGAAGGTGAAATGTCTGAGATCTGATAGAGGTGGAGAATTCTATTCTGGTGAGTTCAATTCATTCTGTGAGAAGAATGGGATTAGAAGATAATTATTTTCTCTTAGAACGCCTCAACAAAATGGGGTTGTTGAAAATAAGAATAGAACTATCTTGGATGCTGTAAGGACTATGTTGATTGAAGGGAATGTTCCGAAGATCTACTGGAGAGAAGCTATTAGCACTGTTGTCTACACATTCAACAAAGTACACATTAAAGGTGATAAAGGTAAGACCCCTTATGAGATTTTGTTTGGTCATGTTCCTACTATGAGATATGTTAGAGTATTTGGTAGCAAATTTTATATCAAGAGAGATGAGGATATAGGAAAGTTTGATGCTAGAAGTGATGAAGGAATTTTCTTGGGATATTCTACAAAGAGAAAAGACTACTAGTGCTACAATAAGAGGCTAAGAAAGATAGTGGAAAGTGAAAATGTGAAAGTGGATGAGAACCTTGGGAAAGAGATTAGAGCATATGGTTATGATGATGGACAACATATTTTTTTAGCCCCTTTTTAGATTGAAGAGCCTAAGCAAAATGATCCAGTAGAGATAGTTAACCTGGATGTTGCTGCTACTGGTGAAGAGGTGCAGGAAATTGATAATCAAAACAATCAGAGGAATCCAAGGTATGTAAAACTGAATCATTTTGAAAATAAGATTATTGGTGATAAGAATAAAGGTGTGATGACTAGAAGAAGGTTAATTGCTGAAGAATTATGTTTGATTTCTAAAGTTGAACCTAAAGATGTTGCTGAAGCTTGTAAAGATGAAAATTGGATGAGAGCTATGGAAGAAGAATTAGACCAAATTGAAAAGAATAATACTTGGGAACTTGTGCCTAAACTTAAGGATAAGATTGTTATTGGTACTAAATTGGTATTCAGAAATAAATTGAATGAAGCTGGTGAAGTTGTTAGAAATAAAGCTAGACTAGTTTGCAAAGGATACTCTCAGAAAGAAGGGATTGATTATGAGGAGACTTTTGCTTCGATGGCCAGAATTGAAGCTGTTAGACTATTGCTTGCATATGCTACTTACATAGATTTCAAGGTATATCAGATGGATGTCAAATCTGCCTTTTTGAATGGTGATCTAGAGGAAGAAGTCTACATTGAGGAACCTGATTGATTTTTATTGTTAGATGATGGGGACATGGTATGTAAGTTGAAGAAATCTCTTTATGGATTGAAGCAAGCCCCTAGAGCCTGGTATGATAGACTAGATAAGTATTTGTTGAAATTGGGATTCACTAAAGGTGCTGCTGACAGTAATCTATATTTTAAGATAGAAAATGATAACATCTTGATTGTTGAAGTCTTTGATGATGATATTATCTTTGGTGGTGATGATAACCTGAGTATAAAGTTTGTCGATGATATGCAGAAAGAATTTGAGATGTCTATGATTTGTGAGATTAAATTTTTCTTAGGTTTGCAGATTTCACATAATGGAATATGTATATTTATATCTCAAACTAAGTATGTGAAGGAATTGTTAAATAAGTTTGGGTTAGATGACTCCAAACTAGTTGGAACTCCTATGATGACTGGTTGTAAATTGTCTAAGAATGATGAATCCCCGAAATCTAATCAGAGTTTGTACATATCTATGGTTGGTGGACTGTTATATCTTACTCAGACTAGGCCAAACATTATGCATGCTGTGTGCATGGCTGCTAGATATCAAGCTGATTCAAAAGAGAGTCATGTCACTACTATTAAGAGGATATTTGAATACCTGAAGGGAACTATAGATTATAGTTTGTGGTATCCGAGGAATGATGATTTCATGCTGCGTGTCTACACTGATGTAGATTGGGCTTGTGATGTTGATGACCGAAATAGCACTACTGGTGGAGCATTATTTTTGGGTAAGAAACTAGTTCCATGGGCAAGTAAGAAACAATATTCAATGTCCTTATCTACTGCTAAAGCTGAGTACATTGCTGCTGCTAATAATTGCACTCAAGTAGTTTGGATGAATCAAATGCTGAAGGATATCAGAGTTATTTATGATGAGCCTACTATTATATACTATGATAATTCCAGTGCTATTAACATGTTAAAGAATCTTGTGCAACATTCAAAGACTAAGCATGTGTCAATCAAATATCATTACTTGAGAGAGCAAGTCAGTGAAGAGAGAGTAAAGCTAGAGTATGTATCTACAAAGGAACAAATAGCTGATATTTTCACTAAGCCTTTGCCTATAGATAAATTTGTTTATTTGAGAGACAAGTTAGGGGTATATACCCCTCTTGTTGAGAATTAGATGCATTGAGTTGCATCAATCTGATGGACTTCATAGTCTTATCATTTTATCCGGATTGATGAGTTGGTGCTACTCCTTTGGTGGAGTAATCTATATTTTAGGGGGAGAGATTCCTAAGATTTATGTTTCTATTTTGCGGAGAGAGTTTTCTGTTTTGAGATCTTTGGCATTGCTGTCAAAGGGGGAGAGAGATCATGTGAAAAACTACTTTATATGTCTTGATTTTAGGGGGAGTTTGTTGGAGATATCTTGTTGCTTTGCATTGGCTATTCTTCACATTTATATTTTGCCATCAATGCCAAAGGGAGAGATTGTTGGTCATTGCTACTGCTAGGATATGTTGTTGTCATTGATGTCAACATATTCCTGTGCATTGCTCCGGTGTGTGTAGATTGGGAAGATCTTATGATCCGGTTTGTAGTACTATTTTACTGATCACTGTTTTACAGAGATCGGTATATCCTCTGGTATGGTGTGATCAGATCTTGTGCTGAGATTTTGGGATATTGCTTGGGATGGTCTTGTGTATCTTCATTGCAGATGGATCGTGATTTGGTACTCCACAAGTTATCTTTATTCATGGTAGTTGTTGATTGGTTGTGTTCTTAAACTTTTAGATGTTGATCGATGAAGATTTGATGTCTTGTTGGTGCAGCTATTCCTGATGATTCTAATGTGCTTGCTGGTGTTTCCTAGTCGTGTCCTATTTGCTTTGTCGATCCACATTGATCATTGTGTGAGTTTTTGGTGGTTTCTATCAACCAGTGATGATTTTCGTGTTATGCAGTTTTTCTTGGTGGTGTAGCGTGTTGCAGTTGATCTTGGCGTGATTTTCGATGGAGTTGTGCATTTGGGAATTTGATTTAGGTCCATGTTATGCCATCTAAATCATTGTATTGGTTCGGTGGTCGAGCTTTGTATCATGTGATGTAATTTTGTAATTGAGGGTTGAGGGTTTAACCGATCTTGTTATCAAGGTTGATGAATTGTTTATATAGGCAATAAATTCATGTAATTTAGGTGTCAATGTTGTGTTTGCATTATTAGAGAGAGGTTTATGTGTGAACAAGAGATTTTTCCTTCGACAAAGTGTTGAGGAGAGTTTGGTGTTGCAAAGCAGACAATTGTGCTTAATCAAAACTGTAATTAGGCATTTGGAGATGCTATTCTTTTAGTTCATTTCTTTTGGATTGTAGTGCAAATCTTGTTGTAAGTCAGTGAGATTTCCCTATGGGTTGTAGCCTTTTGGGCCATTATATTTGAGCAGTGAGCTCTAGGTAGTGTGCCTAAATGCATGTGTATTCCTCATTGTAATATTTTCACATACTACTGCATAGTGTCATCTTATTGTGGGTTGGTTCCCACCGTTGTTTTTCCCTTAATTGGGTTTTCCACATCAAAATATTGGTGTTGTGTGTTGCGCCTTCAATTTTCTTATCTGTCTTATTGCCATAGTTTATCCGATCCATTTTTGTAGTTAATTTTGTTGATCCGGTGAAGACTGATTCACCCACCCCCCTCTCAATCTTCCTTCTTTGTTGTTGCTAACAGATAGGAGGTAAATTGACAAATATGGAACACAAAGGACATCCTCAAATGTTCCTTCACCCATGTCAATAGATTCTCTCCCATGCACTTCAGTAGGAGTGTCATTACCCATTAGCACGGTAGGCATAAAATATGGCTTCAAAGAGATAAAATTATCCTCTAATGAAAAAATATGGTTCAAAGCACCCAAGTCAATGATCTAAGAATTTGGTTGTGAAAAAAAAAAACAACTAGGGCCTTGACCTTTCGTTTCCCCTTACTTTTCTCTTTCCTTAGGAGACCCTTTAGATGAACTTTCTTTGACCGAGTCAAACACCTTATTTATTATTCATTTTAGAAAAATATGTTAGGTGATTAATTTGATTCTATATATACTTGTATTCATCATGGCTATTCCTTTTAAGTAGGAAGACTTGACGTTCTCCTTCTAAGGTTTATCACCTTTTGATGAAGAGGTTTGATTATTTTCTTTTCAAGTAGAAAGTTTTTGATTTTTCTTCTCCCTTTTGATCTTTTGTTTCTTATCCTACATTTTGTTCTTTTGTGCCTTGATTCACAACCAAGGCATGTGACTTAGATGGTTTAATTGTACCCATTAGAGCCATTTTTTTATAAATTTAGAGTACTCTTACATCTTGAGTTTTATTGATAGGTGATGGTTATTGACATTTGATTTATCATGGAGGACACTTGGAGTCTTTAGTGAGGTATTAGTTGAAGACATTAGTTTTTATAAGGGATCCTTTGTTAAAAGGATGTTTGGTATTATGTCTATTTTACTTTGGATAGTGTTGGTGCCCAAAACCATAGATTGGAAAACTTAAGGATTTGCCAAGCCCTTAACTGATCCAACTAGCCTTTTCACTTATGGCTCCACTGAACCTAGGCGGGTATACCTCTCCCTCTCAAGCACAAAAAGAGTTATTTAAAGTGGATTTAAACTTTGGTAAGGCAACTCTTTGCAAGAATGACAATAATTTCCTACTACTACTGAGTTCTTTTATTCGAATGCTTTTGAAATTGAAAATTGAATGTAAATATAATTGTGTATAAGGATTGTTGTATTTTAGAAATAAAATGCTTTCACGACATTCAAGAAATATGCAATAGAATAGTTCAAAAAAGGTTTCAGAAGACTATTTTTCTCTCAAGGACCTTATGCATATCAAATCAGAATCTCAGAGAATGAATAATAGACCAGTGCCTCTATCTCAAAATACATAAGATACTTTGTGGACAAACAACTTTATCAACTCAAGAGACAATATTAATAATCACTATAATGGTTCAATATGTGTCACATAAACAATAAGAACCCAATCTCACATTTAATGTAGCAAAATGTGATTCACATTACAATAAATCCTTAAGCAGATTTATCAAGAGGACAAAGATGTTTCATCAACACATAAAGTAGACAGTGTATTTGAAGTAGAAACAATGAATCTTGTATATTAATTTATGAGAAATGAAAGTACACAAAAGCTACACTTAGAGATAATTCATTACAATTTGCTTGCACAAAAATGGTACTTCATCTTCCTATAAAATTTCCTAATACATATGACTTTCAGTCCCTACAACAGTATGATGATTTCCCTAAAAAACCTGTCCCTATTTGATACAAAATGACTTAATACAAATACATATGCTGAAAGACATGAATGAAAGGACACACCCTTTCATTATCTTAACAACTAACTGAACATAATTTAAAAGCCTAACTAAGATGTCAATTACAAACTAAAACATAACACTAAGACTTTCGATCCAACCGTTGTCCATATTTTTGAATATGCCGCAAGTAGCCCGGTTCCTTATATGTTGTAGCATTGAAGATCACATCTTTGGCTGCATTCTTGATCACATAAAAATTCTCCAACTGATTGGCCATGTCATTCATGTCAAGGACATCTTCTCTAGCAATGACTTGGGCTGCACTAAGCATAGACTTGCACTCAGAGATCCACATGATTTTGTCTTTGATCACACCTGTATCATCCACCAGACTGGGAACCCCATGCTGAACAATTTGCTAGCATTCATCAAATTCAGACTTCAATTCCTTTGTAATTTCCTTATGTGTAACAAGCAGGCCCTGCACCTTCTTCTTCACTTTCTCTTTGGTCGACGCATCCTATAGCAACATGTTGAGTCTATCTCGAATTCTAGTGTGAGAAACCATATTGTCCATGTTCCTCTGATATTCACCACAGAATTCATCCAATGCTTTCTCCATATTGTCATATCTCTTAGCAACACACAAGTGGTATCAGCCCTAATGCTCCTCACCTCCTTTTTCAAATTATTGTGTTCATAAGAAAGCTTTTCAATTTTTTTCTTCCATTGGCCTCTAGAATCTATAATTTGGGGAACCAGGTGCCCACTCCTCTTAAGGGTCTCTTCATATAAAGCCTTATACTTATTCTTCTCTGCTATCTCATGTTTCATTTGGGCCTTATTGAATTTTTAAATATTAATACCCATGTCATCTGTGACCATAGGATCTACTTCTCCGAATTTCAAAGTCATCATATGACCAAAAGCTTTATCTACATCAATAATTTTTGACCTTTTGTTAGGAGGATATAAAGCCCACAATAACATTTCTTCCTCCTTTGGATCATATCTTGATCCAATAAAAATATCTTGCACTCCTTGGATATTCAATTTCATATCCTTATTGTCTGAATGTAACAAAGAATAAAAAATGAACGAAGCACTCAGGTCCCATCCTGGAAACACAATTATTCCTGCCTCTACTAGCAATTGCCTGCCATTTTGCGGGGTCATAGTCTCAACCTCTATGTCAATGTCTTTCTTGAACCTCTTCATCATTATTGCTTCATTCTTAGGGGTAACATTTGGCACTACTTCCCTTAATTTCTTACCCTTGAAGTGGTACAAGAATTATTTGAACTCCTTGGACTTAATGAATTAATCATCAGATACAAAAGAAACATGCTCTGCCATTCTTTCATCTATTTATGCATTCAGGGCAACAATAAGTCTATTCTCTGCTTCTGAGTCCTTCTCCTTCTCAGGTGCACGGAGCTTGGAGACTACTTCATTTTACCCTGAATAACTTTGGGTTGGTTCTCCCTCCATCATTTCTAGTCTCTGTCTTCTTTCCTCTAGCTTATTCTCTAGGGTCCCCATAACTTCTGCATGCTCTTCCACCTCCTTATTTTTGCACATGTCTTCAAATTCATCTTCCTAATGGAAGTAATCTCCCAACTCCTATCTTTCCTACTTGAATGGATGTAACCTTCAGGATCATAGTGTGTTCTGGATGTATACTGAAACAAGTTGTATTCATCCACCAATTTCCTATCAATGGCCTCATATGCCCTGGTTGATACAATTTTGAAATCATGAAAGTGAAGTGTGCCAGGGAGGAAAACTTGTTTGTGTGCTCCTCCGAAATGTTTGGCATTTGACAAACTTAACTGCCGTATAATTTCCAAGAAGGCAATCCTATTTGGTGCAGGCTTTGGTAGCACATATGGATAACCCTCAAATCCATAACATCAAACAAAAAGTGAAATTTTGGCACGAGTACCAATCACCCTAGTTGTGATTGACCTTTGGATTTTGGTGCTCATGAGGCCTAAGAAATTTCTTGACCTCCTTAGAAAATGATCCTTGCTGAGGCTCACCAAAAAGCAAGAAGATTAGTTTGACAAAGAATTCCTCAAATTTGAGGTAATGGGAATTCACAAATCTGTAATCCCAAAGGGAAACCCATAATTACACTGGTTGCTCCTTTCCATCCTTCCCAACTGTATTTACATTTAATTCTTCTGGTCATAACCCTCTAATTTTCCCATAAAATAAAACAATATGCATCAACAATAAATAGTGCTTGAATTATTCTGGATTATCCAGCAGGTTCAAGAAACCTTCATGCAACTTGTCTACCAGGTATGAGGTGAAGTCAAAAGCCCTAGGCTCATGCCTCCGAACTTCTGCTGCTAGAGCCAGCGGACCTATGTTTGCCACATCAGGAGCTTCAACTCCTCCCACCTGACCACACGCCATATAAGTATATTGCAAATACTTCTTGAAAATAGTCATGTCATAAGGAGGACCATCTTCCTCTGTTAGTCTCCCCTTCTCTTCTTTGTGAACAATGAGGTTCCAACCTTGGTCTGTAGTGTCCATCTTCCTTTATTCCTCTTCCAAATCTATAAAAGATAAAGGCACATCTGCCTCCAAATCTACTACAAAAACTTCCTGAATTGTAGCCTTTGCAAAGTACACTAGAGCAGTCCCATTAGGCAACATAATGCATCGCTTGTTTGCATCATAATGTCTTACTAAAAGCTTCAACAAATCAATATTCACAAACACATTGGGTACTACAAGTTTATCTAGACCAATTTTCCATGGGTTTGAAATTGGCATGGGCTCATCCCTATGGAAGTAATGGAATAGGAACAATTCGTTCCCTCACACTGTGGTGAATACATCCCCAATCTCTCTGTATCTATCCTCCAACTGGTCGTGGATAGGCAAATTGACCTTATCTCTACGTTACCTAGCTCCTAGAGATCCCATTTGGTCTATCATGTCCTAATTTAGCTTTCTTCAGACCTCATTGACCTCACCTTTTGATTTCTTTGCCATGCTACTGGATATTTTGGCAACCTTTCGCTTCCCCTTTGAGCTTGACCCATCCATCTTTGAAAATTTCTTCACTCTATGCTCAACAACTCAGAAATTTTCTCAATAGGCACTTGATATCTTTCTGCAATAATTTCATGAGAAAAGCTGCTCTGCGATACTGGTTATATGTCCCCAGAAGTCCAATCTTGTAATTGATTATTTCAAATATTGATGGATTTTCTTCGTGCGACAATGGATCTACTCAATTGATGCATTTAATGGAAACCACTTTGTCAGTTCTTCTTCATCAAGATGTCCAACGGCTAATCGACGAGACTCCTCTCGACGATTCAAATGTTTGACGCCGGTTATTATGACTATACTGCTTTTTGCTTTTTGATCAGCACAAGCTATCCTGACCCATTTATTGGGTCTCGGGGTATCAATTTTTTCTTTATCCCGATCATTCATTTCATGACAATGGGCATCACTTTAGTCTCAACTTTGCCTTTTGTTCCAACGCTCCATCGGGACAACTCTCCCCGATGCATTCGCCTTTGGTTTCCTTTTACTTAGCTCATCAGGTGTCGGCATAGTTTATTTCATGTCTTTCCGATGCCCCGATGATATCAATATACCAATCCACATTCTAACTAAGACCACTGTGTTATTTGTATAACTTATCCCGTGGAACTCCTCACACTTACCACTTGCCCAAATGGTTCTATCGGGTCTCGCAATAACAAAAAAGTTCTTCTTTCGATGTCCAGATGAAACCTCATTAGATGCTTCCTTTATCGGTTTAACTCACACTGATGCCCCTGCAAGTGATTCTATCTTCATCAGGGATTGGAATAGCCTTTTTCTACTCCTCTTGAAGTCCTGATGAGTTCCTGATGCTCTTTTGTGTTTCATGCTTCCAAGTTTGTTTTACCAGAATAGGTAATACCGATAGCTCCACCTTCCGATTCTCCATGTCATCGGGGACCAGTCTAGTTATTTTTGCACTAATACGATACGATTCTTTTTCCCGATGGGCTCGCCTTCGGTTCTGGTGTTTGTGTGCTTGCTTTGTTTTCTTGTCAAAGAAACATCAAATCAGAAAATCAATCCCAAAAACAAAGTATTCATCCAACCAAACATCTTTCAAAAACAACCAAAAACATCAAAAACAAAGTGCAAACAACAAAAGAGTCAAAATTTTTATGACCATTCTTCACATCTTACGAAAGAAGAAGCGTCATCAGAATATCAACTTGAAAAGAAGACCATTGAGCTCAAAGGCTTTGATCAAAAGGAGGAAATTCTTCTATATAAATAGACAAATCTTTGTCTCACATGGAGTCTTTCTGCATCACATGCGTCTCTACCTTCAAGGAAAAACAAACGAATTTGATTCGGAATCATTGACCGCAAAGCTTTTATGCAATATAGAGCTCTGAGTTATCACAAAAACCAAGGAGGAAAGATTAATCCCAACTTCTTCCCAAACATTTGTATCACATACAACACAGCTCGAGAAATACCACCAACACCCGAAAGGGAAGAGATAGAGTTTGTCCCATTTATAACACAAAGTTTTTATTGAAGCTGAAAACATTTTCATCCATCATCTCACTCATACATCATCACTTCATCATTAATCCGTCCCAACTCTCAAAACATTAAGAGGTTCTTGTCCCAAGTTCTCTTTTAGATATTGCTTGAAATTAAACACATCACATCACTTTTTAGATTGTTTCTACATCTAGGATACGCTCATCCTAAGAGACACATCTACGCAGGTTAAAACTAGTTCATGAGTGAATCCTCTCATTACTAGGTAGTTAAATCTGTAACACATCTCAGATTTCTCTACACCTTATCACATCAAAACTTATCAAACAAACAAGCAATTCAAAGAAGGAATTTTGGTTACATCCACCTTAAAAGTGCTAGAGATCCACGTGCAACACAATTCACCAACCATCAACCTTTCATTTCATCAAAAACTCATCATTATTTTCACACAACTTCAACAACAGCTTGCAAGCAAAATGGCTCAAACCCGATCACAGTCCAGGCAACGAGAAATAGAAAGGGAAGAAGAAGAAGAGGAAAATCTCAATGAATTTCAAGAAGCACTTGGAGGAAATGCAAATGATGAAAACCCAAGTACTCCCACTCCTGCAATAATAGAAAGGGCTCAGCATAACCCTCTCTTTAACAGATTGTTTGACGAAATACTCAGGAGCAATGCGGATGCTCACTTCTTAAGAATCGCTCAAGAAGGAGCAAAACTCCCCTCTGACTTTGATCTTGCCCAATTAAGACAAGCATCAGAAAGAGAAAGTCATCATGAAGAGGAAAGAGGTAGAGATCCCATCAGATATAACATTCCTCGAGGCAACCCACCACCTCCTCCTCCAAATGAAATGGAAATGTTACGGCAACAAGTCGAGACTCTCGCCCAACAGCTTCATAGTGGTGTCAAGATTAACCAATTCTCACTCAATGACATTTGTCCCTATCCTTTTGATAGGAATCTTTACATGCCACCATTTCCACGAGGATTTGAAACACCCAAATTTGAAAAATATAGAGGAAAGGGAGATCCTCGTGATCATGTCAGAGAATTTCATTCCGCTTGTCTTGAAGTGGCATATGAAGACACCTACCTAATGCGCCTTTTTCCCCAAAGCTTGGGAGGAACAATCACATCATGGTTTTCCTGACTACCAGGTGGCATTAGAACATTTGAGGAACTCATCCAGAAGTTCCTAGCTCATTACTCTCATAATATTGAACGCGATGTCACCATGGCTGATCTATGCAACACCAAACAAAAACCAGGTGAGCAATTCTCAGTATTCCTGCAACGATGGCGTCAAATGTCTAGCAGACGTTCTCTTCAGTTACCTGAACGAGAACTAGTGGAAATATTCATTTCCAACTTAAACAAAGAAATGGAATTTCACCTAGATGCAAAGACATAGACTCTTTTAATGATATGATCACCAAGGGTTTAAAATGTGAACGGGCACTCATCAAGAAAGGACTCATCAAAATCTTTAATGAACCAAAAGATGGTCCTCACCTGCGCTTCAATAGTGATAAACCAAGCTTCTGGAATAAAAACAAGAATATCGTCAACGATGGGGTTGTGGATGCCCAGACTATCCAAAATGGACAACCTGTGGTTTGGTTTGCAGGACAAAATCCTCCGCCTCAAAACAACACAAATGTTCCTTCTAATCAAGGTCGCATCACATCTCATGATGAACCTAGACCTCATCAGCAAAAACAGAAACGCACATACGCTCCCTTAGGGGAACCCATTGAAACAGTGTTGCGACAACTCATTTCTCAAAATTTGGTCACTCTACCTAAGCTATCAAACTATGAGCCTCAGGTCAAACCGGCATGGTGGAGAGATATTGAACACTGTGAATTCCATCAAGGAAGAGGACACAAGACAAGTAATTGTCACCGATTGAAAGATCTCATTCAGGATCTTATTGATCGAGGAGAAATTGAAATTGAAGGACATAACCCAAAAACAACCAATAATGATCATCTGATGTTCAAAAATCCACTTCCATCACAAGATCAAAGGGATCCTTCCACTTCCAGACGAGGCACTGATACCACTGATTATACACAGGCTGCGTATAATTACACTGTAAATCATCTGTATGATGCCAATGAACAAGTTGCAACCATAACCTTAAAAAATCCCAACTCAAATTGCAATGTTGTTACGCGTCGTGGCAAAGTTACCATCAAGGCAGTTCCACAAGGCACCACCTCCATCCCAAAGCAGTACAATCTTGTGGAACAATTAGACAAAACCCCTGCGCTTATATCCATTTTAGAGCTTTTGCGTTTATCGCCATCTCATAAAACTATCTTGGATCAAGCACTCCAAGAGGCGTCAGTCCCTGCAAATCTGAATACAGACCAATTTCAAGCCATGGTTGGAAGTCTAAAGTCATCACCTTGTCTCACTTTTTCCGAAAGTGACAACTCTTCCTTCCAACAACCACATAATGCCTCACTCCACATCGAAGGATTTATTAACCAGCATAGGATCAAGCGAGTCTTGATCGATAATGGAGCAGGCCTGAATATTTGCACACTGCAGTTGGTCACAGCATTGGGATATGCGGTCGAATCAGTGGATCCTAGTCAGAAGATCACAATCAAAGCTTATGACGATGCGGAGCGTTCATCCAAAGGAGCTGTGGTACTACCAATCCGAGTGGGCCCCGTGGTAAAGCACATCATTTGTCAGGTTTTGGACCTTCCTCTGCCATACAATCTATTGTTAGGAAGACCTTGGATACATGCCATGCAAGCCGTTCCATCTACCTACCATCAATGTATCAAGTTCCCACATAACGGTGTAGAGATCACAATTCTGGGTGACGCAAATCCCTTTGCATATTGCCATAATATCAACCATCAACCAGAGATTACCGTTCCTAATAATAGAGAAGCCATTTCCTCCACATCATATATAAGTCCCACCTCTCTTGCCCGTTCAAACACCATTATACCCAAGCAAGAAAAGATTAAGATGAAGATAGCAGAGGAAGGTCCTGGGGAATACAACTTGAGTCAACTCTTTTGTGTGGGACAAATGCCCACTTCTCCTAGAACTCATGGTAAACCACAACAGGTACTCCAACAACCACTAAACATATCAGCATGTGCTTTGACACCTTTCGTTCTTGGAAAGAGTCAAGAGGAAGAAACACAAGATGAGGACCTGGTGGAATGGATCTATAAAGATCCCATCACCACTGATAAAGCATGAGTTACACTTCCTATAGAACAGTATGGAAAAGGTCTCCTCATTATGCAAAGAATGGGGTATGATGGTCAAAGTGCTTTGGGATATTGCAAACAAGGACGACATGAACCCCTGCTACCGGAATTCAAGCCCAAAGGTAATAAAGGCCTCGACTTTGAAAAAGAGATCTTTCCTAAACTCAAGTTCAAAGGAAAACCCAACAAACCATTTTGTCCACCTACTGCAAAGCGGGCACCTTTCATAATCAAAGCACCCTCAAACACCATCCCAACAGCCCCACTGAGGCTCAAAACCCCAACACAACTATCACCAATGCCACTCATCCAATCAAACGAACTCGTCATCTCATCAGTCACACCATTAGCAGCAGTAACTGTATCAGCACCCGCAGCAACATCTATAACACCAGCAGTCCCAGCAGAAGCAACGGAATCAATATTACCAATACTCCCTATAACAGATTCCTTGATCCCCCTCAATCGCCCTGCAGCACCAATCATTACAAAGGTACGTCAACCAATCACACCTGCGGTATTTAACTCAAAGGACATCCCAGTATGGTATAGTAATCGGATGTTGGAAAGTGATTTAGAGACTGACTCACATGAGTGGGAATTTGATTCTGTACAGCTTAACACTTCAGATGAGGAAGACACATCACCACCTCCACCACGCAAAGATATCCCTGTTTACGAAGAAGCACAGATAAAGACCACTTGGGTTCCTGAGCTGGAAACGTCTTCCACAGACCCTACGTTTCATCCTACGCCTGATTCTGATAGGGAGAGTACCATTAATGACCTTCACCATAATGTCTTAACCCTCACTGATACATCTAACACACTTAACCTAATCGATGAAGTAATGCCCATTATCCACCCTGAACTCATCGAATGGAACCAACCAAATCCCCCATGTCTTGACTTCTTCCAAAACGATGAGGCTATCATTGACTTTTTGGAATTAAGGGATAACCTACCAAGCGGGGATCACAAAGCTGGATTCGCCATTGAACTTAATAGCGCAACATACTTCGGGGTGGATGCCAAACCTTTTAGCTGCAAAAATATAACAATAAAACATGGATCTTCTAGTGAAAACCACACTGTGGCACTGTTTGATCCGACAAAAGTAAAAAGAAAGAGTGTATCCAATGGTGAAAACCTCTCTGAGGTGCCTGAGGATGAAGGGTTTGACATTCTCCCTGATAATACACAACAGGAACGATCAACAATTCTCATCGAGGAAACCAAAGAGTACAATGTGGGGACTCCTGAAAATCCTCATATCATACATCTGGCATCTCTTCTCACTCCAGAGGAACAGCCTAAATTTATAGAGTTCTTCCAGAAGCGTCAGATCAACTTTGCATGGTCATATGCAGACATGCCTGGGCTTGATCTTGATTTAGTCATGCATCACCTCACCATCGCAGAAGGAGCCAAACCTGTCAAGCAGAAGCTTCATAAGATGCATCCCCAGATTGCAGTGCTAGTCAAAATAGAACTCAAGAAACTCCTAGATGTTGGTTTCATTAGACCAATTGATTATGCAGAATGGATCTCCAATATTGTGCCAGTTGGCAAACCAAAAGGGGGCATCCGCATTTGTACTAACTTCAGAGATCTAAATAAGGCCTGTCCTAAGGATGACTTCCCCCTACCAAATATCGACATCATAGTAGACCTGACAGCAGGACATGCCATGCTTTCACTCATGGATGGCTTTTCAGGATACAATCAGATAAAGATCGCACCAGAAGATCAACATAAGATAGCCTTCACATGTCCATGGGGCACATACTGCTAGAATGTAATGCCTTTTGGTCTAAAGAATGCAGGAGCGACCTATCAACGAGCAATGACTACTATCTTTCATGATATGATGCATACCATGATGGAAGATTATGTGGATGACTTACTAGAAAAATCACTCACCAGAAAAGGACATCTCCACATCTTAGATAAAATCTTTGATAGACTGGAACAATACCATGTTCGACTCAACCCAAAGAAATGTGTCTTTGGAGTAACCTCCGGGAAACTTCTAGGATACATTATCTCAAGCAAAGGCATTAAGGTCGATCCAACAAAGGTTAAAGCAATCATGGACATGCCACCTCCAAAGAATATCAGTCAGCTAAGGACACTACAAGGACGACTTCAATCCATCCAAAGATTCATTGCACAACTGGCTGATAAGTGTCACCCATTTACACACCTGCTACACAAGAACATCCGCTTTCAGTGGGATGCCCGATGCCAGCAAGCATTTCAGACACTTAAAAACTATCTCATGAATCCACCATTGCTGATCCCACCAGATCCAAGTAGACTGTTGTTACTCTATATCTCAGCAACCAGTACAGCATTGGGTGTACTACTGGCACAACATAATGCAGAAGGCAAAGAGTGTGCTGTATACTACATCTCTCGCACACTGGTGGGCTATGAACTCAATTACACACCTATTGAGCGAGCTTGCCTAGCAGTGATCTTAGCAGCCACTAAACTGAGGCACTATCTGTTAACACACAAAGTACAACTCATTGCAAAGATTGATCCACTCAAGTATTTACTCAGTAAAGCAGCATTGACAGGTCGCTTGGCCAAATGGGTGATGATTCTAAGTGAATTTGACATCGAGTACGTGGACCGTAAAGCTATCAAAGGTCAAGTTATTGCAGATCAGTTGGCCGATGCACCACTCACAGGCGATCATCCTCTTATTTCCAATTTTCTAGATGAAGAGATATTCATGATCACAACATCACAACCATGGAAACTATACTTTGATGGTTCATACACTAGGCATGGCTCGGGGGCAGGTATTCTGTTTATCACACCTCAAGGTGATAGCATCCCAAAGTCTTACAGGCTCACATTTCCATGCACAAACAACATAGCAGAGTATGAGGCCTTGATCACAGGACTCAGGTTAGCCATCCAATGGAAATTACAAGAACTGCAAGTATATGACGATTCCCAACTAGTCATTCGACAAGCAACTGATGAATATCAGACCAAAGATGATAAACTCATGCCATATAAGCAAATGGTGGACACTCTAAAGACATCATTTACTACTATCACTTTTGAGCAGATACCAAGAGATCAGAATCGAGATGCTGACGCTATGGCTACCATCGCATCTCTCCTAGATCTTCCACAGAATTCAACACGTTATGAGTTCTTGGTCGAACAGCTTTGGATCCCCGCTTATGATATCCCTGAATCCGAGATGATATGTCACCTTGTCGGTTCTGAATCCCCATGGTACGGTGAGTTCTACACCTATCTCCGTGATCACACCCTTCCTCCCAACCAATCAAATAACCAACGTAAAACCTTCATTCGCCAAACTGCTCGATATACCATTATTGCCGAAACCCTATACCGACGCGGTCTTGATGGTACTCTCCTTCGATGTCTAGAATAAGGTGAGATAACAAAGGCTTTGGAAGAGGTACATGAAGGAATTTGCGGGACTCATTCAAGTGGTCCATCACTCGCCAAGAAACTCCTGCGAGCTGGATATTATTGGCCATCTATGGAAAAGGATTCCTACTACTTTGTCAGAAAATGCAAGAAATGTCAAGTTCATGGCGACCCGATACATGCACCAACCCAGGAACTGCAACCAATCACAACACCATGGCCTTTCTGTCAATGGGGCCTTGACCTTGTGGGTAAGATTCATCCATCTTCGTCCAGTGGCCATAAATTCATTATTACCACCACCGAATATTTCACAAAGTGGATCGAAGCTGTTCCACTTACCCAAGTCACCGGCAAGTAGATCGCCTCATTCATCCTCAATTACATCATCTGCCGATATGGTGTGCCCATGTCCATCATCACAGATAACGGTCTTCCTTTCAAAAATCAGGATGTCCATGAACTTTGTGAGAAATTTCATATCCAACACCGCTTTTCCACTCCCTATTACCCACAAGGCAATGGTCAGGCTGAAGCATCCAATAAAAACATATTAAGAATCCTCAAAAAGACAGTCAATGATGCCGGCCGTGATTGGCATGTTCAACTAAATCCAGCGCTATGGGCATATCGAACTAGCATTCAAACCCCTACAGGTGCAACTCCTTATTCATTGGTCTATGGTGCAGAAGCTATCTTGCCTATTGAGGTTGAGATACCATCATTACGGGTTTCCTTGCACAATCTCATTGATGATGAAGCTTACAGAGTCTCACGTCTTTAGGACTTAGAGTTACTTGATGAGAACGACAAGCTGCATACAATCACCTCAAAGCCTATCAACAGCGCATGAGCAGAAGCTACAATCACTGAGTTAGACCTCGTACATTTGAGGTAGGTGATCTTGTTCTACGAGAGAATCCTCGCAACCAACCAAACCGAGAACATCAGGGCAAGTTTGAATCAAACTGGCTGGGCCCATATGTTGTCACTGCTGTGTTCGGGTCCGGGGCATATCAGTTGGCTACATCAGAAGGAGAACCGCTCGCAGATCCAATTAACAACATGCACCTCAAACGGTTTTATACCTAAGCTGTATAGAGCATCAGGCTCCCCTACATACCAGAAAATACCAAAAACATTCAGAAAAATGTCCTGAAGAAAATACAAAAACATTCAAAAAAAGTAAAGAAAAATCATGCATCCAAACAGTGAACAACCACTCCGGTGGCACCTTGGGTAAGTACGGTGGTGAAAACCTGGCAAACAGGCGCCACTCGTAAAGGCTATGGCTCCATTGTCTTTCAGACTTGTTGCGATCACATCTACTTCATACATACATCCATCCATCCGAAAACCATGGCTTGTTATTTCTCTGCAATTATGATAAATACTTCATGCGTCTAAGCATTCCGCTTTTTCATAGTCATGTCTAAAACTGGGGGCAATGCCTTTAACCTATTGATGGAAGTGGATTCTACATTGTCTTATGATTCATTAAGTTCTTCATTCAAACAATCATCAAAAATCCAAAAACATTCAAAAATATCTCGCAAAAATACCAAAAACATTCAAAACAATTCAAAATCCAAAAACATCGACAAAACCATTGAAAATTCACACAAAAACATGACAACACATTGTACATACCCATCTGAGCAGATCCCAACAAACATTGCGACATACTCCAAACACATGACCACTTATCAATCAAACGAAACAGTCAATTTCAAACATGCAAACTGTCTTCAACAAGGATGTATCCTTCCTTACCAAAACAAAGACAAGATGACATTTTCTTTGACAAGAAAATTCTGTTTACGCTATCAAATACTTGGTTGATTTATGGTCTAGTAATTTATATCGGGATCTTTCAGCATTATTTTGTATCGTTTGCACATTATTCCGATGAAGTTCTGGGGCATGTACTAATGGTGTCTACGTGGGAAGTTCACTAAGCTATGTGATCATAGGCAAAAATACAATCATAGATCACTACGGCTTGCTGACTACAGCGTATACCTCGACCATTTGAGCATGAACTATTACCAAGGATCCATATTTTTTATTCTTTATGTATATATTGTTTGTTTGCAGGTACAATTCTCTTTCTTTGGTTCCTCCTACCTCATCCAAACTGGATAAAGGTTTTATCTCTTATTATGGTATGCACTTGTCTCAGGATATGATCAGCCTAAGATCAAGGAGGACGATCCAAGTCATGCATGAAAGGAGATAATCCTTATCTGTTCCGCAAGCAATACTCAGGTCAACTTGATCCATTATATCAAGTTGCTTGTATTAACTTGCTATATCAAAATCCATGTAAGAAATACTCTGGTCATCTTGAATCTTTATGTCAAGTTGCTTGTATTTTCTTACAACATTTTAAAGCTCAATGATGAAAAATAAAGCACCATGGATCGTCATTCCATCTCATCTGTATATATTGCATTTCATTGCATTCCACCCATCCATACATTCATAATAGCTGCATATCATGCATACATAGTCATAATAATGCATACTCTATTTTACTCATCTTCTTCCATAGGACTCGGTCCTAGTCCTCCATATCTTCTATTTAACATCAAATCCCCCCTCACCCTCCCTATCTTGATCGTCAACATCATCCTAATCCCTTCATCACTTCCCATCCTCACTCATCCACAAAATTAAGCCAGTTACTCTGTCTACACAGATACATCGACTCCCACACACCTAGACTATCAACAGATACTCTGATCAAGTATCTTCAGGTCTCAACAGGTAATCGATCATGGTAATCCTAGACTACATCAGGCATTTATCATAATGACCTAGTCTCAACGGGGCTGCTATGATTCACCACAACCATCTTTCACACACACACACTATCAATTGATCAACCAATCAAACACAATCCAATGGACAATTACATCAATTGTCTACGTCTCAACGAGTATTTTGCTTCATATACCTTGACTTCATCGGACAATTACATCAATTGTCTAAGTCACATCAGGTCACTTTGATTCACTTACTTAGACTTTATCATGTCCAAGCGACCAACTGACATCAACTGTCACGCTTTGACTTGACTGGGGCAATTAAACCGATTGCACCAGATTGTCCAACCAATTTTGATCAATTGTATAGCATCAATCCAAACCCCACACTACATCTGCTATGTATCTCTTGCATGACCTCAGGGTACTCGCTGGCTTGTTATTTCTTCATATTCACTCCATTTTCTCCCATTCTTTCATCATTAGTTCTAAATTCTTCTATTCTACCTCCCCTCCACTTTTCATTCTTTTTCGAGAGATCATCCGATTTTTCAAAAAAAAAATTTGGCCCATCTCTCGAGGGGGCATACCACCCATTAAATTTACATTTTATGGGGCATTTCTTCACACCTATTTTTCTTTCTTTGAAACGACGCGATAAACTGCACCGTCTCAAAGAGGGGCAAATGTAGTCACATAAATCTGTCCACTTAATTAAATGAATACTTAGTATTTATTTGATTATTTAACCATCAATTAATAATTAATTAAATTAATATTTAATTAATTCATCTTAACCCTCTTCTCCTATTAATTAAATAAATTATTCAATTTATTTGATTTAATTCACTTAACCAAATTCAGACCATTAATTAAATAAATAAATCATATTTGTTTAATTAAATCTTCTCTCACATTTAAATAAATTAATATTTATTTAAATCCCCCAAAATCCCACCTCTCACATTTAAATAAATTAACATTTATTTAAATCACCTTTATTCTCTATCCACTTGTATTTTCCTACAAATGCAAGTTGCACAATTGTTTTAAATAAATAATTTATTTAAATCACCTTTATCCTCTACCCACTTGCATTTTCCTACAAATGCAAGTTGCACAACTATTTTAAATAAATCATTTATTTAAATCACCTTTATCCTCCACCCACTTGCATTTTCCTACAAATGCAAGTTGCACAACTATTTTAAATAAATTATTTATTTAAAATCCTATTTATCCTCACCCACTTGCATTTTCCTACAAATGCAAGTTGCACAACTATTTTAAATAAATTATTTGTTTAAAATCCTATTTATCCTCACCCACTTGAAACCTTTAATGGTTTCCCTTAAAGTATTCAAACTTGATGGCTTCCCTTAAAGTCTTCTTAAGACTTTAATTGCTTCCATTAAAGTCTTCAAGCCTTTAATGGTTTCCCTGAAAGTCTTCAAGCATTTTAATGCTTTATCTTCATTTTTCTCATTTAAATAAATTAATATTTATTTGAATATTTATCCAAATGCAAATTACACCATTTAATTGAAATAAATGATTTTATTTTAATTGAAAATACCAAAATTTCTCCCACTTGCATTTTCCTACAAAATCCACTTGCATGCCTAAACCCCTTCTAGAATTTTCTAGTCACTTCTAAATAACCTAACCCCTTCTCTAAACTTTGTCACATTCCTAAGCAAAAGGGAAGTCACTTCTCAAACCCTCAAAGTCTTTGATAACCATTAAAGGCTTTCAACCTTCAACCACTAAATGGCTCAAAGTCTTTGATAACCATTGAAGGCTTTCAACCTTCAACCACTTAATCCCCAAAGTCTCCAATAATCATTAATGGTTACCTCAAACCCTCCCACATGGTTAAAACATTTGTTTTGACTCAACCTCTACCCAACTCAAAGGTCTCATCAGGCCATTAATGATTTGAGCATGATTATCTCTTAAACATTTGCACAAAGGTTTATCCTTGGATTAACTCTTAATCCAGTGGGTAATCTTAATTTGGACTTGACCCTTAGCCTCTAGATAACCATGAGGTCTTCTCAGGCCTTTAATGACTCCAACCTCTTCTCTCAACCCAATCCTATGTTGACACTTGTCACCATTTTATTGGTGCCAATTGTGCACATGGATCCCCAACTTTCAAACTTGGCCCTTGATTAAACCATTCAATCTTAACCCTTCATTTCCCCATTTCTTCTATAAATAGAACCCTTCTCCTCAAGCAAAGAAGGGAGAAGCATTAGAGTATTGTTGTTATACTGGCATTAGCATAGAGCTTTCTCATAGCATCACTATCTACACTTGCATAGCATTTGCTTATCATATTCAACTATCTTGAATCTCCATATGGCATCCATGGCTAGTGCTAAAAGCTGAGAGCTACACTCATTTGGGACTTGGAGAGGAGAGGAACAAGGGAGGAGCAACTATGAGCATCTTGATTAGCTATTTTATTCTATGTTTATATGCTTTCTATTTCATGCTTAATATCTCTCTTGATATGCCTGTTTAGGATAATCTTTTGTTGCTAACACTAACGTTTGTTTCTTGTGCTCTTGTGTGTGTTGCCATCAAACAAATTTTCTAATCCTTTTTGCAGAGCATCATTTGGTGAACCCGACGTGAATCCAAACACCACAAAGATCAACTTTTTTTTTTTTAACCAATAACATGTTTGAATGTTGAAAATGTCACACAGGTTGCACTTTTGACATTGTTTTGGCGCGTTTGACATTGTTTTGGTGCTATTCACCTTGTTTCAGCGCTTTTCCCTTCTCTGTCTTTCCCTTTCTTTTAGTGCGTTTGTGTTAAATAGCATCTCTGTTCAAACGTAGACTAGCGCTATTGTAACAGAACGTTGTACAAATCACCTTGTAACCAAAAAAAAAAATTAGGCTTGTAGAAGCCCACCAAAACATGCGGATTTTTCTAACTAATTGTCTTTTATGCAGGTTCTAATCTTTTTGTGCAGGGGAAGGAGTTAGTTTAAATGCTTTAAAAGTTTCTTTTTTACTTTCTTTCAACAAAAGTTGGTTAAAAAGAATCATGGAAACCTATTCATCATGATATGTGAGCATTTCATATAAAATGTGATTTGGCACCATAAGATGTGATCTATAATTGTCTCATATTCACCTATTGAACTCACATTTTTTTTTATGATCTGCAATCTTATTGATAACCTACTATACCCTTGCTAGAGGTCGCTTGAGATACGAATGTCAAATTGTAGGCCATAAATTTATGTCCCAAATGGCCTTTCAACTTACAACATTATAAGCTTGATCTGAAGCCTTCAAATGAGATTCTTAACAACAATAGAACAAAGGCTTAAATTCTGGACTCACATAAGGATTTTCTCCAATGGTCTCTGTTGGCATTTGATCATTTGATCTTAATCGGTAATTGCTTGTTTTCTTGATGCAACCAGTACATGTCTGTTTTGTAAAGAGATTAGATTGTTGTTTGATGACTATGTTGTATATTGTCATTTATGGCAACTATGTTTCTACAGTCATCTGAGTCCTACAGGTCAACTGGCAAGGTTTAACTGGTAAGTAGAGATAGTTTTTATCAGAACCGATAATTAGGACTTTAACCGGTAAAAGACAGACAAAATATTATTCCGACAACCGATACAAGAAATCTATGAAGAATGGGATGATACGGTTTCATATCAGTAATGAAGACTGGTAGATGAAGTTATGTTCGTGACCGCATGTGGTGATTCGATTAGGTGAACGAGATCTGATTGATAGAGCAAGTATTCTGATGGACATTCAACCAGTAGTGATGAAAATCACTTAGATTAGTAAAACGACACAAAATTTGTTTTGTTATGTCGGTGGCCAACATAACTAAGGCGTGCAATGCAAGATTGTCTAGATACATTAAACCTAGGGAATTGTTTCAAGGTTCTAACCGACCTAATAATGTTTTTAAGATGTGTGATAAGGTATGAAAGGATATATGAGTATGAGCTTGAATGTATGAAATATCATTAGTGAATTTCGTATTTCTGATAGTGCGGTGATCAAGGGAGTTCAGAGATGAAGTATATGTGATGTTGTAATGTTCTGAAGTGGATCTTATCAGACACTGATGGTGTTATTATGAGATCATTTGTACTTGTTGTCTGCCTAACAGTTGTAAGAAGAAAATCCTCTTGCAAGATCACTCCTAACAGGGTGCAGTTGGATCCTAACAGGTTTGATCATCAAATCCTCTAACCAGGTGACACATTAACTTTTGTTTACAAATAACAATAATGTGGGTAACTCCTAATAGGGCTGGTCCTCACAAGCCTTATTGTACAGCTGTTAGCTGGGCTTAGACACTCCTAACATGGTGTGCCCCTAACTGGGTGTTGTAGACCTTAACCGACCAGATCTCTATACTGCAGGTAGTGGATCTTTGTGGGTACTAACTCCCACTATGTTTTTTCCCATTTGGGTTTTCCACGTATAACCTCTTGTCTCATGTGGTTTATGCTTTATGTGGTGATTGCATACTTGGTGTTATTTCTTATATGCCTATTGAGTTTTAAGTTAGTGAAATTGATAATCAGATTTGTATTGTTTTTACTTGCAATGATTCACCCCCCCTCTCAGTGCCTTATAAGTTCATCAGTCTCCCCATGTGGGATTTAAATAGTTTTAGATACTATTGCATGTGGTAGTTTTTAATTATTGCTCACATATGTAATTAGTTCCTTCAAGTCTTTGTATGCAATCAAAATTAGGAAAACTTAAAATTATTGTAATTTTTGATTATCTATTTATAATTGAATATTATTTTTGTGAAAATAAATATTTTTTTCTTATTTCATTAGAAATGATATCACACAAAATTATAAAGTCTCTTTTTCATTCCATTGAAATTGTTTATGCACTAAAACATATAAAGTGACAAACTTAAAGGGGGATCAAAAGAATAATCAATGGGGTGTCATTGTGTTGTGCCTTGTAAACTTTATATTTTTCTTACAATTTTCTTCTATGATTCTAAATTTGCAGGAGCCTAATGTATCAATCAAGCCTCTTACACCTTTCACCTACCATGAATGGAAAGTCAATATTAAGCTGAAATTGAAATATAAAGGTTTATACAAGTCACAATGGGTATTGAAAAAAAGCCAACTATAACAAAAAGATAAGGAAAAGTGGTATGATAAATATGATCAAGCCTTCACATTTCTATGCATTAATTTATCCTGAGAACTTCTATTCCTTGTTGAGGCCTTGAAAACTACCAACAAAGTTTAGAAGATGACCTAAGGGGCTACAAGCTAGAAAATGACCTCCTAATTATAAGTCCAATAGACTATAATACCATAGAGTATTATTTCACAAAAATTAAATTACTATGATTGCAACTCAAAGAATTTGGGATTAAAGAGAAGGATGACTAACTCATCCTCTCCACACTTTCAAAGTTGGGACTTAACTACTCTGTCTTTGTCTAAACCTTATATTCCACCGAGACAACTCTTCATGTAGCATGGTCAATGTCTTCTCTTGATGATTTTATTTCACATCTCACCAAGGAAAAAGATAAGTTAATTTAGACGGGAACCATAAATTCACACAAGCCCCAAGTTTTTATTGTTGAGAGTGAAAAATCACACGTTCAAAACAAAGATGAGAAAAAAAAGGATATTGAAGATAAATTACAATTCTACAATTAAAGGAAAAAGAAAGAAAGAATAAAATGCTCCTATGGGAAACAATTGGGACATAAATAATACAAATATATGAAGAAAAATATTAAACATCTTACTCATCTTCTTGAGGAAAATAAAAGGGTCTCGAAATCTTCATCATCACTAGATACTTTCAAAGATAAATCAAAGGGTATAACATTAGCATCATCTACAGTTTTAGAAGCACATAAATGGCTTCTTGACTCAACATCATCTCACCATATGACATATTCCACATATCAATTTGTTTCATTATATCTTGTAGATATAGTTGAAACAAATGTGCTTTTTGTTCCAATATTGAATAGGTACCATTTAGATAGAGAATGTATACTTCACTAATTTTCTTTTTGTTTCAATATTGAATAGGAACCTCCTTTATATTGAATCAAATTGTAAACAATTGGATTGGGAAAACAAGTGAGTCTCAACCAGATTTAGTAATCATTCAAGATTTTCCGAGTAGATCAATAATAGCTATCGAAAAAGTTGATAATTATTCTGGTCTGTATATATACCACATAAGAAGCCTAGATGTATTGCATTGTTTCTAAAAATTTGTTTTATTTTAATCCTTTTTATGTTGCCATTTCCATGTATAAGGAATTCATTATCATGTAAATTTTAAATATAGGAAAAAATATGCAGGATCAGATGACTATAATAATAATCTAAATTTTTTTTTTTTTATATATGCTTTTGTTTGGTATATTTTTTTCATTATACAATTCTATGGGATGAGTTGTAATTTGTAAGGATTATCAGTCCTTAAGTGGGTACCTGATTTTGTCTTGCATCAACATACCACATTTAAATGTGCATCTCCGACAAGGACTCTAGGAAGTGAACATGACAAAGTTTCTCCTCTAGAGGATCCTTATCTTACACCTCCTAAAGTGATATTTCAAAATGAATCTTTTCCTATGGATGATTAACACATTTTAAAAAAGGAGAGCTCTTCTAGAATGACATAGGTTGAAGCCATACTAGTACCTTCAAAAGAGGTACATGCTAAACAAATTCTAATGGATGGATATTTGGCTCCTCCTCTTTTAAAGAAATCACCACCAAGCCAACCTACAACTTCTATAAATGCTAGTTTAGACACATAAGAATCTAAATTAGCCCCTTTAGAGGGCAAAATTATTTAGTAGCCTTAATCACCTTCAATGTAAGAAGTTGATTTTGATACTTCTCTATAATGGATTCTAATAAGACAAAAAGAATCAATGTCATCTTCAAATCTTGAGAAATAACTCCCCATTAAAACTCCCCACATATAGTAGGTACTTGAATTTCCTACAATTGACACATAATCTTTCAACAACAACAAGATCTGGATAAATTAAATGAATTGCTTATAGAAAATGATGCAAAAATATCTCATCTTTGGAAATTAGTTAGCTTTAGAGGATAAAAATTTAAGAGAAAAGATATGAAAACTAAAACCTTCACATAAATTTGGTAGGACTCTCTCAAAATTCATTTATAAGAACCAAGCAACCCAAAATAGTTAAAACCTAGCATAAGAAATATTTTTGAGTTAGAGGAAGAATTATAGGAGCTTCAAATAGAGTCTAAAATAGAAGATAAAAAAGTGTAAGTAAACCAATATCCTCAAGATGGTTCATAGTTTGAATTCATAAGGTGCTCTAAATTTGGATAGGTAAATGCCATCTTTTAAGGCATCTTGGGTTATAATTGATAAATTAAAGAATCCATTGACCATTTTGTGGTAGAAAATGATCAACTATATGAATCTAAAGTAGAATCATGTATAATCATAGTATTCACATAGTGTGATGGTTAAATTATGGTGTTGTGCTTCTTTCCAACAAGGTTTAAACCCCATTGGGGTGTTATTGTTAAGTGTTTATGTTGGAAATGAGGTCCCCATTTGTGACATCATCATATAATTCTAGTATTGACATAGTGTGATGGTTAAATTGTGGTGTTGTGCTTCTTGCCAACAAGTTCCAAACTTGACTAGGTGTTATTGTCAAGTGTTTATACTAGAAATGAGGTCCCCATTTCCGACATCATCGATCCATAGCTATGGGTCAAAAGAATTTACCCCTATAAAAAAAATAAAAATATAATCATGTAGAAGCAATGAAACCTTTTTATCTTGTTCAAAACCTTCAATAATTTATTGCATGTTTTCTACCTCATGATCTAGATGATGTAGACATTTTTAGAGGCATATAAAGTAGCTCTCCTAAATAGAAAAAATATTGTGTGAATATTTGGAACACAATTTATTGGTTTAAAATCATATATATTTATTTATAAATACTTTTGTAGGTGACGTGCAATTAATATGTATTTTATCTACCATTTAAAATTAAGTAATCTAGCAAACAATAACCATATAGTATATAAAGGTAAAGATAAATGTTGGATTGCTATTGAGACATCATAATAATAAGCCTCAACAATCCCTTAAAATATTTAAAAGAATAATTCAATAAGATGATATGAGGGAAATATATATTACAAGTTTGAGACTTATACATCAAAATCTCTAGAATTTCATTCCAAATTTACCCAAATCTTCCTTTAAAGCATGTGAAGAAAGGTATAATACCATACTTGGACAAATTTAAAGGAAAGAACCAATTTCACCATATTTATGTGGTTTTTATGAAGGGCTATATTGGTTGTAGACATGATAAAAAATTTAAAGAAGAATTGGTAGGAATGAGGTTTAGGCCACCTTTACTTATTCAATCCATAATCCCAGTTAATTCACTACGAAATAGATTGATTATGCATTTAAAAAGTGGGAAATTGTAAAAGAGAGAAGTAGGGATACATTAATGGGCCTAAATAAATGGATGCCATCATTGGATATCATGTATGATTTTTGTTTGGTTGATTAGAAAACATATAGATCTATAATTGGAGGATTGTTGTATTTGACAACTTCAAAACTAGATATCATGCAGGTTGTTTGTTTGGTTGTTAGATATCAAGCTAATCCTAAGAAATCTTATGATCAAGCAGTGAACCAGATATTTAGATATTTAAAAGGGACTCTGGATTATGGACTATGGTATAAGTAAGGACGATGATTTCACTTTGGAGCATTTATTGATGTTGATTGGGCTGAATATGTAGATGAAAGAAGAAGCATAAGTTGTTGGAATCCAATAACACTGAGAGGGGGGGGTGAATCAGTGTTATACCAGAATGATCAATTTTAGCCTTATTAAAACATGCATACACCAACCGGTATACTGGTACATACAAAACTAAAAGAAGTAAAGCAACCAATAAGTCAATCACATAAATGAGAATCATAACACATATATTTATACGTGGAAAACCTCAAAGAGGAAAAAACATGGTGGGATTTGTGACCCACAATATCAATCCATTGGCCATATAAAGAGATATTACAAACTATGAGGGGCCTGCACTTGGAGGAAGGCTTACAGACTAGAGCACACTGCTCAATCACAAAAGGAGCCTCACTGACTACATATAAATCTAGGCTACAATCCGGAGTAGTGTTGAACTGCTAAGATAACATCTTCTATGGCAGACTATAGTTCTAGTTTAAGCTCTGTCTGTTCTGGTCTGAAACCTTAAACCCTTTATCAGAATAACCCTTACATGAATATCCTCACATACATAATCTCTTTGATATATTTTGCATTGTATCACATTCGCATATCCATAATCTCCTATACAAAAAATGATCTAATCCAACTGACCTATATACCCTATACAACTTATCATGCCTTATGCCGGCTTACATAAATTACAATATCAAATTACATATCGGCTAGATAACATGAATGCATAAATATTAAGAAAAGTTGCCGATGCCGGATCCAAGAGATGTCAACCTCCAATACCGATAACCATATTCTAAACCATGTTGGCCTGCATTGCGGGTAACCAAATTAACCCTTTTGTCCTTCCGGTGCCGGTGCCGGTGTCTGTGAAGTGCCTGCCGATACACAAATGAACCAAAACATGAAGCCAAAATATGATACCATGTTGCCATCAATGACAACATAGTGAAACCAACCAATTGAGTGTTAATTGCCAACAAAAGTGGTGGTGCAGCTTTCTTAGGAGATAGATTGGTTTCTTGGTTAAGTAAAAACTAGGATTTGGTATCATTAACTATAAAGGCATAATACATTGCATCAACATCTTGTTGTACTCAGGTTATGTGGATGAAAAAATCTCTCATGACATCAAGGTTAATTTTGATGAGAGAATTCCTATTATGTGTGGTAATACAAGTGCTATTAATATTTCAAAAAAATTGGTAATGCATTCTAGGACTAAACATATTGCAATCCAGTATCATTTCTTAAGAGAGCAGGTTGTAGAGAAGGAAGTCAAATTAGAGTATGTGCATACTAAAGAACAAATTGTAGATATCTTTACCAAGGTGTTGGCGAAGGATAGCTTTGAGTATCTCCAGCAGAAATTGGGGGTCATTGCCCCTCCATTAAAGTAGGTGCATTTAAGTGGTGCATCTATCCAGGGGGAGTTCTAAAATTTATCTTTTGCTCTTGGATTGGTGTGGTGGCTAATCTTAGGGGGAGTAGTGAGTGTTGCGATTGTCAGAATCTTACCAATAAGAGAGAGAGAGAGAGAGAGAGAGAGAGAGAGAGAGAGAGAGAGAGAGAGAGAGAGAGAGAGAGAGAGAGAGAGAGAGAGAGAGAGAGAGAGGCCTCTACCCTTGGTTTCAAAGGGGGAGAGATGCACAATTTTAGTTTAGATGTTTTTGCTATTGGTGGTAGACAAGTGTTTCCATCAATGACAAAGAGGGAAAATGTTAGAAAATTGAGTTGTTGTGTTATGTTATTATTAATGTCAACCTGTCTTGTGTTGTCATTGATGTTGCCTTGTGTTGCAAGGGTTGTTGTGTTATAGATGGTGGTATGATATTGTTGAATGGTCTGGTTATGACATTAGTATGATATGTTTTGAAAAGATTTATGTAGTAGAAGGTTCAATATGCGGAACAATATTTATGCAGGAAAGAGTTTTTAATGTCTCAGTTGAAGAATGTTTTGCATTCCTCTAATATGTGAAGGTTATGGAGTGAGGCTTTGGATATAATGTTTATGATCTATGTATATGTACTATTAAGTTTATAGGTCCTTTGTTGCTCAAATGGTTGAGTTAATTGTTGTTGTTTTTGACAATGGAATGTCTATCAAAACCGTCCCGAAGAATGCTTGGAAATTATTTGATATGTGGTTTTTATGTTGCGACTTAGAGGACATGTTAATTTTTAGTTATGCAGTGTTTCAATTTAATTTTCTAGTGATGGTTTGACCCAAAAGTGAAGTAAGGATGTTTTGAGTTCAATATTATTAGTTGGTTTGGGTTCTAGCTAACTAAGAGCCGATGTGTTCTATTTGGATCATGTCTTTTTGGTCCGAACATAGTTTGGTGATTAAGTTTTGGTGCTGATTTGGGTCTCACCATAGTGTGTTTTGATCCACATCATGTTGCGTGCATTGGAGAATTCTTTGGGATCAATTGGTTGGCATGCTACAATATTTATCTACATGTTTCTCTTAGTGTCGACCTTGGAGGATGTGTTAGCATGTGTAGTTCATTGGAATTGGTTGGAAAGGTTGTGTTATGATGTATCTGGGTCCTCTCTATCTCCTCGAGTGAATCACACTTGATGTTATAGGTTCGGGTTGCCCAATTTGTGTAATATTTGATATTATATCTATGGCCAACCTAGTTTAGGGTTTTTATGAACTATCTTGTATATATAGGAGTGCAAATATATGAGTTGAGCATGGGATGGATGTGAATTGATGTGAAGGGTTTAAAATTGGCATGCAAGAAGATTTGATATTGTAGAAGTGCAAAAGAAAGTGAAATTTGAGATAGAGTTTGTGATCGGATACATTTGCCATGATATTGGCCACTTGACATAGTGGTTGAAGCATAGTTTCATGATCAAGAGATCTTATTCATTTTAGTTCATTATTCCTCTACACTTGCCGGAAGAAGGTGTGTTCCTTTTGGTAGTTTGTGTAACCCTTTGTATCTAGCCCTAAGGTTGTGCACCTTAGTATTGCAAGTCAATTAAGGAGCAATGAGATCCTTGGACTTGTGCATAAACATTGCAAGTGTAAATTCTCGGTATAGTTTTTACCTATTTAGTGTTGGATATTGTTGTTGCTAGGATATGTTGTTGTCATTGATGTCAACATATTCCTATCATTTATTGCTCCGATGCTTGTAGATTGGTTTATTGGGATTTTGGTTTGGTGTATGGAGTATTTATAGTATCATTATATTCTTCTGTGTTTGTTTTGGTGATACGGGAAGCTTAATTGATCATATCATATGATCCGGTTTTGCATTTTGTTTTTCTGATTAGTGCTTTGTAGAGTTTAGTATTTCCTTTGGTATATTTCGGTGTGATCAAATCTTGAGATGATATTTTGGGATATTGTTTGGGATGGTCTTGTGTATCTTCATTGTAGATGGTTCATGATTTAGTGCTCCACAAGTTATCATTCTTTGTGTCAGTTGCTGTTGTTTGAGTGTTCTTGAGTTTCAGACATTGGCATATGAAGATTTGATAAGTGGTGTTGGTGCAGTTGTTACTGATGATTCTACCATGCTTGCTGGTGTTTCCAAATTTGTCCTATTTTTTTTGATGATCCACATTGATCATTGTACAAGCTCTTGGTGATGTTCTTCGTATTATGCGATTTTCTTGGTGTTGTAGTGTATTGCGGTTGATCTTGGCGTGATTTTCGGTGGTGTTGCATGTTTGGAGATTTGAATTAGGTACATTTTATGCCATTTATATCATTATATTTAGTTTGGTGGTCAATCTTTGTTTAGTGTGATGTAATTTTATAATTATGAGTTGAGTGTTTAGCCGACCTTGTTGTCAAGGTTGATTAATTGTATAAATAGGTGATATTGTCATGCAATTTATGTATCAAGGTTGTGTCTACATTATCAAAGAGTGGTGTATGTGTGAACAAGTGATTCATCCTTCAACATTGTGATTGAGCAGAGATTGGTGTTACAGAGTAGACAATTATGCTTAACCGAAACTGTCATCAGGCATTTGCAGATTCTATTATTGTAGTTCAACTCTTTTGGATTGTAGTCCAAATCTTGTTGTAAGTCAATGAGACTTCCCTGAGGGTTGTATCCTTCCGGGTCATTATCTTTTGAGTAGTGAGTGTGCCTGAATGTATGTGAATTCCCCATTGTAACATTTACACACACTACTGCAGAGTATCATATTATTGTGGGTGGGTTCCCACCGTGGTTTTTCCCTTAACTGGGTTTTCCACGTCAAAATCTTGGTGTTGTGTGTTGTGCTATCAATTTGATTGTCTTTGTTATTGTTGCAGTTTATTAGATCTGTATTTTTGGTTAAGTTTGTAGATCTGGTGAAAACTGATTCACCCCCCTCTAAGTTTTCCTTCATTGTTGTTGCCAACATTTAGGTTTTTCCACATAAATATGGTGTTCATGTGTTTGTTGTGTTACGTTCTTTCATGTTTTATAATTGTAGTGATAAGATAATTATAGTTTAGAGTTTACTAGATTAGAAGTAAAGTGTTTTGAGGTTTGGGCTAACTCACCCCTCCTCTCAATCTTGTTGTGTGCTAACACATCCATCCATTCTCTCAAAAACATATGATTCTCTTTTAGTCATTATTTTTAAGAATCAATTGTAATACAATATTATGATGTCAATTTAATAAATTTAAATAATATTTTTGCTATGCTAATGAAATGAGAGCACCCACATACCAATGTCATGACGAGCATGTCACATTTGATACTCAATTAGAGATTTGAGCGAGTTAGAATCAAGAGTACTTAAAAATATTATTATTTTGTTATGATTTTATGTTAACATATATATCTAAGTTTCATCTCATTTTTAAATGCCTCTGTCTATAGAACATATTCTTGAATTCCAAGTGTGTCTTTAGTGTTGATAGTGGATAAATTATGGGCTATTGTGTCTCATAGAATTGAAGTTGACATTAAGAAGATATATGCTATAGTAACATGCCACCACCTCAAGACATCTTTTAGCTACATCATGTTTAAGGGAAGATTAAGGATATTCATTGATTTATCCCATAATTAATATATTATACTCTTCCCTTCACACTTCTTAAAAATGATGTTTACTTTTCTTAGAAATCAAAGTAATAAAAGGATTTTGATACCCTTAAAAATATTTTGCTAATCCATCTATTTTAGTGCTTACTATTTTTTGGACATCCTCTCATTCTTTACACTTCATCTTTGTCTCATGCCTTGGCTATTGTTTTAGCTGAAAATAACGATGAGGATAAGGAGCATATTGTTTACTATATTATTTTCTCTTTGATTTAATACTAAAATCTTTATACAACCTTTGAGAAGCAATGCATGGGTTTGGTTTTTTATTCACAAAAAATTCATAATCCATTCTATCTCTTATATCTCCATCTTATATCTATTTTATGTGCCATATGCTTTTTTATATTTTAAATTTTGAGGCACAAATTTCAAAGCCCATAAATTTTGATCTAGGAGGTTGATTGGGCCCTCTTTTCAAAATTATAGATCTTAAAGAGATCTACATCCTAGGAATTGTGAAACTAAGGATAAACAACCATGAATTTTTTCAAGGCCTAAAATAATCTCTATAGAATAAAATTTGAGTTTTTTCTATTTTATATCTATAAAATTATATATTTTATATTCTTAACATTAAGAGTAAGGTTGAGACACCTTTCCTCAAGAGGAGAAGGTAGGAAAGAGAGCTATTGGTAGTGAAAGTGTCATTGAAGGAAATAAGGGTTTCTAGATCATAGGACATGGTCCAAGAAAACAATGGAGGGATAGTGAAAGATACTAGACAAGATATGATCAAGAGAAAGAGGGAAGTACTACAAGTGTAGAAACTCTAACATGTGATCAAGGAAAAGTGGTGGGTAGATAAAACATGATAGGAAAATTAGTAATCAAGAAAGGATTCATTGAAGGAGGCAATGGAGAAAAAAATCCATGAGATAAGGAAATATAAGTTTAGGTGGGAGATAAAGGTAGAGGAAAGAAAAAATGACAATGAAACTTGGAGTAGGTGTTTGAAAAGTTAAGCTTAAGTGTTAAGAAGACAAAGGAGTCTTGTGAAATCTTGAATTGGCACTATGAAGATAGAAGGAAAAGACAAAGGAGTCTTGTGAAATAGATGTATGTAGGGAAAGTAGTAGTATGTGTTGGTAAAAGACAAAGGAGTCTTGTGAAATCTTGAATTGGCACTATGAAGATAGAAGGCAAAGAGAATAATTTTGGGATAGAAGTGTTCAAAAAAGGTACAAAGGTTTTGGATTGAGATAAAAAAATATAAAATGTGTTGTTATGGTTTTAATAAGTGTTTAGATAGAATGACATGAAAATAGAACTGGACAATTTTATAGTTTATAAAGAATTATTATAAGTAGAAGTGTAGAATAGTAGTATGATCAAATGAAAGATAAAATAAAGTATTTTATTTAGAGATTGTCTAAAACTTCAATTGAATAAAAATATTTCTCTTTGTATTATTCTAATTGAATTTGGACTATATTATAAAATAAAATAGTAGCTATAATAGTAAACTTTCAACTATCAATTTTTTACATTAAAATAAATTGAATATTGGATTTGTAAGTGGAAACTAGTAGATGAATATGCATCCTTAGAGAAATTAAAGGATTTTATTTTTGTGGAAGAATAGATAAACAAATTTTACAAATTCAAGTTTCTACGACCTATCTAAGATGCCAACATCCAATTAGGATATTGATCTAGGTCACTTTTGTAACAAGATGTCCATATTTCTCACACATGTAGTAGGGTACTCATATTTTCCATTTAAACAATGGGGCACTAGCATCTTTTGGTCCTAAGACCTTAAATTTTTCACTAGTTGATTGTTGTGTGCCTTGATCTATGTTACACCTATATCTTACCCATAAATTTTTGTGATGTTATATCATAGGTCTTTAAACAATTAGGTTAAAAAAATGATGGTTTGTGTATTTAAGAGACTACCTGAATTAATCTCCTAGGTGGTGTATTCTAGCATTGTGTAATCATATGTGAGATTCATATGGCATGCAAAAGTTTTTAAAACTACCAATAATTCTTTGAGGATTTTTTAACTATGGAAATTTGTGCTTGTGTAATGGAGAGAAAAATATATTATAAATGTGTCACTCATATCATAGGGATATGATCAAGAGAGGTTGGATCTAGAAAAATAATTTTGGAGAGGAGGTATTGACAACAACAAAGGATTTAATGCGTGAGATTTGAAATAGTAATCCCCAAAGAGTGTGATATATGGGAGGAGCAAGCTATACATACTATGATTAAGAGAGAACATGAATATAAAAGGGAGGATTCAAAAATATGAAATATTTTAATTTTAAGCTATGGATGAATTTAGAGAAAAGGTAGAGTTATGAAAAAATAGTATATTTCTTTAGAAAGAAAATGAATAATTATCTGCAAGAGAGTATAGATGAATATAGAATAATATAAGAGAATTCAAAATGAAGAATACATGTATATTTATAATCTTATATAGGGTAGATATCAATTATGGAACACACTATAAAATAAAAACAATTAGGAATTTACCTATTTGTCGAATTAAAAATTTTAAAATTTGAATTGGAAACTTGTGGCAAACTATCTAAATATCCTATACACTAGTGTTATATTTTCTACGTGGTGTTGATACTAAACTCTACATGTTTGGGTGTCCTTTATGGACTATGTACCTTACAAACCTAAGATATATTAAGAAGGTTGAAAAAATTGAAGGGTGGTTGAAAAATATATTTGTGACATGTTTAGACCAGGAAATTGTTAGCAACAACAAAGAAGGAAAACTGAGAGGGCGAGTGAATCGGTTTTCACCGGATTAACCAAATTAAGCACAATCTTAGATCTAAACAACCACAACAAGAGTAAAGATAAACAGAATAACACCAACACACATAACACAAATATTTTGATGTGGAAAACCCGGTTAAGGGAATAACCATGGTGGGAACCTACCCACAATAAGATGATACTCTGCAGTAGTATGTGAATATTACAATGGGGAATGCACATGCATTGAGGCACACTCCTTAGAGTTCACTACTCAAAAAAATATGACCTAGAAGGCTCCAACCCTCAGGGAAGGTTCACTACCTTACAATAAGATTCAGACTCCAATCCAGATAACATGAACTACAAATATAGCGTTTGCAAATGCCTGATGACAGTTCCAGTTAAACTCATTTGTCTGCCTTGCAACAATCTCTGCTCAATACACCACACTGAAGGAAAAAAATTCTTATGCACACATACACCACTTTATGATAATGTAGACACAACATTGACACCCAAATTATATGACTATACCACCTATTTATACAAATCATCAACCTTGACTACAAGGTCGGCCAAACCCTCAACCCTTAATTACAAAATTACATCACACGATACATAGATCAACCACCAGAACAATATAATGACATAGAAAACATAGCATGGACCTAAATCAAGTCTCCAAATATGCATCACCACTAGACATCTCACCAAGATCAATCACAACACGTTACACCACTAGTAATACCGCATAACACGAAGAATATCATCAGATCGACAAAATCACCAAGAACGTGCACAAGAATCAATACAAAATAACAAAATAAATAGGAAACAATTAGGAAACACCAACAAGAACATTAGAACCATCCACAATAGCTGCACCAACACCACTTATTCAAATCTATGTTGATCAACACACTAGAACTCAAGAACTTTCAACAACAACAATTCAGACTAGAAAGATAACTTGCAAAGCACCAAATCACGAACCATGTGAAGTAAAGATACACATGAACATCCAAAAAATTCTCCCAAATCCACAACCAAAGATATGATCATACCGAAGCACAATGGATCAACTATCAAACTCTGCCAACCACTAAACAAAAAGATTGGACTTCAAATAAGATCAAATGATATGATCAAGTAAATTTTGGATCAATGAAACCAATAAGGAATGAAGTATTCTAGAATCCCAAATAGATAAACCAACCATATTAACTCAATGCAAACACCTAAACACCAAACAACTCCCTACAACACTAGAACACATTAATGTGTTGACATCAATGACAACAACATATCCTAGCAACAACAATATCCAACAATCTCCCCCTTTGGCATTGATGACAACATATGAATGTGAAAAACAATCAATACAAAGGAATGAATCAACACCAACAATCTGCAACAAACTCCCCCTAAGATCATGCATACAAAGCTCCAAAGATAAATTAATTCTTCACATGCATCTCTCCCCCTTTGATAGAAATGCCAAAGACAGAATACAGATTATACTCTCTGTCCCCCTAGACAATCTCTCCCCAGAACACATCCTTTAAGAAGAAAAATCTCCCCCTTAGGATAAAATCAGAATTGATAATCAAAATCACACACTGACTACTCTGGCTGAGTAGCAACACCAACTCATCAACCCAGATAAGAAGATAAGGCTCTGAAATCCACCAGATTGATGCAAATCCATGCATCTAGTTCTCATCAGGAGGGGGAAAGACCCATAACTTGTCTCTCAGATAGATAAATGTATTTGCAAGCAAAGGCTTAGTGAAAATATCTGCAATTTGATCCTTTGTAGATACATATTCCAATATGATTTCTTCATCACTGACTTTCTCCCTCAAGAAATGATACTTTATCGAGACATGCTTTGTTTTAGAATGCAACACCAAATTCTTTAAATATTGATATCACTTGAATTATCACAATATATAATAGGAGGCTCATCACAAATCACTCTAATATCCTTCAACATTTGCTTCATCCAAACTACGTGAGTACAGTTGCTAGAAGCAACAATGTATTCATCTTCAGTAGTAGATAAAGATACAACATTTTCTTCTTACTAGACCATGAAATCAACTTCTTTCCCCCAAAAAATGCTCCATTTATAGTACTTTTCCGGTCATCAACATCACCATCCCTATCAGCATCAGTATAGGCACACAATAGGAAATCATCATTCTTCGGATACCATAGACCATAGATAATAGTCCCCTTCAAGTATCTGAAAATCTTCTTCACAGAAGTAACATGAGTCTCTTTAGGATCAACTTGGAATCTATCACAAAGATAAACAACAAGCACAATATCCAGTTTTGTCAGAGTTAAGTACAATACAAAGTTTGATTAACTTTATGAGATTCATCATTCTTAGACAATTTGCATCCAGTCACCATAGGAGTTCCAACAGGTTTAGAGTCAGCTAATCCAAACTATTTCAACAATTCCTTCACATACTTAGATTGAGAAATGAAAATACCTTTACCGGTTTGAGTAATCTGTAGTCCTAAAAAGAATTTGATTTCACCTATCATGGACATCTGAAATTATTTTTGCATATCATCAGCAAACTTCATACTCAAATCATCATCATTGCAAAAAATGATATCATCAACAAAGACTTCAACAATCAAAATTTTATCATTTTCAACTTTATAGTAAAAATCACTATTAGCAGTACCTTTACAGAATCCCAACTTCAACAAATACTTATCCAATCTAGCATACCAAGCTCTAGGGGCTTGTTTTAGTCCATACATAGATTTCTTCAATTTTCATATCATATCTTCTTCATCTGATAAAGAAAATCCATCTGGTTGCTCTATGTAGACTTCCTCTTCCAAATCACCATTCAAAAAGGCTGACTTAACATGCATCTGATATACCTTAAAATTCTTATAAGTAGCATATACAAGTAGCAATATAACAACTTCAATTCTAGCTACAGGTACAAAAGTTTCCTCATAGTCAATACCTTCCATCTGTGAGCACCCTTTGCATACTAGTCTTCCTTTGTTTCTGACAACTTCACCAACTTCATTTAGTTTATTCTGAAACACCCATTTAGTACCAATTACATTCTTGTCTTTAGGTCTCAGAACAAGCTCCCAAGTGTTGTTCTTTTCAATCTGATTCAGCTCTTCTTCCATTGCTTTTATCCAATTCTCATTCTTACATGCTTCTACTACATCTTTAGGCCCAATTTTTGAAATCAAACATATCTCTTTAGCAACAATCCTTCTCCTGGCCATGTTGCCTTTATTGTTATCACCAATAATCTAATTTTCTGAATGATTCAATCTTACATACCTTAGAGTCTTCTGATTGTTCTAATTCTCAGGCTCTTGCACTTCTTCATCGGAAACAACAATATCCGGATTAGCCGTCTCCACTGGATCATTCTACTTCAAGATCTTAGTCTACATAGGCTTAGGAACAACATATTCATCATCAAAATCATATCCACATGCTCTGATATACTTTCCAAGATATTCATCCACCTTCACATTTGCACTCTCAACTATCTTCTTCAGTCTTTTATTATAACACCGGTAGGCCTTTCTCTTAGTAGAATATCCCAAAACGATTCCTTCATCACATCTTGCATCAAAATTTCCTATATCCTCATGTCTTTTTATATAACATTTACTTCCAAAAACTCTGAAATATCTAACTGTAGGAACATGACCAAATCATAGCTCATAAGGAGTCTTACTGGAATTACCTTTAATATGCACCCGGTTGAATGTGTAAACAACAATGCTAACAACTTCTCTCCAAAAGGTCTATGCAACATTTCCTTCAATCAACATAGTCCTCACAAAATCTAAGATAGTTTTGTTCTTCCTTTCAACAACTCCATTCCGCTGAGGGGTTCTAGGAGAAGATAAATGTCTTCTAATTCCATTCCTCTCATAAAATGTATCAAATTCTCCTGATGTAAATTCTCCTCCTCTATCATATCTCAAGCACTTTAGCTTCAACCATGTCTCAATCTCCACTCCGACTTTGAATATCTTGAATTTCTCCAACACTTCTGATTTCTCCCTTAGGAAAGTAACCCACATCATCCTAGAATAATCATCAATCAACAACATGAAGTATCTGTCACCATGCATGCTTCTCACTCTAGTAGGACCAAATAAGTCAATATGAACAAGATCTCGTAATCCATTAGATGAATACAACTTACTCTTAAATTAAGTTCTTGTTTTCTTTCTCATCTAACATTCCTTACATACCAGATTATCAGGCTTCACAATCTTAGGCAAATCTCTAACAACTTGAGTAGAAATTGTCCTTATCATTCAATCAAAATTAACATGACACATTCTCTTATGCCACAACCAACTTTCATCAATCTGAGCAATCAAACAACTTTTCTCACCAACATTCAAGTGAAAGATATTACCTTTAGTCTTAGTTCCTAATGCAATCTCTATACCAGAGGCATTTAGGATCTTACATTTACCATTCTTGAATTGCAAATCATATACCTTGTCAACCATCTATCCAACACTCAAAATATTATGCTTCAAACTTTCAACACACAAGACATCATCAGTATTATGCTTACCATTGAAAGATATAGAACCTCTACCATGAATCCCACAAGCTTTATCATCTCCAAATCTCACTATTCTACCATAATGCCTTTCCATATTTACAAATTTTCTTTTATCACCTGTCATATGATGTGAACAACCATTGTCAATCACCCATTCATCTTTCTCTTCAACCTTAGTAGCTAAATATTTCTCCTCAACATTGTAACTTGTAGAATTCACTGATACCAGATCATCTTCCTTGATAGAAATGAACACAAATTTGTCTTTTGAATTTTCCATTCTCTGATTATTCATCCGTTACACTTTCATCAACAACATAGTAACATCTCTCCTGATTTCTGTGTACTTCTGGTAGGGCTTATAGGGTTTATCATTCTTATCATTCCTCTCATATCTATCATACTTATCAGATCTATCATGTCTTTCATGCTTATCATATCTAGGCATTCTCTAAGGACACCTAGGTGCAAAATGTCCTATCTTATTACAAGAGAAACATTTCAAGGGTAACTTTCCATCATACTTACCAGATCCTTTAGGCAATCTTGAAGCAATAAGGGCTTCAAGGTCATCCAATTCTCTTTCTTGTTCTTCCATCTCTCTCTTTTCTCTTTCAAATTTGGATACCCAACATGAACTTTCTCCCGGATCATATGCTTCCCAAATACAAAGGCTTTGAATGCAGTCTCAAATTTTCCATGCGATTCTCCAAATTCGCTCAACTCAAATGCAACAAGCTTTTCAACCAACATATATCTAGTCATAGTAGTCACACTTCGGATCTCATCAATAGCAACTACCTTATATTTATAACTAGGAGGCAATGATCTCATCACCTTAGCAACTATCTCATCTTCTTCAAGGGTTCCACCGACACATCTAACACATAACAAGTTCATTCACCTTAGCCATAAAGGATGTTATATTCTCATCATCTCCCATCTTCAAAGCTTCATATTTCCCTTTCAAACTTTGCAACTTAGCAACTTTAACTTTCACATCTCCTTCATACAAGGTCTCCATCTTCTTCCACATCTCATGTATAGTCTGCAACCCCTTTACATTATTCATCTTTGAATTAGTCAAGGCACTTAGCAATGCTTCCTTAGCCCTTATATTATGTTCAATATCCTTGATCTCATTAAAAGTAATTGGTCCATTCTGAGGAGCATTGTAGACATTCTTTGCAATCTTCCAATGCTCATCTCCAAGAAATTTCAAATGAACTTCCATCTGGTCCTTCCAAATAGTATAATTGCTTCCATCAAATCTAGGACTCTCCTTCTTGAACACATAGGCTACCATCTTGAATCTCCTCAAGTGGCCAAGCTTTTTCCAGAGGATCTATCTCTCATACCACTTGTTAGCAACAACAAAGAAGGAAAATTGAGAGGGGGGGGGGGGTTAACCAGTTTTCACCGGATTAACAAAATTAAACACAATCTCAGATCTAAAGAATGATAACAAGAGTAAAGATAAACACAATAACACCAATATTTTGACATGGAAAAATAGGTTAAGGGAAAAACCACAGTGGGAACCTACCCACAATAAGATGATACTCTGTAGTAGTATGTGTAAATATTATAATGGGTAATGCACATGCATTTAGACATAGCCTAGAGCTCACTGCTCAAAATAAGATGACCCAAAAGGCTCCAACCCTCAGGGAAGGTTCACTACCTTACAATATGATTTAGATTACATGAAATGCAAATATAGCATCTGCAAATGCCTGATGATAGTTCTGGTTAAGCTCATTTGTCTGCCCTACAACAATCTCTTCTCAATACACCATACCTAAGGATAAATTTTATTATGCACACATACACCACTTTCTGATAATGTAGACACAACATTGACACCCAAATTACATGACTATACCACCTATTTATACAAATAATCAACCTTGACTACAAGGTCAGCCAAACCCTCAACCCTTAATTACAAAATTACATCACACGATACATAGATCAACCACCAAACCAATATAATGACACAGAAAACATATCATGGACCTAAATCAAATCTTCAATCATGCATAACCACCAAAAATCTCGCCAAGGTCAACCACAACACGTTACACCACCAGGAATACCCCATAACACGAAAAATATCACCTGATCAACAAAATCATCGAGAATGAGTACAAGGATCAATGCAGACCACCAAAATAAATAGGAAACAATCAAGAAACACCAACAATCACGTTAGAACCATCCACAATAGCTGCACCAACACCATTTATTCAAATCTTCATTGATCAACACGCTAGAACTCAAGAACACTCAACAACAACAATTCGGACTAGAAAGATAACTTGCAGAATACCAAATCATGAAACATCTGAAGTGAAGATACACATGAATAGCCAAAAAATTCTCCCAAATCCGCAACCAAAGATATGATCATACTGGAGCACAATGGATCAATTACCCAACTCTGCCAACCACTAAACAGAGACTGGACTTCAAACCGGATCAAATGACATGATCAAGTAAACTTCCAGATCACTGAAACCAATAAGGAATGAAGTATTCTAGCATCCCAAACAAATAAACCAACTGTATCAACTCAATGCAAACACCAGAACACCAAACAACTCTCTGTAACACCAGAACACAAGAATATGTTGACATCAACGACATATTCTAGCAACAATAATATCCAACAAAAATATGTAAAATAATTCCCAAACATGTGAATAGGGATGTGCACTACAATGAGCATTGAAATACAAGGTGAACCTTGTAAACTATATAATTTTTGACCTTATAATGTCAATAATCATTAGCTAAAAGGAAACTACTAGATTAACTATAAGTAAATGTCAAGGAGGAGAGAAAAAAAATAACTAAGAAGATGAGGGATAAATTTATTCACATGAAAGTGATATGATGGATGATAGATGGAGACAAATCTCTTATAAAGTATAAAAACCTATCTACCTTGATCTTGATGCATGCATGAACACATGCTTACCAAGATTACTGTGTTGATTAATATTGTATTTAGCAAGTGTTAGTAAAGAAAAATTAAGGTGAATACAAAACCCACATGTAGTTGCTTCAGATTCTCATCCTCATTTTGTTGGAATTCTTGGCTATATGGTTCTATGGATTGAGGCCCATTGATTGTAATGATAAACTTATTCATCTCTCTTTGTTTTCTTAGTGCACATTCAAGAAGCAATAAAAAATAAAAAAGTGATTCTAAATAGGCTAGGATAGGGAGCCCTTGTTAAATAACTATAATTTATTAGTGACAATGGGTGGGATGACAATATGGATAGTCTACCTCAATCATTATTTAAATTGGGCTATTAAACCCCCATCCTAATGCTATTTTTTGTTTTTTTATTTATTTATCTAAATATTGATATCCTTTGAAATGTGAATTCTATTATCCTAAGTGATATAACATATAGTGGTAGTGTGGGGTGAAGTGTAATGGCTTGATCATATTTGCAAAAACTTAAAAAACATAAAAAAAAATTGATTATAGTGAATAAAATATTTGTGGGCTATTGCGTGCATTCTTAGAGGAATATTTTTGTCTCTTCTTGAACCTCAACTTGGCAATATGCAAGACCAAGGTAAGGCAAGTTGGACATTGGGTTGGGTCATGAAATACCTCTGAGTTAGCAAAAAAATAAAAAATAAAAAATAAATTTAATGAAATCATTTTCTGTTTTGGTAAATAAATATGAATTTAATAAATAAAATAATAAATAACACTTTTAATAAAATATAGAATAAATTATGTGATAAATCATGTGTTTCAAATTTAATTTGTTAAAAATTAGAAAAATAAAACAATTCTTCAAATAAAAATAAAATAAATATTATTTATTTAAGTACATTGTATATGGTGAAAATGGATAGCGAAAACAACAACATTGAAAGACTAACACAGATCCAACCACAAAATCCTAGCCTAACAATGAAAACCATCCACCATACACAAATGAAGATACCTAAGATCATGCAAATAACCAAAATAAACCAAGTTATACCATTCACATGTCTAGTAGGGTTTCAATCTCCATTGTCTCCTATCTCCATTGATCTTGTTTGATATATTTGCTCTCAGATTTTATGTGTGCACAAGAGCTCAACAAAGAACGAATTGTGGTTGATAGCTTGATCACAAGAAGGCTTAATTGAAGCAGTTGTTAGCTAGCTAGATTGATTAGACACATCGATTAGGTATCTAGATTGATTAGACGCATTGAATAGGGTTTGAAAAGGAAGAGGGCATCCTCTTATATAGAAGACACTTTAGGAAAACGAAGGGATAAGATTGAGAGGTGTAAAAGGATAAATGGTCTGCTAGGATTAATGGGTAGGTAGAAGAAATAATAAAAGTAATAAGAGGGGTAGGTAAGAGAAGAATTAAGAGATGAATGACATGTGTCATGGGTAGAAAAGGCTAATGAATTAATTAAATAAATAAAGATCTATTTAATTAATAGAGGAAGTGGGATCAATTAAATAAATAAAAGTATTTATTTAATTTAGGAAAATGATAATTTAAATAAATAAAAGTATTTATTTAAATGAGGAAAAGATTAGAAGAGGATTAATGAATTAATTAAATAAATAAGAATTTATTTAATTAATAGAAGACTTAGGATAAAATAATTAAATAAATATTTATTTATTTATTTAATTAGACAAGACAATTTTAGGTGTCTACGTTTTGCCCCTCTGTGAGACAATGCAACTTGTCGTGTTGGCTCAAAGAAGATAAGATAAACTGATACAAAGTTGCCCCATGACAGGAATGATATGCCCCCTTGAGAGATTGGATGAAAATATTTGAAAAGATCACAGACAATCTATCGATAAGAAAGAAAGGCTAGAAAGGACTAACAAGATAGGGTGACAAGGTCACGCAGGAAAAAGACCGACTCAAGAGGAATCAACAAAATCGTGTCTATGTCTTAAAAGGCCAAAATTGATAGTTCTATGATGAACATACACTATCAATTGGAGAAGCCACTGAGAGGATTCACTCAAACAGGTTCCCTAGGGAAGACAACTGAAAACAAGGCTAGAATTGACAGTTCTGTGACAAACATACATTGCCAACTGGATAAGTTACTGAGAGGATTCACTCAACAGGTTGTTGGCATTTTCAGTAGAAAGAAAGATTGTTGATATTCATTAAGGATATTGAGAAGGTTGTTGAAGATTATTGATATAACTGAAAAAGGATGATAACTATCTTTATAACATTATTTTGTCATTGATGTCAAGAAATTGATTTTCTGATTCAGTATGATGTTGCCATATCTTAAGAAGATTGATTTGAAGAGAATTAAGAAGTCGGTAAAAGACACAAAAAGAATGGAAAAGGGAGAAATAAGATATTCAATGGGCAACTATTACCGAGTTAGACAATGATGAGATCATGATGTTTAGATTGTTTTGATATCCTACTTATGTTGTTGATTGTAAGGTTAATACTATATTATGTCACCGAGCAAAGAACCTAGTCGGTAAACCCTAAGGAACCTAGTTGGTAAACCCTAAGGTTATTGATATCAGTTAATGAAGGAAGAATGTCTACCGAGTAAAGTTCAGTATTTACCGAGTTGCAACCGAGTTATGACAAAGAGAATTGGATGAATACAAGCAATATTTAATGAAGGACAATGATGAGCTAGAGTTGATCAAATGATTGGTGTGCCGTGCATGAAGTTTGTTAAGAATATATGGCAATAGAAGATCCACATGAAGATCTACAGCGCAGATTGAACCGCAATAACCTTGTGCAAGTTCCAAGAAAAAAATGCAAGTCCTTAGGCAAGATAAAATGTTTTCAGATCGAAGGATGCATTGAACCTAGTCAAGATTTAATATCTGATGGCTAAGATTGATAATGGGAAATGTGATCAAGGAGATTAAGTGGTTAGCAAATTGTTTATAAATAAGGAATTGTTGATAAACAATGTATGTGGGCAAGTGTAAGCACAGGGATGCTACATAGTGATTATCGAGCACAGAAGCTTGAAGACCTGTTTGAATAACAGAGTAAGGAGCCTAGCAGAGGGACAAGATAAGTCCTATGACAAGATTGTTTTGAGCAAATAAGAATCCGCTTTAGCATTTTAGATGTGAAGTTGCAGATATATTTTATTACTGTTATTTTGTAAGTGATAGAAAATGTTTAACAGGATTTGCTTTTAACCGAGCATACTCTAGAAGAGTATATTTCTTAGTGGGTCTGAAATCCCATAGTGGTTTTTCCCTATTTGGGTTTCCATGTTAAATCTGGTGTTATATGTGTTATGATGATTATGTGTTTATGAGTTTGCATGTTTAGCAGTTTTTGGTTATATTGCTAAAGTATAAGTTATCGAGGTTGAATCTTTTGATTTTATGGATTATTAAGTCTGTATGATTCACCCCCCTGCCCCCCCCCCCCCCCCGCCCCCTCATCTTGTTAGCTATTGGCATCAATACTTTACATTTAGTATCAAAACTTAACAATTGGTATCAGAGCTTTGGACTTTGGAAGAAAAGTTTAAAGGTACTTGAGGCAAAGATTCAAAGACGTATAAAAGGGATGCACCAAAGCTGAACAAGTCAAGTTTCTCCACATGGTAGAAAAGAATGAAGCTGCACTTATTAGGAATTGGAGAATATGCAACATATTATTTAGAGAATGATTACATACCACTAAGCACCAACCCAAAGACCTTGGAAGAGATAAAGGCAAAGCAAGAACATATTCAAGCTATGATTGAAATAACATTAGCATTGACCGACTCAGAGTTTAATGACCTAGAAGGCTGTAATGATGCAAAAGCAATGTGGACCAATCTCATATTTGTATATGGCAGTGATGAACATGTTCAAAGAGAAAAAGTAGATAGTCTAAGAGGACAAATTGAATCCATGAGAATGAATGAAGGGAGAACATAACCCAATACAGTACAACGTTAAAGGAGAATGTCAATCAAATTAAAGGAGCAGGAGGAACTATTGAAGAAAAGGATGTAACAAGTAAGTTGCTTAGAACCCTTCTACCTACTTATGCCATTTGAGTCTCTGCAATCAATGAACTAATGTTTGTACCAAACATGCCAGTTTCTTTGGATGCTACTATTGGTAAGCTACATGTATTTGAGTTAAGTAATTTTGATAACAGTGGGTCTTCGGTAAATAAAGTAGAATATGCATTCAATTCTTTTCATATTGGTGAATCTGATGATTACAATGATAGAATGAGTAAGTACTCTGAAGGGAATCATAGTGGAGCAAGTGAAAGATTTCGTAAGAACATGGAAGAAGTGCACAAACTATATGAGGAAATCAAGAAGCAAGAAGAGTTTGAAGCACTATTGGCCAGAAGGTTACCGAGAGGAAAAGGTAAGTATAAAGGAAAGCTACCTTTAAAATGTTTCAATTGTGATAAAATAGGTCATATGGATTCTAACTGCCCTGACAAAGAATCTAGTGAAAAGAGAGAGTACCGAGATAATAGGAAGAAAGACAACCAATACAGAGGACACTGAGACTTCAGAAGGAGAGACAAAAAGACATGCCTAGTAGCTGATGAGGAATCCAACGATGATAAATCTGATGAAATTGATACTGAGGAAGTTGTTAATATGGCTATTAAAGATGGATCTGATGAAGAAAGGTACGAAGAAAAAGCCCTAATATCTCACTTAAATAATAATGATTCTTGGATCATAGATAGTGGATGCTCACATCACATGACAGGTGATAAACACAAGTTTGTTAAATTAGAAGACTACGATGGAGGCTATGTAAGATTTGGTAATGATGTACCATGTCCGGTGAAAGGTAAAGGATCTATAACACTTCTTGACAAAGCTAAATGTGATGATGTATACTGGGTTGAAGGATTAAAATACAATTTGTTGAGTATAGCACAACTAAACAATATAGGATACCGAATAGAATTTCAGAAAGGAATTGTCAAAGTTCATGACAAACATGGAAAGTTAGCTGCTACTAGGACACAAACAAAAGGTAATACATTTCATCTTGACTCAACTCAGAACAAGTGTCTTTATGCTAAGATAGATGATACCTGGTTATGGCATAAAAGGTTTTGTCATGTAAATTTTGATAATTTGATCAAAATAAGAAAGAAGCACCGAGTAAGAGGTCTACCAAGTCTGGAAAAACCTGAGAATGCTATATGCCGAGGATGCTAGATGGGTAAGATGACAAGATCAAGCTTTGCAAGTAAGTCCTACACTTCTAAAGGAATTTTAGATCTAGTACACACTGATCTTTGTGGTCCCATGAAAGTTCAAAGTTATTATGGTGATAAATATTTCATATTATTTGTGGATGATTACTCAAGGATGATGTCAGTTATGTTTTTAAAAGAAAAATCAGAAGCTTTTCAAATGTTTAAATGGTTAAAGGCAAGAGTTGAAAATGAAGTAGGAAGACAACTGAAATGTCTTAGATCTGATAGAGGAGGAGAATTCACTTCTGATGAATTTAACTTATTCTGCAATGATCATGGTATAAAAAGACAAGTATCTACACCGAAAATTGATGAATACTAAGAGGGGGGGGGGTGAACCAAAAATATTTGCACATAAACACTTTGCAAGACTAACAATAAACCGGTAAAATAGTTTAGTAGACAAACCGGTTAGCACACATGCAAACCAAATAGCAAATAATGCATTCACCCACAAAAGCACAAATACCATAACACAAGAGATTTTGACGTGGAAACCCAAATGGGAAAAACCATGATGAGATGGAACTCAAAAGTAACTATCTACATAATAGGAACCAGACCGGTTAAGGTCTTACAATGTTCTTTATCAGAATAGATCCTGTTAGGAGATAAGTTTGATTAAAGACTACCTTGCTAGAGGATTTTCAATCCACAGATGTGAACCACCTTGTTAGAGGATTTACAAAAGGCTTTTGGGCCTACCTGGTTAAGGGCTACAGACTTGTCGAAGATGTGAGTAATCAACAAGTGAGTGATCTAGCAAATAGCAAAGATTACTTGGTTAGATCCTTGATAGCTTGTTCCTAATGCATTCCATCATTACTTCAGTCTTCTACACATTCATACTCTCTCTGATTCCTCAACCACCTTAAACCCTAACAACAATATCAACTTCACCAACAACAACAACCTAAAACCCTAGACATGATGTCCTTATAAAGGAATCTGATTTCATGTCGGTCCAATAGGATTACAATCTAATTCCCTAGATTCAATGAACCTGGACATACTTGGTAACTTGACACAAAAAGCACCATTAAAGTGTCAGCACCGTCAAACAATTAGTGGATGGTAACTCATCACAAAAATGCCGGTTGGCAACTCATCATTGAGTATTACTGGTTCATACAAAATACCGGTTAAAGCAAAATGCCGGTTGCCAGTTTGACAAAATGAAGACTGGAAAATATGTGTTTTGCCACTTTGATCCTTCAAACCACTTGGGGTTAACATGCCACTTCAGACTGGTAAACACATTCTGCAAAACACCAATAGTCCAATGACTATATTGCATCATACCAGTTGCAACATATTCTGGTTGAGCTTAAACTTATACATACAAAAATGATCTCAATGCAAGTGTGTGTCCATCAATGACAATCACAACATAATCATCAAAGATGCCAACAATCTCCCCCTTTGGCATTGATGGCAACACTTAGGAAAATAAAATTTTGACATCTAAGTGTTTTACAACAAAATCATGCCATTAGCAAAATTGCTCTCCCTAAGCATATACACTATCCCTTTAACAATACAATGTATAACTATTTTGCATATAGAGATATCAGAGCATACATCAAAATTTTAAATACCAGATATTTCTCTCCCTTAGAATACTTCTCCCCCTTTGCCAATAATGACAAAGTACAGTTGAACAACCCCTGTTTCCATTTGGTATTAAAATAATAAAAGTTTATGACAATAAGGAATAAAACTTGTCAAAAATAGATTTAAAGTCTTGCAAGAATTGTTTCATAGATAAAGACCAGGACTCAAGTAGGGAGGTGGCTACTTCTTTCTCTATCTGCATTTGTGAGACCTGTTCTTCCATGGCGTCAATTGTGCTCATCTCCTGTGTCACTGTTAAGGCATCCAGATTTAGATAGCACTTCTGAAGAATTTTCAGACATGGGAGTAGAACCAGTTGTAGCTCCTGCAAATCTCGAGACTGGGTGCGGATCTCATGCTCCATTTTTGCTGTCTGGATGTGAAACCGGTGAACGGTTTGCCCATAGGCTGTAAAGGAGTCATAAGGCAGCTTGAATGTGCTCATGTAGGACTGCAAGTCAGATTGAAGCTTTTTCTTTTGTGCAAGCACATCATCACAGGATAGATGGGGTTGACAAATCTTGCTGAGTAGAAGATTCCCCTCATCCAGAGCGTCCCTTATATCCTTTTGTGCTTTTTGGAGTTCAATCCGGAGCCCATTTAACTTCTTCACCAGAGCAATATTTAGAGCCTTTTGATGCTCTTTCTTAGCATTTGCCTCTGCTACCTCTTCTAAGCTCTGCACTTGATCATCTACTACTATGCATAGGAGCTTTAGTTATGCTAGTGATGAGTCGGTACTGGAGAGGTTTGTGCCGGGTAACAAACCGGTAAGAATGTCCACCACAGCTTGGATCACATCTTCCTCCTTAACACCTCAAGGCATTCTTGAGAAACCTTGATGCTCTACAGTAGCTCCATTTCACTTGCAGACTATAGGTCAATGGGACTGGTGAGGTCAGCTGATTTGGCTTGACTATCGGTTGCCTTAGGTGTCTCCATCTGCGTGCTCTTTGCTGCTTCTCCTGCCTTTCCTCCTCTATTTTCTTCCTTGCCGCTTCTCTTCTCTTTTCCTCTTCCTTCTTCCTTTTCTCTGTTTCCTTCTGCTTCTCCTCTGCCTTATCTTCATCTGCCTTCTTCTTTTCTGCTTCCTTTTGCTTCTCCTCTTCCTTTCTCTTCTTCTCATCCTCTTCCTCTTTCTTCTTCCTTGCATCTTCTTGTTTCTTTTTCTCTTCTTCATCCTTCTTCTTTTTCTCCTCTTCATCTTTCTTCTTCTTCTCTTCTTCATCCTTCTTCTTCTTCTCCTCTTCATCTTTCTTCTTCTTCTCCTCTTCATCCTTTTTCTTCTTCTCTTCTTCATCCTTCTTCTTCTTCTCCTCTTCATCTTTCTTCTTCTTCTCTTCTTCATCCTTCTTCTTCTTCTCCTATTCATTCTTCTTCTCCTCCGCTTTCTTCTTTGCTTCCTCCTTTTTGTCCTCTGTCTCCTTTTGCTTTACTTCCTTTTCTACCTGCTTCTCCTGACCTATAGCTTTCGATGGTGTACCCTGAGCAATATCTTCTCCATCTAGAGCATCGCCATCAATAGTGCGATAGGTTCAACAACCAGGTTTCCTTCATCATCAAACGCTTCATCCAGTTTTGTTATTACTGGTTCTTGCTCAGCCTTCCAGTTGGCTTCAGCCACTCTATGCATCTTCAGAGCTTCTAGAGCAAGGGTGTGTGTATTCTTGAGCACTTCTTTACCCTTCCCTTCTAGTAATAGGAGTCTTCTTCTTCTCATGAAGAAGAGGCCTTTGTATTTGTTCATTACTTCGAACAGTTCCAAATTTGATACATTAGGAAAATGTTTAGCAAAAACTTTTTCTCTCATTTCTTGTTCCTGCTCTATGGCAATGCACCATTTACTGTCTAAGGACTTATATAAAGAATCTGGTGTCTCAGATCTAATTTCTAAAGGCGACCGGTCATTAGCACATAAATACTAAATTATTTCCTTTTCAACCACTTCCTTTTCATCATCATTGAAGTCATCAAAACAGTCAGTTAAATCTTTCAACAATTTTCTCCTAATGTTTTTAATAGTTCTTTGACAATGTGTCAAAGGTTTGTAGGAGGAGATGTCAATATTTACTGGTGCCGATGATGCCGGTTCATTCTTTGGTTTTTCCTTAGACACAGTGTCTTCTGAGTTTGGAGAGGTATTCCTTGTCTTCTTCTTTCTCTCGAACACTTTAGCAGGTGCTGCTTCAAATTTCTTTTTAGCTGGTGACAGCTTGGTCACTGTAGGATTGGCTATAATAGCCGGTGCCGATGCTGAAGGCACTGCTTTTGCCTTCTTCACTGAAGGTTCTTTTCCTTTCTTTGCTGAGGGTTCCTCAACTGGTGTTATCCTTTCTAGGTAGGTGCCAGTTCTTTTTGCCTTTGGATCAAGCGGTGAGGCAATAAGGGTAGAGGCATATTCTTCTAGCATATCATTTATTACCTCATAGCCCATAGGCTCCACTTCCTCCTGTCTGGGCTCAACAGCCTCCATTATGCATTGATCCACTTTAATGGTGAAACATATATCATCTTCATATTTCTTGACAATATCACCTGATATTCTCACCCTCTGACTCATTTTGCATCTGAACTGATCAAAGTACTTGTTCATAACTTCAGGGTAACTGGTTCCAACTACTTGAATGCTTTCCTTGATTTGCTTGGTTACCGGTTGGTCAACAGACCACTGGACATCACCTACTCCTGGAAAGTAGCCTTGGAAGTAAAAGAATAACCCAACCAGTAGTTGTCCAAACTTGAACCTCAATGCATTATCCTGTTTGATTGATTTTATATTCAATAGGAGTTGCCTTTGCATACTGGTACATAGGTCAAATGATGCATCCTCCTTGTTCATCCGGTAAGCGGCATTTACCGCTGCAGTAGATACAAAGTTAATTTGGTTGGCTGAGAACATTCGGTATCCAATCACCATATATGCATATTTCACCAGATCGTCCTTGATAGAATTGACAGTCATACCTAGTGAGTCGCTCACTGAACTAGTGAGCTTGGACATTTCAGTTTTGCTTACCATCCTTAGGGCTGACACTTCCCCTGTATTGCAGAAACTGGTGATAACATGAATTGCTTGTGGTGTTATATCATGCATTCTTTCTAGGTACATATTGTCACCATGAACTCTGCTCAAAATGATCCTAATGTGATCATCTATGAAATCCTCCAGGAAATAAACAACATTGTGGAGCTTCTTCTTCTCCAAGATACTATACTCCGGTTTGATCTTTTTATCTTGTCCACAAAACAAACCTAGCTGTGAGTGAATTGCTAGAGACCCTAGGTATTCTATTTTATAGTCTATGTAATCTGAGATTCCCTCTTCTACTATCACACCAGCTAGAACTTGTGATAGGGCATTATATCTAGACTTGTGTTGAATAAAGCTTGCTGAATCTACAGACGTACTAGAGCTAGTATGGGATGTAGAAGCCATGATAGAAACTGAAAACTTGAAAAATACCTTTCAAAAAATGTGAATATAGGGCTTTCAGATTCTTCTCCACCTCACACTCCGATGGTTGCAGAATCACCGCTTTGCATTCTTCACTTGACTATTTGCAATTTGAATTTGAGTCTCCTTGAAGATTCCTTAAATTCTTAGAATCATAGCATAAATTGCTTTGTCGTCGCTCTGCACTTGAAAACCTCCTTTGCTTCGAAAACTGATAGTGAGAAATGATTTGAAGAATCCTTTTAAACATATTCCTCACCTACCGCAATAAATGCTCCACTATTAGGGCATAAACCCTAATTTGCCTTTTACCATATCTGGTCTTTCACCAAATGACAGGTATCGCATACCGGTTAAGGTCTTTTATCGGTGTAAATTGGGGGTTCAAAATATTTCACCGTTTTCTCCCCCTAAGCTTTTCTAAAGCTTAGTTTGCCAGTTCCGTGATTTCCACACTAGGTGCAGAAACCAGGTCCTCTTGTAACACCGTTGGTTTCTTCTTCCAGGTTTTGTTCATATCCGCTTGAACAATGTCAACATCAATGTTTCCTTCCAGAGTGACCGGTATATCATCTGATATACTTTTTCTTGATCTACAGAATCTGGCAATGTGACCCAGTTTGTTGCAGTGATAGCAGACCAATCCAGGTGCTCTCTAGGGTCCATTGTTCATGTTTCCATTCTTTCTTCTGCATGTTGCAACAGTGTGACCATGACCATGACAAATCCAATAGTTTTCTCTCCATCCGGTTGCCGTTTGATAGCCACCGCTTCTTGGCTGATGATTGAAGGCATTAAACCGGTTGTGATTTCGGTTCACAAAAGGTTCAGGACCAACTCCTTGGGTCCTTTGAGGATATCTTCCAGTGTTATTCATAATAGACCTACATTCAGATGCTCTATGCCCAAACTTGTTGCATGCATAATAGTTACCATTGAATTTATAGGATCTAGGCTTATCATTTAGAAAATAAGGAAAATTGTTGTAAGCCTTACTTCTACACACATTTGTAGTATGTCCTTCTTTAAGATAGTTAACGCAAACAGGTTAAACTTTTGCTTACCTTTATCCTTTGATGCCGGTTGTTTCTTTGATGTTCCAGCATTTGTACTAGAGGTCTCACCTTCCTCATGACCAGAATAACCAAGTCCATTAGTATTCTTTGCCGGTTTGGCAGATTCAAGCTTTTTCTCTAGCTTGACAGTACTCTTGTTGAACTTAGCAAGTATTTCCTTTGACTCAGAGAGTTCTTTGAAAATAGCAGCATTTGTTTCCATCAAGTTTTCATTCTCAGAGATGGCAATGTTCAGTTCTCCTTGCATGTCTTCCTTTTCCACTTTGCTCGCATGGAGTTGAGCAGTTAGGGCACTGATCTCTTGCTTCAACTTGGAGATTTCATGATCCTTGTCTTTGACCAGGTGTTCAGCTTTCCTCCAGTTCTCAAGCTATTGGCACATTCAAATAGTCAGTCCTTCCAATTCGTTTCTCAGGTTGGAATTGGATTCATTTATCTTTTCTACTTCTTGAATAAGGGCTTCCATGTTCGCTTCATCAGAGGAACTATTTTCAGATAGCTCCATCAGCTTTTTAGCATGTTCTCTCCTTTTTGCTTGAGATGCCTTGTATTTGACCATAAGATCATCATAGGTTTGCTTAGACTGAGTGAGCCGATGAGTAAGTTCCCTCAATGTGTATTCCCCTATATCTCTTTCCAAGTGGTTAAAATTATAGAAAGGTAGGATCTGATACCAATTGATGAATACTAAGAGGGGGGGGTGAATTAGTATGCCAAAAATCTTTTCACTTAAACACTTTGTAAGACTAACAATAAACCGGTAAAACAGTTTAGCAGACAAACCAGTTAGCACACATGCAAACCAAATAGCAAATAATGCATTCATCCACAAAAGCACAAATACCATAACACAAGAGATTTTGACATGGAAATCCAAATGAGAAAAACCACGGTGAGATAGAACTCACAAATAACTATCTGCAGAATAGGAACCAGACCGGTTAAGTTTAGACTAGTTAAGGTCTTACAATGTTCTTTATCAGAACAGATCCTGTTAGGAATCTCAATCTCTGTTAGGAGACAAGTCTGATTAAAGACTACCTTGCTAGAGGATTTTTGATCCACAGATGTGAACCACCTTGTTAGAGGATTTACAAAAGGCTTTTGGGCCTACCCGGTTAAGGGCTACAGACTTGTCGAAGATGTGAGTAATCAACAAGTGAGTGATCTAGCAAATAGCACAGATTGCTTGGTTAGATCCTTGATAGCTCATTCCTAATGTATTCTAGCATTACTTTAGTCTTCTACACATTCATACTCTCTTTGATTCCTCAACCACCTTAAACCCTAGCAACAATATCAACTTCACCAACAACAACAACCTAAAACCCTAGACATGATGTCCTTATAAAGGAATCTGATTTCATGTCGGTCCAATAGGATTACAATCCAATTCTCTAGGTTCAATGAACCTGGACATACTTGGTAACTTGACACAAAAAGCACCATTAAAGTTTTGGCACCATCAAACAATCGGTGGATGGTAACTCATCACAAAAATGCCGGTTGGCAACTCATCACAGAGTATTACTGGTTCATACAAAATACTGGTTAAAGCAAAATGCCGGTTGCTGGTTTGACAAAATGAAGACTGGGAATATGTGTTCTGCTGCTTTGATCCTTTGAACTTCTTGGGGTTAACATGCCGCTTCAGACTGGTAAGCACATTCTGCAAAACACCAATAGTCTAACGACTATAATGCATCATACCGGTTGCAACATATTCCAGTTAAGCTTAAACTTATACATACAAATATGATCTCAATGCAAGTGTGTGTCCATCAATGACAATCACAACATAATCATCAAAGATGCCAACAAGAACACCTCAACAAAATGGGATAGCCGAGAGAAGAAAGAGATCAATTGTAGATTGTGCTAGAACCCTAATGATAAGAAAGAGGGTACCTCAAACATTTTGGAGAGAAGCAATTAGCACTGCAGTTTACACCTTGAACCGAGTTCAACTGAAGAAAGGAACTATGAAGACACCATATGAGATTTGGTATGCCAAGAAACCTAATGTAAGTTATTTTAAAATCTTTGGAAGTAGATGCTATGTTCACAAAGATGACAGAAATGGAAAGTTTGATCAGAAAAGTGAATAAGGAACATTTCTTGGTTATTCTTCTAGAAGTAAAGCATTTAAATGTCTGATCAAATCATCTGACAAAATAGTAGAAAGTGCAAATTGATGAATTTGTAGAAAGTAATGATGAAGGAAATTCCAAAGAACTAGAAGATTATGAAGAATTTGTTTATGTTCAACCGAGAAGTCCTACCGAGAAAGCCGCTGAAGAAAATGAAGGTAATGTCTAGTTACCGAGTGATGAAGAAGATCATACAGAACCTACCGAGCATATATTAGCCAAATATGTCAGAAGACATCATGCATCAAGTCAAATTATAGGAGATAAGGATGATCCAGTGATGACAAGGAACAAACTGAGACAAAACACGTCTAATATCTGAATTTGAACCGAGAAAAGTAAAAGAGGCATTTAACAGTGAAGATTGGGTAAATGCTATGATATAAGAGATTGATCAAATCAAGAAGAATGACACATGGACACCGATCCTAAGACCGAAGGACAAAAATGTAATTGGTACTAAGTGGATTTTCAGAAACAAGCTAAATGAAAAAGATGAGGTCATTCGAAACAAAGCAAGACTAGTTTGCAAAGGTTATACTCAAGAAGAAGGAATAGATTATGGTGAGACTTTTGCACCTATGGAGAGACTTGAGGGAGTAAGAACATTGTTGGAATATGCTGCTTTCAAAAATTTCAAGGTATATCAAATGGATGTTAAATCTGCATTTTTGAATGGTATACTAGAAGAAGTTTATATTGAACAACCTGAAGGATTTGTTGAAGACAAGAATAAAGATCAGGTATGTAAATTAAACAAAGCTTTATATGGTCTGAAATAAGCACCTAGAGCATGGTATGAGAGATTGCGATCTTACTTAATCAAGATTGGTTTTACAAGGACAAGTGAAAACAACAACATGTACATGAAGAGTGATGACGACAATGGAATGTTACTACTTATCAAGTTGCCATTAGTTTTATGTTCAAAATTATTCTATATACTCTAGTCAGTTACTACTACCAAAATATTCAGTCGGTATGCACAGTCTAGTTGGTTATAGAAGAAAGTAGTCTTAGAGCGTAGTATACACCGAGCTGTCTACCGAGTATCATTCCATGTCTACCGAGTAACAAAGATGACACACCGAGTTGATATAAACCAAGTGAAACGTGTTACCAGATTCATTGAACTTGGACATACATATGAAAACGTGAAACAAGATCAAGGCACATAGAACCGTTATCACATTGGAAATTGCACTTAAAGATTGTGTATGATTTTGAGGTCATCTAACCAATGAAATATTTTGCATGGTTATTCATTCGATAAAATATATTTGTAAGATCGAAGCAATGAATGGATCACTGACATAAGAGATCTATTTATACAACATGGATTAAGATTAGATATATACATGTAGCATGATAGAAAGGAAGATATAGAAATATACAAAGCAAGACATGTGAAAGCACTAAGTGTTATGACTATTACAGAGACACAAAGGTCATTGAGAAGGATTTCAGAGAACAGTAAAAGAACAAAGTAAACAGAAGGGTTTACTGAGTTACTATATGGTTTACCAAGTTATTCTATAAGTAAGGTAATCTTATTCTGAGCACATAGAATCTGCTATAACATTCTAGATGTAAAGTTGTAGATATTTGTAATGATTTTATTATAATATTTTGAAGTTGTAAGAGAAAACCTTTAACAGGGTAAAAGACACTAATCAAGTCTATAAATTGTAAAGCTTCTAACTAGGTGCAACATTTAGATTAAGTGTTGTAAAATCCTTTAGCAAGGTAGATCTAACAGATCTTGATACTCCTAATAGGGTAAGCTATCAGAAATAGCTAAACATGTAGCTCTAACCAAACAATCTTTATTATTGCAGTAGTGAAGTTGTGGGTGCCATCCCCACTACAATTTTTCTCTCTAACAAAGAGTTTCTGCGTAACCAAAATATATGTGTTATAGAGTGAATCATGTATGAATATTATCTACTTATTTTAGCTTTATATTATGTTACTGCATTATTCGGTTTATGCATAACAGTAAAGTTATTATTGAAGAAATGTTTTGAAGTACCGATTCGCCCCTCCCCTCTCAGTACATTAGCTTTCCATATTGGGCCTAACAATCGGTATTAGAGCTTCAATCTTGGAAAAGGGTTTAACTGCCTAAAGAGAAAGATCTTATCAATGGAAGGCTATAAACAATCTCAGAGGATTGTGTATCTGCAAGAAGAGCTGGATCATGCTAATCAAGTGATTGTAGACATGCAAAGGCAAATGCAAAAATCTCTGAAAGTGAGAAGAAGATTATCTGATGATTTGCAGGACTCTCAAGAGTTAGTGGAACAAATTGAGACATCATCTGAAAATAGTATATCTGAAGAGACTAAAGAAATGATTGGAGTATTGAAAGAAAAGAACAAAGCACTGGCTGATCAACTAAAAGCAATGCAAAGAGAACATGAACATTTCAGCACATAGATGATTGAAAATCTTGATGCATTGAGGATAGCCGAGGATAAAGTAAGAGATCTAGAAAGAGAGAAACAACATCTTGAAGTCTTAGTATCTAATAACAATGATGAAATCACAAGGATGACTGGAATTCAATAAAACTTGTCAAATCAACTAGGTTATGCACATCATGAAGCAAATCTGAAAGATGGTAAGAATCAAGCATTGAAACTTGAAGTATCAAGATTGACCAATGAACTTGAAACAGAGAAGAAATCCAAAGAAACACTGAAGAAGAGTCACGAAGCATCAAGATGTTGGATGAGCAACTGAATACAAGAAGACCCAACAAAGATGCAGGACTCGGTTACAAATGAAAAGACTCTACCGAGAAGGGAATTCATACCACCAAGAGAGGAGAATCATCAAAGCAAGCTGGAATCAAGAATAACATCAAAAGAAAGAAGGCTATTTGCAACTACTATGGAAATCAAGGTCACAATGCCAACATGTGCCAAATCAGAAAAGGTAAGCAACCGAATGTCACTAAGTCTAATGGTTATTGTTACAACTGCAATAAATATGGTCACACATCTAATCAATGTAAGACAAAGTCTGTTAACAATTATCAGAAGACAAAATTCAAAGGGTTTTGTAAAAATTGCAATAGATATAGACATAGACTGAGAAGTGTTGGTTTAAGCAAAAGAACTACATGTGGTCTGCACACCGAGCAAATGCTAGAGGTTACCGAGCTCACTCAAATCCTTACCGACAATATTCTGCAGTACCATGGGATTACAATACAAGGATATGGTGTGAATATTGTGGAAGATATCGACATATAAGTGCCAACTACTTTATAAGGTTTGGGATGAACAACCGAAGATCATGGAGAAATCCTAGTATGGCATGTTTTCATTGTCACAAAGTTGGACACTTGGCTGGAGATTGCAAAGATCAACCTAGAAAAGACACTGAGGAAATAAAAGACAAATTAAAGATGATTTTGAAAAAGAAGGAAATTCTGTCAAATAAAGAAAGCACCTTACCTATCGAGTTAGGTACACCTATTCCAAATTAATCGGTAAAGGTATGAAGGGACTACATTCTCTCAAGGTTAAATCTTAACAGTTCCTATTCTATTATATACTTAATTCAAAATCTGCATAGTTAAAGATGTATTAGTAAATTTGAAATTCTATCAAAGTCTTTTGGAGCACTATACAGGAAACCTGTCAAGTTGGTAAATGAAGGAAGTTTGGTTACTTGGTTAAAGCAAAAAAAAGGAAAGAATGTTTAGTGGAACCGAGTGCATTTAATGTTTTTGACCTAACCCGCTGGAGCCCGATAAGGCATATTATGTACTTAAAGCATTTTCGCGGTCATTTTTACTTACCAAGTTTTCGAGAGAGCAAAGCAAAGTGAATCTAAGGCGATCAAACCTCCTACAAAGAAAATTCAAGGTACTTACATCAATCTCAATGCACTGTTAAGCTGGTTTACCGATCTTATCAAGTTGCTATTATGTGCTAAGTGTGAAGCATCTGCTGTTTGAAAATCCTAAAACCCTAAGGATCTTTTGTTAGTTTTTTTTTATTTGAAATCTACAAATGACACCTAAGATCCAAGATCCCATTGTTGTCAAGAATGTTGAGAAGCCCTCACTAAAATACTCGTTAACTCCCAAAGTTGCATCTGAACCGGATGACAAAACTGTATTTTCACTCATCCCGGATAGAGTGTTGTTAGTCAAGGATGTGAGATTCTTCACCAAATGTTGTGTTGAAGAACTCGGTCATGTTGAAATCAAAGAAACCTATGATGAATTATGCATAGATGATAAATTGAATAGCAAGTATGAGCACATTAAGATCAAGGGATTAACTGAAGCCCTAACCTATCCCCGTGTGTTCAAACCCCAGTGGATCAAGTTTGTTCTGAGCAGAGTCCATGATGATTTCATGTGGCTAGAAGGGAAACCATTTAAGATTACCAAGGAAATCATTCATCTGATTACAAGTTACCCTATTTATGATCATGCCCGAGCCCAAAAGATGATATCACAAAAGAAATTGATTAGTTTAACTGGAGTGAAATCAGATTGTAGAGGACTAAAATTGAACAATGTCATAGATGAAGAACTAAAATTTTCCATTAGAGTAATAGGCTACTGTTCCAATCGGAAAGGGAAAATAGTGTACCTTATGCAACAGTAGACCTAGCATACAAAATTGTGAAAAAGGGAATGAAAATTGATCTTTGTGAGGTGTTAGAAAAACCTGTTCAAGAATCTCAACACCATCAGGAAGTTGAAGAAGAACAACTCAGCTAATACACTAAAGTTTGGATCATTACTTGTATGCATGTTTTTCTATTTTGAAAAATTCTTTCCATCAGTCGGTAAAGTTATTTGGGAACTACACCGAACAATCACCCATCAAATTAATGACTTCATCAAGAAGTTAGGTGATAATTTTAATGATATTATGGATGATTACTTCAGTAAGTTTCAAGAGAAAATGCATAATAGGTACCGGATTCCACCCCAGCTAGTGGAGAAATACAAAAATGACATATGTTTTGAAGTTGACACTGATTACTGTTATGTGAATGCTGTGGAACCAAGAACTCAATATTTGTCACCGATGGGTTACGAGATTGATCTTGACATCACACAACAACAAATTGATGCATTTCTTACATTGCCAAGACATGCTACCGAGTTGAGGTATGGAACCTATGAAGAAGTGAAGGAAAAAGTAAAAATGAGCATTGTAGTACCCAAAGCTACAAGAAAGGCAACAAAGATGATAAAGGCATTATCAGAGAAATTCAGAGAAGACTCTTCCTCCACACCTATCAATGGCACTTTAACCATTACCGAAGAAGAATCTGAAGCCCAAGAGGCAGCCATAACATTGAGCACCGAATTGCCTAAGGGAAAAGTGTTGAAAAGAAAGAAACAAGACACATCAAAGGCCTCACCAACTCCACCAGCAAAGCGACCTAACACTAGAGCATCTACAGCCTCACTAAGTAAGAAAGAAAAGAGTGTTACTGTTCCTAAGGTAACAAAAACTTACAAGAAAACTACTCGGAGACTCATTTTGGCAAAAGAGTCTAGTGACACCGAATCTGAGGATGCAAGCAAATTTCAGATTGTCAAGAGCAAGAAGGTAAATGTACATAGTGTTGAAAATTTCTATGCTAATCTGAAAGAATATGGTGGATTTGGATCATTCAGATATGTCAAGTATGAAACCAGAAATAATGATGAAAATAGACAAATTGAAGAAGTTGTCATCTGCACACTTCTAAAACTCCGGTTAGCTCCATTGGAACTATCTAAGTCACTTCCAAATGATTTATATTTACATATTGACAATAGGTGGAAGTATACAATGGACTCAGAGAAACAGATCAGAGAAAGAAGTCTGGTACATCTCTTTCCTGACATGTCAGTAGCTGAAATAAAAGAACATCTAACAACCTACAACTCAAAGTTTCTCATCAAACAAAGAGCCTTGAAATTGATGAATGGGCTATATATTGAAGTAGAAAATGAGACAAAAGCAAAGTGGCAGGAAATCTTTAAAATCAAGGATGTTGGTGAGCAAGCTAAAGTTTAAATTGTTGATGTCACTGAGCAAGATCCTGATTTTCCCAAGCAAGACCCTGCTGACACCATTCAAATAGATGAAGATATCATGGATACAAAGGAACTGGAACATGAAATGATAGAAGGAAATGCATATGCAAAACTTGTATCCAGTGAATCAGCCTTGGAACAAGTTTAGCCTTATCCACCGATCAATCAACCTGTCTCAATCGAAACCCCTCAGGATATGGATCAAGGCACCATAGGTCACAAGTCTACAGCAGGAGAAGGTACTACTCAAGAACAGGCATCTCAAGCACCTTCTAGCACTGAAAATGTTGACACTGAGACACCGAGTATCAAGACACCAAAGGATTCTACAGAGGCTAAAGAAACCGACCAAAGTGTTGCCTCTATCAAGCAACCTACTGAGGGTCATCAAGCCTCACAAGCCATTGTCTTAGTTCCATCGGTGAAAGGTAAAGAAAAGAAGATGAAAAAGCATAGTTTTAAAGTTGATTTGTCAAAACCAATAGTGTTGCCCAATGTAGACATATCAAAATTAAAGGGGCAAGCACTCATTGATTTTGGTGAACTATGCAAAGCAAAGGCCAAACAAGAGAAGCAAATGGCGATTCAAAAGAGGAATAAAGTACTTTAGAAGGTGAAAGCACTCTTAATAGATATGCTACCTGAAGCTACAGTGTCAACAGATGTAGCCATCCACATTCAATTGGATGAACTCCTAACACAGATAGAGACATCTGGAGTAGATGCATCATAATATTTGAGCAAGCTAAAAGACAAGGAGCTCACTGCAAAAATGATAGAAGAAGTATAGAAAGCTATAGCTATTGGCAAAGCTAAACTTGTCAAATTTTTTTTTGCTGAGTTGACTCCTCAACTCAAACACATTCTTTATTTATTTCTGTTGAAATGTGGCGACTGATCAACAAAGTACTGTACACTTAGTACGTATCCTCGCTAGGGTCTGGGGCTGGGCTGGGCGCCTGGTAGGGGTTTGGGGGTGGGAGCCCCCACGATTTTTTTTTTTGCCATTTTTGTTGATGATAACCGACATTGTAATAAAACCCTAAAAAGGCCGACTTTGTTTGTTGCCCTAAAAATGCATGTTATAAGCGGCTGGGATGCTTAAGGCATTGTAAGGGTTGATGTACTATTTTTGCTAGATAATAAGAAAGATTGGATGACTGTGTATGGTGGACGTAACCCATTCTGGGTGAACCATGTTAAATCTCTGTGTTATCTGTGTCCTATTTTATTTCTTTATCTTTTGTATTTAAATCTGCATATAATTGTTAGTTCATATTTGCTTCGGATCTGCTTGAAACCCTAACAATTGGTATCAGAGTGAGGTTTTCTATAAATTGGCAGGACTTTCAAATTTGAGTGGGAGCAATGGAGGATTCCAAATTGAAGGTCGAAAAGTTTAACGACCAGAATGATCAGTTATGGAAAATGCAGATGGAGGATTACCTGTATCAAAAGGATTTGTGGCGGCCATTGGAAGGAAAGGCAAAGAAACTGACCACAATGTCAGATGAAGAGTGGGACATTTTAGATAGAAAGGCATTGGGATCCATTCGATTGTGCCTTGCACCGTCTGTAGCATTCAATATTATAGAAGCAAAAATGACTATAGATTTGATGGCGACATTGGCTAAGTTGTATGAGAAACCCTCGGCTTCGAATAAAGTATTTCTTATGAAGCGTTTGTTTAATTTGAAAATGAGTGAGGGAGGATCTGTAGCGGAGCACTTAAATGAATTTAATACAATTACCAGTCAATTGTCTTCAGTACAAATTACTTTTGCAGAAGAGGTTAGGGCTCTCTTGATTTTATGTTCTTTGCTAGAAAGCTGGAATAGCTTGGTTATGGCTGTAAGTAACTCTATCTCTGGTAAAAATACTTTGGTATTTGATGATATTGTTGGTGTTATCCTAAGCGAGGAAATGCGAAGGAAAAGCACAGGTGAGACTTCAACATCATCGGGTAGTGTTTTGAATGTGGAGAATAGAGGAAGATCAAAGGAAAGAGGAAAAGGCCCTGAGAATGAGAAGTCACGAGGGAAGTCAAAGAAAGGACGCTCTTAATCTAGAGGAAAGAAAGATTGCTGGTACTGCGAAAAGCCTGGTCATCTAAAGAAAGACTGTTGGTCTCAAAAAAACAAAGGAGACAAAAATGAAAATGACAGTAAGGAAGCTAATATTGCAAGTAATACTTTACAAGATGTTTTAATCTTATGTTTGGATAATGTTAATGATTCCTGGGTAATAGATTCTAGGGCTTCATTTCATGCTACACCCCATAGAAAATATTTTCTAGATTATGTTAAAGGTGATTTTGAACAGGTATATTTGGGTGATGATGAGCCCTATCAAATTGTTGGAAAATGAAAGATAAAGATCAAGTTGCAGAATGGAAATGACTAGTTTTTGCAGGAGGTAAGACATGTTCCTAATTTAAGAAGAAATTTAATTTCTGCAGGGCAACTAGGTAGTGAAGGTTGCATAGTTACCCTCTCAGACAGTATGTGGAAGGTCGCTAAAGGATCATTAGTAATAGCTAAAGGTGCGAAGGTAGGCACATTATATCTATGTACAGGTAACACTTACTCTACCCTAACTGCTACAGATAGAGTTACTGCAGGGACAACAACAATAATTGTTTCAAGAACAAATTCAATAATGTGGCACCATAGGCTTGGGCACATGAGTGAGAAAGGGATGAAAACCCTTCACTCCAAAAATCTATTGCCAGGACTAAAGAAGATTGATTTAGAGCTCTGTGAAAATTGTGTTTATGGTAAACAGAAAAGAGTCAGATTTCTCAAGGTTGGGAAAGAGAAGAAGAGTGAGAAGTTAGAGTTTGTACATTCAGATGTATGGGGACTGGCTCAGGTATCATCTCTTGGTGGCTCTTGTTCTTATGTTATTTTTATTGATGACTCAACCAGAAAAACATGGGTATATTTCCTAAAACAAAAATCAGATGTTTTTGAAACTTTTAAGAAATGGAAAGCTTTGGTTGAGAATGAGATAGGAAAAAAGTTGAAGTGTTTCAGATCGGATAATGGAGGTCAGTATTACAGCAAAGTATTTGAAGATTACTGCTCCTTAAATGGGATTCAAAAGAAGAAGATAGTTCCAAGAACTCCACAGGAAAATGGTGTGTCAGAGAGAATGAATAGGACTATCATGGAACGCGCGAGGAGCATGAGATTGCATGCTGGATTGCCCTTACATTTTTGGGCAAATGCTGTACATACTACTATCTATTTGATAAATAGAGGACCTTCAACCCCTTTGGATGGTGGTATTCCAGAGGAGGCATGGACTGGTAAAAAGGTAAATTATTCTTTTCTAAAAACTTTTGGTTGCGAAGCTTTTGTCCATGTTGATAAAGAAAATAGAACCAAGCTTGATGCTAAATCTCAGAAATGTACCTTCATTGGATATGGGATAGATGAATATGGCTACCGGTTATGGGGTTTGAAAATAAGAAAATAATTAGAAGTAGAGATGTTATATTCAATGAGAAGGTTATGTATAAAGAACAGATGCAAGAAAAGAAGCATGAACAGGCCAAACAAGAATATGTGGTGTTGGATGAGATTCCTAAAAATGAAATGCCATAGGTACCTAATGCTCAACAACAACAGATTGTCCCACAAACTCCTGCAAGTGTTAGACGTTCTACGAGGACAAGTAGACCCCCTAAAATATTTTCTCCTTCTTTGCATTCTATTTTATTAATGGATTCTGGTGAACCAGAAGAATATGAAGAAGCAATGCAGGTAGATGCCAAACAACAGTGGGAGCTAGGCATGAAAGAGGAGATGGACTCCTTAATGAAAAATAAGACTTGGGACTTAGTCCCTTTACCTGCAAAAAAAAGAGCCTTGCCTAACAAATAGGTTTATTGACTGAAGGAGGAGGAAGGAGGTCAGAAAAGATATAAGACCAGACTTGTGGTAAAAGGTTTTGCACAGAAAAAGGATATAGATTATGATAAAATATTTTCTCCAGTTGTAAAAATGACTTCAATTAGAACTGTACTTAGTTTTGTGGTTGCAGATGATTTACATCTTGAACATTTAGATGTCAAAACAACTTTTCTCCATGGAGATTTGGAGGAGGAAATTTACATGTTGCAACCACAAGGATATGAGTTCAAAGGTAAGGAGAACTTGGTGTGCAGGTTGAAGAAAAGTTTGTATGGCCTAAAGCAAGCACCCCGACAATGGTATTTAAAATTTGATAGTTTCATGGTTGAACACGGTTATCATAGATGTCATTCTGATCATTGTGTATATTTTAAGAGATTTGATAATGGAAGTTATATTATCCTGTTGCTTTATGTTGATAACATGCTTGTTGCTGGGTCTAACATGCAACATATAAATGATCTTAAACATAAATTAGCTAGGTCATTTGCTATGAAGGATTTGGGTGTAGCTAAGCAAATTCTCGGTATGAGGATTATATAGGATAGGAAAAATAGAACCTTTAATTTGTCCCAAAGTGAGTATATAAAGGTGTTGAAAAGATTTAACATGCAGGATGCAAAAGCAGTTAGTACACCTTTGGCTAGTCATTTCAAATTGACTAAGGAGATGTGTCCAAAGGCACATGAAGAGGTTAATAAAATGTCTAACATCTCATATTCATTAGCTATTGGCAGTCTGATGTATGCAATGGTATGCATAAGGCTAGATATTGCACATGCAGTGGGAGTTGTGAGCAGGTTTATGAGTAATCCGGGTATGGAACATTGGAATGCTGTGAAATGGATTCTTCGGTATTTGAAAGGAACTACTATAAAGGCATTATGTTTCAAAGGATCTAATGCTGCTCTGAGTGTATTTGTTAACTCTAATCTAGCAGGTGATATTGATTCACAGAGGAGTACTACAAGGTATGTTTTTACTATAGGGGGAACTACAGTCAGTTGGATTTCTAGGCTGTAAAAGGTAGTTGCACTTTCAACCACTGAAGCTAAGTATGTTGCTGCTATAGAAGCCAACAAGGAGATGATTTGGTTGCAATGTTTTTTAGAGGAATTGGGTCAGACACAAGAGGATAGCCCATTGTATGCTGATAGCCATAGTGCCATTCATCTTGCGAAGAACTCTGCTTTTCATTCAAGGACAAAGCACATTAAGCTCAGGTACCACTTCATCCGGACTGTTTTGGAGGAGGGTCAGTTACGACTTGAGAAGATTCATACAAGTGAGAATCCTGGCGATATGTTCACAAAGGCAGTTCCACAGGAGAAGCTGATTTCTTCATTAGTTTTTGTTGGTCTTCTTGATTGATAATTATGGAATTTATACCAGTCAAGTCCTAGTGTTTTATCCAGCGGATGCTGCATGTACAATGGTGTCGTGTAGTATCAGTCTCCAAGTGGGAGATTGTTCAGTGTGGAGCCTGATTAGTCTCCAAGTGGGAGATTGTTGAAATGTGGCTACTGATCAGCAAAGTACTATACACTCAGCATGTATCCTCGCTGGGGTTCGGGGCCGGGCCGGGCCCCGAGCAGGGGTTCGAGGGTGGGAGCCCCCGAGAAATTTTTTTTTGCCATTTTTGTTGATGAAAATTGATATTGTAATAAAACTCTAAAAAGGATGACTTTGTTTGTTGCCCTAAAAATGCATGTTATAAGCGATTGGGATGTTTAAGGCATTGTAAGGGTTGATGTACTACTTTTGCTAGATAATAAGAAAGATTGGACGACTGTGTATGGTGGACGTAACCCATTCTGGGTGAACCACGTTAAATCTTTGTGTTATCTGTGTCCTATTTTATTTCTTTATCTTTTGTATTTAAATCTGCATATAATTGTTAGCTCATATTTGCTTCAGATCTGCTTGAAACCCTAACAATTTCATAAACTCTGTATATTTTCTTTATTCATTAAAGACATAAAAAATAAAATAGAGGCAATTGAGAAAGAGATCACTGATCTCTCAAATAAGTTGACCACAGAGCCAAATCCAGTTCAGAATTTCTATACCAAGCTACAACAGCTCATGGCTCAACAATTGGACCTCATAAATGACGAACATAAGATCAGGATGGACATAATGACACTTTAGACATTATTCCTTCCTCATCTTTCATTCGTCCAAGAACAGATCAACCGAGCCACATACTTGTCTACTACACCAGAGGGAAGCACTCTAGATGGCTTAATATCATTATTGGCTAATATTCAAGTGCATAATTCTTTAATGGACAATGTAAATGATGCCCTCTCTATCACTCTCACCGAAGCATGGACCAAGTACAAATTCATTTTTGACCAGTTGCCACCACCAAAAGGTAGCTAAATTTTGATGTTTGTCAAAAAGGGGGAGTGATACAGTATTGGGGGAGTGATATAGTATTCAAAGTATCAAAGTATAGTATCAAGGAGTGTAGTATACAGGGGGAGCATACCGAGCAGAGTGAGTAGAGTATCCAAGTGCAGTGAACATAAGAATAAGCAAAGAACAAGTACAACACACAGAACATCGATCACCGAGCATGCAAAAATCAGAAGTTTTATACAGTATATCGATAAGGGGAGTATATCTGGATTTACTATTTCATTGACTATTGTATATACTGTTAGTATAGTCAAATTTTGCAAGTATATAGATTATTGAGTTATAACTTTGAAAGTAGTTTTTGTCAAACATCTCAACTAATGACAAAAGGGGAGATTGTTACTACTTATCAAGTTGCCATTAGTTTTATGTTCAAAGTTATTCTATATACTCTAGTCGGTTACTACTACCAAAATATTCAGTCGGTATGCATAGTCCAATCGGTTATAGAAGAAAGTAGTCTTAGAGCATAGTCTACATCGATCTGTCTATCGAGTATCATTCCATGTCTACCGAGCATCAAAGATGACACACCAAGTGAAACGTGTTACCAGATTCATTGAACCTAGACATACATATGAAAACATGTTACAAGATCGAGGCACATAGAACCGTTATCACATTGGAAATTGCACTTAAATATTGTGTATGATTTTGAGGTCATCTAACCAATGAAATATTTTGCATGGTTATTCATTCGATAAAATATATTTGTAAGGTCGAAGCAATGAATGGATCACCGACATAAGAGATCTATTTATACAACATGGATTAAGATCAGATATATACATGTAGCATGACAGAAAGGAAGTTATAGAAATATACAAAGCAAGACATGTGAAAGCACTAAGTGTTATGACTGTTACAGCGACACAAAGGTCACCGAGAAGGATTTTAGAGAACAGTAAAAGAACAAAGTAAACAGAAGGGTTTACCGAGTTACTATATGGGTTACCGAGGTATGCTATAAGCAAGGTAATCTTATTCTGAGCACATAGAATCTGCTATAACATTCCAGATGTAAAGTTGCAGATATTTGTAATGATTTTATTGTAATATTTTGAAGTTGTAAGAGAAAACCTTTAACAGGGTAAAAGACTCTAATCAAGTCTATAAATTGCAAAGCCTCTAACTAGGTGCAACATTTAGATTAATTGTTGTAAAATCCTTTAGCAAGGTAGATCTAACAGATCTTGATACTCCTAATAGGGTAAGCTATCAGAAATAGCTAAACATGTAGCTCTAACCGAGCAATCTTTATTATTGCAATAGTGAAGTTGTGGGTGCCATCCCCACCGCAATTTTTCTCTCTAACCAAGAGTTTTTGCGTAACCAAAATATATGTGTTATGGAGTGAATCATGTATGATTGTTATCTATTTGTTTTAGCTTTATATTATGTTACTACACTATTCAGTTTATGCATAATAGTAAAGTTATTATTGAAAAAAAGTTTTGAAGTACTGATTCACCCCTCCCCTCTCAGTACATTAGCTTTCCATATTGGGCCTAACATGGAATACTGATCTCAGCCATATTTGTTGATGATATTATTTTTTGTGGTAATGACTTCTTATGCAAGAACTTTGGAAATGAAAGGAACAAAGAATTTGAGATGTCATTAATCGGCGAGATAAAGTATTTTATAGGTTTACAGATACTACAAATGAAAGATGAGATTTTCATTACTCAATCCAAGTACATAAATGAAATCTTGAAGAAATTTGGAATGGAGGTTTCTAAACCAGTAAGTACTCCTATGACTACTAACTGTAAACTATCAAAGAATGATGAATCTGCATCTGTTGATGAGACACTTTGCCAATCTATGATTGGGAAGTTGCAATATGTTGTGCATAGTAGACCGGATATAGCACATGCAGTAGGTATTGTTGCAAGATTCTCTGCAGATCCCAAGGAAACCCATATGACAACAATCAAGAGAATTTTCAGATACCTGAAAGGCACTGAAGATTATGGCCTAGTATATGAAAAGAGGAATGATTTTGATTTTAAAGTTTATACTGATGCTGATTGGGCAAGCAACATAGATGACAAGAAAAACACAAGTGGTGGAGCTTTCTTTTTGGGAGAAAGACTAGTAAGTTGGCTTAGTAAGAAACAAGGATGTATCTCACAGTCAACAACAGAAGCTGAATATGTTGCTGCAGCATTGAATTGTACCAATATAGCATGGATCAAACAACGGTTGGAAGGTATAAATGAGAAAGTTACTAAGCCAGTAACTATATTATGTGATAATACGAGTGCCATTAACATCTCAAAGAATATTGTAATGCACTCTAAGACAAAGCATATCTCTATAAAGTATCATTATCTCAGAGAAGAAGTTCAAGAGAAGAAAGTTGTGCTAGAATATATCAGTTCAAAGGAGCAATTAGCAAAAATCTTCACAAAGCCACTGCAAAGGGACACTTTTGAGTATCTTAGAAGCAAGTTAGGGGTCCTACCCCTATCTTCTACTCACTGACAGAGTTTGGTGAAAGCATCAATTTGATGAATCTACAGAATATTATGTGTGGATCGATGCTGATTTACGCACTTTAGAAGGTTTTCTAAAAGTGTGCAGGATATAGTGAATAGAGACAGGTTGCTCTGATCGAGACTAAGATGATACACAACAAGACAAATCACTTCACATAGGAAGAAATCATGATTTAGTTCTTTTACTTTTTGGCATTGTTGTCAAAGGGGGAGAAGACTAAATGGTCAAATCCTAAATGAAGAAGATAACATAAGACTAATGATAGGGGGAGAAGATTACAAAAGGGAGAAGACTTAATGCAAGTCAACAGCTTAGAAGCATAATGAAAAAGGGAGAAGAATTCAGAAGATTTTAATAGCTCAAGGATAATAGGAGAAGTCTAACAGCAATCTGAATCTGAATCAATTTGAATATCTTGTTGGTATTACCATTTACAAGTTGGTTTTGCCATCAATGCCAAAGGGGGAGATTGTTGGCATTTTCAGTAGAAAGAAAGATTGTTGATATTCATTAAGGATATTGAGAAGGTTGTTGAAGATTATTGATATAATTGAAAAAAGGATGATAACTATCTTTATAACATTAGTTTGTCATTGATGTCAAGAAATTGATTTTCTGATTCAGTATGATGTTGCCATATCTTAAGAAGATTGATTTGAAGAGAATTAAGAAGCTAGTAAAAGATACAGAAATAATGGAAAAGGGAGAAATAAGATATTCAATGGGTAACTATTACCGAGTTAGATAATGATGAGATCATGATGTTTAGATTGTTTTGATATCCTACTTATGTTGTTGATTGTAAGGTTAATACTATACTATGTCACCGAGCAAAGAACCTAGTCGGTAAACCCTAAGGTTATTGATATCGGTTAATGAAGGCAGAATGTCTACCGAGTAAAGTTCAGTATTTACCAAGTTGAAACCGAGTTATGACAGAGCGCATTGGATGAATACAAGCAATATTTAATGAAGGACAATGATGAGCTGGAGTTGATCAAATGATTGGTGTGCCATGCATGAAGTTTGTTAAGAATCTATGGCAATAGAAGGTCGACATGAAGATCTACAGCGCAGATTGAACCACAATAACCTTGTGCAAGTTCCAAGAAAGGAATGCAAGTCCCTAGGCAAGGTAAAACATTTTCAGATCAAAGGATGCATTGAACCTAGTCAAGATTGAAGATCTGATGGCTAAGATTGATAATGGGAAATGTGATCAAGGAGATTAAGCGGTTAGCAAATTGTTTATAAATAAGGAATTGTTGATAAATAATGTATGCGAGCAAGTGAAAGCACAGGGATGCTACATAGTGATTACCAAGGACAGAAACTTGAAGACCTGTTTGAATAACAGAGTAAGGAGCCCAACAAAGGGACAAGATAAGTCCCATGACAAGATTGTTTTGAGCAAATAAGAATCTGCTTTAGCATTTTAGATGTGAAGTTGCAGATATACTTTATTACTGTTATTTTGTAAGTGACAGAAAATCTCTTAACCGAGTGGACTTAACAGTCTTATTTGTAAACCTTCTAGCAAGGTAACATTCTAAATGAGTGTTTGAAATCCTTTAACAAGGTCACTTCTAACAAAGTGAAGATCCTAACAGATCTGAGGGAAATCCCTTAATCGGGTCACATGTAGAAATGTGTTTGTAATCTTTAACAGGATTTGCTTTTAACCGAACATACTCAAGAAGAGTATATTTCTTAGTGGGTCCGAAATCCCATAGTGGTTTTCCCTATTTGGATTTCCACGTTAAATCTGGTGTTATATGTTTTATGATGATTATGTTTTATGAGTTTGCATGTTTAGCAGTTTTTGGTTATATTGCTGAAGTATAAGTTACCGAGGTTGAATCTGTTGATTTTATGGATTATTAAGTTTGTATAATTCACCCCCCACTCTCATTTTGTTATCTATTGGCATCAGTACTTTACATTTAGTATCAGAACTTAACATAGGTGCCCTAGAAAAGTCAAACTAGAAATAAGGCTAGATTTGACAATTTGTTGATAAACATATGTTGCCAATTCAATAAGTTGCTGAGAGGAATCACTCAATAGGTGCCCTAAAATAGGTAGGTTTGCTAAGCTAAGTATAGGATAAGATGTTGAATTTATAAAATCCGGTGAGTGCTCTAGAAGAATAGGATATAGTGCAATGTGATAAACATATACACTAGAATGCAATGCCAGTGATAGACATTATCACTAGGATAGAAGTAGCACTATGTGATAACCATGAGTACCACTAGGATTGACATGATTGATTTGATTGGATGCAAAAGTACCTACCCTAGATTGAGTCTAGAGAGAGATTCCCCATGACATAGTGGTTACGAATAGATTTGACTGTTGAGGACCATGTCGTGATCAAGGCAATGGGATTGAGACACATTATGTATATGTGATGCAGGAGCATCCCCAGTTCATGGCAATCTTGCATCAACCAAAAAAAATATTTCCTTTCTATTTTGCATTTCATTCTGCATTTTCTGGCATTGGCTCACTACATCTCAAGGAGTTGGATTTTTCTTGAGGACTTGATCATCTACCTTATTCCCAAACCGTGGAGCATTTGGATCATTTTCTGGCAAATTATCACTACCGGTTTCTGAGATAGTTTTCTAGTACCGGTTGCCTGGTTGTAATCTACTAGGATCTACCAGATCCCTTTCATAGCTTATAGAGCCCTGAGCATTTATTTCAATGTTAGTAAGCGTGTGACTGACCTTCCCTTTGATTTACACTTCATCCTTTGGATTTTTCGGAGGAATTTGTTTGGCGAAGGCTAACCCTGTTGTTTTTACATGTTAGGTCTTATTCTTCGGCATTTGATTCCTTTTGGGCCAACCGGATCCCCTTGGATCATGTAAATCATTGTAATTGAGAATTAAAATAGAGATAGGTTAATATATAGACCATTGAAGATTGATCTAAAGATTTGAGGTCCCGGTTGTGACCTGTTCTGTGATTAAGCATGTTTTAGCAGGCCAGTGAGCCGGTTTTTGTAACCTGGTTTCTACCAGTTGATTGTAAACATTTTTCATGATATAATTCATTCAGTTTTACATTGCCTCTATTATATCCTTGTGTTTCCATTGTGTTTACTCTTGTTGACTGGCTCAGATTGATCTCTTTGAGGTTGTTAACCAAAACTGGTTAACCCAAGTTCACCTGCAATTGATCTATGAAATAGCTAGTTTCAAACAATGAAGAACTTCAGGACTTGGACAACATGACAAGGATAAAAATCATTCTACTCTTCAGGCTCTGCAAAACCTTGGTGGGTGTACCTTTGATGCATAGAATTAGACCCATTACACACATATGACAACATCAACAAAAGCAGATAGATCTCATTAAAGGTTCAAAAACAAGGAGGGTACTATAAATGGGCTAGATCTACACTTACAACTTAGCAATGTTTGAACATGAGATGGATGGAACACTACCACAGAATAGAAAAAGAAAGATATTCTGATTTTTGATTTTAAATTTCTGCAAGTAACTTCTAACTGTAATAGATCAATGCCTCTATCTGGGCATAGAGTCAATACAAATAGCCAAAATGAAATCCAAGCTGCACATCAGATTCACTAAAAGATATCCCTATATTAATGCCTGACATTAATACATTCTAAACTTCAATCAAAAGATCATACATATCCAAACATAAATTCATATTCACAATTTCTTCTCATAGAATTTAAAATCCCTTCTGTAAAAGATTCCTAAGAACATGAATTACACTCCGCCTTGGAGAGGATAAATTAAAAATCCATTGAAAACTGAATTTATTGAAAATGGAGAAATGCTTGAAAGACAATCAAATGAAACTATATATATGCCTTACATATATGTAACCTGCAACTAAGAAACAATCTACAAAATGTATCTATTCAATGGCAGAAGAATAGGAACATCAACAATTACAACTAAGACAATTAAATGCATCAGACTGGAACCCCTCTTGGAAATCTCCCTTGGAGAAATTCTACAAAAATTGGAACCCTTACAAAAGAGAAGGAAAAAAAGATAAAGACAAGGAATAATTTCAAATTCCATGTGTAATTGACAAGTGTCCCACTCCTTTTGCCATCAGCTGCTCACACACTTGGCCTGCTGAAAAGGACCTCTTTCTAACTGAGAAACATTCTCTACATCATTCCCTTTGAAACTTATTTCAAAACAACTGACCTATGTTGAAGCTGACTACAAAAATGAACTACTCATTTTGAGATCTTTCCAATGACATATAATATGTCTATATTTGGGTAAAAATAAACCCATCAACCATTAATCTCTCTCTACAACCAATAATTTAAATTTTTGCATTTTTAAACTATAGCTGAAACTATATGTTTAACTTTTATTTTTTCGCTAGTCCTTCCACGTGTCATTTTCTGATTTGCACATGAATCCACCTGGCCACCACTTGACTTTCCAACTCACTTGAGCTCGGATCTGCCAATATGTGCTTTGTACCTTGTCGCCAAGTTGCGATGGGTAACTGGCAAGCAGCTTCCCATTGCGGTCCAATGACAACCGTCAGATCATCTCCAACCTGCACGTCCGTTAAATCACCTCTTTGTCGCAAAATATGGTTTCCTCAAGATGCATGCTTGCCTAGGACCACTGGTCGTCCAGCTACTCTTCTTTCATACGCTCCACAAAAGCCACTAACTTTCGTTATTTAGTATGTGTGCACCTTTTAATTTAAATCATAAAATAGTTTAACCCGTAGTGCATGTGGGATAATATATTTTTTTTGCATTGCCCACGCTTGGTACTACCTCCACGTACTGCTGTGACACCTGGCAATTTTCTTGAAGGTTTATACAACCTTTTCCACAATGCCATTTTGGTGCATGAGCTGGTGGAGTATGCTGGCAGGGTGCGTGGTATTTGGTTATAAACCCGTCAATATGCATTTTCTTGAAAATCTCTAATGCCATCAATAGGTATCTCATTTACATGTCTTAGATGCCTTGGTTTTTCATTGGTGAAAAACTCCTTTAAACGGTTTCGCCTTTCACGGAGAGAAAGAGCCAACAATTGTTTTCCATTTGCAAATATAAGGTCAAAGATGAAAATGAAAACGCCAACCTCTGCATCCAAGACAAAATTATTTGTAGTTGATGCAATTGACGAAAGCACAATCTCAACCACATCTGGAAATCTTGAAGTGGAAACTTTACAATTACGAGAGAATATTCATATTGAACCATCCACTAGCATGTGAATTTGAGCTCGTTGCCCATCATATTTGTATTCATATGCAAAAGCCTTCCCTTCAAAATTATTCAATACCTCTGATACATCTTTTATTATTTTTGCTAGCATTGGCTTAATGGGAACACCATTTGGTATGGATAGAGTTGCTGACAAAAATTCTATTCCTTTACTTATCATGGTAGGAATCAACATATTCAAATTGGCCAGAATATTATACGCCTCTATCATATTTCAATCACATGAATATATGATTTGAAATAAACAACTTCAACTCTTCCTCAAAGGACATCATGGAGTTACAAGTCAGTTCAGGTGCCAAAGTGGGTCCGACTAATTTTTTATTTTTATTTTGGAATAGCTAACTTCCAAAACGCCTTCCAGGAAACTTTACTATGCATTTGAAAACAATTTGCACCAATTTTAATAATTTAAATGCAGACGTGCACTTACTCGACAAATGTGCCCAAAACACATGAATAACCCTCAAAAGACATTTCAAAAACTAATCAACACACCTTTCTGTACCTCTCCCACTAGAGGACATACTATCTGGCATATTGACATTCACCTTGCAAAAGCATTCCTCATGAATAGTCCGGGGTTCAAAGATTTTAATGCTCGAAGTTGACCAATTAATTCTATCTGCAATTGAACACTGTCAAACCACTGTGCAAACCTGATCAAACACCTCTGCTAAAAATACTAAATCATGTTCTGAGAAGTCAAGATCCTGGGCATGTGTACTTTGAGGGACCATGAACAATATGCAATGATCATTTTGTCTTGACAATAGATGAGGCAAAAGATATAACGATTTGAAAATAGCCACTTGACAGATGTAACATAGGAAGTGTAGAAAAACTGAATAAATTGCTTTTAAACTCGTCTTTGCAAATAGGTCAAACGGATTGACCAGGACCCCAAAATGCAAATGGAGCATCATGTATATGTTGAAAGATAGGGAAATGAGAATTTATTCATGAAAACCAACTGGGTCAAAGATACATGCACTCAAAATTGACCGTTTAGTGTTTATGAGAACACTAGCAGATTTCCAAAAAATGCAAATTAGATGGCCTTGGAAAACTGATCAAATGGATTGGTGGGGGCTTCAAACTGAAAACACAACTTGTACTTCATATTAGCAGTACCCTAGAATAAATATTCTAATATGACACTCATCTGGGCATAAAATATAGCAACTCAAAGTCAGTCATTTGATAAAATATGCAAATGTGCAAAATGCAGATTTGGGTGAACCCCTCCAAATGGGTACCTCACAAACACATCTAAATTAACTTCTGGGAGATGAAACCAATTGCATGGGATAAATTCAAGATGTAGAACACATTTCCCAAGTGTTTTTCTCATAACAATCATCGGGCTACATTTCTCATGCCCTCAAAGTAGGCGTCTCAGGTTGATTCATTAGGTGGTCTTTTGAAAGTGCAGACGCAAAATTTTGAAATGGGCCTCTCAAATTACTCAAATTTTATGAGTCCCAACAATGGTTCTAATTGGGGATGGTTGATAACAAGATCGACACAAGAATCTAGAATATTTGGTAGAGCAAACCACCCAAAAACAGATCACTTCTCTTCCTCTCAAAAACAGGGGCTCCTTATTCCAAAAAAACCATTAAATTATTGCTGAAAGCAAAGTGACTTTACAACATATATACATTATTCACAAATACCTTTAAATTGCCTAGATAATATAATGATTTACCCCTATCAAAGGTGTAATTCTCATCACATAGAAATATGACCAAAATGTAGGAATTACTGTCATATATCTGATCATACTTGGCACTATTGCATGAAACTATATATTTCACATCACATGGACACTTTTCAACCTTCAATAAATGTCATGTAGGAAAATTATTCACATCCCATTTTGAAAAAATGAACACACCTCTGGCTGTAAACAACTGATTGACCTATCATTGAGCTACTCATCCTTTTCTTGACCAAGTATTTCATAATGCAGACCAAATAAATCAGCTAGAAGCTTGTTGCAAATATCTTCAGCTAGAAGATTATCATCATGATATAAGCCAATGTTGTACAGATCACTATCATCATTACAAACTCAAACATTAATATCAACATCTGACATATCCAACATCTCTTCATACAAGGGGTTAGAAATAGAATGCAAACCCCTTGTGTAAATATTATGGCAAAGACATGACTGGTCATTATCTACATCAACATCTAATAAATCATTCTTAATTTTCCATCACCGATCTTCTTCTTCCTCCACCATATGTGTTGACTGATCAATGTCAGTAGAATAAAATAAATGAGGAAAGAACTGATCTGCTGTATGCTTTGTTGCAATGAATGGGACAACACTATTACCAACAATTACAATATCATTTTCAGGCACACATATTTCAATTAATTATTCATGCATGTGTTCTTGAACATATTTATGTGACAAAGACATGGGCTGAGACATATAATCTTCATTTGCACATACTATGCCATTTGCATTCTCATCTACATAATCAACATAATGTGATGGCACCTCATCATTAGAAAACTCAACATCAAATTCAGCATACATATTAGAAGTAATGCATTTACCATTATTCTCATTCTCATTGGAATCATCTTGGTGAGGAATATCAACATGTATATTAGGATAATAGTGAACCTCAACAGTTTCATCATTGCTGGTGGCATATGAGTAATTATCAACATCTTCACAAGCAATAGGCTCTTCATCAGCATATGCAAAAATATATTCAGGATTATGCACATCAATATTTCTGTCAACAAAAGAATTACTACTGTCTTCAGCTGTATCTTCATGACTATAGTTCTCACATTTTTTTGTTGATAATTCATTTTCATAAGACTTCTCTTCAGCCTCTGCTGAAACATGGTGAGTATTTGCAATTTCCTTCATGTTATCATTAATTAATGCATTCAACCGTTCAATCCTTTCAAGAGTAGCTGCACGCTGCTATTCAACATTTTCATGTTTACCATGATGTACATTAGCAACATGTAAAGACCACTCCTCATCACCATCATTGTTTTCATTATCATCATCCTCATGAGATGCATGATTAACTTCATCATTTTCAGCCACATAATCAGCATAACCGACATATAAATCAAATGGCGCATATACTTTATATATCTCTATCTCTGTAACAATATTGTCACAAAATTTCCCACTAATCATTCCATCACTAATGTGAGAGACAATTGACATTGACATCAAAGAATCTTGACTCTCATTTAAACTTAAATCACATATATCAGCAAGACAACTTTAAACAACAAAGCATGACACATTTTGATAAGGAATGTTTGGCCCATTTTCACATTTCCTTTCATCATTGAAGATGTTTTGACAAGTAGCACCATACACAAAACTCTTTGAGATTCCAAATTTTAAATTATTTTCAATATCCCTAGTTGTGATAAAAGCCTCATACAAAGTTTTGGGTTCCTTGTCTCTTAATAGGAAACTCATCTTCTTGTCAAAAGAACTCATATAAATCTCCAAGCATACTTTATCATCGAGCTTATACTTGCTGGAAATATTAGACAATATTTGTGAAAATCTGATGTTAAATGCTGGTACCGATTCATCCTCTTTGATTTGTATATCCATGAATCCTCTCAGCATATCATAATTTTTCACCTTTTCAGCAAATTGGTCCATGAATTCTGAAATTAATTATTTCCATGAGGAAATACGAAGCGTTGATAAAAAAGAGAACCAATTCCTTGAATCCTCTTTCAGTGACTGGACAAATAATTTCATGCACACATCTTCTTGACAAACTTCAAAATTTCCCATCAAGTTTGAAAATATTTTCAAACGTTGACATGCTGATTCTGATTTCTTCCCATTGAATATTGGCAAATGCTTTCTAATATTTGTGGTTATGGGGTTTGGGTAACCTAGGATATCTTTGAAATTCAGAGCAGCATAATACTTCATGCTGGAACTTTTCCTATTACATGGTTGTTCTAGTTTACTAGGCAAGGTCATATGTGAATAAAATTGGGGCTGAAATAATTCACTGCACATTGTGACTTCTCAAACTTCATACACAACCCCACATTCAAAATTCAACAAATTACATATATGTCAAGCTATAGATTTATCTTCTTCACTTCTTGACATAAAACTCATGGATATTTGCATATCACAGGAAAACATATATGCTGAAAACTACAACAAAATAGATATGCAAATAGACTTGTAATTCCTCTTTTTCCCTCTTTACTAGTGCTGCTCACTTAATGGGAAAACTATTTTACTCATTCAAATCTTTCAGAACAAATTATTTTGCATTGAAATTTCTGAAAGTACCTGGATAGTTGTAGCTATTGTTCACTTTACTTCTGACTGAAGATATGAAGGGGACCTCCAAATCTCATGTTTGTTCTTACAGAGTTGCCACCTCCCCAAAGAGGAATACATTTTCAACCATTGATCTTCACTCTGAAATAGTTTCATATTTCTAGGTCATTCCACACAGCAGAGTCACATAATATTTTTTCAAATTTTACTGCAACAAAAGTTTCCAGGATACACACTTTCAAATCTGAAAATCTTTCAGATTTATAAACTTCCAAGACTCTTCCCAAATGAAATTTGGCCAGACTAATGGGTTTGACTTGACAAAATTTTTACATCTCTCTCTCCCTACTAGAGTCGCCAATTTTTTTGTTCACCAAAACTGGTTAACCCAAGTTCACCTGCAATTGATCTATGAAATAACCAGTTTCAAACAATGAAGAACTTCAGGACTTGGACAACATGACAAGGATAAAAATCATTCTACTCTTCAGGCTCTGCAAAACCTAGGTGGGTGTACCTTTGATGCATATAATTAGACCCAGTACACACATATGACAACATCAACAAAAGCAGATAGATCTCATTAAAGGTTCAAAAACAAGGAGGGAACTGTAAATGGGTTAGATCTACACTTACAACTCAGTAATGTTTGAACATGAGATGGATGGAACACTACCACATAATAGAAAAAGAACGATATTCTAATTTTTTATTTTAAATTTTTGCAAGTAACTTCTAACTATAACAGATCAGTGCCTCTATCTGGGCATAGAGTCAATACAAATAGCCACAAATGAAATCCAAGCTGCACATCAGATTCACTGAAAGCTATCCCTATATTAATGCCTAACATTAATACATTCTAAACTTCAATCAAAAGATCATACATATCCAAACATAAATTCAGATTCACAATTTCTGCTCATAGAATTTAAAATACCTTATGTACAAGATTCCTAAGAACAAGAATTACACTCCCCTTGGAGAGGATAAATTCAAAATCCTCTGAAAACTGAATTTATTGCAAATGGAGAAATCCCTAAAAGACAATCAAATGAAACTATATATATGACTTACATATATGTGACCTGCAACTAAGAAACAATCTACAAAATGTATCTATTCACTGATAGAAGAATAGGAACATCAACAATTACAACTAAGAAAATTAAATACATCAGACTGGAACCCCTCTTGGAAATCTCCCTTGGAGAAATTCTCAAAAAATTGGAACCCTTACAAAAGAGAAGAAAACAAAAGATAAAGAGAAGGAAGAATTTTAAATTCCATGTTCAATTGACAAGTGTCCCACTCCTTCTACCATCTGCTGCTCACACACTTGGCCTGATGAAATATGACCTCTTTCTAACTGAGAAACATTCTCTACATCATTCCCTTTGAAAATTATTTCAAAATAACTGACCTATGTTGAAACTGACTGTAGAAATGAACTCCTTGTCTCGAGAGCTTTCCAACGACATGTAATGTGTCTATATTTGGGTAAACAATAACCCATCAACCATTAATCTCTCTCTACAACCAATCATTTAAATTTTTGCAGTTTTAAACTATAGCCGAAACTATATGTTTAACTTTGATTTTTTCGCCAGTCCCACCACGTGTCATTTCCTGATTTGTACATGAATCCACCTGGCCGCCACCTGACTTGCCAACTCATCTGAGCCCGGACCTGCCAATGTGTGCTTGGTACCTTGTTGCCAAGTCGCGATGGGTAACTGGTGAGCAACTTCCCATCACGGTCCAACGACAACCGTCGGATCATCTCCAACCTACATGCTCGTTAACTCACCTCTTTGTCACAAAATATGGTTTCCTCGAGATGCGTGCTCCCCTGGGCCTACCGATTGTTTTAGATACCCATCTTTCACATGCTCCATAAAAGCCACTAACTTCTGTTACTTAGTATGTGTGCACCTTTTAATTTAAATCATAAAATAGTTTAACCCACAATGAATGTGGGATAATGTTTTTTTTTGCATTGCCCACGCTTGGCGCTACCTCCACGTACTACTGCAATGGCTGGCAATTCGGTTGAAGGTTTATACAGCCTTTTCCATATTGCCATTTTGGTACACGAGTTGGAGGATTATGTTGGCAGGGTGTGTGGTATTTGGTTATACACCCGCTGATATGCATTTGCTTGAAAATATATAATGCCATCAGTAGGTATCTCATTTACATGTCTCAGATGCCTTGGTTTCTCATTGGTGAAAAGCTTCTTTAAATAGTTTTGCCTTTCATGGAGAGAAAGAGCCAGCAATTATTTTCCATTTGAAAACATAAGGTCAAAGATGAAAATACAAACGTCAACCTCTACATCCAAGACAAAATTCTTTGTAGTTGATGCAACTGATGAAAGCAGAATCTCAACCACATCTGGAAATCTTGAAGTGGAAACTTCACAATTATGAGAGAATATTCGTATTTAACCATCCACTAGAATGTGAATTTGAGCCTGTTGCCCATCATATTTGTATTCATATGCGAAAGCCTTCCCTTCGAAATGCTTCAATACCTCTGACACATCGTTTGTTATTTTTGCTAGCATTGGCTTAATGGGAACACCATTTGATATGGATAGAGTTGCTAACAAAAATTCTATTCCTTTACTTATCATGGTAGGAACCAACATATTCAAATTGGGCAGAATATTATATGCCTCCATTATATTTCAATCACATAAATATATGATTTGAAATAAACAACTTCAACTCTTCTTCAAAGGACATCATGGAGTTACAAGTAGGTTTGACTAATTTTTTTTTTCATTTTGAAATAATTGACTTCCAAAACACCTTCCAGGAAACTTTACTGTGCATTTGAAAACAATTTGCACCAATTTTAATCATTTAAATGTAGACGTGCACTTACCCGACAAATGTGCCCAAAACACATGAATTACCCTCAAAAGGCATTTCAAAAACTGATCAAAACACCTTTCTGTACCTCGCCCACTAGAGGACATAATTTCTGGCATATTGACATTCACCTTGCAAAATAATTCCTCATGACGATTCCCAGGTTCAAAGATTTTAATGCTCAAAGTTGACCAATTAATTCCATCTGCAATTGAACACTATCAAACCACTATGCAAACCTGATCAAACACCTTTGCTAAAAATACCAAATCCCATTATGAGAAGTCAAGAACCTGGGCATGTGTACTTTGAGGGACCATGAACAAGATGCAATGATCATTTTGTCTTGACAACAGATGAGGCAAAAGATATAACAATTTGAAAATAGCCACTTGACATATGTAACACAGGAAGTGTAGAAAAACTAAATAATTTGCTTTTAAACTCGTCTTTGCAAATAGGTCAAACAGAGTGGCCGGGACCCCAAAATGTAGATGGAGCATCACGTATATGATTTCAATATAGGGCAATGAGAATTTCTTCATGACACCCAACTGGGTCAAAGATATAGGCACTCAAAATTGACTGTTTAGTGTTTATGAGAAAACACTACTTGCAGATTTCCAAACATTACAAATTAGATGGCCCTCGAAAACCGATCAAACTGATTGGTGGGGGCTTCAAACTAAAAAAAAAGTTTGTCCTTCATATTAGATGTACCTTGGAATAAATATTCTAATATGACACTCATCTGGGCATAAAATATAACAACTCAAAGTCAGTCATTTGATAAAATCTACAAATGTGCAAAATGCAGATTTGGGTGAATCCCTCCAAATCGGTACCTCACAAACACATCTAAACTGGCTTTTGGGAGATGAAACCAATTGCATGGGATAAATGCAAGATGTAGGACACATTTCCCAAGTTATTTTCTCATAACAATCACCGGGCTGCATTTCTCATGCCCTCAAAGTAGGCCTCTCAGGTTGATTCATTAGGTGGTCTTTTGAAAGTGCAGATGCAAAATTTTGAAATGGACAGGTCTCAAATTCCTCAAATTTTATGAGTCCCAACAGAGGTCTCTCCTAACTGGTGTCTACACCAAGTGGTATCAGAGAAAGCTTTCATTCCGGAGATTGCGTTGTCTTGAGAAATTTTGTTTTAGGGTGGTGGACTGTGGATCCGACCTGTAGCTGCAGAGGACTGGCGTGAAGTTGGTGCAAAGAGGAAATAGGAATGGTGGAGCACATGGGAACGAAAACCCTTCTATGATGAAAATGTGTTAGGATTTCCAAAGATACTGAGAGGGGGGGGGGGTGAATCAATATCTAACCATATATAAATTTACTTGACTTAAAACATGAAAAGCATATTAAAACTGTGTACCGGTAAACCAAAAATAATGCAGTAACTAAGAACAATAACAACAACAACATGAGAGGCACACCATAACACAATATTTTAATGAGGAAACCCGGTGTGGGAAAAACCTCGGTGGGATTTGTGACCCACAATATTCGCTTACTGGCCAATAAGGGAATATTACTTTTACAATAGGGGCCTGCACATGCAGGAAGGCCAAGTGCCTAGAGCTCATTGCTCAAAATGAAGTCACATTGACTTATAAAAATAGATTATACTAATCCAATGTCTTGTACTACTTGTCGTGCCCAAACTTTAGGGCACAAAAAATAGAATAACAAATTTTTTATTTTTTGACGTCAAGAACTCGCAATATATCCTAATAACATAATAACTTTATTAAATTTTTTTGCCTTATCTAGGATGTAAATAAACTTACTTCTAAGGTTGGGTAAATTAACCAACTCGAGCGAGCGACTTGTTTGGTGAAGATTAATTAGCATCGCGGATTAGTTAGCTAGCTCAATTACCTAAGACAAGTTATCGCTAATTAAATCAAGGGATAATTGGTTATCTTAATGTATTAAATCATTCCAGGTCATATAATGATATTGCTAATGATTAATTGAAGCTCAGGCAAAATTTATTATTTGAATCCAACCGATGAGGGTTCGAATTACTACAATGTCATTTGCCCACAAAAACCGACAATAAGCTAAGGCCAATTCTAATTTTCCCTAACCTCTTAATTTGACGATTAATTTAAAATTCGGCCCAAACTGATCACAAAGGCTTATGGTCCATAAAATTGATTCTACAATTTCTCCTTTTAAATTTTTCTAATGTCCAAATATATTGAGGGAAATCTATTGATTAATTAAATAAATTAATCGATTTAATGTATGGTGTATCCAACTATAATAACCCCTTCATTTTTAAATCCCTTTAATTTTTTACTATATTAAAATTTTAAATCCCTAAAAAAAATAAATGGACATATAATAATTCCATTATTAAAATCAAAGTTTAAAATTTCAATTTAAATTTCCCATATATATATATATATATATATATAAAATTCTTAAAATGCTAACCCTAACCCGAAATTGGGTTAGGGTTGCATTTTTATATATTACACTTGTTTTTTTTTTTTTTTTATCATTTTATACCCTAACCCGAAATGGGTTAGGGTTTATTAAACCCCTATATTTTATTGTTCGTTTTCTTTTGAGCGAGGGAGATTGCAGGTACGACGGAGGGTTTCCAAGTGTGATGAGGCAGAGGAAGTGGGGAGGGGTTCCGGGCGCCGTTGTGCATACACACAGTGGCGGCCGCGACTGCTCCACTGTGTTACACACAGTGCGGTGCCCTTCGGCGCCGCCCACTGTGTGTAGCACAGTGGCTCGGCCGCGGCCGTCCACTGTGTTACACACAGTGGCCCGCGTTTTTCCCCCATTTTTTTTTTAAAATCATTTTATTATTTCGTGGTTGGAAATTGTTAAATGATGTGTTTTTTTTTGAAAATCAATTATGTATATATATATATATATATATATATATACGGTGCACAATATCCTCTATGAATATGCAAATATTTTCTTCTACAGGCATCCACAGAATATGTTTTTCAAATGCAGAAATATATATATATATATATATATATATATATATATATATATATTGGATTAAGAAGTTTATTCTGCAATATTTTTATATGTTTTGTAACAGGGATGCACAAGATTTAGAATATATCTTTTATTTCGTTGTTACAGGGGTATGCACATACAGGAAACTTATATATATACATTTATATATATATAGGTATATATTTTCAATATATATACTTATATACCTATAGGTATATATATATGGTTAAATGTTGATACAATAGGGCTAAAAACCCTTATATTGTTTTGAGATTTTAACTATTAAACATTCTGTTCTTAGGCCTCTAACAGCATTAAGAATAGGTCTATATTTTTTTTTTCTTCTCCTTATTTAACAGTCATACATCCTACTTTCTACAGAAATAAAACAATACTAGTTCTCTTTTTTTTTAACAGTCATAAAATAACAGTAATGTAAACTATGCAAGTAAATAACGAAGAAATAAAAACAATACTAGTTCTTTTTTTTTTTAAACAGTCATAAAATAACAGAATTGAAACTATGCAAGTAAATGATGCAACCTAATGCATTTTTCTTTTTCTTTTCTTTAATATTGCAGTAAATAAACAAGTGAACATACTAGATTTAGATGTAGTCTACAACAATACAATGGACATCAAAATAAAAATAAAAATTACATTGCCTTCCAGATTTTTAATTTACAATGACCCATATATAAAATGGGTAAATAGACTAATCAGTCTTTTCATTCCTAATCTTTGTACAGAGGATAACAGAAAAACAATCTAAAGTCCTCTATTTACATATACATTTTTTTTTTGCTACAAATCATAAAAATTACATTTTCTTTTTGCTTTTCTGCTTTTAAATAGAAATCAGAAATCTGAATAAAATTTTGGACTGTGACCATGGGATGCTCACCTCCCAGCCTAGGCTTACCAGAAGCCACCCCTGAGCTAGGAGAATCAAGACCTAGACGAGGTTACAACCAAGCAATACAACACAACAATAGGGCAAACACACAAACATACACCTTCCCATCCCAAGCTACACTTTCACCACACTTTGTGATGATCAATCTATCGGTGGAAGTGGACCAAGTACCATTGGGGAGACTGCAGCCAAAATATAACTCAAGCCACCTCATGGCAACACAAAATACACAATAGATTCATCCCACACACCTTATGCCCCCCCAAAGGTTCAAAGCCATATTCTCTCCCCTTATGACCCCCAAATGCATACACAAGGCTATGCAACAAGGGTCACAAAGGACACCCTTGAGACCACTCTCCTTAAGGAGAGCCTCTCACCCAAGGCTGTCATGGTTCTTCCACCCCAAGATCATCCTACTCTCCCAAGAGTAGAAGATCTTGGACACTCCCAAAACAAGAACACAAACAAAAAACATAGAAATGAAACTACACTTTTTTTTTTTTCCAACAACAATTTACATAAACACTTCCTTTACAAGCATTTCTTTCCTTCAACAAACAACATAAACTAACATAAACAACATAAACAAGAGGAGATAAAAACCAACCTTATTCTGCCAATAGGTATGCTAAATTTAGTTGGAGATGAGCTGCCCAATCCACACAACTTTCTGCAATTCTTTGGCCCCCAAATTCCCTATTCCTAAAACTGGTTTTTCCTCCAAAGTTTTTCCAAAAAAATCTCCAAGGATGGAGAGTGGGTGATTAGCTCACTAAGCTTCCATTCTTAGCCTAAGAAGGCCTCTCTCACTCCTTCCAACCTCTTGGATAGAGTGAGAGATCCCCCATTGGGTTGGTCTTCCCTAGGTCTTACACACTCCCTAACCTAGGTGTCTAGAGAAGGGAAATGAAATGGGGAAGAGGGATTACTATCTCCAAGAAGGTTATCCTACCAAGGATGGCACTCCTATAGATGGAATTCGTCCATCTTGGGAAAACCACTTTTTTGGGTGGTTAAACAAGTCCTAAGGGAAAGACACATGGCCAATTTTGGCCTTCACCCATAGGTACCCCATGAGGCCTAATAGAAAAGCTCTAAAATTGACTCTAGGAGTTGATTTGACTTTTAGAAAGTCCACCTGAAGTTAACCTATGGGTCAACTCTGAGTTGACCTTCCTTGTGGCTCACTAACCTAGATTTCTTGGTTCTTTCAAGGATAATTAGGAGATATAACAATTAACAAAAATATAACTCTCTAAAAAGGTGACATGACAAATTGCCAACACAACATACTACATAGGTGCCAAGTGACACTACAAAATAATTCCACATCACAATATACACATGGCAATTGTCCCTTAAACAATTTAAACAATCCAATAAATACAAATTACACTCATGCAACATTTTACATTTACGAATAAAATACAGTACATACGGGGTGTTGTCTCTCCAAATAGACAACCCCTGGTTTTACTAACGCACATTGGCCTAGGTTTGATTCTCCCTAATATTTCCATGGTCACATGGATAATTTCCTGCACATCTCAATTTAAACATTAGTACTTCCCAAATAGCCTCATATAATATATAACACAAAATCAGAATACAATACATTCATTCTGCAAAGACTTGACATTATAAAATACGATTTGTCACAAATCAAAGCAATTTCATCATAATCCTCAAAATTTGATCCATCTACAAGATATGCGAACATTTTTCTAACATTATAACAAATCCTGAAATTCAGATAATAACCTGCATCATCACAATATTACCCTAATCTAGAATCATATAATATTCTATAATCCATAAGGCATAGAAATGAAGCATCCATATATATCAATGTTACCAAAATCGCGGGACCATGTAAAGTTCTATATCCATAGTGTGTCAAAACTAGCATCCAAAATAGTTCCAAAATGAAAATAATTGAAGAGATAGGATGGGTCGGGGTAGGGCCTCACACCCTCCCCCTCTAGGCATGAACATCCTCCTGGAGTTCATCAAAAAGATGAGGGTAATATGATCTCATACGTGCTGCATCCTCCCATGAAGCTGTGACATCATCATAGCAATCCCACTGGACCCTAACCTGGTCCAGCTCTCGACCTCAAAGGGCCAACGTCCGGCGAGCCAAAATGCGAATGGGCTCCAAGGCTAGCTGCCCGTCCGACTCCACCTACAAGGCATCCCAATCTAAAATATGAGACTCATTATAGATATATTTTCTCAAAACTGACACATGAAATACATCATGGATGCGTGACAGGCTAGGTGGCAAAGCTAGGTGACAAGCAACTGGTCCTATCCTCTCAAAGATCTCGAAGGGTCCGACAAAGTGAGGTGCGAGCTTAGAACCCTTTCCATAGCGGGTTGGACTCTTATGCGGTCGCACTCTCAGGAAAACTCTGTCCCCAACCATGTAACTCCGGTCTATCCTCTTTGCATCTGCATATTTCTTCTGCCTATCCTGTGCCTCTCTAAGGCGCTGTCTAATCAAAATTACCTGCTGCTCCATATCATGGACCATCTCAAGGCCTATGGCCACTCTATCCTCAATACGGTCCCAACTCAAAGGTGTCCTGCATGGTCTGCCGTACAAAGCCTGAAAAGGTGGCATCCCCAAAGAAGTGTGATGCCCATTATTATAGGCAAATTCTACTAAATGCAGGTACTCCTCCCATCGGGTCTGATGATCCATGACGTACATGCGGAGCATATCCTCTAACACCTGGTTAACCCGCTCTATCTGTCCATCTGTCTCTGGATGATAGGCTGTGCTGAAGTTGAGCTTGGTGCCCAATGCTGCCTGTAATGCCTTCCAAAAGGAAGAAGTAAAGAGAGAATCTCTATCAGAAATAATCTTGCGTGGGACACCATGAAGCCTAACAATGTCTCGCAAGAACACCTGTGCCACTGCTGGAGCTGTGAAGGTAGTCCAGACTGGTGAGAAGTGGGCTACTTTGGTCAATTTGTCAACTGTCACCAAGATAGCATCATGGCGACGAGATGACATAGGAAGACCAATAATGAAGTCCATGGATATAGTATCCCACTTCCACTCTGGTATAGCATGGGACTGGAGTAACCCACCTGGATGGCGGTGCTTCGCCTTGACTCTCTGACACTCAAGGCATCGGGCTACTAACTCGGCGATAAGCTGCCGCATTCCTGGCCAATGATATAATTGTCTCAAGTCAGCATGCATCTTCTTAACCCCGGGATGCGCTGCATAAGGAGCTCTATGAGCCTCCATGATAATGAAATCTTGCAAACCCCTAGGAGAGGGTACATAGATGCACCCTCTATGGCGTAATAAACCATCGGACTCCAAAGAGTAGTCCACAAACTTCCCTTCCAGGGTCTCTTGATTACGGATCCTCTGACAAACCTCTAGATACCAATCATCCTCTGGCAATCACTACAAAATATGGTCTCTCAAATCCGTGCTCATGGATATGGTGTAAACCTCATGTCGTCTCCTACTTAGGGCATCTGCGACCACATTCTCCTTTCCTTTGATGTAATGAACATCAAAATCATACTCACAAAGGAACTCCATCCATCTCCTCTAACGTGCATTAAGGTTAGGTTGGGTGAAGATGTACTGCAAACTCTGATGGTCCGAATGAAGCTCGAAGTGATGACCTAAAAGGAAGTGTCTCCACCTCACAAGTGCATGTACAACTGCTGCAAGCTCTAGGTCGTGCGTAGGGTAGTTAAGCTCGTGAGTCTTAAGCTTCCTAGACTCGTATGCTATAACCCTACCCTCCTGCATAAGAACTACTCCCAATCCATCTAAGGAAGCATCTATGCATACCATGAAGTTGGCCATGGGGTCTGGCACAATAAGAATAGGTGCACTAGTAAGTGCCCTTTTTAGATCCTGAAAAGCCCTCTCACACTTCTCTGTCCACTCGAATTTCTTCCCTTTTCGCTAGAGTGATGTGATAGGGTGTGCAACTCTGGAAAATCCCTCAACAAAGCGTCTGTAGTATCCTGCTAAACCCATGAAGCTTCTGACCTCTGTCACACTGGTAGGCGCCGGCCAATCCATGATAGCTCTAATCTTTGATGGGTCAACTGAGATCCCATCACCGGATATAACATGCCCTAGGTACTTGACCTCTGATCTAAAGAAAGCACACTTCCACAAACTACCAAACAACTGGTTGTCCCTCAAACACTGCAAAACCTGCCTCAAATGCTCCTCATGCTCCTACTCATTTCAGGAATAGATCAATATCTCGTCGAGGAACACTATCACAAATCGGTCGAGGAAGGTGTGGAATACCCCATTCATGAGACTCATGAATACAACTGGAGCATTTGTAAGACCGAATGGGACCATAGTGAACTCATAGTGGCCATATCTGGTGTGAAATGCGGTCTTGTGGATATCACTATCCACAATCCTCAACTGATGATATCTTGACTTCAGGTCTATTTTGGAAAATACTTTAGCACCCTGAAGCTGATCAAACAAGTCATCGATCCTCGGCAAGGGATAGCGGTTCTTGATGGTTACTTTATTCAGTTGCCTATAATCCATGCACAACCGAAGGGATCTGTCTTTCTTCTTCACGAAGATGACTGGTGCACCCCAAGGGGAGACGCTAGGACGGATGTGACCCTTCTCTAAGAGTTCCTCTAGCTGCATTTTGAGCTCATTAAGCTCATGAGTGGTCATCCTATAAGGTGCTCTTGAAACTGGCTTGGCTCCTGGTACCAAATCTATGTGGAAGTCAATCTCTCTGCTAGGCGGCATACCAGGTAGCTCTGCTGGAAACACATCTGCAAATGCCTCAAGGATGGGATGATCATCTATGGAAGGCTCCTTCTCATTTTCTTCCTCTCGGTCACTGATTGTGATAGCAAACAACTGGCATCCCTTCCGCATGCTCTGTTTAAGCTGCATAGCGGATATCATACGAAGAGACACGGGTCTCTGAATCCCAGTGATTACTATGGGAGCACCATGATCATCCTCACACTTGACCTTTTTCAAGCGACAATCCATCTTGGCTCTGTGGGCGTAAAGCCAATCCATGCCAAGTATGACACCATAAGATCCGAGTGGTGTAACTCTAAGGTCTACTAAGGTGGTGGTATTACCAATCTGGAGCGGACATCCCCTAACCTCTGAATCCACTGACACTCTAGCCCCTGAAGCTAACTCCACTTCCCAATTGACACTTTGCCTTACTGCCACTAGCCCACAACGCTCCACAACTAATGGAGATATAAAGGAGTTAGTCACTCCTGAGTCAAATAATATAGAAATACTACTACCTCTGACCTTACCTGCAGCCTCGATGACTGTGGCCTGGTGCTCTGCCTGGCGGTTGTCAACCGCTGCGAAGACTCTATGAGTCTTGCCCATGTCCCCAATTGTAGTCTCTGATGTTGCCATCCTCTGATTCCCTGTCATCTGTCCCTGTGGACACTCTCTCACCATGTGCCCCATGGCTCCACACGTGAAGCAAGCACCGCGTGCCTGAAACTGTGCGCCCTGAGGCCTAGAAAAAGGATGCCCACCTGTCCGACTAGAACCACTGTACCCACCCCTGGAGGACTGCTGAGCCTGTGCCGGGGGTGTGTATGTACCCTGTGCTCTCTGGTCACGCCTAGGACCCTATGACTGCCACTGCTTGGGCCTGGAGCCCTGCTGTCCCTGAGGCGGCCTCTGTCTCTGACTCTGCTGTGACTGCTGTGGAGGAGGGGGTTTATAGGACCCCGAAACATTTCTGTGGTTGCCTTTCCAATGGGGTTTCTGAAACCCGAAAGGCTGGGGAGCTGGGTTTTGGTTCTAGAACCGATCCCTCGTGTCCTGTGGCCTGATCTAAATCTCCTCAGCTATAAGGGCCTTCTCTACGGCAACTCGAAGGCTCCCTGGAGCGGCCATCCTCACTGGTCCTGCTATCCCAACATTAAGTCCCCTAACAAATCGGTTGACGAGCAGCTTCTCGTCCTTAAGGTAATCTACATAAGGTAGGAGCTCAATAAACTTACTGTCGTACTGGGTCACTGAGAGACCCTTCTGCTGGAGGTCGTGGAACTCATCGATCCTACGCTGCCTGAAGTGCTCTGACAAGTACCTCTCTGAGAAGATTTCCCATGTGATGGTATCTGCCGTGAGTCCACACTTGAATTCCTCCTGCTTCCACCATGTGGAGGCTGTCGATCTCAGAAGGTGGACTGCAACGCGTGCCTTCAGATTGCTTTCGTAAGATCACAATGCGAAGCACCGATCTAGGCTCAAAAGCCATGCCTCAGCCTCTACTCCGTCAGTAGTTCCTCCAAAAGATGGTGGCTGGAGGCGTAAAACCTCTCTAATCAGGTCTCCTGGTTCCTGATGTGCTCTCTCAAAGTACACAGGTGCTGCTACTGGAGGGGGTTCGGGTAGGTGAACAGACTCTGGCTCATGCTCTGCCTCGCCCTCTATGGAATTAGGAGGTGGACTCCTACTCCGTTCCCTCTCTACTGACCTATGACTCCCTGAGTTCTGATTGTCTGCATGACGGTCCACTGCTGGAAGCCTGTCCTGCACTATCCCAATCAAGTTCTGAAGAGCTAGAAAGACGTCTCGGTTAGGGTCAACCGGTGGTTCAGGAGGTGCTTTTGGGTTCCCTTCTGGAACCGGTTCCTCCCTAGCAACATCCTCGCATGCCATACGTGTACGCCTAGGACCCCTTCCGCGCTTGCGAGCTTGTCGCGTAGTCGGAGGCATCCTAAAGAGAAACAAAGATAAAATAAATAACAATTAATTAAATAATTTAATTTTCATATATTTACATTTTTATTTTCTTTTTAAGAAAATATTTGATTAATTTAGATAATTAAAGTGAAACGTAATGGAGAAAGGTTCCTAGTGTCGGAAACCTTGCTCTGATACCAGAATGTCGTGCCCAAACTTTAGGGCACAAAAAACGGAACAACAAATTTTTTATTTTTTGACGTCAAGAACTCGCAATATATCCTAATAACATAATAACTTTATTAAATTTTTTTGCCTTATCTAGGATGTAAATAAACTTACTTCTAAGGTTGGGTAAATTAACCAACTCGAGCGAGCGACTTGTTTGGTGAAGATTAATTAGCATCGCGGATTAGTTAGCTAGCTCAATTACCTAAGACAAGTTATCGCTAATTAAATCAAGGGATAATTGGTTATCTTAATGTATTAAATCATTCCAGGTCATATAATGATATTGCTAATGATTAATTGAAGCTCAGGCAAAATTTATTATTTGAATCCAACCGATGAGGGTTCGAATTACTACAATGTCATTTGCCCACAAAAACCGACAATAAGCTAAGGCCAATTCTAATTTTCCCTAACCTCTTAATTTGACGATTAATTTAAAATTCGGCCCAAACTGATCACAAAGGCTTATGGTCCATAAAATTGATTCTACAATTTCTCCTTTTAAATTTTCCTAATGTCCAAATATATTGAGGGAAATCTATTGATTAATTAAATAAATTAATCGATTTAATGTATAGTGTATCCAACTATAATAACCCCTTCATTTTTAAATCCCTTTAATTTTTTACTATATTAAAATTTTAAATCCCTAAAAAAAATAAATGGACATATAATAATTCCATTATTAAAATGACCCCAAATATAAATATTAAAATCAAAGTTTAAAATTTCAATTTAAATTTCCCATATATATATATATATATATAAAATTCTTAAAATGCTAACCCTAACCCGAAATTGGGTTAGGGTTGCATTTTTATATATTACACTTGTTTTATTTATTTTTATCATTTTATACCCTAACCCGAAATGGGTTAGGGTTTATTAAACCCCTATATTTTATTGTTCGTTTTCTTTTGAGCAAGGGAGATTGCAGGTACGGTGGAGGGTTTCCAAGTGTGATGAGGCGGAGGAAGTGGGGAGGGGTTCCGGGCGCCGCTGTGCATACACACAGTGGCGGATGGCATAGCCGCCGCCCACTGTGTATACACACAGTGGCGGGTGCCGTTTACTGTGCGTAGCACAGTGGCGGCCGCGACCGCTCCACTGTGTTACACACAGTGCGGTGCCCTTCGGCGCTACCCACTGTGTGTAGCACAGTGGCCCGCGTTTTTCCCCCATTTTTTTTTTTTAAATCATTTTATTATTTCGTGGTTGGAAATTGTTAAATGATGTGTTTTTTTTTGAAAATCAATTATGTATATATATATATATATATATATATATATATATATATATATATATATATATATATATATATATACGGTGCACAATATCGTCTATGAATATGCAAATATTTTCTTCTACAGGCATCCACAGAATATGTTTTTCAAATGCAGAAATATATATATATATATATATGTATATATATATATATGTATATATATATATATATATATACATATATATATATATATATATATATATATATATATATATATATATATATATATATATATATATATATATATATATATATATATATATAGGATTAAGAAGTTTATTCTGCAATATTTTTATATGTTTTGTAACAGGGATGCACAAGATTCAGAATATATCTTTTATTTCGTTGTTACAGGGGTATGCACATACAGGAAACTTATATATATACATTTATATATATATAGGTATATATTTTCAATATATATACTTATATACCTATAGGTATATATATATGGTTAAATGTTGATACAATAGGGCTAAAAACCCTTATATTGTTTTGAGATTTTAACTATTAAACATTCTGTTCTTAGGCCTCTAACAACATTAAGAATAGGTCTATATTTTTTTTTTCTTCTCCTTATTTAACAGTCATACATCCTACTTTCTACAGAAATAAAACAATACTAGTTCTCTTTTTTTTTAACAGTCATAAAATAACAGTAATCTAAACTATGCAAGTAAATAATGAAGAAATAAAAACAATACTAGTTCTCTTTTTTTTTAAACAGTCATAAAATAACAGAATTGAAACTATGCAAGTAAATGATGCAACCTAATGCATTTTTCTTTTTCTTTTCTTTAATATTGCAGTAAATAAACAAGTGAACATACTAGATTTAGATGTAGTCTACAGCAATACAATGGACATCAAAATATAAATAAAAATTACATTGCCTTCCAAATTTTTAATTTACAATGACGCATATATAAAATGGGTAAATAGACTAATCAGTCTTTTCATTCCTAATCTTTGTATAGAGGATAACAGAAAAACAATCTAAAGTCCTCTATTTACATATACATTTTTTTTTTTGCTACAAATCATAAAAATTACATTTTCTTTTTGCTTTTCTGCTTTTAAATAGAAATCAGAAATCTGAATAAAAGTCTGCAACACAACAATCTGCAACTCCTAGTTTTTTTTTTTCCAAGCCACCTGCATGTAAAATTTTAGACTGTGACCATGGGATGCTCACCTCCCAGCCTAGGCTTACCAGAAGCCACCCCCGAGCTAGGAGAATCAAGACCTAGACGGGGTTACAACCAAGCAATACAATACAACAATAGGGCAAACACACAAACATACACCTTCCCATCCCAAGCTACACTTTCACCACACTTTGTGATGATCAATCTATCGGTGGAAGTGGACCAAGTACCATTGGGGAGACTGCAGCCAAAATATAACTCAAGCCACCTCATGGCAACACAAAATACACAACAGATTCATCCCACACACCTTATGCCCCCCCAAAGGCTCAAAGCCATATTCTCTCCCCTTATGACCCCCAAATGCATACACAAGGCTATGCAGCAAGGGTCACAAAGGACACCCTTGAGACCACTCTCCTTAAGGAGAGCCTCTCACCCAAGGCTGTCATGGTTCTTCCACCCCAAGATCATCCTACTCTCCCAAGAGTAGAAGATCTTGGACACTCCCAAAACAAGAACACAAACAAAAAACATAGAAATGAAACTACACTTTTTTTTTTTTCCAACAACAATTTACATAAACACTTCCTTTACAAGCATTTCTTTCCTTCAACAAACAACATAAACTAACATAAACAACATAAACAAGAGGAGATAAAAATCAACCTTATTCTGCCAATAGGTATGCTAAATTTAGTTGGAGATGAGCTGCCCAATCCACACAACTTTCTGCAATTCTTTGGCCCTCAAATTCCCTATTCCTAAAACTGGTTTTTCCTCCAAAGTTTTTCCAAAAAAATCTCCAAGGATGGAGAGTGGGTGATTAGCTCACTAAGCTTCCATTCTTAGCCTAAGAAGGCCTCTCTCACTCCTTCCAACCTCTTGGATAGAGTGAGAGATCCCCCATTGGGTTGGTCTTCCCTAGGTCTTACACACTCCCTAACCTAGGTGTCTAGAGAAGGGAAATGAAATGGGGAAGAGGGATTACTATCTCCAAGAAGGTTATCCTACCAAGGATGGCACTCCTATAGATGGAATTCGTCCATCTTGGGAAAACCACTTTTTTGGGTGGTTAAACAAGTCCTAAGGGAAAGACACATGGCCAATTTTGGCCTTCACCCATAGGTACCCCATGAGGCCTAATAGAAAAGCTCTAAAATTGACTCTAGGAGTTGATTTGACTTTTAGAAAGTCCACCTGAAGTTAACCTATGGGTCAACTCTGAGTTGAACTTCCTTGTGGCTCACTAACCTAGATTTCTTGGTTCCTTCAAGGATAATTAGGAGATATAACAATTAACAAAAATAAAACTCTCTAAAAAGGTGACATGACAAATTGCCAATACAACATACTACATAGGTGCCAAGTGACACTACAAAATAATTCCACATCACAATATACACATGGCAATTGTCCCTTAAACAATTTAAACAATCCAATAAATACAAATTACACTCATGCAACATTTTACATTTACGAATAAAATACAGTACATACGGGGTGTTGTCTCTCCAAATAGACAACCCCTGGTTTTACTAACGCACATTGGCCTAGGTTTGATTCTCCCTAATATTTCCATGGTCACATGGATAATTTCCAACACATCTCAATTTAAACATTAGTACTTCCCAAATAGCCTCATATAATATATAACACAAAATCAGAATACAATACATTCATTCTGCAAAGACTTGACATTATAAAATACGATTTGTCACAAATCAAAGCAATTTCATCTTAATCCTCAAAATTTGATCCATCTACAAGATATGCGAACATTTTTCTAACATTATAACAAATCCTGAAATTCAGATAATAACCTGCATCATCACAATATTACCCTAATCTAGAATCATATAATATTCTATAATCCATAAGGCATAGAAATGAAGCATCCATATATATCAATGTTACCAAAATCGCGGGACCATGTAAAGTTCTATATCCATAGTGTGTCAAAACTAGCATCCAAAATAGTTCCAAAATGAAAATAACTGAAGAGATAGGATGGGTCGGGGTAGGGCCTCACACTACTTCAGATCAGCATCTGCTATGCCAGGTTCAGTACCGGTTTAAGATATGCTACATACATAAACCCTTAACCAATAATTCACATATTAGGTTTGCATAATTTTTCCTATTTCCTATTACAAAATGATCTACAATGATCTCATACATATATGAGTCATATTACAACTCGCCATGTTGGCTTACAATGATTTTACAATTAATTACAAAATACATTTTAAACAAAATTGAAGTCAGCCAAGGTGCCGGTATCCTTCCTTTGATTGCTGGTGTTCTGTATGCCGGTGTAGAGTCTGTCGGTGCCGGTGTCGGTATCTTTGTCTTGCCAGTGTCATATGATTGCAAGGTTGCCATCAATGAAAAAACCTTCAATCACCTAAAATTTCTCATTGGAGTGTGCATTTGCCAACAATCTCCCCCTTTGGCAATGATAGCGACACTCATGAGAAAAATCAAAAGTGTCCAGAATGATATCCAAAAATAGTCTGCCAAAATTGTCTTACCAAAACTGTGTGCCAAAAAAATGTATGCTCCCCCTGAGCAGATGATGTCCTTTCTTCTGACCATTTTTCTCATCCCACTACTCCCCCTTTGACATCAATGACAAAGGTTGTCATTCAATGTGAGTGGAGTCCTGCCTTGATTCTTGTAACCGGTGGGTTACAATTTGAAAAATATCCGTTAAAATTAAATTTATACTGTTACTGAATGTTTTGCTATCTGTTATTGCCTATGTTTGTCATTTTCTAGTTTCTTGATTTTCTCTTCTTTCTCAACAATCTTCTTCTCTAACTCCAAAAATGAATCTGATGCAACTATCAGATTGTCAGAAATATTGTTTATCTTATTTTGTACTTTGCTGATCTCCTTGTCAAGATCCTCTATGAAAATATTTGTGTTACAAGTGTCTCTGTATAGTTTCTTGAGGTCAAAAATCATTTCTCCAAGTTCCGGTAATAGAGTATCTATTTTCTCTTTATTCTTATTTACAATTTCCTCAAAGAATTTCTATTTTTCTTATATCATCCTTTCCTTAAATGTATCCTCATTTATTTGATCAACAATCAATATGTTACTAGTGATGAACTTAGACAATGTTTCTAGTTGTCCTAAAGAATCCTTATTATCAACTGTGCACTTTGGTGCAATAAATTTAAGAATTGGGATTGTATCATCAATAGCCTTAAAGGCTTGTGCATTGCATTCTGTGACCTTCTTTATTGAATCTATTAGGACCTTTGTTACATTTGTAGGTCTGAATTCTGCCATAGATGTACCAGATGTTTGTCCAACATTATTTACAATAGCCATGCTACCGGTTGTGGTAATCACTTTGCTTGATTCAACCTCTGGTAGGTCACTCTGTGTTTGCATTTATACAAACAAAGGTTTATGCTTTTTAGTTTGGGCCGGTGGCACTATCTCTATCTAAACTTGAGCTTCAACCTGTACCAGTTTTGGTTTCTCTGAGATTTTAACTACCGGTTTCTCAGATGTAATCTCAGTTTGTACTTCTGAACTCTCTTTTGCTAGTTCTTCAGATGGTTTTTTTGTTGTATCTATTGATTTCTCTGTGGTATCCTTTGCCAGTTGCTCTGCTTGTGTAGGTTTTTCTATGTTTATCTCAACCTCTACAGCCGGTGACTCAATAGTCACATTTTTCTCCTTATCCTCAGTGGTTTCTCTATCAACCACAACATTAACTTCCTGTGTGTCTACATTTCCTGTATACAAAATTTCAGATTCAAGATTTGTATCCTCTACCAGAGTCTTGATACTCTCTGTGGCCGATTGATTTTCAGTAGTGTCTACTGGTGGAGTATCTGAAAGAGGTGGGGGCACATTGTTAGTTATTTTTAGGCTTGGTGGTCCACCTACCTTACCTTTCCCCTTATCTCTATCCTTTTGGTATACTTAAATAATTTTTGGCCTAAGTAATGTTGGTATTTTGGTATGGTTTTGTCATTGATGTCAACACCTACTAAAACACTAGCACTTTGGAGATCCAGCAACATTCACCGACAAGCAAGTAACTATTGCACAGTTACTGGTATATGGCACACCGACAAGATAAAATGATCACCCACACTTGGAATGGCATGGAAGACACATGGTTATGTTGAAGACATCGTTTGGACATCTTGTCCTAGAGTTTTGATCATTGGTATATTCATAGTTGCATATTTGCTGTTACTGACAAATAGGTCTAGGGTTACACCGACAGGTTTATCTTTTCTAGATCAACATGGCATGCTATGGAGATGATTAATTATTGTTGTAAATGCATTAAGCCAACATGTTCAACCGGTTATTGCATCGGATATTATATTGTTTGTAAAATGTTTTTATTGTAATATCTCGTGGAGCCGACCTACTAAAATTGGTCTTAGGTTATAGTATAAATGTAAGATCTTATTTGTAAGATCAGATGTGGAATGCAAAAAAAGGATTGTGTGAAGGTATATGCGAGTTTAAGCAGAGCTATACACGAAGACATCATTTGAAGGTGAAGCTAGGTTTTTGTGAAAGCATATCAGCATTACACCGGTACTGAATCCAACATATGAAGATGCTATTCTGTGCAGTACATTCTTATTGGATTTAACCATCCAATTGTAGTCAGTGTGACTCCCATTTTGTGATTGAACAGTGAGCTCTAGGTTGTTGGCCTTTTTGCATGTGCAGACCCCATTTATGTACACTTACTATCTGCAGTAGTATCATCTGATTGTGGGTAAGGTTTCCCACCATGGTTTTTCCCCTTACAGGGTTTCCACGTACAAATATTGGTGTTATGTGTTGTGGATGACTTTGTGTTTATGTTTCATGCACTAATACTTACTGGTATAGAAATTAACTATTAAAACTGTCTACCGACATACTTAACTAGTTTATCGGTATTAAGCATTAAGTTGGTTAAGTTGTTTTTGGTTTGAATTTATTTGACAACTGATTCACCCCCCCCCCCCCCCCCCCCCCTCAGTTGTCTCTGGGACCTAACAAGTAATTCTCCCTCTTTTTCTTTTTCCACAAAGAATATATCCCATCCATCTACTATTTCCTCATATACTTCCTTTACTCTACCAGCCATTAGTGCTACATGCCAGTGAGCAGTGGAGAATACTGTCCGGTTAGCCTCACTGATTACTTTGTCTATTTCATCAGGTGAGTTAATTGGATGTTCTGCAAGTAATTTTTCAATCTTAATCTTCTTATCCAACTCAACAATGGCTAATCTTCTAGCTTCTAATCTCCTATATAGATCATTTGGAATTTCATCAACAATTTCCATTAAGAATTTCTTGTATATATCTAAGTGTAAAATTACATTATTTTCTATACTTTCCTTGTCATCTGCTGATAGTGTGTTGTATATTTTGTTGACGTTTTTCAACTTACCATCCTCTGTTATTTCACTAAGAAGTTTGTCTAGAGGAGCAATAGTCTGTTTCACCTTCTTCTTAGGAGTCATTTTCTTTGCCGGAGGCCTCACTGCCTGTTGCTTCTGTCTTGTTCTTTTTGATGTAGGAGAGGGTTTCGGTGAGGGTTTTCTTTTCCTTTCAACCCTTTTAAAATCTACCGGTATATCACTCTCAGAAGAAGTTCCAACCGGTGAAAGATGAGTTTCTGGTTGAAGTTATTCCAACTCACTTTCAGTTATACCAGTTTATTTTAAAACATCTTCCTTAATTGCCTGTTCCTGCCGGGTTCCTTTTCTTACAGTTGCTTCAACTTTCTTAACCCTTTTTCTAGATTGAATAGTACTTTCTATTGTTTTAGCACTACCTAACACTTTCTCTTCTGGTTCCTTTAGAGCTTCAAGGAGGGATTTTGCATAAGTTTCTATGATGTTGTCATCTATTTCATAGCCCATTTCAGTTACCCAAATAGTTCTAGGGACAACTGCCTCCATCCAGATTTCATCTTTCTTGATCACAAAACATATTTCTTTCTGATACTTATCCACAATAGCTTGTGACAGTCTTACTCTAGTTTTCATTTTAGCCTTCAATGCTTGAAAATGTTCATTTAGGTTTTTCTCCTGGTTCTCTCCCATATTATTTAGTAAATCTAATAGTTGTTTTCCTACCTATATGTCAAAGCCAAAATCTCTAGCACCAATATTGGGTACTTGTTTGGTTATGCACAACATCAAACAAAAAAGTAAGTTTCCAAATCTGAATGTTCCTTTCTTATCTCTTTTAATCTTTCCCAAATTGTCTATCAACTCATCTTTAAGCCATTCACATATATCTATCCTTGCATTATCATTGACCATATCATAGGCACTCTTGATACATAGGCTAGAAACTGAGTTTAACCTATTTGCATGTGTAGCCTTATAACCTAAAATCATACTGATAAATCTGACATTTATATCTTTTTACATCATTTACGCTTAGAGATCTTTTTATCAAATGTTGCACCAGTTAGGTTTATCACTGTGTCATTTGAGACCTTCTTTGTTTTGTCAGGTTTGTTACCGATGGAGGGTAACCTTGTTACAAATTTTACCGCTTCTTTTGTGATTTTTAGAATTGAGTCCAACCAAAAAAATTCACCATGTACTCTGCTTAACACAATCCTTATGATATCCTTGGGAAAATTCGGGATATTGAGGATTTCAGTGAAACCTAGGGTTTCCACTATCTTATGTCCAGGCTTGACATTTCTAGATTCATTACAAATCACAGTCCTATACATATTCTTAATCTCATCATCACCTAGTTCCTCAATATGATAGTGTATATACATCCTAGGGTCTTCAACATATACTACTCCCTTAGGGATTTGAGAAAATGCACCTATGCTATCATCTTTCTTTGCAATTTTAGGAACTAGCTTAAAGCTAGGTCTAGGGCGCTTAATAACCTCAACAATAGTAGGTTTGCAATAAATTCAGGAGTGGATGAAGATGCCATAGCTATAAATACCTCAATCTGCCTTAAGGATGAATGCTTTGATGGATTGCTTCACTTCTTCACTTAAAATGCCTTCGCTCAGGAATTTTCGCGCTCTCGAAGATTTGAATGTTTGGTGAATGGAAAAAAGAGCCAAAACACTTGCTTTATAATGTTATTTTCTCCAACTACCACATTTAATGCTCGTCGATTAAGTCACAACCTAACTCATCTGCCGGTATAGAAGTAATTTCAACTTCTCACCATCAACCGAGGGAATAATAGCATGTTTTTCATTTTGTTGCTAAACCCCCAAAATAATTTTCTTTAGTTAGATGAAGAGATTCCTGCCGGTGGAGTGTTACTCTATTCTACCGGTGGATGAGTATTCCCATCAACATTCTGATTTGACTTTCTGATCCATTGTTTTGAGAATTCTTGCTTTACCTCTTCAACTTTTTCTTTACCTTTCAAACTCGGACCTTTATTGTTTACCAGTGATGTCTTCTACATAATCTAGCAATATGTCCAATTTTATTATAGGCATAACAAGTCACATTGTTTTTCTGAATAGCTTTTCCATATCCTATGCCAGTATGTGTTCTACATTGATTAGATAAGTGTCCAAATCTTCCACAAAAATTAGATCTTACATTCATTCTACAATTTTCTGAATTATGACCAACTTTGTTGCATTTTGAACATTGACTGGTGAGTGTATTAGTATTCTGATAATGTCTAGATCTACACTGATTTTATCTATGACCATACTTTTTACAGTTAAAGCATTTGCCATCAAATTTGTAAGTATTAGGTTGTCTTACTGGTTTGCTGTGATCATGATGGTTTGCAGTACCGGAGCTTTCACCAGTTTCAAAGCCGAGGCCATTTGTATCAGCATTAGGTTTTTGATTTTTCAACATGTCATCAAGTTCCTCTGAACTTTTCTTGAGTTTCTCCTTGTGATGATTTGTAGTAGCAAATTCATTTTCCAAGAAGTCTTTTTGTCTCATGAGTTCAGTTTTGTCATGATCCAAGTGAATTAGGTCTGTCTTTAGCACATCATTCTCATGATTGAGTCTTAGATTTTCATTTCCAGGATCATTTAGTCTTCTAACCAAGTCATCTTCATTCTTCTTTCTATCTTCAATATCTTTACAGAATCTCATAGTCATGTCTTGCATCTCATTCTTTGTTGTACTGATTTCTTGTCTTAGCTTGTTTACCAAATCATTAAGAGTTTCCTTTTCATCATTCTCATTCTACATCTTTTCACAAAGTTCTCTTCTCTTGTTCCTTGCAATAGTAAAATTTTCTTGAAGTGCTTGAATAATATCCTGAGCAACCTTCAGATCATCTCGTAGTTTGATATTCTTCACTTTTTCTGCATCATAGTCTGTAAGAGCTGTTTCCAATTGCTTTCTCAAGTTTTCCATCTCTACTGGTGACAAGATCTTCCTCAAGCTGTTAGGCTTTTGAAAATACAGGACCAGGCTCTGGTACCAATTGTTAGGATTCCCAAAGATACTGAGAGGGGGGGGGGGTGAATCAGTATCTAACTGGTATATAAATTTACTTGACTTAAAACATGAAAATCATATTAAAATTGTGTACAGGTAAACTAGAAATAATGTAGTAACTAAGAACAATAACAGCAACATGAGAAGCACACCATAACACAATATTTTAACGAGGAAACCTAGTGTGGGAAAAACCTCGGTGGGATTTGTGACCCACAATATTCGCTTACTGGCCAATAAGGGAATATTACTTTTACAATAGGGGCCTGCACATGCAGGAAGGCCAAGTGCCTAGAGCTCACTGATCAAAATGAAGTCACACTGACTTACAAAAATGGATTATACTAATCCAATGTCTTGTACTACTTCAGATCAACATCTTCTATGCCAGGTTCAGTACTAGTTTAAGCTATGCTACATACATAAACCCTTAACCAATAAGTCACATATTAGGTCTGCATAATTGTGCCTATTTCCTATTACAAAATGATCTACAATGATCTCATACATATATGAGTCATATTACAACTCACCATGTCGGCTTACAATGATTTTACAATTAATTACAAAATACATTTTAAACAAAATTGAAGTCGGCCAAGGTGCGGATATCCTTCCTTTCATTGCCGGTGTTCTGTATGCCAGTGTAGAGTTTGTCGGTGCCGGTGCCGGTATCTTTGTCTTGCCGGTGTCATATGATTGCAAGGTTGCCATCAATGACAAAAACTTCAATCACCTACAATTTCTCATTGAAGTGTGCATTTGCCAACAAAATGTTGCAAGGAATTGCAACCCAGTTGGAAGCCGTTGAGATAGCCTAGAGAAGAGCCCAACATGTTGAAGATGTGAGTGAAGATGAAGGAGAAGAAGCCCCGATGGAACAAGTAAAGCCATCAACAATTGATCCTGATGAAGAAAGGTTTTATACCAAACCTCATTTTACCCCACCGGATAATGATGGAAACTTGGATTCGGATGAATTGATGGATTGGATCTCGGAGATGGAGAAATATTTGAAGAAAGAAAGGTGAAATATGCCTGTACCCGGTTGAAAGGTCATGCATCTCTTTGGTGGGAGCATTTGTAGTTTGATAGACATAGAAGAGGTAAAGAGAAGTTCAAAACATGGGATCAGATGGTTGTGTAGACATCTAAAAATGGTCAATGCTTGCGGAATCATACTTTAACATTTTGCGCATTGCCTTATTTTAGGGTTTTTGCATCGCATTAACATTTCTCCTATGTCGCACACTTGGTTTTTATCATTTGCGAGCATCGAGTCCTTCTTCTGCATTCTTCATTTGTCTTGCTTTTGAATTTGGTCTTGTCGATAATAACCTTCAGTCATGATTTTGGTCAATCTTATCCTATCATATCAATGTGCGTGTTCATTTATCATCATTCTGGACATCATCAATCCTAATCGATGATAGAATTAGGGTTTTGTCCTCTTTTCAATCTTGTCATCTTGCGATCGATTCGACATCGATCCTTATCAACTTGTCAATCTTATCATTTTGTGATCAATTTGTCGTCAATCTTCATCTTGCGATCGATTCGACATTGATCCTTGTCCTCTTGTCAATCTTGTCATTTTGTGATCGATTTGTCATCGATCATCGTCTTTCTCAATCATGTCAATTTGGATCAATTTGTCATTGTTCCTCGTCAATTGGTGCATTTATCAATCAAATCATTTATCAATTCAAAATCATGATCGAATCAACATCAAATCGATCTTACATCAAGAACTAATTGTCGTCCTTGCATTTCTAATTCATTTAACCTTGTTTGTCATTTTCCCTTTAGGTTAAATAATTTATTTATTTATCCTAAGTCTTCTTGTCACAATTAAATATTTATTTAATTGGCTAATTAATTCCTCCTCTTTTTGTAAATTAATTAATGAATGAAAAAATTATTAATTAATTTGCCTAATTTTCATCAATTTCCTAATTTCCAAGTCATCATTTCTAACCTAATTTTCTAATTTCTCCTAAATTCCTAAATGTCTATTTCTATTTCAAAATCTTGTCATAAATTCTTGCATAGAAATTTGTCATAAATTGTCATAAATCCTTGCATAGCAATTTGTCATACACTTGTCATAATTTTGCTATTCTTGATTTGAATTTCCATTCGAATCACTTTCATGCTAATCTGGTCTTTTCTCCAATTTGTCTATAAATTGGATGAATTTCTTCAATCAAAGAGGCCGAATCAATCACGCTTTTAGTACCCTTATGCTGTCGTCTTGTCTTGTCAATCTTTCTTTCATATTATACTTATGCACTTGAAGGTGAGATCCACAAAATAAAGTAATTTGAAGGAGAAAGAAGGACAATGGAGATTTCTGGAGGAGATATTCACATTTGCGATGGTTTGCATTTGAATTGAATGTCTTATTTTTTATGCATCTCTATTGAATGTAATTAGGATTTGTCATTGCAATTGAGTTTTCGTGATTGAGCTAGTCCAATTTGCTACTTGCTTTGATGATTTCCAAATTCCTATCTACAGGTTGCTAAGTTGAAATCAAAATTTATGCTAGCTGATTATCAAGTGAACCTGTTTCAGAAGTTGTAGAATTTGAGACAGAAGGAATTTAGTGTGAAGGAGTACACCAAAGCATTTTACAAGTTGAATATCAAATTAGGACATCTTGATGATGAAGTTGAACAAGTTGCAAGATATTTTAATGGATTGCAAGTGTCAATACAAGATGAACTTAGTTTGATCAAATTGCAGAGTATCGAAGAAGCTTACCAGTATGCCCTAAAAGTAGAAGAAAAGCTGAGCAAAAGACATGAGAAGAGGAAAAGAGGCAAAGGTATAAGGTTTTCCGAAGGGAGATTTCAAGGAGGAAGAGGATATACCGGAGGTAGAGGAACCTGTATGGGTCAGAACAAGGACAAGGAAGTGAGCAAATAAGGTAATTCATACTGGAAATATGATAGAAATTTTTATCAGAGGAGAGAATCGAATGACTACTGGAATGAGAATTTTGGAAAAGATGATAGAAGACAAGACAAGAGAGTGTTCAGAGGAACTTTCTATAAGTGTGGAGGAGAAGGACATCGTTCTTTCGAGTGTAAGAAGATAGAGAATACCAGAAGAACAACAACGGTGGAAGAAAACCCCATCGGATCAGCTAATAAACCAGAAGATGGAGAACCGTTGATGATGAGGAGAGATTTGTGTCACACCGGGAGAGATGAAGAGCCCTTGCAGAGGGAGAATTTGTTCAAGACTAGATGTAAGGTATCCGATAAGTTCTATAAAGTTGTCATTGATAGTGGTAGTTTAGATAATCTTGTTTTAGAAGAGATGGTGAATAAGTTGAATTTGGAAAGATTGAAACACCCTAAGCCTTATCAGATAGCATGGATTCAGGATGATCATAAGTTGTAAGTAAGTGATTAATGTTTGGTGAAATTGAAAAATTAGGAATTATCATGATGAAGTCTTGTGTGATATTATGCCTATGGATATTTGTCACCTTTTGTTGGGTAGACCTTGGCAGTTTGATAGACAAGGGATACATGATGGGAGGAAGAATACATACACTATTGCGGCCAATGGGATGAAGCAAACCTTGTTGTCCTTGGAGAAGCCTTTGAAGAGTGAAGTTTGTACGAATGCTAGAATTTGTTTGGTGGATGGAAGGAAATTCCTGGATGGAATGAGACATGAGAATGTGTGTTTTTCCTTAGTTCCTAAGAAGATCGAGAACATGGAGCATGAAGAAGAAAAACCAAAAGAGATAAAAGATTTGTTGACAGAGTATGAAGACATCATTTCAGATAATGTGCCTGACGGATTACCACCTATGAGAAGTATCAGTTATTGCATGGACTTGATTCCCCTAGCTAGTTTGCCTAACAAAGCTACACACTAGATGACACCAACAGAGAATGAAGAGTTGAGTATACAAGTGCAGAAGCTATTGAAGAAAGGTTTGATCAAAGAAAGTCTGAGTCCTTGTGTAGTACTAGTAGTATTATCACCTAAGAAGAATGGAGAATGGAGAGCGTGTACCGATTCCAGAGAAATAAAAAAGATCATAGTGAAATACCGATGTCCTTTGCCTAGGATGGATGACATAATGGACCATTTGAGTGGAGCCAAATACTTTACAAAGCTAGACTTGAAGAGTGGATATCATCAAATTAGGATCAGAGAAGGAGATGAGTGGAATACAACATTCAAGACAAATGAAGGACTCTATGAATGGTTGGTGATGCCTTTTGGATTGGCTAATGCACTGAGTACTTTCATGAGGTTGATGAATTGGGTATTGAAGAAATTTTTGGGTAAGTTTGTTATTGTATATTTGGATGACATTATGATTTTTAGTAAGACAAAAGAGGAGAATTTGTTGCATTTGAGACAAATTTTGTAGAGGCTGAGAGAAGAAAAGTTGCTGATAAATCTTAAGAAGTGTACTTTCATGAAGGATGAGTTAGTCTATTTGGGATTTGTGATATCTGAGGATGGTTTGAAGATGGACCCTAAGAAAGTAAAATAAATTGTTGAATGGCCTACACCGGAAAGCATTGGAGAGGTAAGATAATTTCATGGATTAGCTAGTTTCTATTGCAAGTTCATCAAGAATTTCAATTCAGTTTGTAACCCTATGATTGAGACAATGAGGGGAGATATGAAGGAGTTTAAGTGGACCACTAGAGCAAACAAAAGTTTTGAACTGTTGAAGTGGAAAGTGATTGAGTAGCTTGTGTTAGCTTTACCAGATTTCAATAAAGCATTTCAAGTGGATTGTAATGCAAATGGAACAACAATATGAGTAGTCTTGAGTCAGGAAGGGAGAGCAGTAGCTTATTTTAGAGAGAAATTGAATGATACCTAGAGGAGATATTCAGTCTATGATCAAGAATTTTATGCCATAGTTCAAGCCTTGAAGAAGTGGAGACATTACTAGTTGCCTAAGGAGTTTGTGTTGTATACAGATCATCAAGCTTTGTAGTATTTGAACAGTCAGAGTAAGTTGAATCAGAGACATATGAGATGGGTAGAATTTTTCCATAGTTACACCTTTGTGTTGAAGCATAGAAGTGGGAAATCTAACAAAGTTGCTGATACATTAAGTAGAAGGAAGAATTTTCTGACAAAGATGAGAGTGACAGTATTAGGATTTGAGGAGTTGAAGAGCTTGTATGATGATGACCCAAATTTTGTAGAACCTTGGAGAGCATGTAGAGAATCGGTTATGGTAGATAGAAGCAAGTGATTGGATTACTTCATTCAAGATGGGCTGTTATTCAGAGGAGTTTAGTTGTGCATACCTAAGAGTTCTATGAGGGAGAATGTGATAAAGGAGAAACATAGTGGAGGATTAGCCAGACACTTTGGTGTTGATAAAATAGTAGTAGTGGTGAGTGAGCATTACTTTTAGGCTCAGATCCATAAGGATGTTAGGAAATATATGCAAAGTTGTAGAGTTTGTCAAGTTGCAAAGGGTATTAGTCAGAATGCGGGAGTGTATAAACCTTTGACAATATCAGAGAGACCTTGGGAAGGTATACACATGGATTTCATACTAGGATTGCCTAAAACATAAAGAGGGAATTATTCTATATTTGTGGTAATGGATAGATTCTTGAAGATGGATCATTTCATACCTTGTAAGAAAACATCAGATGCAATACATATAGCAGACCTATTTTTCAAGGAAGTGGTGAGATTGCGTGTATTACCTAAGAGCATAGTTTGTGATGCTATATGATAATGCAATTTATTTATGCATGTTATGCTTATGATACTTATAATATGGATGCAAATATGTACATGATGAAATACAATATATTTTATCTTTTATGTTTTATATGGCATGCATGATGCAAATGTGAATGTACTATAGATGAATGTATGATAATTGACATGCTATGATTATTTACATGATGAGAATGTATGATGTGTATATTATTTTGGAATTTTATGTTTTATATGAGAATGCAGATACTAACCAATGATATATGCAAGATGTGATGTGATTGTGATATCTATATGTATGTATGAAATGAGATATGCTAACATCTGATGATGCAGGTACAAACTACATGAAATGCATATATTTTTGGCGTGTCATTATACTCAGTCATGTGATAGTGGGCTACACAAACTTAGGGAAGGACAATGGAGGTCAATCAAGAAAGGGGGATGGAAGGTAGAAGACATGGAAGTGAAAGAGCTTCTTGTGCTTTATGATCATTGAGCTTTATTATGGAAAATAGGTTATGACAATCAGGGTATAAGTTCAACCCAAAAAGTCATTGTACCCATTTGCATGGAGATCAGACAATCACAAACAAGGAATGCCCCAGTTCATACTAGACTTACAGTGTCCTCGTATCCTTGGACAAGCCATATCATTACTAAGGGAGAATCCACAAAAAGAAAAATAATAGTAGGTGAATCATATCCCATCCTCGCCTTTCTAGTCAAAGACATCCTGGAGATGAAATCTCTAGTCAGAGACATCCTGGAAAAGCTAAAAGACATGTCACCAAAAGATAAAATCAAAAGATAACTAAGACTTGACTCCTACATAAAATGAGATCTTCAAGTTATTTGTGTTTCTTTCCACATATGCTAACATGTTTGATTTGGTCACAATGTTGTTATCCTAATAAAAGACAGATAATGCTGAAAAACCATGTTGCTGCCAAAATCTGCTGAAAGATTTGATTTATTGAAAGTCCACTATTGTTTGTGTCTCATTTGAAACTGACTGAATCCATGAAACTGATACTTTATTGTGAAGAAGAATGAAACTTTATTGCGGATTGGCGATGCAAGTGATCTCTTATTGCGGATTGTGCGTGAAAAGAAGGAGGAATGAAAATATGTACTCCTCAAAACATGCGATGATCAGGGTACCACTTCCATCACTAGATTTAGGATTTTGCCCCAGTTATAGATCGGACCTGATTTATTATGGTGAAAGAGGAGGTTTATTATGAATGGCTAACTAATATTAGGTAGATCAATAACAAGCCATGATGGGAATGGTTAAGTTTATTATGGATGGATAGGCTATGAGTGTGTACAAGGTGAAAGGATGAGATTGAATCTTTAAGGAGGGAGGAGCAATGTCTCTACACATGGCACCGATAACCCAGTTTTCACCATGGTACTTGCCCAGGGTGCCATTGAAGTGGTTTTCACCGTTGGACAAATTTATTTCTCTTTACTTTTTTTCTTTCGATTTTTCAATTTTTTTTGTGTCACAAGGCGTCTGTTTGCCAGGGTTTCACCAAGTAACAATTTTTTCTTTTTTTTTTTGATTTTTTTGTATTTTTGATATTTTTTGATATATTTTGATTTTTTTTGATATTGGGATATTTTAAAAATCCGTGTAAAAACTATGAAGGTGCATGCTATTAATCGAATCTTCCAAAGGTTCTCCATCTAGTGTTGAGAGCTGATATGCACCCAATCCATAGACTGCTGTGATGACGTAAGGACCAAGCCAATTGAGCTCAAATTTTCCTTTCTTTTCTTGGTCTTGCTGATTTTTAGGATTCTCTCTCAGTACTTATTCACCTACCTCAAATGTATGAGGCTTTACCTTAAGGTTGTAACTGCGACTCATTCTTTGTTGATAAGCCTTAAGATGATTAAAAGTAGTTTGCAGTCTCTCATCTAATAGTTCTAGTTCCTGTAAGCGACAAATCTTGTAGTCTTCATCATTGATTATATCATGCAAAGACACTTGTAAGGATGGTAACATGACCTCAATAGGCAAGATAGCTTCAGCACCATAGACAAGTGAATAAGGGGTAGCTCCAGTAGGTGTATGAACACTTGTATGATAATTTAAAGTGTGGGGTTGAGTTGGATGTGACAATTTCAGCTAGCATCATCAATTGTATTTTTGAGGATTATGAGAATGGTTTTGTTAGATGCCTCAACTTGAATATTACCTTGAGGATAGTATGGAGTGGATAAGTGGTGGTTAATATAAAAGTGATCACAAAGTTTGTGAAAATCCTGATTCTTGAAAGGACACCCATTGTCTATGATGATGGAAAGAGGAACACTGTAGTGATAGATAATGTAGTTAAGGATGAATGTATCAATCTGTTTTCCCACAAATTGGGTGAGAGGAACGAATTCAATCCATTTTGTGAAATATTCTATGGCAGTGATAATGAATTTATGACCATTGGAAGGAGGGTGAATCTTTCCTATGAGAACAAGTCCCCACTAACAGAAGGGCCAAGGAGTCGCGATTGGTTGAAGTTCTTGAGTTGGTGCATGAATGAGGTCTCCATGAATCTGACATTGCTTACATTTCTTGAAAAACTGATATGAGTCTTTTTCCATAGTGGGCCAGTAGTATCCAATCATGATAAGTTTCTTGGGTAAGGTTGGACCATTAGAGTGGGCACCACATATACCTTCATGAACTTCTCATAACATAATCTGAGCTTCATCACTTTCTAAACATCTAAGAAGAGTGCCATATAGACCTCAATAGTAAAGGGTATCGACTAAAATGACATAGTGAGAAGATTGGCAGATAAAAGTGTGGCGTTGATTATTGGATAGGTCAAGGGGAAGAGTATTATTGCGAAGTTATGCAAATATGGCACCGTACCAAGGAGAATCAGGACCAATAACACATATCATCTTGATAGGACTAATCTAATATGAGGGAACCAAAAGGTTGTCCACCAATAACTCATAGCGGGTCTCATTCTGCAGTAGATCGATCAATGAAGCAATAGTATCCATAACATTTGCAACTCGATTGTTTTCCCTTGGAATATGCTCAAAGATTATCTTTGTGAATTATTGTTTGAAATCATCTACCATTTTCTTAGAAGGCAATAATTTTTCATCTTTTGTTTGGCAGTCACCATTTGCTTGACAAATTACAAGTTGAGAGTCCCCAAAAACATGAAGTTCCTAGATCTTCCATTGAACTGCAATTATTCGTAAACCTGTTGTTAATGCCTTATATTTTTCTATGTTATTGGTGCAAGGAAATGTAAATGAATAAGATTTAGGAATGGAATCCCCTTGCGTTGTGATAAAGAGGATGCTAGCTCCTGCTCCATGCTGTGTGTATGAACCATCAAAGTACAATTTCCAAGGCTTTGTGTGTGTCACCGTCAGAATGGATTCATCCAAAAACTCTAAAGTCATAGGAGTGTTGTCAATCATGGGTACGTATGCCAATTGATCTGCAATAACTTGTCCTTTGATTGCTTTTCTATCCTCATATTCAATATTGAATTCACTTAGAATCATAACCCATTTAGCTAATCTTCTAGTGAGTGTTGCCTTATTGAGAAATATATTTTAATGGATCTATCCTTGCAATGAGCTTAGTTTTATGATTTTATGAGTTAGCATGTAATGTCGTATTTTTTGTGAGGCAAAAACTACAACAAGACATGCACGCTCAATCGGTGTGTATTTAATCTCATAGCCAACTAAAGTATGACTGATCTAATATACTGCTCTTTCTTTGCCTTCATTGTCTTGTTGTGCCAAGAGTGCTCCCAGTGCTATTTGTGTAGCTGATATGTAGAGTAACAGGGGTTTTCTTAGAATTGGCAGCATCAAAACTGGTGGATTTAAGAGATAATCTTTGAGTATCTGAAAAGCCTGTTGACATTTATCATCCCACTTGAATTTGATGTTTTTGTGGAGTAAATATTGAAAAGGATTAGATTTATTTGCAAGTTGAGCAATGAATCTTCGTATAGACTAGAGTCTCCCCTGTAAAGACCAAAGTTGACTGATATTCTTTGGTGGTGGCATTTCTAATATAGCTCTGACTTTTGCTGGATCGACTTCAATTCCTCTCTTTGAGACCATGTATCCAAGGAGTTTCCTAGAGGTTACTCCAAAGACACACTTCTTAGGATTTAATCTAACTTTGTATTTTTCTAACTGATCAAAGATCATTGGAAGAATGTCCAAATGTGTTTCTCTTTCTAATGATTTACCCAGGATCTTGTCAACATAATCTTCCATAGTAACATGCATAAGATCATGAAAGCTGGTAGTCATAGCTCTCTAGTATGTGGCACTTGCATTCTTTAGTCTGAAGGTCATGCCATTCCAACAGAAAGTTCCCCAGGGACAAGTACATGCTGTTTTGTATTGATCCTCAGGTGCAATTTTTATCTGGTTGTAGCTAGAAAATCCATCCATCAAAGATAACATTGCATGACCAACTATAAGATCCACTATCAAGTCAATATTTGGTAATGGAAAGTTGTCTTTAGGAAAAGCTTTGTTGATGTCTCTAAAATCCGTACATATGCTGATGCTGCAATATGGCTTACTGATGGGCACTAAATTAGAGATCCACTTGGGGTAATCAATTAGTCTTATGAATCCGACATCCAATAGTTTCTCAAGTTATACCTTTACTAATAATGCCACTTGTAGATGCATTTTCCTTAACTTTTGTTTCATTGGCTTTGCTCTTGGTGTAATTGTTAGAGGGTGCATAATTAGATCAAGATCTAATCTAGGCATATCTGCATATGACCATGCAAAATTGATTTATCATTTTGTGAAGAAACTTATGAACTTCAGTCTTTCTTTTTCTATTAGGGATTGTGCTAAGAATATGTTGTGCATAATCTCTTTTGTGCCAATGTTTGTTTTGATAGTTTCCTCCACCAACATGGATGGTTTCTCTTCATATGATGTTGTTGAGAGAATGACAAGCCTTCTTTCTTCGGGCACCTCAGAAAGGTTTTCACCCTCAGATACGTCCTTTCTTTTTACCTTTTTAGAGTCAGACAACACCACAGTGTGGTTTTCACCATAAGACCCATGATTTATTTTTTATTTTTATATTTTTGCAACTAGAAGGCCCAACACCCTCACTGAAGTATGCCACACTATTGAGTTGTATAGTGTACCCCACTTTATGGTCCCCAAGTGGAAGATCATCTTGCATGCCCGAGTAGTCTATGAAAGCATCATCATTTTCAAATGTGTCTAATTGTAAAGGTCCTTCTTGGTCCCAATCAATGAGTTGTGGGTGAACAAGGGGAAGGCCATCAATGTTTTCAAAGTCAGCGGGAGTAAGGGTAAAGACACAATTGTCTTTAGGTATGTAAAGGGAATTGTCGAGGTCATCGCTAACACTCTCCTCATCTATCTCAATCATAAACAAATCCAAATTGACATCACTAAAAGAACATTCAGCAATGGGAGTCCTCACTCTACATGATTTTGACCTAGAACTTAGAAACATAGACTGTTTGGAATCTTGAGAAGTTTTTTCTTTATCATCCTCTGCTTATTTTGTTATGTTTGTTTGACCAACTCTGAATTTTTTGTTGAACTCTTCTTCTTTTCTGGGTTCACCTGGTTCTCTAATTGTTTCAATGAGCTCATAATCACTAGATTGTTTGTCTGAACCCCATTCCCATTCATTGGAATCAATGGAATATCATTTTTCCTATTGATCATTAGAGTCTATGATTTGCAATGCTTCTTTAGATTTGTGAGTATCTAATTTGAAAGGTATGAAACCAAGTCCTTTGGAGTGCTGATCTTTGAATGTCAATTCTGGTTGCAAAGGTTAAATGATACCTTCTTTTCTTAAGCTAAGAGGGCTCTTACCATCATATCCAAATTTTTGCAAGAACTTGAATCCTTTACCATACTTTTCACATGGTATCTTGATGCAATCTTGTGTATCCTCTTCAAGTTCTTTATAAAGAATTTTGTATAAGTCCTCTTCCTCCATCTCACCCTACTTTTGAAATATAGTAGGATCCCATTTTAATGTTGTGATGTGGTGAAAAGTGAATGATGGAGAGATCAGGAGGAAAACTTTTCTTCCCTCCAAAGAGAGATGAAAGTTTCACCACAAATTTTCCTTCAATCACCTCACGCACATCACATTTAAAAGAGGGGGGGGAAATTAACTAGATCCAATCTCTAGGGAGAAAGATTGAATACTAAATGAATTGATAATGAGGTAGAAATACCAAGCTAACCCCTTTTTTAGAATGGAAAATGATCGAATTATGTGTTTTGAGACCAAGTGTAAAAGTAGCAAAGAACTGATTATAACTTGGAATAGTAGCGTGGGATGAAGCTGTGCACCTGGATTTGGTTATAATATGTTGAGATGAAGGTGCCCCATGAATTTGAGAAAAAGTCATTGGGACCATGTTGAAAGTGCACAGGGTCCTCCAAAAAATCTGCGAAATGAAAAGGGTTTTTTCGCCTCTGTAAGTGGAGTCCAGATCTGCAAGAACAACTACACACCTGCAACCTACACACAAAAAAGAGAGGAAAAGGGGTTGGGATTGGGGGTTTGCCTTCAGGTCAAACCCTAGTTCTGGAATTAACCAAATGGTGAAAGAAAGTACTTGCAAGTAAATGTAAATCACTTGAAGGGAGGATGTAATAGAGATGTAGATAGAATTGCTTGTATGGAATTGAATGTTAAAAGGGATATCCTCTTCAATGGTTGAATCCTTGATTTGAATGCAACACCTAGCCTTGAAGGGAGACTTGAGATGCTCAATGCTTGAAAGGTATGCTTGAATTCTCTTGAACGCTTGATTGCTTAAACTTGTAACTTACAAAGACCTATTTTTCTTGAAATGGGAGGGTGAATACGACTTATATATTCATTGATTAGGGTTAATAGGCTTATTTTTTGTAATAGGCCAACATAGGGAAAGTTTTCCCGTTACAATTGCAAAGATCAATGCATAGGATAGGACAGAGGGGGCCCAAAATAGGGTAGGGGAAGGGGCACCATGCCCCTTTCCTGCACTTATCTAAAATAAAAACCAGGTTCTGGGCAGTGCGGAGTGCAGTATAGTTTTTGGGGATTGAGCTAGTCTCGGGTCTCCAATCAGGCTTGGAGATTTGAATCATCAATGTGAAGACCCTAATATGGTCTAAAATTGTAAGGGTCACAATTTTATGACACTACATTTAGCCCCCACTTTAGCGAGAGTATAAGCGTACACCAATACTATCGATAAAGTACAATGAAAGAAGATTGAAAGACTTCTACCACTTCAAGGAGGAAAGATACACCAAGCTACGCCAATACTATCGATAAAGTACAATGAAACAAGATTGAAAGACTTCTACCACTTCAAGGAGGAAAGATACACCAAGCCCCCAATGGACTTAGGATCTTATGACATCTATTGACAAAATAAAAGGGAAGATCAAGAGAGAGAACCATGACTACAAGTAGGAAGGTTCCTCTCACTATGAGTCATGACAAGCAAGGATACCAAAATTACAAAGCGAAGCCCAATTCACTAATTAACTTTAAGTATCAAGAAGGAAAATATGAGCAGAGTGTATGCCCCCATGTTAAAGTGATTGCACATGCCTTATCAGGAGAGATTGATTTATGGTAGGATACAACCAAGAGAGGAGAGAGAGAGAGAGAGAGAGAGAGAGAGAGAGAGAGAGAGAGAGAGAGAGAGAGCATGTTATCGCAAGGATTTAGCCCCCAGTCGATGAATAAACCCAAGGATATTGAACACAAAACATGAGGTAGTCTCACTTTCCTAAGGGTCAGTATGTTGTATGATAAGTCATGTATATCATATATGTATATGCATATAATAATCATCATTCTTCAAAGAAAGCAAACTACCTTGGAAGAAAGGGAACAGAAGTTGTCTTTTGAGTCAACATGAAAGAGACCAAAAGAGATCTTAATGCTTTGCATTGTCCTCAAGTAAACATTAAGGGGAAAATAGAAGAATAGGGATACACATAGAAGAATAATCACAATAGAGAAAGAGAGTAGAGAGAGAGAAGATCTACAATGCTAATGTTGCTAATCTAGCACGACATCCACCTCCCAATATTGCTGATAACTATTTTAGGAAGGAAAGAAACATGCCAGAGGAGAAACATCAAGCACAATAGATGGAGCTATCACAAGATCCAAACAAGGACTATGCTCTTGTGCGAAGTCAGTTTGTTTGACTCTAGGAGCTATGATTAGAGCTTTTGAAAATTCAGTTGATAAATGCTTGTCAACATCAACATATTAATAGTCACTATTAGAAGCATTAGGAGTTGTATTGCCATCATGAATAGAATTTTCACCTATTTCTTCATCAAGATTTATAGAAAGAGGAGCACAAACATGAATGGGAGTAAAAACATCACATGTTTTTTGCAATTTACAATTTGAAGATTTAGGTTCAACATCTTGCTTAGGAGAAAAGTGAATCATGTCAACTGTTGGAGTCTTGGGAGATTGAATGTGTTTAGGAAAAAATTCAGGAGCTTCAGCATGATGTCTTCATCAGTAGTCTCTTGCACAATGATTTCATCGAGTTTTAGTAGAAAGCTAGGAAGAAGGAGGAACATTTTGATGGGATAGGTAATGGGATAGACTAGCCTAGTCTATGCTCTTAGATCCTTTCCTTGGATCACCAGGTGTTCTAACCACACACTAGGGTCTCTAGGACTTCCCCTACTTGTGGAATCCCCTGACCTTTCCCATTCCATCCACCAACAACCTGAATTACTTCTCCTAAGGGCTCACCTACTCATGAGATTCAAAGAACCCTTACTTAGGCTAATAAGGGTTTGGCTTGTTCCACACCTTCTTAGGTCCTAGAAAGGATAGGATAGGTCTTGGTCAATGTTTCCCAACCATTCATGTGCCCCCAAGAGGTTTCAACCTTCCAACCCCTTACCGATTTCACTATTTTGTCTTTTTCCTACAAAATAGGGCTACAAGGAATGTGCCCAATTAGGCCTCCAATCTGGACTTTTAGGGCTCCCTCTTGCAAATGATGCATATGCTTTTGAAACTTCCCATAGGAATTTCTATTCATTTAGCAAGGACTCAAGGATTTTTCTGGTTTTGGGCCTGCAAGTGTTCGTACACTGCCCTAGGTGAATTTTGAGGTTTTTAAGGGTTTTAAAGAGGGTTTTTAGGCCTGCCAGGGTCACAGTGTTGGTTTAATGTTCTTGCCACCTTTTCTGGATTGGTGGAAGCTCCTTCTTCTCACCAATGGTGCTCCACTAACCCCTCTACAACTCCTCCAAAGGGTGCATCCTCCTTTGACCTTCCTTGCTCTCCTAGACCTCTGTAACTTTAACCCTTCCTAGCCGGGCACTGTCTAGTCTCACCTAGGAGTGGGTCTTGGTTGGTTTCCCTACATCTTCAAGGGCCCTGGTTGCTTTGGAGTAATGTACAGGGTCTATAATCCTATTCCCCATGGTTTCATGATGATTCCACAATGGGGAAAGGAGTTATCAACCCATTGACACAAACTAGTCCAAAACTGGACAGTAAGAAGGAAGTTCACAAAATATTTACAACCACACAACACCTGCAAAAAAAAAAACCTAATATAATTACTCAAAATGAAGGTATATACACCATAAAAGTCTTTCAACACAATTTTTCTTGAAGATCAACTCATTATCAATCCTTCATGGCTCCATTAGTGCCGACTGGCAACAAAATTGCAGTCACAATCAAGTCACTTTCCTTGGGCCGTACAAAACTAACATCCAACCCATCATCTTAGGGTTTGAAACTACATATAGTACCCTTCCTTGGTTTGTGTGCCCACATTAGGGTTTTCCATGCTAAACTAAGGATTTTGACCTACTAGGTGGAAAAGTTGCTTGACAACTTTGAAAAGTTGTCATGCAACTTTTGCAACTTTTGAGCAACTTTCTCAATGTTGCTTTTCTTGACTCCTAGGCCCACATTGGGCTATCCTATGGACACCACCATGCTAAGAAGGACCCTAAACACCTCAAAGGCACACATACCCTCTACTCTTCAAGAAAACTCAACCTAGACTTAAGAACCTAGGACCTAAACTAGGACCTACATAAGACCAATGAGCTCATGGCTCTTATTACATTTACAAGGCTTCTTCACAAGAACACAACAAAATCCAATGGTGGAAGCCCTTTGAAGGGTGCTCCTACACCATAATCCCCCTCTACAACAAACTAAGGAACTAGGGGAGTGAGAAGAGCCGGATCAATGCCAAGCTTCTTGAACTTGCTCTCTTCAACCCAAGTAGCTTCAGATACAGGTTGACCTGCCTACTTCACCAAGTGCTCCATGTAGACCTGGTTTATAGTAGACTTCTTCACCCTTGACTCCAAGATCTCCTCTGCTAAGGGCTGTTACACTTGAGGTAAGGCATTCACATCAAGGTCTTGCAGTACCTTGGCTTGATTCTCAGTCTGCCCTGCTATCTCACCCTTGTACATTATCAGATCACCAACATTGAAGACTGGTGAAATGGCTAAATCTGAAGAAAGATCAACCTTGTAGGCGTTCTCACCATATTTTGATAGAATTCTACAAGGTCCTACCCTCTTCATTTGCAGTTTAGTAGGCTTGCCACTTTGCATTCTAGCTTTGCTCAGATGGACCATCACATAGTCACCCACCTTGAACTGAACCTCCTTCCTTTTCTCATCCACTTTTGCTTTCAGTTTTTGAGTAGACTCTAGGATGGCTTTCTTGACTTGTTCTTGGACTTCCTTGATGGTTTGAGTGAAGTCCTCCGCTTGACCACTCTTCATCTCCATGGAACCAAGTTCCCCGAGTTCACACACTCCCCTTGGATGTCTACCATAGACAACCTCAAAAGGACTTCTTCCAGTGGTCCTATTTACACTGTCATTATATGCATACTCTACTTGAGAAATGACTAGATCCCATGTCTGCCCATACTCCTTGGTTAGACACCTCAACAAGTTGCCTAACACCCTATTAATGACTTCAGTTTGACCATCAGTTTGTGGATGGTAAGTTGAGCTAAATGAGAGATTAGTTCCTAGTCTCCTCCATAAAGTTTGCTAAAAATGGCCCATGAACTTGCTGTCCCTTTCTGAAACAATGCTTAATGGGAGTCCATGAATCCTTACTATCTCCTTAAAGAAGAGATGTGCAATATAGCTACCATCATGTGTAGTTCTACATGGTATGAAATGTCTCATCTTGGAAAATCTATCTACTACCACATAGATGCTATCCACACCTGTCTTTATCTTGGGGAGTCCTACTACAAAGTCCATGCTTATACATTCCCAAGGCCTATTAGGGATCGGTAATGGTTGATAGAGGCCTGCATTACTTGATCCTCCTTTTTCCCTTTGGCACACACCACATTGCTCCACATATCTTTTCACATCTCTTGGCAACTTGGGCCAATAGTAGTACCTGTGTACTAGATCTAAGGTTTTATTGATTCCAAAGTGTCCACTTAGACTACCATTGTGTTTTTCTTGGATGAGGTTTTCCCTCATGGATTCTCTAGGCACACATAACTGATTACCTTTGAACAAGAGACCATTTTGGAGAGTGTAATCTGCATACTCACCATGAAAATGATTCTCAAACTCCTTGCAAACCTTGTAGGCTGATGATAAGTATTCATCTCCTTCATAGAGGTCCTTGAAACCTTCTATTCCTATGCTCTGCAATTCTAACTCTTGAACTGTCAATAACTTCCTGCTTAAAGCATCTGCCACCTTGTTGAGTTGCCCCTTTTTATGCTTGATGGTGAAGGTGAAGGATTGGAGGTATTCCATCCATTTCAAATGTCTATTGCTAAGCTTCTCTTGTGTGTTAATATAAATCAAAGCCTGGTTATCTGTGAACACCACAAATTCCTTTGGGAGAAGGTAATGCCTCCATTTTTTTAGAGACTGAACTAGTGCATACAACTCTAGGTCATAGGCTGAGTACTTTTTCTTGGCCTCATTAAGCTTCTCACTAAAAAATGCCACAGGCCTTCCCTCTTGACTCAATACACCCCCTACTGCAATTCCACTTGCATCACACTCCAATGTGAATAGCTTGTCAAAAGTAGGTAAGAGTAGGATGGGTTTTGTGGCTACCTCTTGCTTCAATAATTGGAATGCTTTATCAGCCTGTTCAGTCCATTTGAACTTAGGTTTAAGACCTCCTTTTATGGTGTCAAGGACTGGTGCACATATGCCACTGAAGTTCCTCACAAACTTTCTATAGAATTGGGGTAAACCATGGAAACTCCTAACTTCAGTCCCTGTTCTAGGGGTAGGCCAATTCAAGATTGCCTCCACTTTGCTTGGATCCATCTTCAAGGTTCCCTTAAACACCACAAATCCCAAGTAGACCAGCTCTTGCTTCAAGAAGTCACATTTCTCTAGGTTGATTGATAACTTCTCTTCATGCAACCTCTCTAGGACTAACCTCAAATGCTCAAGGTTCTCCTCTTTGGTTCTGCTATAGATGAGGATGTCATCTAGGTACACCACCACAAACCTACCTGTGAAGTCTTTTAACACCTCATTCATCAACCTCATGAAGGTTCTTGGGGCATTGGTGAGTCCAAATGGCATCACAAGCCACTCATACAATCCTTCTGTGGTCTTAAAAGCAGTCTTCCACTCATCACCCTCCTTAATTATAATTTGATGATAACCACTTTTAAGGTCCAACTTGGTAAAATACATAGAACCTCCTAAATAGTCCATCAGATCCTCTATTCTAGGAATGGGAAATCTATACCTTATGGTGATCCTATTGATTGCCCTTGAATCAGTGCAAAGTCTCCACTTGCCTCCCTTCTTTGATGCTAGCACTATCGGGACTGCACATGGGCTGATGCTCTTCTTGATCAGTCCTTGTTCCAACAACTCTTGCTCTTGCCTTGCCACCTCCTTGTTTTGGTCAGGTGTGAGCTTATATGCAGCTTTATTAGGTAGGGATGCACTAGGAACAAAGTCTATTTGATGGCTTATAGACCTTCTTGGTGGGAGTGTTGCAGGTGCTCCATCACTCACTATGTCCTTGTACTCTTGCAACATTTGCTTCACCTCCTTGGGTACTTCTGCCTGCAACTTATCTTCCTCCTCCTCTGGCTTCACAAAGATGGCACACCTCACTGTCTCCTCCTCATGTAGCAAGTGTAAGAACTCTTTACCAGTAGCCAATAGGACACTAGGTGTTCTTGAGGTTCCCTCTTCATTCTCTATCAAAGACTGAATCTTAAAGGTCTTGCTATCCTTCTTGAAGGAAATGGAGTTCTCCTCTCCATCATAGATCACCTTCCTATCAAATTGCTAGGGTCTACCTTGCAATAGGTGACAGGAATCCATGGGTAACACATCACAAAGGACCTTATCCTTGTATCCTCTAATAGAGAACTCTACCCAAGTCTGTTCATTGACAAGTACACTCTGCTCTTGACTCAACCATGTCACCTTATAAGGGTTAGTGTGGGGTATCCTTGTGAGTTTCAACTTCTTGGCTGCCTCCTCTGATATTATGTTATTAGTTGACCCTGAATCAACTATCACCTTGTAAACTTTACCAAGGATCTTGCATCTCACCCTAAACAATGCTCTCCTTTGCTTAGGTTCATTCTTAACCGGCTGTCTTATCAAGACCCTATTGAACATCAAATTTTGTCCAATCTCTGATTCAATATGGTCCACCTCAGGTGTCTTGCTGCTTGATGTGTCTTCATGAGCATAAGTAACCCTCTTTCTACTGTTTGATGAGGTAGGCTTGTCAGGACATCTATAGGCCGAGTGTCCCAATTGTCCACAGTTATAACATTTCATGGTTGCAAAGTAGGAGTTACCCTTGCCGGTACCTCTACCCCTACTTGGACCCCCTTGTGCACCTCTTCCTCTAGAATGGCCTCCTTTGAGATTGGCTTCACTACTATGTTCAATCAACTTGGACTCTCCTTGGTTCCTTTGCTCATTTGCCTTGCTTTGGTAACCACCTCGGTGATTCATTTGATCTCTACCTCTGCCTCTACCCCTATTATTAGAGTCTCCTTTCCTTTTGTTCCTCTCTTCCATCTTGGTAGCAAGCTGATGACATTTTTGGATAGTGGTAGGAGTCCATAGGCTTATTTCCTCTTGAATGTTCCACTTTAGGCCACTCAAATACCTAGCCACCTTGATAGATTCATCTTCTTGGAATTTGGATCTAAGACAAAGCTTTTGAAATTCTTCAGTGTAGGAGGTCACATCAAGGTCTTTTTGCTTCAATCCCTGCCTCTTCTTATGAAGTTGGACTTCATAATCCTCTAGTAAGTAGTTCTCCTTGATCTTACTCACCATGGCCTTCCAATTTGCAATAGGTAGCTTCCCCATGCTAACTCTCTCTTCCTGCAGGTACTTCCACCATGTCAAGGATGCTCCCCTTAGTCTTGATTTGGCAACCTTAACCTTTTGAGCTTCTATCACCCCTTCACACTCAAAGTGGTTTTCCATACCCTCAATCGATTCCATGATAGTGTCAATGTCCATCCTTCCACTGAAATGTGGCAATCCTTCAAAAGCTTTGGTGCTCAAATCCTTAATGGCCTTTACAAAAGGTTCTTCATTGAACAAGGGATCTAGTTCAGGTATAATGATCTATATCTATAGTTTTCTTACCTTTACCTTTGGTGTCCTCACCACAAGGTCCATGTGTCCTCTGATCCACCACTTATTGTAGCTTGTCCCTTATCTCACTCATAGCTTCTTCAAGGAGTTTGTTCTTCTCCTTCTGCTCCTCTACCTCCCTAGCCAGCTCTGCATTAGTGACTATTATGCTATCCCCTACTGATTCACCAGAATATAGAGACATGCACGGTCCACCAAATCTTTAACTTGCTTTGATACCAATCTGATGGGATAGGTAATGGGATAGACTAGCCTAGTCTATGCTCTTAGATCCTTTCCTTGGATCACCAGGTGTTCTAACCACACCCTAGGGTCTCTAGGACTTCCCCTACTTGTGGAATCCCCTGACCTTGTCCAATCCATCCACCAACAACTTGAATTACTTCTTCTAAGGTCTCACCTACTCATGAGATTCAAAGAACCCTTACTTAGGCTAATAAGGGTTTGGCTTGTTCCACACCTTCTTAGGTCCTAGCAAGGATAGGATAGGTCTTGTTAAAGGTTTACCATCCATTCATGTTCCCCCAAGAGGTTTCAGCCTTCCAACCCCTTACCAATTTCACTATTTTGTCTTTTTCCTACAAAATAGGGCTACAAGGAATGTGCCCAATTAGGCCTCCAATCTGGACTTTTAGGGCTCCCTCTTGCAAATGATGCATATGCTTTTGAAACTTCCCATAGGACCTACTATTCATTTAGCAAGGACTCAAGTATTTTTCTAGTTTTGGGCCTCCAAGTGTCCGTACAATGCCCTAGGTGAATTTTGAAGTTTTTAAGGGTTTTAAAGAGGGTTTTTAGGCCTGCCAGGGTCATAGTGTTGGTTTAATGTTCCTGCCACCTTGTCTAGATTGGTGGAAGCTCCTTCTTCTCACCAATGGTGCTCCAATCACCCCTCTACAACTCTCCAAAGGGTGCATCCTCCTCTAACCTTCCTTGCTCTCCTAGACCTCTGTAACTTTAACCCTTCCTAGCCGGGCACTGTCTAGTCTCACCTAGGAGTGGGTCTTTGGTTGGCTTCCCTGCATCTTCAAGGGCCCTGGTTGCTTTGGAGTAATGTACAAGGTCTGTACTCCTATTCCCCATGGTTTCATGATGATTCCACAATGGGGAAAGGAGTTATCAACCCATTAACATAAACCAGTCCAAAATTGGATAGTAAGAAGGAAGTTCACAAAATATTTACAACCACACAACACCTGCAAAACAAAACCTAATCTAATTGCTCAAAATGAAGGTATATACACCATACAAGTCTTTCAACACAGTTTTTCTTGAAGATCAACTCATTATCAATCCTTCATGGCTCCATTAGTGCCGACTGGCAACAAAATTGCAGTCACAGTCAAGTCACTTTCCTTGGGCCATACAAAACTAACATCCAACCCATCATCTTAGGGTTTGAAACTACATATAGTACCCTTTCCTTAGTCTATGTGCCCACATTAGGGTTGTCCATGCTAAACTAAGGATTTTGACCTACTAGGTGGAAAAGTTGCTTGACAACTTTGAAAAGTTGTCATGCAACTTTTGCAACTTTTGAGAAACTTTCTCAATGTTTCTTTTCTTGACTCCTAGGCCCACATTGGGCTATCCTATGGACACCACCATGCTAAGAAGGACCCTAAATACATAAAAGGCACACATACCCTCTACTCTTCAAGAAAACTCAACCTAGACTTAAGAACCTAGGACCTAAACTAGGACCTACATAAGACCAATGAGCTCATGGCTCTTATTACATTTACAAGGCTTCTTGAAGAAGCAATAACACAACAAAATCCAATGGTGGGAGCCCTTTGAAGGGTGCTCCTGCACCACATTTTTTGAAGGAGGAATATTATCCTCTTCTATGATAGTTGAAGGTTTATGTTGAGGTCTTTTAGGTTGGACAAGAGGAGAGGCAGACCTCTTCTCTCTATAAGAGGAAGGAGGGGGAATTGCGCCATATAAAGGAGGAATGTTTGGTGTAGGAAGGAGACCGAGTCCATCATGAGGAGGTGGTATAGGTCTAACCTTAGAAGGAATATTGTTGGTCTTCTTAGGAGAAGGCATAGTTACATCCATATGAATAGGTAGAGGATATTCCTTAGGAGGAAGATTAGTTCTATCCGTTAGGGGAAGAACTTCATCTTCAAGAATGATAGGAGTGCCATTTATTGGGGATCTAGGTTGACTTAAGGATAAGATCATATATTTCTTCCATTTTTGATAAGATTGGAAAAGAGCATCGCTCCTTGGTGGAAGAGATTAAAATTGCTTGGGCCAAAAGAAATCACTAGGAACACCTTTCAGATGATCGAAATAAGCTATGGTTAACGGTTATGATTTCTCCATTGTGAGGAAATTTCAAACAATTATGAATTGGAGAAGCAATAGCCTTCATGGAAGATAGCCAAGGGTAACCCAACTTCACATGGAATTTCTCGGAAGAAGGAATGATAATAAAGTTGACATCCATAGATTTAGTATGAACTTCAATAGGAAGAGTAATGGCAGGACAAGAGAATCCATCAAATAACTTCACAACCACATTAGTATCATCATAGATTGGTTTATGCAAATGTAAATTGAAAAGATACTCCTCAGTGATGAAATTAACCATGCAAGAGGGATCAACGAGGGCACCATGGCAAGGTATGTCCTTAACCTTTGCAACTATGTATAAAGGGCCATCAGGTTCTCTAATGGTCTCACTAGGGTCTAATGTAATACAAGGATCCTTAGGTGTTTCCTGTTTCTCTACCATGTTCACCAAATTCAGAGCTGTGGCAGTAAGATCAGAAAAAGAGAAAGATGCATGTTCAGTCTCAATAACATTAGAGGTATGAGAAGGAAAATGATCAGTAAAAATCTTAATATTTTGATTAGGAGGAGCTACTGATTTGTTTCCCTTATCATTCAAATCTGCCATAGATATAGTATTATTATCAATCAAATCTCGAATCTTACTTTTCAATGCAAAAAAATTCTTAGTATCATGACCAGGTTGATGATGAAATTGACAAAAGGAATTGTTATCAAAATAAGGGGATGTAAGCTTAGAAGGATCAACTAGTTTTATAGGAGGAAGTTTGATAACATTTCGTTGTAATAACTGAGACATAATACTATGTAAATATTCATTCAAAGGAGTAAATTGTCTTTCTCTTTTGAAGAATTTAGAAATAGGAGGCACACTTGTTGTAGCATTCACATCGTTGTTGTTGATTGTGTCATTGAACTTGATGAATCCTTTTGTTAGTTTGAACTTTGCAAATGGTTGTTGAAAACTCTTCCCCTTATCACTCAGAGCCATAGAAGTAGATTGCTCCATTTGAATCACAGCTAGTTGATAATTATGGAGTGTTGCACACAACTGCTAGAAAAAGAAGTAAACTCAGACAAAAGAAGCTTTTCTCTAATATATTTTTGCAAATTAGAAATACAAATTCTTTGAATATAATTATCATGTATAGGAAAAGAAATTTGAGCACACAAATGCTTATATCTACCAATGAAATCATTCACTTTTTCTTTAACACCTTGTTTACAATGCATTTAAAACAATCAAAGTGATTTTAGGACCAATGTTGTTTTGAAATTGTTGAATGAAAGCATTTGCTAATTGTTGAAAAGAAGTGATAGAATAAGAAGGCAAAGTGAAATACCATTGTAAAGCCTTATCTCTTAGTGTTCTTGTAAACAATTTTGCAAGCAATCTTTGATCATAAGAAAAGTCATTACACAAGGTTTGCAAAGTTTTGACATGCATTAGAGGATCACCTTTTCCATTATAGAGTTACAATAAAGGGATCTCAACATTCTTAGGTGGAATAAATTTAACAATATCAAGAGAAAGTGGTCTCACAACATCAAATGTGGGCACACTAAACTTGGATTGACTCATGGAAGCAATTTGTTCTTGTAAGGAAGACACAGTTTGAGTAAGATTGTTAATGGTTGCTTCGGTAGTAGAATTGATGTTAGACATGGTTGATTGAGACTATGGTGTGATGTTATTGAAGGAAGGCATTGATTGAGAATAAGGTGGTGGGACATTATGATAAGTAGGCATAGGTGATGATTGAGTAGGAAAAGGGACACTTAAAGGAGGAATAAAATTGTTGAATGAATTGCCCCCTTGTGTCACATTGATTGGTTGAGAGATAGTAGGAATGCTTATTGAAGACATAGGTAAAGATAGAAGATTAAATGAAGAAGAGGGATTGCCCCCATGACTAATTATTGTAGGAATGACATTTTGAGTTGAAGAAGCCATGATATTTGAGGTAAAAGTAGGAACACTAGTCATAGGAATAGTCAAAGGCATAGAAGAATTTATTTGTGTAGGAGGTTGTGAGTAACCTAGGGTTTCAACATAACTCTTTATAAGCATGACATTAGAATAAAAAATATAAGCAATTCCACACAATATATCAATTTCATTCTTATTACTTTGAATCATGTGTTTAAGGCCTTCAATTAATGGAAGAGCTTCACTATTAGGGCATTTTTGGGACATCCATTGTTGAAAGTTATCAAATTGATTGTCCAATTTTGAAAGTTGATCTATGGAAACTCTAGTCAAAGCTTCTTCTTTATCATGGGATTCATCAATTGGATAAATAGGGATATGATTAGGATGGGAAGAATTAGCATTATCCTCATTAAAGAAGTCACCCAAATTATGCTCCATTTCTTCGGTAATTAAACCTTGGGAAGCCTTAATTCTAATGCTTCGTCTAATGGGGATAGTATAGGTAGGACTAAAAGTAGTAAAACTCATGCACTAGAGGGAGAATTTAAAATTTTGAATTATAGGAATGAAGTGTACAAAAATTGAATAATGCAAATTTTGAGAAAACAATGATTAAACAATTTTGAACTTTGTTGAAAGTAGAAAATGACACAATTTCTAAAAATAATTCTATGATGAATGAAAGGAAATCGAAATTTTAAAATTAAGGTTAATGGGATACCACTTAATTTTAATATTGACAAAATCAATTTAAAAAAAAATTAGGGTAGAGTATAATTAACCACTTAATTTTAAAAAAATTTCTTGAAATTTGAAATGTTGAATTTTGAAGGTATTTTCAATTTTAGAGGATTCAAAAATTGAGAAAATCAGCCAATTTTCTGGATTTAAGCTATTAAATACAGTCATAACAGTCTCTTGAAATTACAGGAAAAAAGCCGGGGACTGTGTTGAAAGTGCACACGGTCTGACCAACTTTTTAAAAAATTTTCAAGGATGAAAGTTACGATGATTTGAAAGCTATCCCCCAAAAATTGGTGGATTTTACTATATACAGATAGATAAAATTAAGGTTTGAATGTGAAAATAGGACCTTATTAGGGTTTTGAGAAAAATGAGGAATTGAATTGCAAATTTGAAAAAGGCCAAACTTAATGGATAGGAACACCTTGAAAAATGTTTAGAAAACTGAAATCAATTAAAATTGATTGAAATTTGTACAAATCCAATTAAATTTGAAAATTAGGGTTTTAGGACCTAACCACTTAATTTTTGAAATTTTGAATTTTAGGAAAGAGGATAAGTTTGAAAATAATCACAAATCTGAAAATTAAATGGAAATTCAATTTTTGCACAATTTCAAGATGATTTTTTAAAATTAGGGTTTTTCCAATTAACCTCTTAATTTTGTGAATTTGATTTGCAAATTGAACAAGACAATGAAGAAATTGAATTTGACAAACAAAGCAATTTTCAGATCTAAGACAATAGCAAGCAGTTTTTACAAAACACAAGTTCAATTTCAATTTTAAAAACTAGGTGTTTGAATGAATTAACCACTAAGTTTGCAGAAAAATTAAACTTGTAAATGAAAAAATATGCAATGATTTTCAGAATAAAGCATGCAAGACTTCGGGTTCACCAAAATGTGATGTGGTGAAAAGTGAATGATGGAGAGATCAAGAGGAGAGCTTTTCTTTCCTCCAAAGAGAGATGAAAGTTTCACTGTGGATTTACCTTCAATCACTTCACACACATCACATCAAAAAGAGGAGGGGAAATTCACTGGATCCAATCTCTAGGGAGATAGATTGAATACTAAATGAATTGATAATGAGGTAGAAATGACAAGCTAACCCCTCTTTTAGAATGGAAAATGATTGAATTATGTGTTTTGAGACCAAGTGTAAAAGTAGCAAAGAATTGAATATAACTTAGAATAGAAGCGTGGGATGAAGCTGTACACTTGGATCTGGTTATAATTGATGGACTTGAAAAGCACTAAGAGGGGGGGGGTGAATCAGTGACACCAAAAATAAAACTACTTCAAACACTAACTAGTAGATGAACTTAAAAAAACTTTTAAACACAATGTATACAATCCAAAATGATATAACAACATCCACAATAAGTAAAACATCCACCATAACACAAGTGTTTGTACGTGGAAAACACAAATAGGTAAAAACCATGGTGAGATAGAACTCACAAGTTAACTATCTGCAGTAATAGATAACTGACCAGTTAAGATCTACAAAGTGCTCTACTAGGAGCGAATCTTGTTAGAGATCCCAAAGCTTGATTAAAATCTTATACCTAGTGAAAGGTAGTACCCTGTTAGGAGTAACCTCGGTGGAGGATTTATGAATCCAAACTAATGGATCACCTTGTTAGAGCTTACCTAGTTATGGGATTTTAATTCTGCTGTAATTGTTAGAAGATAACAAGATTTGTTTGATCTGTCTGAGTAGCACAATACGTGCTTGATCAGATCCTTCTAAGCATATTCAACACTGCTTCTCATTATACTCTACAACTTAACACTTTTTCCTTTGCACATAACATATCACTTTCGCTCTTACAAAATAATTCATTGTGATGTCAATATATAGAGATTTAGATTTCATGTCGGCCTCAAGAAATCATAACACAATTACCTAGGTATAGTGTATCTGGTCAAGTGATCATAACTCATCACAAAAATACTGCCAAAAATTGTCGGTGGTGATAAACCATCATACAATCTATGAATACCGGTTAGATTTTGATGGTATGATGAAATAATAAGTATCTGGTAGAATACGAGGAGGGGGGGGGGGGGTGAATCAGTATATTGAAAAAATGATACAAAGTTCCCAAACTCAAACTCAGCCAAACAAAGTAAACATATCTCAGTCAAGATCAATATTCTTAGGAATACTTGACATTAACTGGTTTAACTGTTATGACAACTTTAATAGTAAACACCTTCAATCTTGTAAACATCAACAATGCTTAATCTTAACTCAACATATTCATCTCTCAATGCTTCTACTTAACATGCCTTATCAGAAGTTAACCAAATCAACAAATAAGATCACAGCCACAAAAGCATTCACCACTTGACACAAATGTTTATATGTGGAAAATCCAAATAGGTAAAAACCATGGTGAGATGGGACTCACAAGGATAGCTATCTGAACTCTTTTGAAGTTGGCCCTATTAGGAGCCAAAGCCTGTTAGAGCTTTACAATAAGTCCTGTTAAGAAATAATTCTTGTTAGGAATTACTTGGTTAAGGGATTTACAAATATGCCTTGTTAGAAATACAATACCCTATTAGGAGCAACCTCACTGGAGGATTTAAGAATCCAAGCTAATGGACCACCTTGTTAGAGGATTTAATGAGTAACCAAGCTTGTTAGAGGTTACCCGGTTAAGGGATTTTAATTCTATTGTAATTGTTAGAAAATAATAGGTTTTCTTGATCTGTCTAAGTAGCACTAGATTTGCTTGATCAGATCCTTCTAAGCTTCAATCTACCTTCACTCAAAGTGTAGATCCATTCACTGGTTGGGCAACCTGCACACTCAACAGGTTTTCTACCAATCTTGCCAACAAACTTTACAAACAACTTCATCGGCCTTAAATACAAATCAATTAGGTTGGTAACACAACAACAACCTAATTCTCATCATTGAGATTACAAACAAGTTGGTTCAATCTTGACCATTAGAAATCATGACAATCTCTTCACATTCTTCAAGACAATTCCAACCGCTCCATGATCACCGCTCCATTGGACTTTGTAACTCATCACACGCTATGCATTAAATGCAATCCACTTTTCTCCTTCCCTAGACAATAAGCAAACATGCCAAACCAATTTGAATTTATCCTCATACAATGATCACACATGTCTCCATCATTACCGCTCATCAGATAATAAACCAATAAACTTGATCAGTTAGGGTTTACCAGTTACATTATATAAAAAGGTTTAACCCTTTATACTGGTTCACTAGTTCAACTCACAAACTTTACATTTTAGTTACTAGCCAATATAAAAAACAACAATATTAGTAATACCATGAATACCATTTACCGGTTCAATTGACATCAATGACAACATATCATTAATATAATCTCTATGCAAAATGCCAATAGACTCAAAATGCCAACGATCTCCCCCTTTGGTATTGATGGCAATACAAATATCAATGCCTCTGATTGCTTTTGAGATTGGTGAATAGGAATCTTGGTTTACATTACCAAGTATTCACCTTGCTCTATGTGTCTTCAACCTGCTGCAGGTGAATAGGAATCCTGGTTTACATTACCAAGTATTCACCTTATTAGACACATAATTCTTCTCCTCAATCACATAATTCTTCTCCCCCTTTGACAACAATGCCAAAGTGAAAGTAAAACATGCAATTCTTCTCTCACTGTGCACCAACATCATTCTACAACTTGATGGTCCCCCTATGGAATACATCCACTTCTTCATCAATCCATATAAGATTCTACAAGTAATTCAGGGATTGATGCAATCAACATCATGTTCAACTAACTTCATGAAGAGGGACAACCCCCAATTGAGTTCTAAGATACTAAAAAGTGGTCTTAGGTAGAGGTTTGGTAAAGATATCTGCAAGATGCTCCTTGGTAGAAATATGCTCCAAGATAACATCTTTACTTTGAACTTTTTCCCTCAAGAAGTGATATTTCAATTCAATATGCTTAGTCCTTGCGTGCAAAACAAGATTTTTTGAAATGTTTATTGCAATTGTATTATCACACAAAATCTTTATAGGTTCTGATATTTTCATCTTCAAACCTTCCAAAATGTGCCTCATCCACATAGCTTGTGTGCAATTCATATAAGCTGCTACATATTCATCTTTAGTTGTAGATTTTGAAGTGCAACTCTACTTTTTACTACTCCTTGAGACTAGCCTTCCTCCTAGAAAGAATGCTCCACTAGTAGTACTCTTCCAGTCATCAATATTTCTTGCCCAATCAGCATCTATGTATACCTACAAGTAAAAATCTGCACCATATGGATACCATAATCCATAGTCAACAATACCTTTAAGATATCTAAATATTCTCTTAGTTTCCATCAGATGTGCCTCCTTTGGATTCTTCTGAAATCTAGCAACAATACCAATTGCATGGGCAATATCCAATCGACTGTGAACAACATAGTGTAGTTTGCCAATCATTGACCTGTATTCCTTTTCATCTACAGACTTAGATGCATCTTCCTTGGACAATTTACAACCTGTAACCATTGGGGTTCGAATTGGTTTACAACCACTCATACCGAAAGTCTTCAAAACCTCCTTCACATACTTGGATTGAGTAATAAAAATACCATTCTTCATCTGCTATATCTGTAAGCCTATTAATTTTTTTATTTCTCCTACTAATGACATCTCAAATTCATTCTTCAATTCATCTACAAAATAATTACTAATGACCTCCAAATATAATGTCATCTACAAATACTTCACTGACCACTATATCATCTCCTTAGAACTTGAGATAAATGTTGCTATCATCACTATTTCTAGCAAAGGCTATCTTCATTAGATGAATATGAAGTCATTCATACCATGCTCTAGGTGCCTGCTTTAATCCATACAAAGCTTTATGCAGTTTGCATACCATGTCTTCCTTATCTGTCAATGCATAACCATTAGGCTGCTCTATATAAACCTCTTCTTCTAGTACCCCATTCAAGAATGCAGACTTGAAATCCATCTGGTATACTTTGAACTTATTATAAGATGCAAATGCAAGTAGTGTTCTTACACTTTCTAGTCTTGCTACTGGTGCAAAAGTTTCTCCATAGTCTTCTCCTTCTTCTTCGCATAACCTTTGCATACTATTCTTGCCTTATTGTGAACTACAACACCATCTTCATTTAGCTTGTTTTTGAACACCCATTTAGTACCTATAAGATTTTTTTTTACCAGTCGGGGTACTAGGGTCCAAGTGTTGTTCTTCTCAATTTGTTCTAACTCCTCCATAGCTTTCACCCAATGATCATCACCAAATGCCTCAACATTTCTAGGTTCAAAGGTGGATATCATGCAAGAGTTCTCTCTTATTCTCCTTCTAGTTAGTACTCTAACTTCCTTATCCCCAATTATCTATTCAGGACTATGATTCAGTCTCACATACCTAGGAATAATATGATCATTCTCTTCAGGTTCAACTTCTTCATTGTCATCTTCCTCTTAATTTATTTATTTTGGTTGAACAAGTACATCAGGATTTGTTTTATCGGTTTTTGATTTAACAGTTTTAGGTTCTAAAAGAAAAATGCAAGGATCTTCATCCTTCTTCTCAAAACTGGTTCCTTCTGAATTTTCAGGATATTCATCTACACGATCATCAACACTCTCAACAATTTTCTATGTTTGGTTGTTGAAGCATTTATAGGCCTTACTCTTGGTGGAATAGCCAAAAAATATGCCTTCATCACTCTTACCTTCAAACTTGCTTATGTAGTCACCTCTTTTAATAAAACATTTTCTACCAAATATTTGAAAATATCTAACATCAAGTGATCTCCCATATGAGTACTCATATGGGGTCTTGTCCTTACCTCTTTTTACCAGAACTCGGTTCATTGTGTACACAACTGTACTTACAGCTTCTTTCCAAAAAGTTTTTGATACACCTCCTTGTATCAACATAGTTCTAGCAGCTTCAACCACTGACCGGTTGTTTCTCTCTACTATAGCATTCTATTGTGGTGTCCTTGGTGTAGAAAGCTACCACTTGATACCATTATCATCACAATATTTAGTGAACTCTGTAGAAGTGAATTCATTGCCTTGATCTGTTCTTAGACATTTTATCTTTTTTCCACTCTCTTTCTCAGCCAAGGCTCTAAATGAATTGAATTTACCAAAAGCTTCAATGTTATCCTTCAAGAATGTGACCCACATCATCCTTGAACAATCATCAGTGAAGATAATGAAGTATTTGTCACCTTGAATGCTTCTTGTTCTTATTGTTCCACATAAGTCTGTATGAACCAAATCTAACAAGCACTCTACTGAGAAGGACTTTCTCTTGAAAGTTGAAGAAGTCATCTTTCCTAGTTGACATTCTTTACAAAGAGCATTAACCGATTTGTCTAGCTGAGGCAGACCTCTTATTGTCTTAGACTTGCTTACTTTAATTGTCAAAATTTATATGACAAAATCTCCTATGCCAAAGCCAACTATCATCTATTTTGCAATCAAACAGTTGCTAACTTTAGGATTGAGATGAAATAGATTACCTCTGGTCTGTTTCCTGGTTGCAATCAATTCACCCTTGTTGTGAAAGATTTTGCATATACCATTTCTAAACTCCAGTGGGTGACCTCTGTCATTAAGTTTTGCCACACTTAACAAATTGTGCTTTAGGCCTTGAACTCAATAGACATCATCAAAACTGCTCTTCCCATTAAGAGAAATAACTCCGTTACCTTTTACCATACAGGGTGAGTCATTGCCAAATCTGACAACACCGCCATCAAATTCCTTTAGGGAAAGAAATTTGCTCCGATCACCGGTCATGTGATGTGAACAACCACTATCAATGATCCAATCATCAGAGTTATCCATTCTAGATACTAGTGTCTTCTTATCTGATGCTTCTTCCTTAATTGCTACCAACACAATATCTTCACTAGCATCATCATCAGATTCATCATCAGTAATACCACTGTCAATAGCTACAAGACAATCTCTCTTGCCTTTACCCTTGTACTTCTTAAATTTGTCTCTCTTGTAATCATTTTCACCATTAGGGAAGTTTTCTGCTATATGACCAATCTTGTTGCATGCAAAATATTTTAGAGGTAGCTTACCTCTATATTTACCAGTGCCTCTAGGCAGTCGTTTTGCCAACAATGCTTCAAGTTCCACTAAGTTGTCTTCATCATCAACATCTCTGCTGGACCTAGATTCATAACTATGGCTGATATCTCTACTTCTTCTCATAGATGGGTTAGAGACATAAGTTCTGAATGCAAATTCTTATTTTTGTACACTACCATCATAGCCATTTAGTTCAAAAGCCGTAAGTTTGCCAATAATAGAGTTAAGAGTTACCTTTGTCTTGTCAATGGATTTTAGCTTCTGAATAGCTGCAACTTGGATAGCATAGACCGGTAGTAGGGTTCTCAGTACCTTACTGATTACTGTGGCATCTTCCACTTTCCCTCCTACACTCTTTATCTCTCCAACTATCTCTTTGATCCTTTGACCGTACTGCTGGATGTTCTCACCTTCAGACATTCTCATGTCGTCAAACTTGCCTCTTAAACTCTCTTCTTTAGCAATCTTGACATGCTCATCACTGCTATAGATATCTTCAAATTTCTTCCATACTTCATATGTAGTTTCAAGACCATGAACATCTACATATTCAACATCAAACATGGAACTGAGAATAGCTTCTAATGCCTGGTGATTTTGTAGTTGTTCTTTCTTCTGATCATTAGTCAAGGGTCTAGTAGGTGTAGTATACTTATGTTCTATATGATCCCAATACTGACTACCAAGACTCTTAATGTAAATCTTCATTTTGTCACTCCATATTCTATAGTTATCTTTGTTAAACTTTGAACCTTCTTTCTTCATCATGATCTACAAGATCTTTTCCTCAAGTTGTTAGGATTTTAGATTAAGAGGACCTGTGATGCTTTGATACCAATTGATGGTATGATGAAATAATAAGTATCCGATAGAATACTGAGACAAAGGGGGGGGGTGAATCAGTATATTAAAAAACTGATACAAAGTTCCCAAACTCAAACTTAGTCAAACAATGTAAACATATCTCAGTCAAGATCAATATTCTTAGGAATACTTGACATTAACCAGTTTAATTGTTATGACAACTTTAACTATAAACACCTTGAATCTTGTAAACATCAACAATGCTTAATCTTAACTCAACATATTCATCTCTTAATGCTTCTACTTAGCATGCCTTATCAGAAGTTAACCAAATCAATAAATAAGATCACAAGCACAAAAGCATTCACCACTTGACACAAATGTTTATACGTGGAAAACTCAAATAGGTAAAAACCATGGTGAGATGGAACTCACAAGGATAGCTATCTGAACTCTTTCTAAGTTTGTCCTATTAGGAGCCAAAGCCCATTAGAGCTTTACAATAAGTCCTGTTAAGAACTAATTCCAGTTAGGAATCACCTGGTTAAGGGATTTACAAATATGCCTTGTTAGAAGCTCAATACCCTGTTAGGAGTAACCTTGTTGGAGGATTTAAGAATCCAAGCTAGTGGACCACCTTGTTAGAGGATTTAATGAGTAACCAAGATTGTTAGAGATTACCTGGTTAAGGGATTTTACTTCTGCTATAATTGTTAGAAGACAACAGGTTTTCTTGATCTGCTTGAGTAACACTACATTTTCTTGATCAGATCCTTCTAAGCTTCAATTAGCTTTCACTCAACATGTAGATCCATTCACTGGTTGGGCAGCTTCACACTCAACAAGTTTTCTACCAATTTTTCCAACAACCTTTACAAACAACTTCATCAACCTTAAATACAAATTAATTAGGTCGGTAACACAACAAAAACCTAATTATTATCATTAAGATTACAAACAAGCCAGTTCAATCTTGACCGTTAGAAATCATGACAATCTCTTCATATTCTTCAAGACAATTCCAACCACTCCATGATCACCACTCCATTGGAATTTGTAACTCATCACAAGCTATGCATTAAATGCAATCCACTTTGCTCCTTCCCTAGACAACAAGAAAAATGCACCAAACCAATTTGAATTTATCATCATACAATGATCACACGTGTCTCCATCATTACCACTCATCATATAATAAACCAACAAACTTGATCGGTTAGGGTTTAACAACTGATAGGGTTTACCGGTTACATTACATAGAAAGGTTTAACCCTTTACATCGGTTCAACTCATAAACTTTACATACCAGTTACTAGCCAACATCAAAAGCAACAATATCAACAATAACATGAATACCATTTACTGGTTCAATTAACATCAATGACAACATATCATTAATGCAATCTCTATGCAAAATGCCAACATAGTTAAACCGCTTGACTTTGACACTTCTGAGATAGTCTCTGTTGGATCTTCATGTTGATGTTGAGACATATATAATCAAGTGGTTATCTCCTTGCATACATCGGTTTTCTCCAAGTATTGGTTATAAATAAACCTTTAGTATATTGGTTGTAGTGTAAACAACTTGAAGTTACACCGATAGACAATATAAGCATATGTGTGTGTATGTGTTTCAACAATGACAACATATGATGAATTTATTACAATCATCATCAAGCCAACAATCTCCCCCTTTGGCATTGATGGAAACACTTAGAAAAATTTACAGTAATATTGCTAAGTGTGCAAACAAAACAAATTTACACATATACACAAGCTGCCACTTAATGCATACATTATACAAAATTTTCACAAACACACATACATATTTCTACTCCTTTGACAACAATGCCAAATTGAAAAAGTAATATATATATATAAATTTTTGTATCACAATGTTTTACAAAAACTTTGAAAAACTAAATCAAGGTTCATGCATACACAAGTCTCATGAAAATAACATTAAAGTTCCTCTTCAATTGTGATATGGCATTTGTTCATGTACTAGCACATTCTCAGTGTACTCAAGTGTAGACATAATCTGTGAATTGAATTCTTCCATGGAATCTAGTGAACAGGTTTCTAGAGTTTCCAAAATAGCTTCTGCATTTGTGTAGGCTCTCTGTAGTATGTCCACTTGTGTTGTAAGTTGACCCTTCAATTCCTTTAGTGATCGGAGTCTCTTTTCTTTCTCACGATCATAAGTATCCAACCTATTGTGCAAATCATCTACAGATTTGCTAAAAGCAAATATAGAGTCCTCAAGTGGGACATATGCATTGCATATCTTTTCTAGGTCTCGCTCTGTTTCTATTTGCCTTTTTGTTATATCAGAATAAAAGAATGCAACATTAGAGGTAGAAGCAAGATAATTTCCTCCCATTTCAATAGCTTTTCCCAATAAAGCTTTATTATGTGATAGAGCCAGTTTGTCGGTATCAATTTCCTTCATGATCTGCTCTCCACACTTTTTCCTATAACCCTTTTCTACATAAGCATGCGTTGATTCTTCAAGTGATGTGAGTTGGTCAGATGCATCTGTGACTAATTGACCAAGCTTGCTATTAGGCAATGACAGATGTCCAATAGAAGTATCCGATAGCAGATTTGTCAGAATGTCTACTGCTTTTTGAATAGTTTTTGCTTCAATCCTTTGTTCCTTAAGTCTCTTTTTGTGCGCTCTAGATTGCATAACATTTGCAATCTTCATCATTTCAGATGCACTCATGTTGTCAACATTGATAGGCCTTGAGATTCCTAATCAATCATCATCATCGTCATCAGTCTGCTAAGTGACTAATGATTTTGCTAGTTCAGAAGATGTTACCTTAACGATTGCTTTTTCTTGGTTTTTCTCTGTTTCTTGTTCAAAATTCTGTGTGTCGAAATTCTTATTAGATTCCTTTGAGTACCTTGTAAGACCGATGGGGATTGGGGTTTCTCAGGTTGTCCTTTTTCCGGTGGATTATCTACTTTTGGTTGAGTTGCCGATTGCTTAACTAAAGTAACATGTAAGACAATGATTTCAGGTGGCTCCATATCTAGTGCAGTGATGTCTCCAGATTGATCAACTGTATCCTGAACATCATAAAAAACATGAATAACAGTGTCATCCTTCTTGATAGGATATACCTCATCATCTTGTACAATCTCTTGTTCATCCATTTCAGGTCGATTAGCAATATCTTCCTCATCTTTAGATGATTGTATAAGCTCTTCCAACCATTTGATTTCACAGGCTATTTGACAAGTCTCAGTCTTGATAATTACCTTCTTTCCACTAAGTTGCATCAATCTTCTTGCTTTCAAAGAAAATTGAATTTTGTACTGATCAACTAAAGCACTTATTTCATCCTTAGACAAATTAGGAAAATATTGCATAAATATCTCATTTATAATTTCTTTTTCCAATTTTATAGCTTCCTCCCATTTATTCAAAAGAATAGTGTACAAAGAATTAGAGATATCATTTTCAAGATCATGTGGTAATCTACTGTAATGACACAAATGATCGATTACTTGTTGAATGATTTTCTCCTTCTCATCTTTAGTGAAGGAATCAAAATGTTGTTGACATTATAATAGACAAGGAGAGATTGTTGGCATTTCAATAAGGATATTGAGAAGGTTGTTGATGATTATGGATATAACTGATTAAGGATGATTTACTGTCTTAATATTATTATTTGTCATTGATGTCAAGAAATTGATTTTCTAACTCAGTATTATGTTTCCATATCTTAAGAAGTATGATTTGATGAGTATAAAGATGTTGGTAAAAGACACAGAAAGAATATGATGAATAAGGGGATGAATAAGTTATTCAATGGGCAACTATTACCAAGTTAGACAATGATGAGATCGTGATGTTTAGATTGTTTTGATATTATACATATGTTATTTATTGTAAGGTTAATACTATACTATGTTACCGAGCAAAGAACCTAGTCGGTAAACCCTAAGGTTATCGCTATCGGTTAATGAAGATAGAGTGTCTACCGAGTAAATTTTAGTATTTATCGAGTTGTAACCGAGCTGTAACAGAATGCATCAAATGGTTACATGCGTTATTTAATGAAGGGAGCTGATGAGTAGGAACTGATTAAATGATTGGTATGCCGTGAATGAAGTTTGTTAAAGAATCTATGGCAAAGGAAAATTGACAAGAAGATCTACAGCTTAGATTGAACCGCAATACCCTAGCACAAGTTCCAAGAAATATATGCAAGTTTCAAGGTGGGGTAAAATGTTTTTAGATCGAAGAATACATTGAACCTAGTCAAAGTTTGAAGATCTGATGGCTATGATTGATCATGGGAAATATGATCAAGGAGATTAAGCAGTTAGCTATTGTTTATAAATAGGGAACTGTTGATAAATAATGTATGTAGGCAAGTGTATGCACAGGGATGCTACATAGTAATTACCGAGCACAGAAGCTTGAAGAACTATTTGTATAACATAGTATAGAGCCCAATAGATGGACAAGATTAGTTCTAAGTCTAGATTGTATTGAGCAAATAAGAATCTTCTTTAGCATTTTAGTTGTGAAGTTGCAGATAGATTTTTATTACTGTTATTTTGTGAAGTGACAGAAAATCTCTTAACCGAGTGGACTTAACAGTCTTATTTGTAAAACCCTCTAGCAAGGTGACATTCTGATTAAGTGTTTGAAATCCTTTAACAAGGTCACTTCTAACAAGGTGAAGATCCTAACAGATCTGAGGGAAATCCCTTAACCGGGTCACATCTAGCAACGTGTTTGTAATCGTTAACAAGATTTGCTTTTAACTAGGCATACTCTAGAAGAGTATATTTCTTAGTGGGTCTGAAATCCCACAGTGGTTTTTCCCTATTTGGGTTTCCATGTTAAATCGGGTGTTATGAGGTTTATGATGTTTATATGCTTTTGAGTTTGCATGTCTAACAATTTTGGTTATATCACTGAAGTATATGTTATCGAGGTTGAATCTGATGTTTTTATGGAAGATTAAGTTTGTATGATTCACCCCCCCCTCTCATCTTATCAGCTTGGCATCTGTACTTATCTTTAAGTATCAGAACTATCAATTGGTATTAGAGCTTTGGACTTCAGAAGAAAAGTTTGAAGGTACTTGAGGCAAAGATCCAAAGATGTATAAGAGGGATGCACCGAAGCTGAACAAGTCAAGTTTCTCTACATGGTAGAAAAGGATGAAGCTGCACCTATCAGGAGTTGGAGAATATGTTGTATATTATATAGAGAATGATTTCATTACACCGAGCACCTATCCATTGACAATGGAAGAGATAAAGGCAAAGCAAGAACATATCCAAGCAATGATTGAAATAACATCTGCATTGACCGTCTTAGAGTTTAATGATCTAGAAGGCTACAATGATGCGAAGGCAATGTGGGACAAGCTCATATCTGTATATGGTGGTGATGAACATGTTGAAAGAGAAAAAGTGGACAATCTAAGAGGGCAACTTGAATCTATGAGGATGAATGAAGGTGAGAACATAACTTAGTATAGTACAAGACTAAAGGAGATTGTCAATCAAATCAAAGGAGCAGGTGGAACCATTGAAGAAAAGGATATAACAAGTAAGTTGTTAAGAACCCTTCTACCAACTTATGTAATCAGAGTCTCTGCAATCAATGAATTAAGGTTTGTGCCCAATATGCTAGTTTCTTTAGATGCTACTATTGGTAAGCTACATGCATTTGAGTTAAGTAACTTTGATAACAGTGGGTCTTCGGTAAATAAAGTTGAATATGCATTTAGTTCTTTTCATCTTGATGAATCTAATCATTACAATGAAAGAAAGTATAAGTAATCTAAAGGAGATCACAGTGGAGCAAGTGAAAGATTTCGTAAGAACATAGAGGAAGTACACAAACTGTATGAGGAAATCAGAAAGCAAGAAGAGTTTGAAGCACTATTAGCTAGAAGGTTACCGAGAGGCAAAGGTAAGTATAAAGGAAAACTACCTTTGAAATGTTTTAATTGTGATAAGATAGGACACATGGCTTCTAACTATCCTAACAAAGGTTCTACTAAAAAGAGAGATTACCGAGATAATAAACAGAAAGATAATCATTATAGAGGACACCGAGACTTCAGAAGAAGAGATAGAAAGACATGCTTAATAGCTGATGAGGAATCCAATGATGATAAATCAGATGAAACTGATACAAAGGAAGTAGTTTATGTGGCTATCAAAGATGGATCAGATGAAGAAAGGTATGAAGAAAAATCCCTAATATCTCACATAAATACTAATGATTCTTGGATCATAGATAGTGGATGCTCACATCACATGACTGGTGATAAACACAATTTTGTTATGTTAGAAGACTATGTTGGAGGCTATGTAAGATTTGGTAATGATGCACCATGTCCGGTAAGAGGTAAAGGATCTATAACACTTCTTGACAATGCAAGATGCAATGATGTTTATTGGGTTGAAGGTTTGAAATACAATTTGTTGAGTATAGCACAGCTAAACAATAAAGGATACCGAATAGAATTTCAGAAAGGAATTGTCAAAGTTCATGACAAGAATGGAAAGTTAGCTGCTACCGGGACACAAACAAGAGGTAACACATTTCACCTTGACTCAACTCAGAATAAGTGTCTGTATGCAAAGATAGATGATACTTGGTTATGGCATAAAAGGTTTTGTCATGTAAATTTTGATAATCTGATCAAAATAAGTAAAAAGCACCGAGTAAGAGGTCTACCGAGTTTGGAAAAACTTGAGAATGCTATGTGCCAAGGATACCAGATGGGTAAGATGACAAGATCAAGCTTTACAAGTAATTCTTACACTTCTAAGGAAATTTTAGATCTTGTGCACATTGATCTTTGTGGTCCTACGAAAGTTCAAAGTTATTATGGTGATAAATATTTCATATTATTTGTGGATGATTACTCAAGGATGCCATCAGTAATGTTCTTAAACGAAAAATCAGAAGCTTTTCAAATGTTTAAATGGTACAAGGCAAGATTTGAAAATGAAACAAGAAGACAACTAAAATGTCTTAGATCAGATAGAGGAGGAGAGTTCACATCTGATGAGTTCAACTTATTCTGCAATGATCATGGTATAAAAAGACAAGTCTCTGCACCGAGAACTCCACAACAAAATGGAATTGCTGAGAGAAGAAATAGATCTATTGTGGATTGTGCCAGAAACCTGATGATTGAAAAGAAAGTGCCACAAACATTTTGGAGAGAAGCAATAAGCACAGCAGTTTACACTCTGAACCGAGTACAACTGAAGAAAGGTACTATGAAGACACCATATAAAATCTGGTATGGCAAGAAACCTAATGTAAGTTATTTTAAAATCTTTGGAAGTAGATGCTATGTTCACAAAGATGATAGAAATTGCAAGTTTGATCAGAAAAGTGAAGAAGGAACATTTCTTGGTTATTCTTCTAGAAGCAAAGTATTTAAATGTCTGATCAAATCATCTAACAAAATAGTAGAAAGTGCAAATGTGAAAATTGATGAATTTGCAGAAAGAAATGATGAAGGAAATTCAAAGGAACCAGAAGACTATGATGAATTTGTCTATGTTCAACCGACAAGTCTTACCGAGAAAAATGTTGAAGAAAATGAAGAGAATATCCAGTTACCGAGTGATGAAGAAGATCATATAGAGCCTACCGAGCTTGTATTAGCCAAATATGTCAGAAGACATCATGCATCAAGTCAGATTATAGGAGATAAGGATGATCTAGTTATGACAAGGAACAAACTGAGATAGAACACATGTTTAATATCTGAATTTGAGCCGAGAATAGTGAAAGAGGCATTTAACAGTGAAGATTGGATAAATGCTATGATAGAAGAGATTGATCAAATCAAGAAGAATGACACATGGACACTGGTCCCAAGACCGAAGGATAAAAATGTAATCGGTACAAAGTGTATTTTTAGAAACAAGCTGAATGAAAAAGGAGAGGTCATTCGAAATAAAGCAAGACTAGTTTGCAAAGGTTATGCCCAAGAAGAAGGAATTGATTATGGTGAAAATTTTGTGCCTATGGCTAGACTAGAAGGAGTAAGAACATTGTTGGCATACACTACTTACAAAAATTTCAAGGTATATCAAATGGATGTCAAATCTGCATTTCTGAATGGTATATTAGAAGAAGAAGTTTTTATTGAACAACCTGAAGGATTTGTTGAAGACAAGAGTAAAAATCAGGTATGTAAATTGAACAAAGCATTATATGGTTTGAAACAAGCACCTAGAGCATGGTATGAAAGATTGCACTCTTATTTGATTAAGATTGGTTTTATAAGGACAAGTGAGAACAACAATATGTACATGAAGAGTGATGAAAATGGAATACTGATCTCAACCATATTTGTTGATGATATTATTGTATGCAGGAAAAGTGGGCTGATAAAACTCAATATGTGAAAATATTGCTAAATGACTTGTCCACACACACACACAGGACTTCTTGGTGCAAGCTACGGAGTAACGACGTATTACTTAGCTTCCCAAGGTGGGTCCCATGGTTCTCTATCTTACAATGTCCCTCAAACCAATGTTTTTGCTCTCAGATCACTGAGCAAAAAGGTTTAGGGATGGCAAATGCAAGAACGAGGGATGCTCTGATGGATTTTAGTATGAAAGGTATGCTAAACTATGTATGATTTTAAAATACAATAAACTAAATGATAAGATGACAAGATTAGTATGAGTACTATTCTAACATGATATATTTAGTCTATGATTGAGCTAAAATGATAAAGAAAGTATTCTAAACATGCATATTTAGACTAATTTCTATTCTAAAGAGAGGCTAAATGATGAGCATAAAATGATATATGAGAGCTTAAATGTATTTGAGCATAAGTGTGATACTACAAATTTTTAGGATGATAAAATGGAGGAATGAGAGCTCTATTTATAGCAAAAATAGGGCAATGGATGGTCAGGATTGAAAGAGTTGATCAAGGGTTGAGTTTGAAAGTTGGGGATCCATGTTTGCAATTTGCACCAATAAAATGGTGACAAGTGTCAACATAGGGTTGGGTTGAGAGAAGGGGTTGGAGGCATTAAATGCCTGAGAAGACCTTATGGTTATCTAGAAGGTAAGGGTCAAGCTTAAGTTAGGATTACCCACTGGATTAAGAGTTAATCCAAGGATAAACCTTTGTGCAAATGATTAAGAGATAATCATGGTCAAAGCATTAAAGGCCTGATGAGACCCTTGGGTTGAGTGAAGGTTGAGTTAAAAGAAATAATTTAACCATGTAAGAGGGTTTAAGTTTAACCATTAATGGTTATTGAAGACTTTGGAGGATTAAGTGGTTGAAGGTTGGAAGCCTTTAATGGTTATCAAAGACTTTGAGGAATGAAGTGGTTGAAGACTTGAAGCCTTTAATGGTTATCAAAGACTTCGAGGTTTGAGAAGTGACTTCACTTTGCTTAGGGATGTGACAAAGTTTAGAAGATGGGTTAGGCTAATTAGAAGTGATTAGAAGAGTCTAGAAGAGATTAGAAAGGGGTTTAGGAAGGCAAGTGGGAGATGTAGGATTTTGCAAGTGGATGGAGGGATAATAGGATTTAATTGAATTAAATGATTTAATTCAATTTGGTTGCAATTTGGGGAAATTAAATAAATTAGATTTATTCAATTTAGGATAACTATTTAATTAAATTTGTATTTAATTAAAAGTGGATAGGGGGGATTTAATTGAATAAAATGATTTATTCATTAAATGGGTATGGTGAATTTTATTTAAATAAATCGAGTAATTTTACTTAATAAAATATAAGAATGTGGATAGTTTAATTAAATTGGATTTAATCAAATAGAGAAATGAACATAAAATATTCATTTAGGAATATGGTCATTTTTATACGTCTACATTTTGCCCCTCTTTGAAGTGACGTGTGTGCACATGTTATTTCAAAGAAAATGATGCCTTATCATGATTTATGATCAAATGCAATTTTTGTGTCGCTCTTATGATTTGCAAGTCATGCCCCAGATTTGATTTGATGTGTGATGCCCCCTGAATCAATTATTTTTGAAATTTTTTGATTTGATTTGATGAGTTGCGTATGATGTGTATGATTTCGTGCATGTGAAATGTGGGGAAATTGATTCATCTCCCGATAAGTTACAAATGTTATGGTATAGGGGAGACCACGACCATATTACAGGTCCATTCGGCTAACCCTAATTTCATTTTCCTCCTATAAAAGGGGAAAAGGGCTTGAATTAGATTCATTTGTGCTTTGTTGACTTTGGAGAAAGAGAATTTGGTCTGCAGAGAAAATGCCTATTCCTTATCATAGACACCGTTTCGAGCGCGTTCGGAGGTACCGGAGACCTGCAGCGTATGGACCACCAGTAAGTCAACATTTTTGACCCTCTGTTGACTTTTCATTTGGTCATTTTTAATCATTTTTTTGATTTTCAAAGTTTGGTTTTAGCGGTTTAGCACATCTAGGGCATAGATTAGCGCATACGAAGTTTTAAGTAGCGCATCAAGCCGGATATTAGGGGTCGGGTCCGAAATAGATAGGATAGCGCATAAAAGAAATAGGTTAGCGCATATGTGTAGAATATCGCATGGCAACCATAGGGTAGCACGTCAGGTCAACAGGTTAGCGCGTAGGGTAGACCTAGCGTATAGGGGTCGCAGGGGTTCGCATAGGTAAGGGGGTTTAGCGCGTAGGGTTAACCTAGCGCATAGGGTCAAACGGGTAGCACCTAGGAAGTGTAGGTTAGCGGGTGGGTAGGGTTTAGCGCATAGGGTGGGGTAGGTTGTGCATGGGGAAAAATTTTTAGCGCGTAGAGTCAATCTAGCGCATAGGGTAAATAGATTAGTGCGTAGGAAAAACAACCTAGCGCGTGGGGGAGTTTTAGCGTAGCGGGAGTCTGTTTTAGCGCATCTAGAAAATTTTTGTGAGATGAGCCGAAATGTAAATTTGTTTGCTTTGTCTGTCATGATTTTATGGATTTGTCCAATATGAGTGTTGGTATAACTTGTTTTGATTTGCGATTTTTCAAGTTATGTATAGATATCAATGTGGTGTTTTGATCAAAATATGATTTGTTTGCTTACCATGTTGCAAGTTCAATGTGTGAAGCCTGATTTGTGTTACAAGTTGATATGGGTTGGAAACTTGAGTTATTTTACAAGCTGATATGGGTGGGAAACTTGAGTTGTTTTACAAGTTTATGTGATTGTGGAGACTTGAGTTGTGTTACAAGTTTTGATATGGTTTTTGATAACTTGAGTTATTTTAGAAGTTGATATGAAATGAGAGGATTTTGAACTTGATGTAAATGAGCAAATTGTTTCATGTTGTTGATGTGAGTTTGATTTTGATATCTTTGTTTTGATGTGGAAACTGATATTGGATTTGTTTTGCTTGTTTGACAGGAGTGATTGGGTGTGGTCCAGTCACGGGAGAGATTTCCGAGGCCGTGGACATTCATACCATGGTTGTCGCAGGCCGATCTCGATATCATCGAGAGATGTGGTTTGAATTCTCTCTTGGATATGCCTCGGTTCACTGTGAACCGAGGGCTACTGACACCTTTGGCAGAGAGGTGGCATAGCGACACCAACAACTTCCATTTTGCCACTGGAGAGATGACAGTCACACCAGAGGACTGTTACAGGATCTTGCGCATTCCTGTAGTAGGTGCCTACGAGCAGTTAGAGGAGGGTGGTACAGAGGCACTGCACCACATTTTCCAAGATGATACAGTCTGTGGCTATGAGATCCCATGGCAGGAGTTTCTAGACCTGGATTACGCACCACTGCCATCCGTACTAGTAGGCTTCATTGTTGGATTCCTTTGTCCTAATCGCAGGACAAAGGGATTTTCTGTGGGATGGGGGCTGGTGTTGGAGGAGATGGTTACGCAGGGCCGAGGTTTTCATGGGGGTCAGCTATGCTGGCCCATCTATACATGGGCCTGCATGAGGTAGTATACCTCGGTTACGGCAGTTTGTCAGCTGGCGTGACATTATTATAGGTATGGTGCTAGGAGCACATTCTAGCGGCGAGGCCACTAGCAGACAGAGACAGGCCTGTAGGTGTGGCATATGCCTATGGATACAGGGGGCTAGTTGTCTAGCATAAGCTGGGCAAACTAGAGCATTGGAGGAGAGTGCTGGATGATATAGATACGGTCACTTGGCGATCGTACATAGGATGTGAGGTGTGGGCCGAGGATGGGCTGGAGATGCCCTTTGTATTCATGACCAGGTACCTGATCAGGAGGACCCCATTCATGATTGAGAGGTTTGTGGTGACCCGAGTTTTGAGACAGTTTGGGTGCCAGCAGGGTATTCCACAGGGATCGTGCCTATATGCACGGTGGCGGTAGGATGTGGCTGATTAGGGGCCGACCATTGATAGTGGAGTGGCGGTGGAGGAGTTTGTGGGGTTGGCTGGGCAGATATGGGATTATGCCCCTGAGATTCAGGATGCGAGCATGATAGATGAGTTTGCTCGATTGTTTGCTGCGTGGGCGGTGGCCAGGATATCTAATCCTGAGGAGATGAGGCCAGCCTTTGATGATGATGAGGAGGAGGGAGACGACGAAGATGATGGGGTTGATGGAGGAGGAGGATGAGGGAGAGGAGCCAGAGGGAGGCGGGGAGATAGAGGGAGGAGAGGGGATAGAGGTGTGGATAGAGCGGTGAGATAGGTGGTGATAGATAGGGGGAGAGGTGGATTGGCTATTGGAGCCGGTGAAGAGGGGAGAGTGGGGGAGGTGTTAGCTGCAGTGGGTGGTACAAAGGAGGCTAGGCAACCAGTGCAGAGGAGGACGGATGTACTCCCACCTCCAGCACCGAGGATAGGCCGAGTGGGAGGGGTTCCTCCAGCATAGGTACCGCTACCGGTTTGGGTCCCAGGTCATATGGAGGATGCTCAGATGTGGACCCTACAAATTACTGTTCAGCAGTTGCAGGCACAGATTTTGACCTATCAGCGGCAGATTTCTCAGTTGACCACTGAGCGAGATACCGAGATAGAGCGGAGGGGACGAGCGGAGGAGGTGGTGTTGAGTATGCAGAGAGCAGTGGTGGGTGGTCCGATGAGAGACACCCTAAGAGAGCTGGCGTTGAGAGCCCAGGAGGTAGAGTACTATCGGCGGCACTATGAGGCTGTAGTACCCAGGGATCACCGAGTACAGAGCTTTGCACAGTCGAGATCTAGTCGATCTCGAGATACTGGGTCACGATCTGAGAGCCGAGGTGTCACGGGGCCACCGAGACAGGACCCTCCTGGAGATCCAGGAGCGGGTGCATCTGGAGCGAGACCATCTCCATCAGGGGATAGTCATACTTGAGAGATGTGGTCTCTGTTGTATTTTTGGATCATTGTTATTCTTTGTACTGGACATAGTTGTGACACATTTTTGTACATTTTGATCATTTTTGAGATATATATATATATATATATATATATATATATATATATATATATATATATATATGGCACCATTTTCTTTGATCATGTGGTGTGTTTATATGGATGCATGTATTTGGGTTATTTAGTTTATGTGATGCAATGCTTTTAAATAGATGATATAATGTATGATGCAGGATGTATGCTTTTATATGCTGTGAGATGTATCTTGAAAATGAGATGTATGATGTGATATGCAGTGTGATGTATCTTAAAAATGACACATATGATTTGATTTGCAACTAAATGTAAAATGATATGCAATGATGTTAAAATGATATGCAACTAATCATTAAAATGATATGCAAACATGTTAAATGATATGCAACTAATTGTTAAAATGATATGCAAACATGTTAAATGATATGAAAACTAATTATTTTTGGTAGCATCCGCATTCTGTATTTGCCATCCGATATAGCCATTTGTTTGCTTTCTTTGTAGATATCATCACTGAACATTGATTTGTTTAGGATATGTTGAAAATTTATACAAGCATAATGGTATAATTGAACCATAATGACCTAAGAAAAATTTACATGATATTTGATTTTGCAAGATAGCACAAGCGTCAAGGTATAATTGAACCAGGACGACCTGAGTGTGTATTGCGTAAACAGACAAGATTAAATCATTTGTATGCATGAAGTGGAATCAGGCCTTCAGTGATATTTGATGTATCACGTCTCGAGGCAAGTATTCACATAGTACAAGTGATCGCCTCCCAGACAAAAGACTAAGAAAATATTGGAAGTTCCTCTTGATCTCAAGCTTTTGAAGCATTTTGTGAGATAAGAAAGAAAATCCAAATTTGAAAAAGTTCAAAATGCAAAAATAGTCAAGATTTTTATGCAAGAATGCAACATTTAGTACTTCAGAAAATCATCCATCCTTGGTATTTTTGTGAATTGTTTTGTTTTGATTTTTGCGATGAAGCGTAGTTTTGTTTGTTGGATGTCATGCTTCTGAGTTTTGCAATAGTTGTGATGTCTTGAATGTTTGCAAGTTTTTGAACAAGTTAATGCCCCTAGTTGAGTGTGCCTCTTGATATGATCATGTACAGTGATTTCCAAGCCATGGTGGGATGTGGTAAGAGGATATATATAGACAAATCAGGATAGTGACTATGCTAAGTATGTCTTGAATGGATATTTGCTAAGTGTTGGGCAATGGCTGATAGTGTTTGTATGGATAAAATGGTATTGATATAGATGGAGGAGCTATTCTTTCACAAGAGCGCCTGTTTACCAGGTTTTCACAATTTGTTTTTATTTGTACTTTATGTTTTTGCTTTTTTTGGATTTTTTTGATTGATTTTTTTTTTTTTTTGCTTATTTTGGCTTTTTCCATGCACTAGGCCACTTAAGTGTAGTACCTCTTTAGATGGATGCTGTTAGTTGGTTCGTCGAGCACATCTCCTTCAAAATTTGTTAGCTAATAGGCTCCTGATCCATAGACTGATATGATAACATAGGGACCCAACCAATTAGGTTCAAATTTCCCTTTCTTTTCTCGATCTTGTTGATTTCTTGGATTTTCTTTGAGGACTAGGTCACCAACCTTGAAGTTGCGGGGGATGACTTTGTGATTGTAGCTTCTGCACATGCGTTGCTGATATGCTTTGAGATGAGTGTAAGCATGTTGGCGTCTTTCATCTAATAGTTCAAGTTCTTGCAGCCGGTTAACTCGATACTCTTCATCCAGGATTAAACCTTTTAAAGAGACTCTGAGAGATGGGATTTCTACCTCTAGGGGTAAAATGGCCTCTGATCCATATACCAATGAGGATGGTGTTGCTCTTGTAGGTGTGCGGATGCTGGTTCTGTATGCCCAAAGTGCTGGATTGAGTTGTACGTGCCAATCTTTGCCTGCATCATTCACTGTTTTCTTGAGGATTTTCAGTATTGTCTTGTTAGATGCTTCCGCTTGACCATTTCCCTGTGGGTAGTATGGTGTAGAGAACCTATGTTGGATTTTGAATTTTTCACATAGTTCTTGGACATCTTGATTCTTGAAGGGCCGTCCATTATCTGTGATGATTGAACTTGGAATACCATATCTGTAGATCAGATAATTGAGGATAAAAGAGGCAATTTGTTTCCCTGTTACTGTAGTCATGAGAATTGCTTCTATCCATTTGGTAAAGTATTTTGTTGCTGTTATAATGAACTTGTGTCCATTTGAAGATGAAGGATGAATTTTGCCAACTAAGTCCAGTCCCCACTGACAAAAGGGCCAGGATGTTGTAAATGGCTGCAGTTCCTGTGCTGGTGCATGTATGAGATTACCATGGATTTGGCATTTAGGACATTTCTTGGCGAAGTGATATGAGTCTTTTTCCATTGTAGGCCAGTAGTATCCCATTCATAGAAGCTTTTTAGCAAGAGTAGTACCACTTGAATGTGTGCCACAAATACCTTCATGAAGCTCATGTAAAGCAGAATCGGAATCATTACGATCAAGGCAACAAAGAAGAGTACCATCTAGACTTCGACGATACAAAGTGTCAGCGGTAAGGGTATAACGGGTAGCTTGTCGGATAAAGTTACATTTTTGGTTACGGGATTGGTCAATGGGTAAGATATTGTGCTTGAGGTAGTCGTATATTGGTCCATATAACGGAGAATCTGAACCAGTCAAGGCATAGATAACCTGGGATTCAGAGTGGTCATAGGCGGGGGAGAACAGTTGCTCTACCAGGAACTCGTAACGACTCTGTTGCTCTGGAATTTGTAGTAGTGAAGCGATAGTAGCCATTGCATCGGCTGCTTTGTTGTTTAATCTTGGTATTTGCTCGAAGGTGATGTGAAAAAAATACTGTTTGAAGTCATCCACCATTCGCTTGTAGGGTAGTAGCTTGTCATCCTTTATCTGATAGTTGTTGTTGATTTGATGGACGACTAGTTGTGAGTCTCCATAGACTTTTAACTCTGTGATTTTCCATTCTACGGCCATTTTGATGCCTATTACCAGTGCCTCATATTCAGCCACATTATTTGTGCATGGAAACATAAGCCGATATGATTTTGGTATAGTGTGTCCTTCAGGAGTGATGAACAGAATGCCAGCACCAGAACCATGTTGTGTATAGGATCCGTCAAAGTACAGGGTCCATTGTTTAGTAGAAAGAGCAAGAACGTCCCTGTTTGGAAATTCAATCTCCATGGTGTGTTTGCTTGGTAGCGGTGCTTCAGCCAACTGATCTGCCATTGCTTGTCCCTTGATGGCTCATCTTTCTATGTATTGGATGTCAAATTCACTGAGAATCATGACCCATTTAGCCAATCGGCCTGTAAGAGCTGCCTTACTGAATATATATTTGAGAGGATCAATTTTTGCTACTAGCTTAATGGTATGTGCTAGCATATAATGTTGGAATTTTTGAGATGCAAAGACCACTGTTAGGCAAGCCTTTTCAATGAATGTATAGTTGAGTTCATAGCCATTCAATGTCCTACTGATGTAATGTATGGCGCGTTCCTTCCCTTGTTGATCTTCTTGTGCCAATAGTGCCCCCAGTGATATATCTGTTGTTGAGATATATAAGATAAGAGGCTTTCCTGCGACTGGTGGTACTAGAACTGGTGGATTCATCAGGTACTATTTGATTTGGTAAAAAGATTCTGCACACTTGGCCTCCCATTTGAAGGGTACATTTTTGTGTAGTAAATGGTTAAATGGTAGACTTTTATCTGCTAGCTGAGCGATGAATCGCCTGATTGATTGAAGTCGTCCCTGTAGAGATCTGAGTTGACTGATATTCTTTGGTGGTGGCATGTCCATAATGGCTTGTATCTTTGTTGGATCTACTTCAATACCTTTAGCTGAGACAATGTAGTCTAGTAACTTGCCTGATGTAACCCCGAAGATACACTTCTTAGGGTTGAGCTTGACCTGGAATTTCTCCAATCGATCAAAGATCTTTGTTAGGATGCTGAGATGTTCGGCTTTGGTGAAGGACTTAGCGAGTAAATCATCCACATAGTCTTCCATAAATGTATGCATCATGTCATGGAATATTGTCATCATTGCTCTTTGATAAGTGGCCCCTGCATTCTTCAAGCCAAAAGGCATAACATTCCAACAGTACGTTCCCCAAGGACAGGTGAACGCGGTTTTATCTTGATCTTTTGGGGCTATTTTGATTTGATTATAGCCTAAGAAACCATCCATTAGTGAGAGCATTGTGTGGCCTGCTGTGAGATCTACAATGATGTCGATACTGGGCAGAGAAAAGTCATCTTTTGGACAAGCTTTGTTGACGTCTTTGAAGTCAGTGCAAATTCTGATACTACCATCTGGTTTTGATACTGGAACGATGTTGGAAATCCATTCCGCATAGTCAATGGGTCGGATGAATCCGACATCTAATAGTTTCTTTAGTTTAGTTTTGACCATGAGTGCCACTTGTGGATTTATCTTTCGTAGCTTTTGCTTGACTAGCTTAACTCCTGTAGAAATGGACAAGTGATGCATGATTAAGTGTGGATCTACTCCGGGCATATCAGCATATGACCACGCAAAGTTAATTTGTTGTTCTTTAAAAAAAATGATGAATGCTGATCTTTCTTCCTCTGTCAGAGATTCTGCAAGGTGTAGATTTCTAACTGCGTCTGTGGTGCCAATGTTGATTGATTGAGTGGGTTCAATCAATATGGGTGATCGCTCATGAAAGTGCTCAGGAAGAGTGTCAAGTCTCCCATCGTTAGGTGCCTTAAAAAGGTTGTCACCCTCAGATGCATCCTTTATTTTTACTTTTTTGTGATCTAGAGCTGCCATTGACTGGTTTTCAGCATCAGATCCTTTATTTGGTTCATTTTTGCGACTGAGAGACTTGGCACTCCCTGGTTTGTAGACATCGTTACTTTGTTCACTGGTAGAGCCTATTTCCGTATTTACGGTACATAGGTAATGGATAATAGATTCATCATTTGGGAAATTTGGTATATCATGTGTTTCAGGTTCATCCTAGTTAATGAAGTCAGGAAAGACAAGCGGTAAGGAATCATTAGGTGGATCAAGTTCGGCTACTGTGAGTGTTAGGACGGAGTTCTCATCGTGATTTTTCTTGGTTTTAAAGAAGTTCAGGATTTTGTCGAGGTCTTCAATGGTATTATCTTCCACATAGACTTGTTCATAATGTTCCTGTTCGCTTTCCTTGGCATCATAGATATTTTGTGGTCCAAATTCAAGAGGTCTATCTTCTGCATTATGTTCTTCTTGAGAAAGGGATATAGAATCAGTATCATCCAGGACATTTGTAGTAGCATTGGAGCAGGTACCCCATTCATATTCATTGGAATCTGTCTCATAGGCATCATCCCAGATTCTATTAGTGCTGTAAACTGGTATGTTGTATGGTGAAAACAAATCTTTGACGATGGATACCATTTTGATGGTTTTTGTTGATTCTGTATCAGATCCGTCTTCTACTTTCTAGATTTGTTCATAGACTGTGCTTCCTCGGGGAGGAATAACGGTATCTGGAGATGACATGATTTGTTTTTGAGACATTGGTTTTTGAATATGAGCTACTACTATAGATAGGGCCTTCTTATGACTCAGAAGCTTTCCCTAATGCAACTTCTGATCTTGACGTTCCCGTGCCTTGCGGATTATTTCTGCTGATTCAAAGAGTGCTTCCTGCTAGGATTCTTCTTTGTACTTCTTCTTTACCTTCCATTGAGGTTTTGTAGTTGTGTGTGGTGGCCGTTTCAATAGGAATGTGAGTTTAGAACCCAATCCTTCTTTGTTTCTACTAGGTTGTGAAGGAATATCTATAGGTTCAGTGACTCCTTCTTTGCGTTTCCCAATAGGTCCTTTACCGCCATATCCCATTTGCTTCATGATTAAGTAGCCTTTTCCATACAGGTGTGTTGGTAGAACAATTTCTAGAGCGGCTGCTCTATGATCTTCTTCCTCATCTTTGTATAACCAGCTAAGAATGTCCTTGTCTTCTGATTCATGTGCTAGAGTACCCAATTGGATGAAGGTACCATCAAATTTAGTGATGGGATGAGTGGCCAGATGTGTTGATGTAGCAGGCAAAGCATGCGATCTAGGTGATGTTGGCAATGTGGCCAAACATAAAGGCTCCAAAGAGTATTCTCCCATGCCTTGGTCTTTGATTTGCATCTTCTGCTTGAAGTCTCCCAATAAGGAGTTGGGCTTTGCTGTTTGTAGATCTGATGTCAAGGATCACTGCTTTTCTCTATTATGAGGAACCAAACTGTCTTGGGCTGCCCCCATTGCGTTGCAATGTTGAAATGGATTATGATCAGCTGCTATGGAGATTTCTTGTCCATCATAAGGAAACTTGACACACTGGTGATACGTAGAAGGTACTGCTTGCATTTCATGTATCCAGGGTCATCCTAACAAGATATTGTAGGTTAGATCTATGTCTAAGACTTGACATATAGTATCCTTTTGTACTGGTCCTACTTGAATAGGTAATATCACTATTCCTTTAGAGGACCTTTCCTCATCATCATATTCTTTTATGGTAATCTTCTTGCAAGGATCAATAGATTCTTCTGAGAAGCCTAATGCATGGATAAGCTTTAAAGTACATATATTAAGTCCGGCTCCTCCATCTATTAAGACTCTTTTTACTTGATGTTTGCAAACAATGACTTCAATATGGAGAGGAGTATTATGCGGATGACTTAATGAAACATCGTCATGTTCTGAGAAGGTGAGGTTATGAGGGCTAGTCATATGGGCGACCATGGCTTGAAATCTATCTGTATCCAAATTTTGAAGGCTCCGTGATCATTATTTGTTTTGAGACCATCCATCGTTAAGTCACCTCGATCAATCATGTCCTGTACTATGTGTTTCAATCTCATGCACTTGTTTGTTCTATGACCCTTGTTGTGATGGAAATCACAATAGTGTGAATCATTCCACCAAGGTGGTTTGATTGGGGGTTCATAGTTGCTGATTGGAGGTAAAGAAAGAATCTAGTTTGCCAAAAGTTCTCTGAATGAGGATTCTAATGATTGTCCCAGTGGTGTGAAGATACGCTTTTGGAAATTGTTCGTGTTGTTGCGTGAATTGTTGTTAGGTCCTAGATTCATGTTTTTGCTTTGAGTATCGTTGGTGTTGTTTGGGTTGAGTTGTCCTTGATTGGTGTTTTGCACATATGTGTTAGCATTTGTATTAGCATTTTTAGGATTTTTCATGTTTTGAGGATTTCCAGACAATGCGAGCACTAGTTGTTTAGATTTGGGATCATGTGTTTCATTGTTGCCTTCGTTTTTGTTTCGAGTCCAAAATCGAGATTTGTGAAGGTTGGTGTTGTTCTGGTTATTGTAGTTTGATGAATTTGTTCCTTCTTTGTAAAATTTGAGTGTTCCCTTTTTGACACATGCTTCCTCTACTTGAATGCCATTTTCAATCAATTTAGTGAAAGATGGTATGCATTGAAGTTTTAGTCTATAACTCATTTCATTATTCAAGTTATCGATGAAGATTTCCATTTTCTCCTTTTCAGGAATATTGCGAGGGTATCTGGATACCATACGTCGCCAGCATTGAAGGAACACCATGAATGTTTCGTTGTTCTTTTGTTTGGTGTTGCAAACATCTAGCATGGTTATGGCATGTTGGATGTTGTAGGAATAGTGGGTTATGAATTTGTTAACCAACTCATCAAATGATCTCACAGGCGGTGTAATTTTGGATAACCATTCCATTGTTTGTCCTCCCAAGCTTCGTGGGAATAACCTCATCAGATAGGTGTCATCATGAGAAAATTCAAGACTCATGGTGCAAAATTCTCAAACATGATCCCGGGGATCACTTTTCCCATCATATTTGTCGAATTTGGGAACATCTGAGTTTGGAGGAAAAGGTACCATGTTCAATCTTCTGTCAAATGGATAAGGACAGATTTCGTTTATAGAGTACCGCACTGTTGTCCCTTGTTGCATATCTTGTATTTGCCTTTGCAACATTTGCATTTGTTGAGTAAGGGCAACCAAAGGTATATTGTCTTGTCGAGGGAAAAGTTCTTCCCTTGTATTTGTTCTCAGCTGAAAAGGTGTGGTAAATGGTATATTTTGCTCTAATGTTTCTAGCTCAGGTATACGCATTTTTGGTATGCGTTGTTCTGGAATGTGTTGTTCAGGTATATGTTGTTCAAAGTTATGGGTTTGTTCTTCTCTTTGTTGTTCTTGATATGCATATTGTCGAGATCTAGTTTTAAAGATGTTTGGGTCTAAATCTTCGGGAAGTTTAACGCCTTTACTTGTAAGCATGAGCAGATATTTTTCTTTGTCATTTTCCATAAGCTTTTCTACAAGTTTTTGGAATGAAGGGTTTTCTTGACATTCCCGAAGAAGTGCTTCAGTAATTTCAGGTTCTTCTATGGGTGGAATTTCAAAAGGATTTGATAATCTTCGATTCATACTTGATTCTGCGTGTGTCTCGCTTTGTTGGTTCTTTTGAGAGCGAGTAACAGGCATTTTAGTAGAAACTTTCGGTGATGAAGGGAACAAAATCCTCTTCGATGTGTTGTTTGGGGGTGGGTGGTTCTGGTCGAGATGTGTTATAAGTGATACACTCATCGGGCAAGAATGCTGGATTGATTTTTCCACTGCGGTTTATGGTTTGATTAAAAGCAGATTTTTGACAATATTCTCTTGTTTTCAAAGGTTCTTTGTCAAATTCGCTAGATTTGTTTTGGATATAACGTTTGACGTGATAAAGGAATACCCGATGAGATTTGAATAGGTGACGATTGATGTATAAGAACTTGTTTCTTTTGATGAATCTGGAAAAACTAGGTTGTTGTTTCTTCAACGTGATGTTACGATAAAAGTTCTTTCTTCTCAAAATATGAGGATTAGTCATGCATGAGTGATCAATGGTTTCCTTTGATTGGTTTGAATTCAGTTGATTCTTGTTTGAAAAAATTTCAAATCTTACTCTATCAGAATGAAGGTTTAGATGCCCCTTCACGACAAAGTGTGTCAAATGATATGGATAAAAGCCTCCCGATCTGGAAACTTGATTTGACAATTTGAAAATTTTAAACAAGTGTTTTGAGATAAAAATCCGTAAGATGGTAAAGGATTTTGTTGATACTGATGATGAAGTTTCCGGATTATGATAGGAGAGACATCCTCTATCGCGCAATTCGTTTAGGATTCTGACAACGTTTGTTTTGACACAAATTTAATGCAAGAAATAGTTTTAATGGTTTGTTTGTCACTCTGTTTTGATGAAAGATGATGTTGATGGAAAAAGGCTTTAAAAAATGTTTTTGAAAATTTCAAAATTTTTCCCGGTTTTGTTCTTTGTTTTTCTGTTTTGGATCACGCGCTAGAATAGAGTCTACATGCGCTACTGAAATTCCTCTATGCGTTGAAATAATAACGATATGCGCTAGGCTGCCCCCAGACACGCGCTAAAGTTTTGACTGTTTAAAAATTGTTGTCTAACAGTTGGAAAAAACCTATGCGCTATCCTGGGTCTATCAAGCGCTAACTGCTGGACTTTATGCACTAATTATTGGTTTGCACGTGCTAAGCTGTTGCTTCCACGCGCTAGACTATTTTTTTGATGTGCTAAAACGTTTCAACACTGATTTGTCTTGGGATAAAATGCTATTGTTTGGAACCGATGCGCTAACTTGAGGTTTGGATGCGCTAACAAAAGTACTCTACACGCTAAGAAGTTGCTCTTATGCGCTAAACTGCCCTGATTTTTTTCTTTGGTTTGGTTTTTGTGAATTTTGAATTTTTGTTGTGAATTTTTCAAGTTTGATGGATGATTTTCTGAAGTAATAAATGCAAACACAGTATAAAAGGCACAACCATTTTGCCTAATCTAACAAAAAGTGTATGTTCTACGAGGATGTGTTCAAATCCCCAATGTTTTAACAGGTTTGGATACAAATAATACACTTCAGAAAGACTCTTTAATCAAGGGTCATAAATAACATCATAGCCCACTAGTCTCGATACTCTGTCAGCTCAAACAGCCGTGTCACCCCCTAGAGGGCACCCATTTTTTTGCCTTTTGCTAGAAATTAACTCAAAGTGAATTGCTTCACAGTTGAATAGTTATCTTGGGAGATATATGGTGAGTAATCTTGGGGGCAAATTCTTCCCCACCCTTGCACTATGATGTTATAAATGTCTGGTTACTGACTCGGTTCAAAGTTTCTATTTCTATGGTTCGTAATCAGGCTTCCCGTTCGGGTGTCACTGATAAACTCCCTCAAGAGGCTTCCCAACCTTTAGAACAAAGGCTTTACGTATCTCAAGGATACTGGGGGAAGGCTAATCGCTGTGCGCAACCGTTGAAAAGGACTTTCGTCACTTTCCACGTTTGATTATAGTGGATGGAATTCTTGGTGTCAAAGCCATTCCCCACTTAGGTCGTTCCCTTCACACTAGCCATTAATGATTTTAAGAGTTGATTCCAACTCCTTGGGAAGGCAAGCCTGCTAAAGGATGTAAATGCTTGAAGTACAAAAAGCTGTAAGAGTGGTCTAGATTTTTGATCACCCAGTTAAGGGGAGAGCATATTCCTTCCACTTTCGAGACAAAGCAATCAAGTTGGTTCTTTTTATCCTTTCAACTCAGTGATTTGCTAAAAATCTATATGGAGATGTTGCTCCACGAAAACATGGTGTTTATTTTATCCTTTCAGGGCAATGATTTTCTGTTCTATGAAAATGAATTTTGGTCAACAAAGTAAATTCGATGTTTTGGTCAGCAAAAGAAATCGCTTAAAAGAAAATGGCCCGCTCCACCTGCAAGAAAATTGTTAGTCCTGCCAAAAGTCAATTGAATAGTTAGAAAATCTAGATTTTGGTGGACTTCTACAAGTCTAGATTTTATTTTAGTTACAATTGTAATTTCCTTGCTCACTGTCTGTGATGCGCTACAGAAAGGACTGTACGTGCTAAAACAATATCGTTATGCGCTAAAACAATATCTTAATGCACTGCACTGTGTTCCGGATGCGTTACTCTGTGCGTCGGAAGCACTGCTCTGTTTTTCTCCCACGTTGAGACCTGCAAGAAAAGTACTGATTTGATGCACTAAAAGATGGTTTTTACGTGCTGGCTGATGGACTTAAAGCGCTATATGGTAAATGGGATATGCTATCTGATAGACCCGACGCGCCAATCTATTTTGCACATGCGCTACTCTATTTTTCGTCTGCACTGAGACCTACAGGAAAATTTTAGTGGGGTTATGCACTAAATAAAGGACTTTATGCGCTTAAGTAGAGACCCCACGCACTGGACAATGGACTGGATGCGCTACGCTATTTACTGGATGTGCTAAACAGTGATTTGAACGCGCTAATTCATTTTTCCCGCTTGCCTGCAAAAGTAGTTAGTTTCAAAAACTGATTTGATATTTGGGGTCGGGCCCCACGGTGGGTGCCAAAAATGTATGCGGGAAAAGTGGGCTGATAAAACTCAATATGTGAAAATATTGCTAAATGACTTGTCCACACACACACACAGGACTTGTTGGTGCAAGCTACGGAGTAACGACGTATTACTCAGCTTCCCAAGGTGGGTCCCATGGTTCTCTATCTTATAATGTCCCTCAAACCAATGTTTTTGCTCTCAGATCACTGAGCAAAAAGGTTTAGGGATGGCAAATGCAAGAACGAGGGATGCTCTGATGGATTTTAGTATGAAAGGTATGCTAAACTATGTATGATTTTAACATACAATAAACTAAATGATAAGATGACAAGATTAGTATGAGTACTATTCTAACATGATATATTTAGTCTATGATTGAGCTAAAATGATAAAGAAAGTATTCTAAACATGCATATTTAGACTAATTTCTATTCTAAAGAGAGGCTAAATGATGAGCATAAAATGATATATGAGAGCTTAAATGTATTTGAGCATAAGTGTGATACTACAAATTTTTAGGATGATAAAATGGAGGAATGAGAGCTCTATTTATAGCAAAAATAGGGCAATGGATGGTCAGGATTGAAAGAGTTGATCAAGGGTTGAGTTTGAAAGTTGGGGATCCATGTTTGCAATTTGCACCAATAAAATGGTGACAAGTGTCAACATAGGGTTGGGTTGAGAGAAGGGGTTGGAGGCATTAAATGCCTGAGAAGACCTTATGGTTATCTAGAAGGTAAGGGTCAAGCTTAAGTTAGGATTACCCACTGGATTAAGAGTTAATCCAAGGATAAACCTTTGTGCAAATGATTAAGAGATAATCATGGTCAAAGAATTAAAGGCCTGATGAGACCCTTGGGTTGAGTGAAGGTTGAGTTAAAAGAAATAATTTAACCATGTAAGAGGGTTTAAGTTTAACCATTAATGGTTATTGAAGACTTTGGAGGATTAAGTGGTTGAAGGTTGGAAGCCTTTAATGGTTATCAAAGACTTTGAGGAATGAAGTGGTTGAAGACTTGAAGCCTTTAATGGTTATCAAAGAATTCGAGGTTTGAGAAGTGACTTCCCTTTGCTTAGGGATGTGACAAAGTTTAGAAGATGGGTTAGGCTAATTAGAAGTGATTAGAAGAGTCTAGAAGAGATTAGAAAGGGGTTTAGGAAGGCAAGTGGGAGATGTAGGATTTTGCAAGTGGATGGAGGGATAATAGGATTTAATTGAATTAAATGATTTAATTCAATTTGGTTGCAATTTGGGGAAATTAAATAAATTAGATTTATTCAATTTAGGATAACTATTTAATTAAATTTGTATTTAATTAAAAGTGGATAGGGGGGATTTAATTGAATAAAATGATTTATTCATTAAATGGGTATGGTGAATTTTATTTAAATAAATCGAGTAATTTACTTAATAAAATAGAAGAATGTGGATAGTTTAATTAAATTGGATTTAATCAAATAGAGAAATGAACATAAAATATTCATTTAGGAATATGGTCATTTTTATACGTCTACATTTATATTTTGTGGAAATGACTCTTTATGCAAGAACTTTGGAAATGAAATGAGCAAAGAATTTGAGATGTCATTAATCGGTAAGATAAAGTATTTTATAGGTTTATAGATATTTGTGTGGGGAAAAAAGTGAAACTAAGCAAACATGCCCTAATCTCACTTTCAATCACACATTTGTGGAATACGAAAGAGCCTAGAGGTATCACACAATTGGCTACTTCTTTTTGTGGAAGAGAGAGCCACGGGCTACCTATTAGGATTTCTATTCCTTTGTTGTAATTGAAAGATAAAATGATGCAAGTTCAATTCCCAACCCCAAAGTGCAAGTATGAACTAATAACAAGATTGCAGAATTGAACTTAAACTATAGAAAGCTATAAACACAAGAATAAGACAAGAATGAAAATGCGTACCCAGAGTCAAAATCTGAGTGAAAATGTTCGGGACGGGGGCGCGGGCGCCACTATCCTGATTCTGCCCCTGAAACTGCTCCGAAAACTGCTGTTTTGCAACCTGGAAAGCTGTCAAAAATGCTAAAAACTGCTATCTGATAGAAGGACCAGGGCGCCCAGCGCCCCTGTCCCAGGGCCCAGGGCACCCAGCACCCCTGTCCTGGCAGGACCAGGGTGCCCCACGCCCTTGTCCTGGTCTTTTGCTCTGAAATTTGGTGCGGGGCTCGGTTTCTGTCTACTTCTGCCGGATCTGCAACTTGTGGCGTCTCCTGAATTCTGAAACCTGCACTTATATTTGAAAGGGTGTGGTGGGCGGCTATATAGGGTTTTGCCTTAGTCAAACCCCCGCTTTGGTGATTTCCACCTCCACGAATAGCCAAGTTGTATTGTAAAAGTAATGTGTGTGCAGACCTTGTGTGTGTGTAAGATCCTAAAATGAAAGTAAGCAAACTAGAGCAACCTAGAAAGTAAACCCTAATTGCTTGTAAATGATAATGTAAATGCTCTAAATCAAGATGCAAAGTGATCTAAAGCATGAATAAATGAGATATTGAAGCTTATGCAAAGACATGAAAACAACATGAAATCATACCCAACCCCCAAGGGAGGGGTACAAGCCAATCTTCAGTCGGTGATCTCCTATTATTCTTCGATGTCTTCCAAGCCCTAAATGGATGAATGGAATTGATAAATGCTTGATAGAGGGATGTTGAATGTTGTTGAAGTCTTCAAAGATCTGCTCTTTCACTGCATATGAGGTTCCGCAAAGCTAAAATCTGGATCCTTTCCAATGAAGAAAGAGAGCTCTTATGTATGAAACCCTAGGTCTTAATTCCAACTTTTGGCCGACCTAGAGATTGAATCCCCTGCCAATTTCTTGGGGTTAAGCTTTATTTTATGATTGGATCGTGCTCCTAAAATTTTGAGAAAAATGTCCGGGACCATGTGCACGCCGGGCGCCATGGTCCTGACAACTTTTCACCAAATTTTCAGGGCCGTCGGATATGATGATTTTAGAGCAAATCCCAAAGTTACAGGTGATTTTGAGATGTTTTGACCCCCGAAATCAAGCCCCCAAGTTCAAAATAGGACCTAATTAGGGTTTTTGATTAAATGATGTATTGGAAGAATAAAATGAAAGGGGCACACTTTAATGAAAGGGCCCAACTTTATGATATGGGAGATGATAAAATAAGACCCTAGACCTAATTAATTTAATTAATTAAGTGCTAAAGGGGAAATACAATGCAAAATGCAAGATGCGCCAAGGTGGGTGCTAAACTAGGTGTGAAATTGTACCACCCTAGCAAGTGCATACAATTTACGATGCTACAATATTGCAAATGAAAAATGAGATTTTCATTACTCAATCCAAGTACATAAAGGAAATCTTGAAGAAATTTGGAATGGAGGATTCAAAACCAGTAAGTACTCCTATGACTACCAACTGTAAATTATCAAGGAATGATGAATCTGCATCTGTTGATGAGACACTTTACCGATCCATGATTGGAAAGTTGCAATATGTTGTTCACAGCAGGCCAGACATAGCACATGCAATAGGTATAGTTGCAAGATTCTCTGCAGATCACAAGGAAACACACATGACAACAATCAAAAGAATTTTTAGATACTTGAAAGGCACTGAGGATTATGGCTTAGTATATCAGAAAGGAAATAACTTTGATTTAAAAGTTTATATTGATGATGATTGGGCAGACAACATTGATGATAGAAAAAGCACAAGTGGAGTAGCTTTCTTTTTAGGAAAAAGACTAGTGAGTTGGCTTAGCAAGAAACAAGGATGTTTTTCACAATCAATAGTAGAAGCTGAATACGTTGCTGCAACATTGAATTGTATTAACATAACATGGATCAAACAACTGTTGGAAGGTATAAATGAGAAAGTTACCAAGCCAGTAACTATATTCTGTGACAATACTAGTGCCATTAACATTTCAAAGAATCTTGTTATGCACTCTAAGACGAAACACATCTCTATCAAATATCATTATCTTAGAGAAGAAGCTCAAGAGAAGAAAGTGGTGTTGGAGTATGTTAGCACAAAGGAACCAATAGTAGATATCTTCACCAAACCACTATCGAGGGACATTTTTGAGTATCTCAGAAGTAAGTTAGGAGTCCTACCCCTATCTTCTATTCACTGATCGAGTTCGGTGAAAGCATCAATTCGATGACTCTATAGAATATCTTATAGGAGTTGATGCTGATTTACACACTTTAGGAGGTTTTCTAAAGGTGTGTAGATAACAATACAGGAAATAGGAATTGAAGACAAAATGCTTTGACCGAGACTAAGTTGATACATCACAACAGGAAATCACTTCATACAGGAAGAAATAATGTTTTAGTTCTTTACTTTTTGGCATCGTTGTCATAGGGGGAGAAGACTAGAGAAGACTGGAGAAGACTGAAGAAAAGAAAGACTGAGAAAAGAGAATTATAATGTATGGGGGAGAAGACTGATGACAGGGGGATAACATTTCAGCATTTCAGAATATCACAACAATTCGAAGCAATTAGGTCAAATCAATTGGTTTTGCCATCAATGCCAAAGGGGGAGATTATTGGCATTATAACAGACAAGGAGAGATTGTTGGCATTTCAATAAGGATATTGAGAAGGTTGTTGATGATTATGGATATAACTGATTAAGGATGATTTACTGTCTTAATATTATTATTTTGTCATTGATGTCAAGAAATTGATTTTCTAATTCAGTATGATGTTGCCATATCTTAAGAAGTATGATTTGATGAGTATAAAGATGTCGGTAAAAGACACAGAAAGAATATGATGAATAAGGGGATGAATAAGTTATTCAATGGGAAACTATTACTGAGTTAGACAATGATGAGATCATGATGTTTAGATTGTTTTGATATCATACATATGTTATTTATTGTAAGGTTAATACTATACTATGTTACCGAGCAAAGAACCTAGTCGGTAAACCCTAAGGAACCTAGTCGATAAACCCTAAGGTTATCACTATCGGTTAATGAAGATAGAGTGTCTACAGAGTAAAGTTTAGTATTTACTGAGTTGTAACTGAGCTGTAATAGAATGCATCAAATGGTTACATGCATTATTTAATGAAGGGAGCTAATGATTTGGAACTGATTAAATGATTGGTATGCCGTGATTGTTAAAGAATATATGGCAAAGGAAAATTGATAGGAAGATCTACAACTTAGATTGAACCGCAATACCCTAGCACAAGTTCCAAGAAATATATGCAAGTTCCAAGGTGGGGTAAAACATTTTTAGATCGAAGAATACATTGAACCTGGTCAAAGTTTGAAGATCTGATGGCTATGATTGATCATGGGAAATGTGATCAAGGAGATTAAGCGGTTAGCTATTGTTTATAAATAGGGAACTGTTGATAAACAATGTATGCGGGAAAGTGTATGCATAGGGATGCTACATAGTAATTACCGAGAACAGAAGCTTGAAGAACTGTTTGTATAACAGAGTATAGAGCCCAGCAGATGGACAAGATTAGTTCTATTTCTAGATTGTATTGAGCAAACAAGAATCTGCATTAGCATTTTAGATGTGAAGTTGCAGATAGATTTTTATTACTGTTATTTTGTGAAGTGACAGAAAATCTCTTAATCGAGTGGACTTAACAATCTTATTTGTAAAACCCTCTAGCAAGGTGACATTCTGATTGAGTGTTTGAAATCCTTTAACAAGGTATCTTCTAACAAGGTGAAGATCCTAACAGATCTGAGGGAAATCCCTTAGCCGGGTCACATCTAGCAATGTGTTTGTAATCTTTAATAGGATTTGCTTTTAACCGAGCATACTCTAGAAGAGTATATTTCTTAGTGGGTCTGAAATCCCACAGTGGTTTTTCCCTATTTGGGTTTCCATGTTAAATTTGGTGTTATGAGGTTTATGATGTTTATATGCTTTTGAGTTTGCATGTCTAATAGTTTTGGTTATATCTCTGAAGTATATGTTACCGAGGTTGAATCTGATGTTTTTATGGAAGATTAAGTTTGTATGATTCACCCCCCCCCCCTCATCTTATCGGCTTGGCATCTATACTTATCTTTAAGTATCAGAACTTAAAGATTGTTTATCGGATGTTGATCCGATTAGATAATATATTGTCTCTTTTGAAATACACCTCAGCACAGGTACTTCACTGGTTGAGTAAAAACTAGTTACAACCTGAATGTATTCCTTGGTTATTGTATGAGTTCCCTCTAAGTACATGTTCTCACCATGAACCTGACTCAAGATAATTCAGATATGCTCTTCTTCAAAATCTTAAAGGAAGTAAGCAACGTTGTGAAAACCTTTCTTGAAAACCCTAATATACTCTGTTTGAATTTTCTTGTTCTCATCACAAAGTGATTTCAACTGAGTATATATAGATAGTAATCCTAGATCCTCAATTTTGAAACCAATATAGTTGGACAAGTATCCCTTGACTATGACACCACTAGGAACTTGTGATAATGCATTATAAGACACAATCTTATCTTATTTTACAACTTCCATAGGTTCAGATGTGATCATTAATTTTCCTATTGACTTTGAAGATGATGCCATTTCAGATAAACTAGATTTTGTAGCAAGAATTTCAAGAAGTACCTTATTTCACACACATTGCCTCATTTACCGGTTGAATGCCCCAAGTGCACACTAGTTCAGTCTTCTGCAACCTTCAAATTAGCTCGAACATACAAATCTTAATGCAACTTCAACTGAATTCAGCTAACAAACTCTTCTAGGCTCTGCAAGTGCTCAAAAGTCTTTTCTCGAATGCGTTAGAGTAAAAATAACAAAATAAAAACTCGCTCTAATTCTTTTTACCAACTGCATTAATTGCTCATCCTTTAGGGTTACAAACCCTAATTACACCGCTCAAGGAAAAACTGGTTGATAACTAAATGACAAAAAGTTATCAAAATTTCATGCTTTCAAATTCTCTTACCACATATTCACTTCAAGGGGTCTAGAGGTGGATTTACCATTAAGCTCCCCTTAGCCATATGAAAAGGCTTAATTCACCGGTGTAAGATTATATTCACTGGGTGAAAGAATAATTTGTTCTCTTGGTGAATCATCACTCTTTTTCTTCCAAGTTCAATTCATTTCTTCAATATTTAACTTTCTGCTTTCCTTTCTCATCTTTAGAAGGGTTGACCGGTTGGTTCTTCTTGGATCTGCAAAATTTTGCCAAGTGCCCCGGTTTGTTGCAGTGATAGTAGGCCATACCAGATGATTTCCAAGGTCCTACGTTTTCTCTTTTGGTTCTTCTTCTGTAGTTCATAGCCACATGACCAATGTTATTACAGATGGTGCAAATGACATTTGTTACCTTTTCCATCTCAAGTGGACTAAATCATTTGTTGTAGGGTCTTTGCCAGTTCATGTTGACGCAGTTGTCAAAATTCCTCATCTGGTTACCATTTGGTTTTGGATGCATATGTGGTACAGGATTATTTGCTCCATATCTGCACTCGACTGATCTATGACCATACATTCTACATGTGAAGCAACGACCTTCAAATTTTTTCGACACATACTTAGCATTACTATTGTAGCTTGCATTTCTGTTAGGTTTGTCTCTACAAACATCTGTAGTGTGACCATGTTTATGGCAAATAAAACAAACATGTTTAAAGAACTTCTTACTGGTAGGTTTCTTGATCTTAGGAGCAGATTTGTTCTTAAGAGTGTTTCTATTTGTACCAGATGATTCTCCTTTCTCAGATGTGTTAAAACCAAGTTCGGAGGTATCACCTTTCATCCTTTGTGATTGGATTTGTTCTTCCAGCATGGTAGAACTTCTCCAATTTCTCATTCACTTCAGTAAGCTGTCTGGTGAGATCTTCATTATGCTTTGACAAGTTCTCTCTTAGAGATGATGCTAGTTCAAGATCTAGCTCTAGGTTCTCTTTTTCTTCTCTTTCTGCAACCAAATGCTCATGCATAGTGACATTTTCCCACTTGATCTTTGCAATCTCTTGATCTCTTTCCTTGATAAGATCTTCAACTATTCTTTTGGCTTCTAGTTCCTGACTCATGTGGATAGTAAGATCTTCTAGCACTCTCCTCAGATTTAGTTTCTCAATATTTAAATTGTCAATTTCCTTAGCTAAAGCATCAACATTAGCCTCATCTGAAGAACTATTATCAGATATTTCTAATAGTTGTTCAGTTAGCTCTCTCCTTTTGACTTGTGAAGATTTTAGTTTGACCCTAAGGTTTTCAAGCTCATTTCTACTAGCTTCAAGCTCTCTAGCCATCTTAGAGTAGCTCATGTACCCCATGGTGGTTTCAAGGCTCCCTTCTAGGCGATTATGCTTCAAATAAGTTAGGCTCTGATACCAATTGATGGACTTGAAAAACACTGAGAGGGGGGTGAATTAGTGACACCAAAAATAAATCTACTTCAAACACTAACCGGTAGATGAACTTAACAAAACTTTTAAACACAATGCATGCAATCCAAAATGATATAACAACATCCACAATAAGTAAAACATTCACCATAACACAAGTGTTTGTATGTGGAAAACCTAAATAGGTAAAAACCATGGTGAGATGGAACTCACAAGTTAACTATCTGCAGTAATAGATAAATTGACTGGTCAAGGTCTACAAAGTGCTCCACTGGGTGCGAATCTTGTTAGAGATCCCAAAGCTTGATTCAAAGCTTATAAACTATGAAATGTGGTACCCTGTTGGGAGTAACCTTGGTGGAGGATTTATGAATCCAAACTAATGGATCACCCTGTTAGAGGATTTGAACAATGAAGCTTATTAGACCTTACCCGGTTAGGGGATTTTAATTCTGTTGTAATTGTGAGAATACAACAGGATTTATTTGATCTGTCTGAGTAGCACAATACTTGCTTGATCAGATCCTTCTAAGCATATTCAACACTGCTTCTCATTATACTCTACAATTTAACACTTTTGCCTTTGCACATAACATATCACTTTCACTCTTCTAAAATAATTCATTGTGATGTCAATATATAGACATTTAGATTTCATGTTGGCCTCAAGAAATCATAACACAATTACCTAGGTGTAGTTTATCTAGTCAAGTGATCATAACTCATCACAAAAATACTGCCAAAAATTGTCGGTGGTGATAACTCATCACACAATCTATGAATACTGGTTGGAACACTTAATATCAGTTAGAGTTAAACCTCTTGAATTTGACGCTTCTAAGATAGTCTCCGTTGGATCTTCATATTGATGTTGAGACATATATAATCAAGTGGTTATCTTCATGCATACACCGGCTGTCTCCAAGTACTGGTTAGAAATAAACCTTTAGTATATCGGTTGTAGTGTAAACAACTTGAAGTTACATAGGTAGAAAATATAAACATATGTGTGTGTATGTGTTTCATCAATGCCAACATATGATGAATTCATTACAATCATCATCAAGCCAACAATAATATGTCTAGACGAAGCTGCCTTGTGAATTTAAGAAAAAGTCACCAGGACCATGTTGAAAGTGCACACGGTCCTCTGAAAAATCTGCAAAACCAAAAGGATTTTTCCATCTCTATAAATGGACTCCACATTTGCAATAACAGTTGTGCACCTACAACCTACACACATAAAATAGAGGAAAAGGGATTGGGATTGGGGGTTTGCCTTTAGGTCAAACCGTAGTTCTGGAATTAACCAAATGATGAAAGAAAGTACTTGCAAGTAAATGTAAATGTAAATGAAAGAATGAAATGTAAATCACCTCAAGGGAGGATGTAATAGAGATGTAGATAGAATTGCTTGTATGGAATTGAATGTTGAAAGGGATCTCCTCTACAATTGTTGAATCCTTTATTTGAATGCAACACCTAGCCTTGAAGGGAGACTTGAAATGCTCAATGCTTGAAAGGGATGCTTGAATGCTTGAATACTCTTGAACGTGTTATTGCTTGAACTTGTAACTTACGAAGACCTGTTGTTCCTCAAATGGGAGGGTGAATGTGACTTATCTATTCATTGATTAGGGTTAATAGGTTGATTTTTTGTCATAGGCCGACATAGGGAAAGTTTTCCCGCTGCAATTGCAAAGATGAATGCACAAGATATGATAGAGAGGGCTCAAAATAAGGTAGGGATAGGGGCTCCACGCTCCTATCCTTCCCTTATCTAGGATGGAAACTAGGTTCTGGGTAGTGCAGAGCGTAGAAAAAGTACAATTTTTAAGGGATTGAGCAAGTCAGGTCTCCAATCAGGCTTGGGGATTCGATTCACCAATGTGAAGACCCTAATGTGGTAAAAAATTGCAAGGGTCTGTTACTACTTATCAAGTTGCCATTAGTTTTATGTTCAAAGTTATTCTATATACTCTAGTTGGTTATCTCCATCAAGATATTCAGTCAGTATGCACAGTCCAGTCGGTTATTGAAGAAAGTAGTCTCAGAATGTAGTATACACTGAGCTATCTATCGAGTATCATTTCATGTCTACCGAGCAACAAAGATGACACACTGAGTTGTTATACACCAAGTGAAACGTGTTACCAGATTCATTGAACCTGGACATACATATGAAAACATGTTACAAGATCAAGGAACATCTAACCATTATCACATTGGAAATTTCACTTAAAGATTGTGTATGATTTTAAGGTCATCTAACCAATGAAATATTTTGCATGATTATTCATTCGATAAAACATGTTTGTAAGATCGAAGCAATGAATGGATCACCGACATGAGAGATCTATTTATACAACATGAGTTAAGAATTAAAAAGTGTGTGTGCATGAGTGTAAGAAGACTGTTACAGAGACATAGAGGTCACCGAGAAGGTTTTCAGAGAACAGTCAAAGAACAGAGTAAACAGAAGGGTTTACCGAGTTACTATATGGGTTACCGAGGTATGCTATAAGCAAGGTAATCTATTCTGAGCACATAGAATCTGCTATAACATTCCAAATGTAAAGTTGTAGATATTTGTAATGATTTATTATAATATTTTGAAGTTGTAAGAGAAACCTTTAACAGGGTAAAAGACTCTAATCAAGTCTATAAATTGTAAAGCCTCTAACCAGGTGCAACATTTTAGTTTAAGTGTTGTAAAATCCTTTAGAAAGGTAGATCTAACAGATCTTGTTACTCCTAATAGGGTAAGCTATTAGAAATAGCTAAACATGTAGCTCTAACCGAGCACTCTTTATTATTGCAGTAGTGAAGTTGTGGGTGCCATCCCCACCGCAGTTTTTCTCTCTAACCAAGAGTTTCTGCGTAACCAAAATATATGTGTTATGGAGTGAATCATGTATGATTGTTATCTATTTGTTTTAACTTTATATTATGTTACTGCACTATTCGATTTATGCATAACATTAGAGTTATTGTTGAAGAAAAGTTTTGAAGTACTGATTCACCCCTCCCCTCTCAGTACATTAGCTTTCCATATTGGGCCTAACAATTGGTATCAGAGCTTCAATCTTGGAAAAAGGTTTAACTACCTAAAGAGAAAGATCTTATCAATGGAAGGCTATAAACAATCTCAGAAGATTGTGTATCTGCAAGAAGAGCTGGATCATGCTAATCAAGTGATTGCAAACATGCAAAGGCAAATGCAAAAATCTCTGAAAGTAAGAAGAAGATTATCTGATGATTTGCAGGACTCTCAAGAGTTAGTGGAACAAATTGAGACATCATCTGAGAATAGTATATCTGAAGAAACTGAAGAAATGATTGGAGTATTGAGAGAAAAGAACAAAGCACTGGTTGATCAACTAAAAGCAATGAAAAGAGAACATGAACATTTCGGCACATAGATGACTGAACATCTTGATGCATTAAGGACAGCCGAGGATAAAGTAAGAGATCTACAAAGAGAGAAACAACAACTTGAAATATTAGTATCTGATAAGAATGATGAAATCACAAGGTTAACTGGAATTCAGCAAAATCTGTCAGATCAACTAGGTTATGCACATCATGAAGCAATTCTGAAGGATGATGAGAATAAAGCATTGAAACTTGAAGTATCAAGGTTGGTCGATGAACTTGAAATAGAGAAGAAGTCCAAAGAAACACTGAAGAAGAGTTATGAAGCATCAAAGATGTTGGATGAGCAACTGAATACAAGGAGACCCAACAAAGATGCAGGACTCGGTTACAAAAGAAAAGACTCTACCGAAAAGGGAATTCATACTACCGAGAGAGGATAATCATCAAAGCAAGCTGGAAATAAGAACAACATCAAAAAAAAGAAGCCTATTTGCAACTACTGTGGAAATCAAGGTCATACTGCTGACATGTGCCAAATCAAAAAAGGCAAGCAACCGAATGTCACTAAGTCCAATAGTTATTGTTACAATTGCAATAAATATGGTCACACATCTAAACAATGTAGGACAAAGTCTGTAAAAAATTATCAGAAGGCAAAATTCAAAGGGTTTTGTAAAAAATGCAATAGATATGGACATAGTACTGAGAAGTGTTGGCTTAAGCAAAAGAACTATATGTGGTATGCACACCGAGAAAATGCTAGAGGTCACCAAACTCACACAAATCCTTACCAATAGTATTCTGCAGTACCATGGGATTACAATACAAGGATATGGTGTGAATTTTGTGGAAGATATGGACATATAAGTGCCAACTATTTTATAAGATTTGGGATGCACAACCGAAGATCATGGATAAATCCTGGTATGGCATGTTTCCATTGTCACAAAGTTGGACACTTAGCTGGAGATTGCAGAGATCAACCTAGAAAAGACAAATTAAAGATGATTTGGAAAAAGAAGGAAATTGTGTCAAATGAAAAAAGCACCTTACCTATCGAGTTAGGTGCACCTATTCCAAATTAATCGGTAAAGGTATGAAGGGACTGCATTCTATCAAGGTTAAATCTTAATAGTTCCTATTTTATCATGTACTTAATTCAAATCTGCATAATTAAGATGTAATAGTAAGTTTGAAATTCTATCAAAGTCTTTTGAAGTGCTTTACAGGAAACCTGTCAAGTCAGTGAATACAGGAAGCCTGTCAAGTCGGTGAATGAAGGAAGTTTGGTTATGTTGGCATATGGACACTCCAATGAGACATTGTGTGTGATTGAAGGTTTTTTTATTGATGGCAACCTTACAATCCTATGGCACTGGCAAGACATTATACCGGCAAAGCATTACTCAGGCAACCTTGCAATCCTATGGCACTGGCAAGACATTATACCGGCAAAGCATTACTCAGGCAACCTTGCAATCCTTTGGCACTGGCAAGACATTATACTGGTAAAGCAATACTCAAACAAGACAGTGCACTGGCATCAACAAGATCAATCTACACTGGCATCGGCACTGAAGATGTACACCGGCACAGAAAAGAACATGTATACCGGCACTGAGGCTGACAGGATTTTTGATATGTAATATTTTGTTTATTATTGTAAGCTGACTTGGCAAATTGTAAAATGACTCTTGTATATAAAAGAGATCATTGTAGGCATTTGTAGGATATGGATAGGAAGCATAATAAATTATAAGGCAGACCTAATGTGCGAATTGTAGGTCAAGGGTATATGTAAAGAACAGAGCAAGAACCGGTACCGAATCTGGCATTGAAGATGCTATTGTAAAGCAGTACAAAATATTGGATTTGTGTAAATCCTCATTGTAAGTTAGTGTGACTTCTTATTGAGCAGTGAGCTCTAAGCAGTTGGCCTTCCTGCATGTGCAGGCCCCTATTGTAAGTAATATTCTCTTATTGACCAGTAAGTGAATATTGTGGGTCACAAATCCCACCGAGGTTTTTCCCAGATCGGGTTTCCTCGTTAAACATCTTGTGTTATGGTGTTCTTTTCACGTGGATGTTTTTGATTCTGTTATTTACATTAATTCTTGCATACCGGTATACTATTACTTTATGTTCTGCATATTCAGTTTCAAGAAAATTACATTACCAGTCAGATATTGATTCACCCCCCCCTCTCAGTATCTATGGGAACCCTAACAGGTTACTCGGTTAAAGCAAAAAAAGGAAAGAAGGTTTAGTGGAACTGAGTGCATTTAATGTTTTTGACCTAACCCGCACGGAGCCCGATAAGGCATATTGTGGACTTAAAAGCATTTTCGTGGTCATTTTCAACTCACCAAGTTTTCGAGAGAGCAGAGAAAAGTGAATCAAAGGCGATCAAACCTCCTACATAGCAAAATCAAGGTATTTACATCAATCTCAATGCATTGTTAAGCTGGTTTACCGATCTTATCAAGTTGCTATTATTTGCTAAGTGTGGAATGTCAGTCGTTTGAAATCCTAAAACCCTAAGGATCCTTTGTTAGCTTTTATCTGAAATCTAAAATGGTGCCTAAGATCCAAGATCCCATTGTTGTCAAGAATGTAGAGAAGCCCTCACTAAAATACTCTTTGACTCCCAAAGTTGCATCTGAACCAAATGACAAAACCGCTTTTTCACTCATCCTGGATAGAGTGTTGTTAGTCAAGGATGTGAGATTCTTCACCAAATGTCATGTTGAAGAACTCAGTCATGTTGAAATTAAAGACACCTATGATGAATTATGCACATATGTTAAATTAAATAGAACGTATGAGCACATCAAGATCAAGGGATTAACTGAAGCCCTAACCTATCCCTGTGTGTTCAAACCCCAGTGGGTCAAGTTTGTTCTAAGCAGAGTTCATGATGATTTCATGTGGCTAGAAGAGCAACCATTTAAGATTACCAAGGAAATCATTCATCTGATTACCAGTTACCCCATTTATGATCATGCCCGAGCCCAAAAGATGATATCACAAAAGGAACTGATCAGTTTAACCAGAGTGGAATCAGATTGCAAAGGATTGAAATTGAACAATGTCATAGATGAAGAACTAAAATTTTCCATTAGAGTTATAGGTTACTATTTCTTCCAATCAGTAAGGGAAAATAGTGTACCCTGCGCAGCAGTAGACCTAGCATACAAAATTGTGAAAAAGGGAATGAAAATTGATCTATGTGAGGTGTTGCTGAAGAACCTGTTTGAGAATTTGAACACCATCAGGAAGATGAAGAAAAACAACTAGGCTAATACACTAAAGTTTGGATCATTACTTGTATGCATGTTTTTCTATTTTGAAAAATTCTTTCCATCAGTCGGTAAAGTTGTTTGGGAGCTACACTGACCAATCACCCATCAGATCAATGACTTCATCAAGAAGTTAGGTGATAATTTCAATGATATTATGGATGATTACTTCAGTAAATTTCAAGAAAAAATGCATAATAGGTATAGGATTCCACCTCAGCTAGTGGAGAAATGCAAAAATGACATATGTTTTGAAGTTGACACTTATTACTATTATGTGAATGCTATGGAACCAAGAACTCAATCTTTGTCACCGATGGGTTATGAGATTGATTTTGACATCACACAACAACAAATTGATGCATTTCTTACATTACCAAGACATGCTACCAGGCTGAGGTATGGAACCTATGAAGAAGTGAAGGAAAAAGTAAAAATGAGCATTGTAGTACCCAAAGCTACAAGAAAGGCAACAAAGATGATAAAGACATTATCAGAGAAATTTGGAGAAGACTCTTCCTCTACACATGTCAAAGGCACCATTGCCATTACCAAAGAGTAATCTAAAGCCCAAGAGGCAGCTATAACATTGAGCACCAAATTGCCCAAGGGAAAAGTGTTGAAGAGAAAGAAACAAGACACATCAAAGGCCTCACCGACTCCACCTCCAAAGCAACCTAACACTAGAGCATTTGCAGCTTCACTGAGTAAGAAAACAAAGAGTGTTACTGCTCCCAAGGTAACAAAGACCTACAAGAAATCTACTCAGAGACTCATTTTGGAAAAAGAGCCTAGTGATACTGAATCAGAGGATGCAAGCAAATTTCAGATTGTCAAGAGCAAGAAGGTAAATGTACATAGTGTTGAAAACTATGTGAAAATCTAAAAGAATATGGAGGATTTAGATCATTTAGATATGTTAAATATGAAACCAAAAATAATGATGAGAAGAGACAAATTGAAGAAGTTGTCATCTGCACACTTCTAAAATTCTGATTGGCTCCATTGGAACTAGCTAAGTCACTTCCAAATGAACTTTATTTGCATATTCATAATAGGTAGAAGTATGCAATGGACTCAAAGAAATAGATCAGAGAAAGAAGTCTGGTTCATCTCTTTCCTGACATGTTAGTAGTTGAAATAAAAGAACATCTGACAACCACAACTCAAAGTTTCTTGTCAAACAAAGAGCCTTAAAACTGATGAATGGGCTGTATATTGAAGTTGAAAATGAGACAAAAGAAAAGTGGCAGGAAATCTTTAAAATCAAGGATGCCAGTGAGCAAGCTACAGTTGAAATTGTTGATGGCACCGAGCAAGATCCTGATGTTACTGAGGAAGACCCTGCTGACACCATTGAAATAGATGAAGATGTCATGGATACAGAGGCACCAGAATAGGAAATGATAGAAGGCAATGCATATGCAAAGCTTGTATCTAGTGAATCAATCTTGGAACAAGTTCAGCCTTATCCACCGGTCAAGCAAACTGTCTCAACCGAAACCCCTCAGGATATGGATCAAGGCACCGAAGGCCACAAGTCTACAACAGGAGAAGGTACTAAACAAGAACAGACATCTCAAGCACCTTCTAGCACTGAGAATGTTGCAACTGAGACACCAAGTACCAAGACACCAAAGGACTCTGCAGAGGCTAAAGAAACCGATCAAAGTGTTGCCTCTACCGAGCAACCTACCGAGGGTCATCAAGCCTCACAAGCCATTGTCTTAGTTCCATCAGTGAAAGGTAAAGAAAAGAAGATGAAAAAGCATAGTTTTAAAGTTGATTTGTCAAAACCAATAGTATTGCCCAATATAGATATATTAAAATTAAAGGGGCAAACACTCATTGATTTCGGTGAACTATGCAAAGCAAAGGCCGAACAAGAAAAACAAATGGCCATTCAAAAGAAAAATAAGGTACTTCAGAAGGTGAAAGCACTCTTAATAGATATGCTACCTGAAGCTATAGTATAAATAGATGCAACCATCCACATTCAACTGGATCAACTCCTAACAAAGATAGAGACATCTAGAGTAGATGCATCAGAGTATTTGAGCAAACTAAAAGATAAGGAGCTCACTACAAAAATGATAGAAGAGGTACAGAAAGCTATAGCTATTGGCAAAGTTAAACTTGTCAAATTTATTGCTGAGTTGACTCCTCAAGTCAAGCACATTCTTTATTTATTTCAGAAACTCTGCACATTTTCCTTATTCATTAAAGACATTAAGAATAAAACATAGGCAATTAAGAAAGAGATCACCGATCTCTCAAATAAGTTGACCATAGAGCCAAATTCAGTTCAGAATTTCTATACAAGGCTACAACAGCTCATGGCTCAACAATTGGACCTAAGAAATGAAGAACACAAGATCAGAATGGACATAATGACACTTCAGACATTATTCCTTCCTCATCTTTCATCCGTCCAAGAACAGATCAACCGAGCCACCTCCTTATCTACTACACAAGAGGGAAGCACTCTAGATGGCTTAATATCATTATTGGCTGATATTCAAGCACATAATTATTTAATGGACAACGTAAAGATTACACTCTCTGTCACTCTCATTGAAGCACGAACCAAGTACAAATCCATTTTTGACCAGTTACCACCCTCGAATGGTAATTAAGTTTTGATGTTTATCAAAAAGAGGGAGTGATATGATATAGTATTAGAGGAGTGATACAGTATTGGGGGAGTGTAGTATTTAAAGTATCAAACAAAAGGAGTATAGTATACAAGGGGAGTATACGGAACAGAGCAAGCAAAGTATCCAAGAGCAGTTAACTGAGCAGTGAACAAGACAGTAAGCAAAGATCAAGAGCAACACACAGAACATTGATCTCCAATCATGCAAAACCAAAGTTTTGTACAATATATCGATAAGGGGAGTATCTCTGGATATATCTTCATTGACTATTGTATATACTGTTAGTATAGTCAGTTTTGCAAGTATATAGATTATTGAATTATAACTTTGAAAGTAGTTTTTGTCAAACATCTCAACTAATGTCAAAAGGGGAGATTGTTACTACTTATCAAGTTGCCATTAGTTTTATGTTCAAAGTTATTCTATATACTCTAGTCGGTTATCTCTATCGAGATATTCAGTCGGTATGCACAGTCCAGTCGGTTATTGAAGAAACTAGTCTCAGAACGTAGTATACACCGAGTTGTCTACCGAGTATCATTTCATGTCTACTGAGCAACAAAGATGACACACCGAGTGAAACGTGTTACCAGATTCATTGAACCTGGAGATACATATGAAGACGTGTTACAAGATCGAGGAACATCTAACCATTATCACATTGGAAATTGCACTTAAAGATTGTGTATGATTTTGTGGTCATCTAACCAATGAAATATTTTGCATGATTATTCATTCAATAAAACATGTTTGTAAGATCGAAACAATGAATGGATCACTGACATAAGAGATCTATTTATACAGCATGAGTTAAGAATTAAAAAGTGTGTGTGCATGAGTGTAAGAAGACTATTACAGAGACACAGAGGTCACTGAGAAGGTTTTCAGAGAACAGTCAAAGAACAAAGTAAATAGAAGGGTTTACCGAGTTACTATATGGGTTACCAAGGTATGCTATAAGCAAGGTAATCTATTTTGAGCACATAGAATCTACTATAACATTCCATATGTAAAGTTGTAGATATTTGTAATGATTTATTGTAATATTTTGAAGTTGTAAGAGAAACCTTTAACAGGGTAAAAGACTCTAATCAAGTCTATAAATTGTAAAGCCTCTAACCAGGTGCAACATTTTAGTTTAATGTTGTAAAATCCTTTAGAAAGGTAGATCTAACAGATCTTGTTACTCCTAATAGGGTAAGCTATTAGAAATAGCTAAACATGTAGCTCTAACCGAGCACTCTTTATTATTGCAATAGTGAAGTTGTGGGTGCCATCCCCACCACAGTTTTTCTCTCTAACCAAGAGTTTCTGCGTAACCAAACTATATGTGTTATGGAGTGAATCATGTATGATTGCTATCTATTTGTTTTAACTTTATATTATGTAACTACACTATTTGGTTTATGCATAACAATAAAGTTATTGTTAAAGAAAAGTTTTGAAGTACTAATTCACCCCTCCCCTCTCAGTACATTAGCTTTCCATATTGGGCCTAACAGGGTCGCAATTTTATGACACTACAAATGTAATGATAGATACATTTTTAGAAGGATGTGGTCATCCATACTCTTTTGGAGAATCCATTACTTGACTTAGGTGCATAATTTGATTTAGAGTGTACTCGCCCATGCCTTTATCCTGATATTTTTCTTTAATCTCACATTTTTTTGACGTTGAAGGTTTTAATTATTTAGGATCAACATATGTGGATGATGGATTTGCTTCTCTATTGATTGGTATTATTGTTTCCAATTTTGACTGTAGGCTATTGCAATATATGAACATATTCAAGTCACCATTAATGACCACTTCAACTCTATTGTGTGGGAACTTGATACATTGATGATATATCTAAGGAACAACTCTCATTTCATGCATCCATGGGTGTCCCAAGAGTATATTGTATGTGAGCTCTAAATCAAGGACTTGACATACCACATCTTTCGTTATTGGCCCAACTCTAAGAGGTAAGGTAACTGTGCCCTTGGATGAATGCTCTTCGTCATCATATGCCTTAATGGTGATTACATGTGTAGAATTCATAGCCTTTTTAGAATATCCCAATTATTTTATAGTGTTCAATGTACAAATATTCATACTTGCTCCTCCATCTATCAAGACTCATTTTATTTAGTTTTTATGGAGGAAGGCTTCAATATGTAGAGGTGCATTATGAGGTTGGGTTACAGATGCATCGTCGACTTCTATGAATATGAGGCTATGCGGAATGGAAAGGTATCCCACCATGGCTTGAAATTGGTCCACATTCAGACCAGTGGGTACGAAAGTTTCTCTCAATAATTTATCAAGGATGGCCCTATGTGCAGGAGATATGCGTAAAAGTTCAAGGATGGAAATGAGGGCTGGTGTCTTCCCTAACTGATCTACAAGGTCATACTCATTATTGGTGGATGATGAGGCTATGGTATTGGATAAAATGCCTTTCAAGGTGACTTTACCTCAATGGGTTATGACATTACATTTAGAGGTTTCATTTTTGGAAGATGAGGAAGATGGTCCAATGCCTTTCAAAACAACTTTACTCCTTTGTGTAGAACCTTCAAAAATTTTATCCTTGATGATGATGGTAGAAATATGATTATCCATTGAGATATGATTAATAGTAGAATCATAATCATAGGGCATCTTGGTATAATTAGCTTGATTATCTGTAGTTTTAGCTTTTCCCTTGTAATGTTTAGGAAATGGCTCCTTAAACAATGCACACTCTTCATTGGAGATGTGACCATCAACTTCTATGTCGCCTCTATCAATAAGATCTTGTATGATATTCTTCAATCTGTGACAATTGATAGTTAAATGCCACTTTCTCTTATAATATTCACAATACTCATCATCATTCCACCAATTTGGTTATACTTTCAGCTCATATGGTGGATTATCTGGTAGTGTTATGAGCTTGTTTGCCACTAACTTCTTAAATGTTGTTTCAATTGGTTCTCCCAACAGAGTGTACTTTCTTTGGGGTTTTGATTGCCTTTGATTGTTCACTTTATTGTTCGTATTAGAATAACTTGCACCATGGAAAGTAATCTTAGGTTTCACAACATTTTCATCTACGACCCCATCATTGACTATGTTCTTATTCTTGTTTCAGAAGCGGGGTTTGTGTTTCCCATTTGATTCCTCTTTCTTCTGTTTGAATATTTTATGACACCTTGTTCAATAAGGAATTTTTTTTGTTGCCATTCCTTTCTCAATGACCTTTTTGAAGGTAGACAAACAAGATTTTCTTAGCTCATATTCGATATCCTTGTTGACATTTTGAGTGAACATTTCTACCATTTGTTTTTGTGGGATATCACAAGATCATCAACTAGCAAGACCTCTCCATCATTGTGAGAATGAAGAGAAGGATTCCCCATTTTTCTATTTAGTATTGCACAAGGTAGCTACTGACACATTTGTTTCAATTCTATATGAGAAGTGTTGTAAAAAATCCTCTGCTATATCACTTCATGACTTAATTATAGGCGGAATTTGGGAGAACCATTCCATTGCTTGTTCACCTAAGCTTTGTGGAAACAATCTCATCAAGTATGTTTCTTCTCCTGCTACCTCAATAAAAGCTATGAAAAATTGTCTTATGTGTGCCTTAGGATCCCCTTTGCCTTTGTACTTATCAAATTTTGGTGTCACAAAATGTAGAGGGAATGGAGGCATTGGAATGCTTCTATCAAATAGGTAAGGAGATATGTCTTTTATTGTATACTATTTCTTTGGTGTGTTCATGTCTGCCATTTTCTTTTACAAATCCTTGATTTGTTATTGCAAGTTATTCTTGGGTGATGTCTTTTCTCTTTGAGCTAGTCCCATTCCTAAGTCACCGAGTGGAGGAGGAGGGATACAATGCATATATGGATGGTATTGATCATAGATGTGTTCATATGGAGGAGGAACATAGTTATAGCTTGTATATGGACCACTTGGTATGGTGTTGTAATGAGGAGCACTAGGTCTAGGTTGGTACATGTCATGACCATGAAGATGGGAGGTATCATAAGAGTGATCTTGAGTATTTCCCCCAAATGTGACACGAGGTCTCCTCATGTCATGATTTTGAATGTTTGCTTTAGTGTAATTTTATGCATTGGTATTGTAGTCACATAAATCTATCCATTTTAATTAAATGAATATTTTCTATTTATTTGATTAAAATCCATTACCCATCAGTTAATTAAATTAACATTTAATTAATTCATCTTCAAACATTCTCCTATTAATTAAATAAATTATTGAATTTATTTTAGTTAATTCATTAAACCAAATTCACAATCAATTAAATGAATAAATCCTATTTATTCAATTTAATCCCCTTTCCTCTTTTAAATAAATTAAATAAAACATTTATTTAAATCATTAAATCCCCCCCACTTGCATTCTCCTAAAAATGCAACTTGCACCTATTTGTTGAAATAAATGAATTTTATTTTAATAAAAATCCTATTTTCCCTCACCCACCAAACCCACTTGCAATCCTAATCCCCTTCTAGACTCTTCTAACCCCTTCCTAATTGGCCTAATCTATGCCCTAATTATTGTCACATTCCTAAGCAACTTGGAGTCACTTCTCAAAGCCCTCAAAGTCTTTGAAAAACATTTAAGGCTTGATGTGTTCAACAATTTAACCTCTAAAGTCTTCCAAACCACTAATGTCTCTTACATGACCATTTATGGTTAAATCCACTTGCACCCATGGTTAGGGACTTTGACCCCTAACTCAACCTTCATGTAACCCATGTGTCTCCTCAAACATTTATTGCTTTGACCATGGTTATCCTCACTAGCTCTTGCACACGAGTTTATCCATTGGATAAAGGCATTATTCTTTGAATAATGAATTTATTCACTCAACTCAACCTTAACTCTACCTCTCAAGTTAACCCTCAGGTCATGTCAAGCATTTAATACTTCTTCCGTCCCCTCTCAACCCATCTCATGTTGACACTTGTCATCTTGGGATTGGGTTGAAAGTCCTCACATAGATCATAAACCATTCAATCTCGGCCCTTGTTGAGATTACTCAGTCTCAACCATCCATTGCTCCATTTTTACTATAAATAGAGCTCATTTCTTCATAATCCAGATCCTGAAAAATTGTATGCATTTACATTATTGTCATTTTTAGAGAGCATTTAGTATAAATCAATCATATTCACTCTTTTGATTTAAAATCAACAATAGCTAATTAGATAATCTCTTATTTTAGCTTTTGTACACACTTGCATAGCATTAGATTAATCATTTTCAATCTTGAACCTCCATAAGGCATCCATAGTGCAAAAACCTACTGAGAGCTACACTAATTTGGAACTTGGAGAGGAGAGGAACAAGGGAGGAGGATCTACAAGCATGGTGGAAGGTATTTGGAGATGCCTTATTGTATTTGCTTTCATTGTCAAATGCTTCATTATGTTTTTAGTGTCTCTCTTGGTATGCCTACTTAGAATAGTCTTTGGTTGATTAACACTAACAACTCCTTGTTTCTTGTTGTTTCTCCTATGTGTTATACCACCACAGGTTTTGTCTAACATCTCCCATTTTGCAGAGCATCATTTGGTGAACCCGACATGAATTGAAGAGCAACTGTTTTTAAACTACTAATTTTTGACTGTTTTAATTGACAGACAGGTCGCGCTCTTGTGCTTTTGTTCATGCTTTAGCGCTATCGCAATTTGGTATTTTAGCACTACTATTCCCCCAATAGTGCTATTGTCCCCAAATTAGTGCTTTTGTTTATAGTCTAGCACTATTGTTCTAGAATTATCACTTTTTGTTTTCTGTTTAACAGAGGTAACTCTGTTCGACAACATTTATTTTAGCGCTGTTGTATTTACTATTGCATTTTCATGTTAAATAGCGCTTCTGTTCTCACACAGAGTAGTGCTATTGTAATAGAGAGTTGTAAAAAATACCTTGTAACCGACAAATCAAATTTTTTTAGGCTTGTAGAGGCCCACCATGTATGTGGATTTTGCTAACTTTTTGTGCAGGTATGAACTAACCCCATTTTTCTTAGGATTTTAGAACTTCACTTCTTTTATTGCAAGTTAAAAATCAACCTCAAACTTTATTTTGGTGTTGAAAACTCAACAAAAAAACTTTGATTTTCTTGCAAGTTAGGGAACTTCAAAAACTTCATTTTGGTACTTTAAAACTTAACAAAACAAACTTTGCTTTTCTTGTAAGTTAGGCAACTCAAAAACTTCATTTTGGTGTTTAAAACTCAACAAGACAAATTTTGATTTTCTTGCATCAACTCAAACTAAAATTCACAATCCATACTCTTTTTTTTGGCAAAATAAAAAGAACAATCCACTTTTCGTTCAAGCTCAAAGCGATTTTCCCTCAAAGAAAAACGTGCTCTTAATTCAGTTGACCAAGATTTCCAATTCCTAGATTACAACACATTTTGCCATTGAAGAATAAAAAGAACACCATGACTATTGGAGAAACATCTCCAAATAGTTAGATCACATTGCAATGATGAGTTAAAAAGAACAAGTGTCTTTTGTGTTTGGCACGCTTGTGCAAAAGTTGTCCAGTGGTCCTACTTCTAACACACACTATCCTTTCCCTTGGCTTTCATGGTCCTAGGTGCATGAGAAAAGTGTTAGTAACACTCAAATTTTATCTTTTTAAGAGAGGCCTGCCAAGAGACACATCACTCTTGGGAACGACCTCGCACAGTAAATCCTTTGAGCCTCTATAGAAATCAGGTGTGAGTGAAAGCTGTAGCCTTGGATATAGTTGTTCCTACATTGTAACTTACCAAAAGGACAAATGGGCCCCACCACAAGTTACAAGGCTCTTAAGTGAGTTGTTGTAGAATGAACTTATGTCCAAAAATATCAAAAATTACTAAACACCTTTAAGTAGTAGCCCACCCATTCTATTGATTGAGGATATTTGTGAGAAGTTCAGTGCAAGAGCATAGAAGGTTTTGCTCCCAAGATACTCACCATACATATTTCCTTGAGTAGAAACATAGCTTTTTGAAAGGATACTTGTAGCTTGATGAAAGTGGTGACTCCTCCATCATAGGGATCATCTATTCGTTATACTCGTGCAAGACTTAGTATATCACATCCTTACCTGCCACGACATGATTTAGAAGGTATGTAGTACCAAAGCTAAATAAATATCAAGATGTGGGCTGAAATGATCACAACTGACCATTTGACCTTAGGGATAAAGTGTGTTTGAAGTGTCTTCATTTTGTGTCAAGACCAGTGATAAAATGAGCTGACTTCAGGATTTTTTGGAAAAACATACTCAAAAACATTTGGAAAGAAAGGGTCATAAAAAGTGTTACTACTTACTAAGTTGCCATTAGTCTTATGTTCAAATTTATTCTAGTTGGTTACTACTACCGAATATTCAGTCGATATGCACAGAACAGTCGGTTATAGAAGAAAGTAGTCACAGAGCCTAGTATTCACCGAGCTGTCTACCAAGTAACATTCCATGTCTACCGAGCAGAAATAATGACACACCGAGTTGATATACACCCAGTGAAACGTGTTCCCAAATTCATTGAATCTAGACACACATATATGGGAAACATGTTACAAAGATCGAGGAACAAGTAACCATTATCACATTGGAAATTGCACTTAAAGATTGTGTATGATTTTGAGGTCATCTAACCAATGAAATATTTTGTATGCTTATTCATTCGATAAATCATGTTTGTAAGATCGAAGCAATGAACCAGATCACCAACATAAGAGATCTATTTATACAACATGAGTTAAGGATTACACATATGTGTGTGCATGTGTGTATGAAGCAAGTCTTGTACGAAAAAGGAAAATCATGAGAAATCACAGAGTGTTATGACTATTATAGTTGACAGAGAAACACAAAGGTCACCGAGAGGGATTTCAGAGAACAGTCAAGGAACAGAGTAAACAGAAGGGTTTACCAAGTTAATCTATGGATTACCAAGGCATGCTATAAGCAAGGTAATCTCATTTTGAGCACATAGAATATGCTATAATATTCCAAATGTAAAGTTGCAGATATTTTGTAAAGATTTTGATTGTAATATTTTAAGTTGTAAGAGAAACCTCTAATAGGGTAAAAGACTCTAACTAAGTCTATAAATTGTAAAGCCTCGAACCAGGTGCAACATTTAGAATAAGTGTTGGAAAATCCTTTAGCAAGGTAGATCTAACAGATCTTGATACTCCTAACAGGGTAAGCTATCAGAAATAGCTAAACATGTAGCTCTAACCGAGCAACCTTTAGTAGTGAAGTTGTGGGTGCCATCCCACCACAGTTTTTCTCTCTAACTAAGAGTTTCTGCGTAACCAAAATATATGTGTTATGGAGTGAATCATGTATGATTGTTATTTATTTGTTTTAGCATTATATTATGTTTCAGCAATATCTAGTTTATGCTTAATAGTAAAGTTATTGTTGAAGAAAAGTTTTGAAGTACTGATTCACCCCTCCCCTCTCAGTACATTAGCTTTCCATATTGGGCCTAACAATTGGTATCAGAGCTTGAATCTTGGAAAAGGGTTTAACTACCTAAAGAGAAAGATCTTATCAGTGGAAGGCTATAAACAATCTCAGAGAATTGTGTATCTACAAGAAGAGTTGGATCATGCTAATCAAGTGATTGGAGACATGCAAAGACAAATGTAAAAATCTCTAAAAGTTAGAAGAAGATTGTTTGATGATTTGTAGGACTCTCAAGAGCTAGTGGAACAAATTGAAACATCATCTGAGAACAGTATATCTGAAGAGACTAAAGAAATGATTGGAGTATTGAAAGAAAAGAACAAAGCACTGGCTGATCAACTAAAAGCAGTGAAAAGATAACATGAACATTTCAGCACACAGATGACTGAAAATCTTGATGCATTGAGGACAACCGAGGATAAAGTAAGAGATCTAGAAAGAGAGAAACAACAACTTGAAGCATTAGTATCTAAAAAGAATGATGAAAACATAAGGTTGACTAGGATTCAACAAAATCTGTCAGATCAATTAGGTTATGCACATCATGAAGCAAATCTGAAAGATGATGAGATATTGCTTGAATCAAACACAACACATCACTTTTTAGAGTGTCTCTACATCTAGGATAAACTCATCCTAAGAGGCATTTCTATGCAGGTTAAAACTAGTCTATGAGTGAATCCTCTCATTACTAGGTAGTTGGGTCTGTAACACATCTCAAATCTCTCCAAACCTTATCATATCAAACATTGTCAACAAAAAACAACAAGCAATTCAAGGAAGTACTTTGATAACATCTACCTTTGGTGCTAGAGATCCATATGCAAAACACTTCACCAAACATTAATATCTCATTTCATCACCAATTCATCATCATTTTCACCAAACTTCAACAACAACTTGTAAACAAAATGGCTCAAACCAGATCAAGCTCTAGACAATTGGAAATTGAGGAAGAAGAGGAGGAAACTATCAATGAATTCCAAGAAGCTCTTGGAGGAAACCCAAATGATGAAAAACCAAGTACTCCTACTCCTACAACAATAGAAAGGGTACAACAAAACCCTCTCTTTAATCGACTTTTTGATGAAATACTCAGGAGCAACACTGATGCTCACTTTTTAAGACTTGCCCAAGAGGGAGCCAAACTACCCTCTGATTTTGATATTGCACAACTAAGGCAAGCATATGAACACCAAATTTGTAATGAGGATGAAAGAGGTCGAGATCACATCAGATACAACCTTCATCAAGGAAATCCCCCACCTCCTCCTCCTCCAAATGACATTGACATGTTGCGGCAACAAGTCAAGAATCTTGCCCAACAACTCCACAGTGGTGTGAAAACAAACCAATTTTCACTTAATGATATTTTTCCCTATCCCTTTGATAGGAATCTACATATGCCACCTTTTCCATGAGGGTTTGAAACACCTAAGTTTGAAAAGTACCAAGGAAAAGGAGACCCTCATGATCATGTTAGAGAATTTCATTCAGCTTGCCTAGAAGTGGCATATGAGGACACATACCTAATGTGACTCTTTCCTCAAAGTTTGGGAGGAACAACCACATCATGGTTTTCCCGACTAGCAGGCGACATTAGGACATTCGAAGAACTGGTCTAGAAATTCATTGCACATTACTCACATAACATTGAACGCGATATCACCATGGTCGATCTGTGTAACACCAAGCAAAAACTATGGGAGCTATTTTCAGATTTCCTGTAATGATGGCGACAAATGTCTAGCAGACGTTCCCTTCAGCTACCTAAAAGAGAGCTAGTGGAAATCTTTATTTCCAACTTGAATGAAGAAATGGAATTTCATTTGGACATGAAAGGCACAGAGTCCTTTAATGACATGATCACCCAGGGTTTAAAATGTGAACGGGCCCTCATCAAAAAGGGACTTATTAAAATATACAATGAACCGAAAGATGTCCCTCGCCTGCAATTCAATAGTGATAAACCTAACTTATGGAATAAAAACAAAAACATCGTCAATGATGGGGTTGTAGATGCAAGAACTATCAAAAGTGCACAACTTGTGGTCCGATTTCTAGGGTAAAACTTCTCTCCTAAGACCAACATGGTTCCTCCCCCACCAAATCAAGGATGCAATGTACCACAAGAACCAAGAGAACGCTTGCAAAATTATTAAAAAAAACAAACATACACTCCCTTAGGGGAACCTATTGAAATGGTATTACGTCAGTTGGTCTCTTCAAATCTGGTCACTTTACCAAAGACGTCCAATTACGAACCTCATATCAAACCTTCATGGTGGAGGGATAATGAACACTGTGAATTCCATCAAGGGAAAGGGCATAAAACAAGCAATTGTCATAGATTGAAAGATCTTATTCAGGATCTTATTGACCGAGGCAAGATTGAAATTGAAGGGCACGACCCGAAAATAACAAACAATGATCATCTTATGTTTAAAAATCCACTTCCATCACAAGATCAAAGGGGTCCTTCCACTTTAGGGTGAAACACAGATACCACTGATTATATGCGAGCCACTTATAATTACACTATGAATCACCTATATGATGCCAATGAACAAATTGCAACCATTACCATCAAAAATCCAAACTCTACCTGCAATGTTATTACACGTCGTAACAAGATCACCATTAAAGAAACTCCACAAGGCACCCCCTCCATCCCAAAGTAGTATAACCTTGTGGAACAATTAGATAAAACACCCACACTTATCTCCATCTTAGAGATTTTGCGCCTATCCCCATCTCATAAAACAATCTTGGATCAAGCTCTCCAAGAGGCGTCATTCCCTGCAAATCTAAATACAGATCAATTCCAAGCTATGGTTGGAAATCTAAGGTCATCACAATGTCTCACTTTCTCAGAAAGTGACAATACATCCTTCCAGCAACCTTATAATGCCTCACTCCATATTGAAGGATTTATCAACCGACATAGGATCAAGCAAGTCTTGATCAACAATGGAGAAGGCCTAAATATTTGTACACTATAATTGGTCACAACATTGGGGTATGCAGTTGAATCAGTGGATCCCCACAAAAACATAACCATAAAAGCTTATGATGATGCAAAGCATTCATCCAAAGGAGTAGTTGTGTTACCAATATGAGTGGGCGTAGTGGTGAAGTACATCATATGTCAAGTTCTGGACCTTCCTCAGCCATATAATTTATTGTTAGGAAGACCTTGGATACACACCATGCAAGTTTTTCCATCCACCTACCACCAGTGTATCAAGTTTCCTAATAATGGTGTAGAAATTACAATCCTGGGTGATGCAAATCCATTTGCATATTGTAACAATATCAACCATCAACCAGAGATTACCATTCCCAAAAATAGAGAAGCCATCTCATCCACCTCATACATTAGTCCAATCTCTCTTTCTAGTTCAAACACCACTATGCCCAAGCAAGAGAAGCTCAAGATGAAAATGACAGAGGAAGGTCCTAGAGAGTACAATTTAAGCCAACTCTTTTGTGTTGGAAAAATGCCCACTTCTCCTAGAACTCATGGTAAACTTCAATGGTTACTTCAAACACCACTGGTCAAGCCAACATGCACTTTGACGCCTTTCATCCTTGGAAAGAGTCAAGAAGAAGAGACCAGAGATGAGGACTTAGCAGAATGGATCTATAAAGATCCTATCACCACAAACATCCCACAAGCTAAGCTTCCCACAAATCAATATGGAAAAGGCCTTCTCATTATGCAAAGAATGGGGTATGATGGTCAGAGTGCTTTGGGACCTTCCAAGCAAGGACAACATGAGCCGCTGTAGTTAGAATTAAAGCCCACAGATAACACGGGATTAGGCTTTCAAAATGAGACTCTTCCTAAACTCAGATTCAAAGGGAAACCCATCAAACCTCTATATCAACCTACTACAAACATAAAGAGGTCACCTTTGATTATATCAGCAGTACCAAGAACCACACCAATTACTCCAATATAGTTGAACATCCCAGCAATAACATCCACAACACCAATCATCCCACCAATCAAACCAACAACTCCATCAACAACAACAACCACATCAACAACACCATTAGCAGTATCAAAACCCCCAGTAGTATTAACAACACTGACAACTCTAGCAGAAGGAACAGACTCAACAATACTGATACTCCCAGTATCGGATTCACTGATCCCCACAATCCTTCCTACAACACCAATCATTTCCTCTACAATGGTACATCAGCTGATCACACTTGCAGTGTTTAACTCAAAAGATATCCCGGTATGGTATAGTAATTAGATACTGGAAAGTGAATTAGAGACTGATTCACATGAGTGGGAATTTGATTCAGTACATCTCAATACTTCAGATGAGGAAGACACATCACCCCGTCCACCTCACAAAGAAATCCCTATTTATGGAGAAGTGCAGATTAAAACCTCTTGGGTTCTTGAACTGGAAACACCTTCCACAAACCCTACGTCACATCCTACACCCGATTCTGACAGGGAGAGTACCATCAACGACCTTCACCATAATGTCTTAACCCTCATTGACACCTCTTATGAACTTAACCTGATCGATGAGGTAATGCCTATTAAACATTCTAAACTCATCGAATGGAACTAATCTAATCCCCCATGCCTTGACCAATTCCAAAACGATGAGGCGATCATTGAGTTTTTGGAACTAAGGGATAACATACCAAGTGGGGATCACAAAGCTGGATTCACCATTGAATTTAATAGTGCAACATACTTTGGGGTGGATGCCAAACCTTACAGCTGCAAAAATATAACAATAAAACATGGATCTTCCAGTGAAAACCACATTGTGGCACTGTTTGATTCCACAAAAGTAAAAAGAAACAGAGTATCCAATGGTGATAACCTCTTTGAGGCACCTAAGGATGAAAAGTTTGACATCCTCCCTTCTAGTACACAGATAGAACAATCAACAATACTTATTGAAGAAACAAAAGAATTCAATGTGGGGACTCCTGAAACTTCTCACCACATACATCTGGCATCTCTTTTAACTCCAGAGGAACAACCTAAGTTTGTAGAGTTCTTCCAAAAGCGTCGGATCAATTTTGCATGGTCATATGTAGACATGCCTCATCTTGATCCTGATTTAGTCATGCATCACCTTACACTAGCAGAAGGAGCCAAACCTATCAAGCAGAACCTTCACAAGATGCACCCCTAGATTGTGGTACTAGTCAAAGCAGAACTTAAGAAACTCTTGGATGTTGGTTTTATTAGATCAATTGATTATGAAGAGTGGATATCCAACATTGTTCCCATCGGCAAACCAAATGGGAGCATCCATATTTGTACTAATTTCAGAGATCTAAACAAGGCATGTCCTAAAGATGACTTCCCCCTACCAAACATTGACATAATTGTAGACCTAACAACAGGACATGCCATGCTTTCTCTCATGGATGGATTTTTAGGGTATAACCAAATAAAGATCACACAAGAGGATCAACATAAGACAACCTTCACATGTCCATGGGGAAAATACTGATGGAATGTAATGCTTTTCAGTCTAAAGAATGCAGGAGCAACCTATCAAAGAGCAATGACAACCATTTTTCATGATATGATGCATACCATAATGGAAGATTATGTTGATGAATTACTGGCAAGATCACTCACAAGAGAAGGTCATTTGGACACATTAGAGAAAATCTTTGATAGACTAGAACAATATCATGTTTGACTCAACCCAAAGAAATGTGTCTTTGGAGTAACCTCAGGGAAACTTCTAGGATGCATTTTCTCAAGCAAAGGCATTGAGGTTGATCCTGCAAAGGTCAAGGCAATCATGGACATGCCACCTCTATAAAACATCAGTCAACTAAGGACATTACAAGGACAACTACAATCCATCCGAAGATTCATTGCACAACTGGCAGATAAGTGTCACCCCTTTAAACACTTATTGCACAAGAACATCCACTTTCAATGGGATACCAAATGCCAACAAGCATTCCAAATGCTTAAAGACTATCTCATGAATACACCATTGTTGATCTCACTAGATCTGAGCAGAACTCTATTGCTCTATATTTCAGCAACAAGTACAACATTGGGTGTACTATTGGCACAACACAATGCAGAAGGGAAAGAGTGTGTTGTTTACTACATCTCTCGCACACTAGTCGGCTATAAACTCAATTACATCCCTATTAAGCAAGCTTGCCTAGCAGTAATCTTGGTAGCCACTAAACTGAGGCACTATCTGTTAACACATAAAGTACAACTCATTGCCAAGATTGATCCACTAAAATTATTACTCAACAAAGCAGCATTGACTGGCCGCTTGCCAAATGGGTGATGGTTCTAAGTGAATTTGGCATCGAGTATGTGGACCGTAAGGCTATCAAGGGTCAAGTTATTGCAGATCAGTTGGCCGATGCACCACTCATAAGTGATCATCCTCTCATTTCCAATTTTCCAGATGAAGAGATATTCATGATCATAGCATCACAACCATGGAAACTATACTTTGATAGTTCATACACCAGGCATGGCTCAGGGGCAGGTATTTTGTTTATCACACCTCAAGGTGATAGCATTTTGAAGTCTTACAGGATCACATTTCCATGCACAAACAACATAGAATAATATGAGGCCTTAATCACAGGACTCAGACTAGCCATACAATAGAATTTGAAAGAGTTACAGATATATGGAGACTCCCAACTACTCATCCGACAAGTCACAGATGAATATAAGACCAAGGATGATAAACTCATCCCGTACAAACAAATGGTGGACAATTTAAAGGCATCATTTACGACTATCACCTTTGAGAAGATACCCAGAGATTAGAATCAAGTTGCTGATGCCATGGCTACCATTGTATCTCTCCTAGATCTTCCACAGAATTCAACACGCCACGAGTTCTTGGTAGAACAAATTTGGATTATTTCTTATGATATCCCCAAATTTGAGATGATATGTCACCTTGTCGGTTCTGAATCCACATGGTATGGTGAGTTCTACACCTATCTACATGATCACACACTTCCTCCTAACCAATCAAATAACCGACGTAAAACCTTCATTCGACAAAACACTTGATATACCCTTATTGCTAAAACCCTATACCGACACAGTCTTGATGGTACTCTCCTTCGATGTTTGGAACAAGATGAGATAACAAAGACCTTGGAAGAGGTACATGAAGAAACTTGTGGAATTCACGCAAGCAGCCCGTCCCTAGCAAAGAAAATCATACGCGCTAGATACTATTGGCCGTCCATGGAAAATGACTCCTATTATTTTTTTAGAAAATGCAAGAAATGCCAAGTTCATGGAGACCTGATACATGCACCAACATAGGATTTGCAACCAATCACAACACCATGGTCCTTTTATCAATGGGGCCTTGACCTTGTGGGTAAAATCCATCCATCTTCATCCAATGGCCATAAGTTCATTATTACCACTACTGAATACTTCACAAAGTGGATCAAAGCTGTTCCACTTACCCAGGTCACCGACAAGAAGATCACCTCATTCATCCTTAATTACATCATCTACTGGTATGGTGTACCCATGTCCATCATCATAGATAATAGGCTTCCTTCCAAAAATTAGGATGTTCATGAACTCTGTGAGAATTTTCACATCCAACACCACTTTTTCACTCCCTATTACCCACAAGGAAATGGTCAAGTTGAAGCATCGAACAAAAACATATTGAGAATCCTCAAGAAGAAAGTCAATGATGCCGATCGTGATTGGCACGTTTAATTGAATCCAACACTATGGGTGTATTGAACTAGCATTTGAACCCCTATAGGCGCAACTCCATACTCCTTGGTCTATGGAGCAGAAGCTATCTTACCTATCGAGGTCAAGATAACATCTCTACGGGTTTCCTTGCATAATCTCATAGATGATGATGCATACAGAGTCTCATGTCTCCAAGATTTAGAGCTACTTGATGAGAAATGACAAGCTGCATACAACCACCTCAAAGCCTATCAGTAGCGAATGAGCATAAACTATAATCATCGAGTTAGACCTCGTACATTTGAGGTAGGTGATCTTGATCTTCGAGAGAATCCTCGTAACCAACCAAATAGAGAACATCAAGGAAAGTTTGAATCAAACTAGCTGGGTCCATATGTTATCATTGTTGTATTTGGGTCTGGGGCATATCAGTTGGCTACTTCAGAAGGACAACCGCTAGCAGATCCAAACAACAACATGCACCTCAAATGGTTTTATACATAAGCTATACAGAGCATCAGGCTCCCATACATACTGGAAAAACACACACAAAAAAAATTTCAGATAAATGTCCTGAAGAAAATACAAAAATATCAAAATAGTAAAGAAAAATCATGCATCCAAACGGTGAACAACCACTCCGGTGGCCCCTTGGGTAAGTGTGATGGTGAAAACTTGGCAAACAGGTGCCACTCGTAAAGGCTATGGCTCCATTGTCTTTCAGACTTGTTGCGTTCACATTCATTGCATCCACTCATCCATCATTCAAACCATGGATTGTTATTCATTTGCAATCAAGGATAATGCTTCATGTGTCTTGCATCCCGCTTTTTCATAGTCATGTCTAAACTGGGGGTGATGGAAGTGGATTTTGCATTACTTGTGATTCATTGAGTTCTTCATTCAAAACTGTCTCACAAAATACCAAAAATATTAAAAAACACTCACAAAATCCAAAAACATGATAAAACATCAAAAATCAATCAAAAACATGGAACCACCTTTGCACATACGCATCCAAGTAGATACCAAACAATCATTGTGAAATACTCAAACGATGACCACTTATCACATCAACCAAACAATCAACATCGACACGCAAACTGTCTTAACAAGGATGCATCCTTCCTTACCAAAACAAAGACAAGATGACATTTTTTTCTTTGACAAGAAAATTATGTTTAAGATATCAAGTACTTGGTTGGTTTGTAGGTTATTTATTTATTTATATTCAGTTCCTATGCTACTCTGGGATATCCATAAGTGATTAGAGTGGACAGGATGGTTCCTAAGAATCATTTTGTTTGTTTATATTCTGCGAATTATTCCAATCAAGTTCTGGGGCATGTACTAATGGTGTCTACATGGGAAGTTCACTAAGCTACGTGATCATATGCAAAATATAGTCATGGATCACTATGGCTTGGTGACTACAACATATACCTTGACCATATGAGCACAAACCATTATGGAGGGTCCATATTCTTTATTCTTTATTTATGCTGTTTGTTTGCAAGTACAATGCTCCATCCTTGGTTCCTACTACCTCGTCCAAGATTGATACTACATGCTCAATGATAAAAATAAAGCACTATGGATAATCATTCCATCTCATCTATTTATATTGCATTCCGTTTCATATCACCCATCCATTTAATCATTCACTATTCATATGCATGGTTTTGTATGCAAGTGTGAACGTGATTAATATGAGAAGTTATTTGAAAAATGAATTGGTCTTGGATACAATCACGACAGAGTTCTCTGATACATCATCAGTGCATCATGCAAAGTCTGAACAACCTTGCATTCATCTATCATAAACACATCATTATTTCATTACATTTAGTTGCATTTAAATAAAGGTATTTCATTATCATATGCTTGCATATAGTTTATTAACTTTATTTTTAGCCATTTATTAGAGTGCATTTTATATCATTTGGTCGCATTTAAATACATATAGTTCATTATCATGTACTTGCATTAGTATCATTACTGTTGGTATTTTGGTATGGTTTTGTCATTGATGTCAACACCTACTAAATACACCTACTTTGGAGATCTAGCAACATTCACTGACATGCAGTAATCTGTGCAACAGTTACTGGTATATGGTCAACCAGTAGGATATAATGTTCACCGATACCTGGAATGACATGGAAGACACTTGGTAATGTCGAAGACATCATGTGGACACTTTATTTTGAAGTAATAATCATTGGTATAATCATATTTGCATATTTGCTTTTACCGGCAAAAAGGTCCAGGTTATCTAGGGTTACACCGACAGGTTTATCTTTTCTAGACCAACATGGCACGCTATGGAGATGATTTATTATTGTTGTAAATGCATTAAGCCGACATGATTAATCGGTTATTGCATCGGATATTATATTATTTGTAAAATTTTTTTATTGTAATATCTTGTATAGCCGACCTACTAAAATTGGTCTTAGGGTATGGTATAAATGTAAGATCTTATTTGTAAGATCAAGTGTGGAATGCGAAAAAGATTTAAGTGAAGGTATATGTGAGATAAAGCAGAGGCATACATGAAGACATCATTTGAAGGTGAAGTTAGGTTTTTGTAGAAGCATATCAGCATTACACCGGTACTGAATCTAGCATATGAAGATGCTATTTTGTGCAGTACATTCTTATTGGATTTAACCATCCAACTATCGTCAGTGTGACTCCCATTCGTGATTGAGCAGTGAGCTCTAGGCTATTGGCCTTTCTGCATGTGCAGACCCCTTTTTGTACACTTACTATCTGTAGTAGTATCATCTGATTGTGGGTAAGGTTTCCCATCGTGGTTTTTCCCCTTATAGGGTTTCCACGTACAAATATTGGTGTCATATGTTGTGGATGACTTTGTGTTTATGTTTTATGCATTAATTCTTACCGGTATAGCAATTTACTGTTAACACTATCTACCGACATACTAAACTAGTTTACTGGTATTAAGTATTAAGTATTAAGTTGGTTAATAAGTTTTTTTTTATCTGAATTTATTAGACAACTAATTCACCCCCCCCCCTCTTAGTTGTCTCCCGGACCTAACAATTGGTATCAGAGCTTAGTTCTCTGTTTGCAAAAGTTTAACAACTTGAGGAGATCCAATGTCTACTAATTATTTCAAGAAGGATAGTCCTAAACTTGATGGAACCAACTATGGGATATGGAAGATCAGAATGGAGACACATCTGAATTGCATCGGTAAAGACATCTGGGAAGTTATCAAGAATGGTTATACTGCTGCTGTAGCTGGTCAAACTGCTCCAACTACCTTAGCCAAAGATGAAGAAAATGATTGCAAAGCAAGAGAAGCACTCTTGAGTGAATTATTAGATCAACAAATCATGGGATTATCAGATAGGTCTACTGCTAAAGCTATTTGGGATCATTTGGAAACACTGAATGAAGGAGATTCCACAGTCAAAATTACAAAGCTTGAAAGCTTCCGAGTCACGTATGAACATCTAAAAATGGAAGAAGATGAAAGGATTTCTGCTTTTATGGAAAGAGTAAATGAAATTGTTTTGGGTATCAAATGTTGTGGAGGAACCTTGAGTGAGGATGAGATTGTTTCTAAAATTTTAAGAGGTTTGCCACCAGCATATAAAATGAAGGTTATTGCTATAAATGAGTTGAGAACAATGCCTAATACATCAGTAACTAGGGATACACTGATTGAAAAACTTTCAGCTTTTGAAATTGAGGAATTTGGTCCTGCTACTACTATAAAGACTGATTTGGCCTTTAAAGCATCAACATCATCTACTCCATCTTTTGACAAATCAGACTGGAGAGCCTTTTATGCAAGAGAACTTGAAGAAACTAGGAAGGAGAATGAAGAGCTTGAAGAACTTGAAGGACTATTTGTAAGGAAAAAGCCAAAAGGTCCAATTGGAAGTAAGTATGAAGGTAAAGCACCCTTTAAATGTTTTAATTGCAATAAGATTGGTCACATGGCTTCAAGATGCCCTGATAGACATGCTAGACTAAGAGAAGAAGCTAGAAGAACATACAAGCCTAATCCTGAATATCAGAGATGCAGATTTAAAAAGAACAAAGATAAATCTTGTTACATTGCTGATGAAGGTGTGACTGATGATTCTGATGAGGATCTAGCAGACAATGGGTGGGTTTTTGTTGCTATAATAGAAGATCAATCGACACCTACTACTCAACCGATAGAACAAGCCCTAGCAGCTAAAGTTGAATCAAAGGATGAATGGATTATTGACTCAAGATGCTCACATCACATGACTGGAGACAAAGGTAAATTCTTGAACTTTCAAGAATACAATGGAGGTTTAGTAAGATTTGGAGATGACAAAGCCTGTTCAATCAAAGGTAAGGGTTTAATATCTCTTGATGGTAAACATAACACTGACAATGTCTACTATGTTGAAGGATTAAAGCATAATCTTCTAAGTGTTGGTCAATTAGTTGAGAAAGGTTTTCAGTTACAATTTAAAAATGGAGAATGCAAAATCATGAATAGAACTAGTTTGGAAATTGCAACCGGTAATCAGACTAGAGGTAATATCTTTCATTTGAATAACAGTGAAAAGGCATGCCTAATTGCACATATAGATGAAAGTTGGTTATGGCATAAAAGACTATGTCATGTAAATTTTGATTGCATGGTAAAAATCAGTACTTCTAAGGCAGATAGAGATCTACCTAAAATTGTGAAACCTCAGAATACAATTTGCAAGGAATGTCAATTTGGAAAACAAGTTAGAGCTAGTTTCAAAAGTATTCCAGAAAAATCCAATAATGCTCTTGATTTAATTCACACTGATTTATGTGGTCTAGCTAGAACTAAAAGCTTACAAGGTGATAGATATTTCATGCTAATTATTGATGATTATTCTAGAATGTGTTGGGTTACTTTTCTCAGAGAAAAATCTGAAGCACTTGGGAAGTTCAAACTATTTAAAGCAATGGTTGAAAATGAGACCGGTAAGAAAATCAAATGTTTAAGATCAGATCAAGGAGGAGAATTCACATCTAAAGATTTTAATACATTCTGTGAAGTGAATGGAATCAAAAGATAGTTATCAGTACCTCAGACACCATAGCAGAATGGAGTTGTTGAAAGGAAAAACAGAACTATCTTGGATGCAGCAAGAAGTATGTTATCAGAAGCAAATCTACCAGATGTGTACTAGAGAGAGGTAGTAAGCAATGCTATCTATACATTCAACAAAGTTCACATCAAAGGTGAAATCGGTAAGACCCCTCATGAACTATGGTTTGGTAATATTCCTACTCTTAAGTATTTCAGAATTTTTGGAAGTAAATGTTATATTAGAAGAGATGAATATATTGGCAAATTTGATCCTAGAAGTGATGAAGGAATATTTCTTGGTTATTCATCTAAAAGAAAGGCATATAGATGTTTCAATAAAAGATTACAGAAAATTGTTGAGAGTACAAATGTAAAGATTGATGAACAATTCAGAGGAACTTCAAGATATATAGACTCTGAACTGGAAATAGAAATTATGATAAATGAACCTACGATGAATCCACCAGTATAGAATGATGATCCAGTTACTTCAGTATCATCAGAGGATTCCACAATAATTGAAGAACAACAATAGAATAAGACACCCCGGTATGTAAGACTGAATCATTATGAAGATCAGATAATTGGAAGCAAATTTAAAGGAGTAATGACAAGAGGAAGATTGGAAAATGAAGAGGTATGTCTTATTTCTCAAATTGAATGATTATCTATCAATGAGGCATGTGAAGATAAATTTTGGATTAAATCTATGGAAGAAGAATTAGGACAAATTGAGAAAAATAATACTTGGACATTAGTTCCCCGGCCTAAAGATAAAAATGTAATTGGAACCAAATGGGTATTTAGAAACAAACTTAATGAAAATGGTAAGGTTGTCAGAAATAAAGCAAGACTAGTGTGTAAGGGATATTCTTAGAAAGAAGGAGTTGATTACAATGAAACCTTTGCACCGGTAGCCAGAATTGAGGCAGTTAGATTATTCTTGCCTTTTGCAGCTCACAAGGATTACAAAGTTTATCAAATGGATATTAAATGTGCATTTTTGAATGGAGATCTTGAAGAAGAAGTTTACATTGAACAACTTGATGGATTTTATTTGATAGATGACAATGATATGGTTTGCAGATTAAGAAATGCTTTGTATGGATTGAAACAAGCCCCAAGAGCTTGGTATGAAAGATTGGATAAGTATCTTTTAAATATTGGTTTTACTAAAGGAAATGCAGATAGCAATTTATATTACAAAGTAACTAATGATGACATCTTGATTATTGAAGTATTTGTTGATGATATAATCTTTGGAGGAAAAGATGGATTATGCAAAGAATTTTCTCTTGAAATGCAGCAAGAATTTGAAATGTCTATGATTGGAGAAATAAAATTCTTTTTAGGATTGCAGATTTTATAGACTGATAAAGGTATATTTTTGAGTCAATCCAAGTACTTGAAAGAACTACTAAAGAAATTTGGGATGGAGAACTCTAAACCGGTAAGCACACCTATGACTACAAATGACAAATTATCTCAAAGGGATGAATCTACACCTATTAATCCAACTAGATACAAATCTATGATAGGAGGTTTATTGTATTTGACACAAACCAGACCTGATATTATGAATGCAGTATGTATAGTTTCTAGATTTCAGAGTAATCCTAGGGAAAATCATGAATCAACAGTGAAAAGGATTTTCCGGTACTTACAAGGCACAACAAATCTTGGTTTATGGTATCCTAAAGATGAAAATTTTGATCTATGTGCATATACAGATGCAAATTGGGCAGGAGATGTGGATGATAGAAAAAGCACCACTGGAGGAGCATTCTTTCTTGGAAAGAGATTAGTTTCTTGCTTAAGTAAGAAACAGAGTTGTACATCTTGATCAATAGCAGAATCAGAATATGTTGTAGCAGCAACAAATTGTAGACAAGTACTTTGGCTTAAGCAAATGTTGAAAGACATAAAGATAAAATGCAAGGAACCTATTACTATATACTGTGATAACACTGCAACAATTGATATATCTAAAAATCCGGTATTACATTCTAAAACAAAACATGTTTCTATCAAACTGAATTTTCTAAGGGAAAATGTTGAAGAAAAAGAGATAAAACTGGTTTATGTGAATACTAAAGAACAACTTGCAGATATTTTCACAAAACCTTTGCCTAAGGAAACTTTTGAGTATCTCAGAGATCAACTCAGAGTCATACCACCACCGGTAGAGACTTAGACAATTGATGATTGTCATCAACCGGCAGAATTAAATGGACAATTCTTTATTCTGGTATTTGATGAGGAAGCTACTTCAAAGGGGGAGTAGTTGGTATATTGAATTGATTGGTATTTTGTATGAACTTGACCTTTTGTGACTTTGGCATTTGATGTCAAAGGGGGAGAGATATCTATGGAAAAACACATTATCTTTTTGGTAAGGAAAAGAGATTTTAGGGGAGAGATTTTGAAAAACACATTTAAGAAGAAATTGGTATGAAAGATTGTTACTCCCAGGGGGAGAAATGGAGATTGTTAGTTTTTGTATTTGGCATTTCTGTTTTGGCACTGTGATGGTTTTTCCATCTTGTGTTGCCATCAATGCCAAAGGGGGAGATTATTGGTATTTTGGTATGGTTTTGTCATTGATGTCAACACCTACTAAATACACCTACTTTGGAGATCCAACAACATTCACCAACATGCAGTAATTTGTGCAACAGTTACTGGTATATGGTCAACCGACAGGATATAATATTCACCGGTACTTGGAATGACATGGAAGACACTTGGTAATGTCGAAGACATCATGTGGACACTTTATTTTGAAGTAATAATCATTGGTATATTCATATTTGCATATTTGCTTTTACTGACAAAAAGGTCCAGGTTATCTAGGGTTACACCGACAGGTTTATCTTTTCCAGATCAGCATGGCACTCTATGGAGATGATTTATTATTGTTGTAAATGCATTAAGCTGACATGATTAATTGGTTATTGCATCGGATATTATTTGTAAATTTTTTTTATTGTAATATCTTGTAGAGCCGACCTACTAAAATTGGTCTTAGGGTATGGTATAAATGTAAGATCTTATTTGTAAGATCAAGTGTGGAATGCGAAAAAGATTTAAGTGAAGGTATATGCGAGATAAAGCAGAGGCATACACGAAGACATCATTTGAAGGTGAAGTTAGGTTTTTGTAGAAGCATATCAGCACTACACCGGTACTAAATCCAATATATGAAGATGCTATTTTGTGCAGTACATTCTTATTGGATTTAACCATCCAACTGTAGTCAGTGTGACTCCCATTTGTGATTGAGCAGTGAGCTCTAGGCTGTTGGCCTTTCTGCATGTGCAGATCCCTTTTTGTACACTTACTATGTACAGTAGTATCATCTGATTGTGGGTAAGGTTTCCCACAGTGGTTTTTCCCCTTACAGGGTTTCCACGTACAAATATTGGTGTCATATGTTGTGGATGACTTTGTGTTTATGTTTTATGCATTAATTCTTACCGGTATAGCAATTTACTGTTAACACTGTCTACCGGCATACTAAACTGGTTTACCGGTATTAAGTATTAAGTTGGTTAATAAGTTTTTTTCTATTTGAATTTATTAGACAACTGATTCACCCCCCCTCTTAGTTGTCTCCGGGACCTAACAATTACATCATTTCATCATTGCAAACTCATGACATTTAGATACATTTATATGAAAAATTCTCATCATTGCATTTATTACCATTATTAGCCATTACTGTGCATTCATTTAGTATCATTTACACTCATCATTTATCATCATTTAAACTTGTTTACCATACATTTGTTTAGATTTTCATATTTGCATGCATTTATTTATCTATCCACGAGTTAAGTGCATTCATTTATCCATCTTGTATATTCTTATACTCATTCATTTCATCTTACAACAAATTTCATTTAGGATTCATTAGGATGCACTCAATATCCTTTTAATTGCATTAAGGTGCAGTTATTCATTACCCATGAGTTGCATTATCATTACATTAAAATTTCACTCAAATCATATTTTATCAAACATTTAAATCATAATAAACAAAACCATTTGTCTCAACATTGGTTTATACATTTTACATATGCCTTCATTTAGAAATCAACATATAAACATTTGTACTTTATATTTGTTTATCCATATTGCATTCATTTTAACAATCTAGATGCATTTACATAAATCATTCATACATTGCATCAAACATCACTGCATATCATCATCTCATCGACATAAAGTACAAGTACTATCTATGTCATCATTAGTATCATTTCATTATGCATACATCATCATCATGGTATTTCATACATACATAAAATATTTCATCAACACATCATACATACATCTCAACCTGCATCCACATGTTAGTACCATATTCATAAACATGCATATAGACATCATATGAATCAAACATAACATGCATATAGGAATCATCTCATCAAACACCTATATATAGAAAGTACAAATATCCATCTAAGCATACATCATAGATCATCATCCTTCATAAATCCATACATATCATTAACATGCATATCATCACAAACTATGTGATCTCCTCATATATCACATCATATCATATCGCAACAACATACGTGTATCAGAGTACAATGAAGTCACCAATATCGGCTACCAAGAGCCATCCAAGACACAATAAAAAATGACAATATAATAAAATACATAAATGCTATCTCAAATGCCACTCTGACTAGATGCTACACCACCATAACCACCTACTCCCCCACTACCCCCTGCACCACCTGCACTATCGAGCCATGGAGGACCCATCACACCACCACTGCTCTGCATCTTCTGAGACTGCTCTGATCTCACCTGACACATCTATGAATAGCTCAGTACTCACTGACTGGTTGGCACCACCTACTCATATAAACCCTGCCAATACTCTATCTCTGCCTGTGCTTGCCGAATCTCCCTCATAACCTCCCCACTTGGACCCTGTGCTCCTACCCCCACCTAAACTCTCTCCTGTAGCTCCGTCAATCTCCCCACCATATCATCTCTCTCTCGCAACACCACAGTCAACTCTAACTCTCATGCAAACAGCTGCACATCTCTAGCTGCAACCTCTGCCTCCATATCCTCTAACTGAGTCTACAAAAATAATATCACATGATCCCACAGATCTCCTCCACCTGTAGCTCCCTCTCCTCCAGTATCTCCCTCTCCTCCTCTAGTGGCTCCCTCTCCTGTATCCATAGGTTCCTCCCCCTCCCCCATATCCCTGCCACCTAATCTAACTCCTCTGCATGAAAGGCCTTTGTGATAGTCGCAATGGCTGCCCACCTCTCCCTCTCCGCTGTAACCATCCACCTCCACCACCTCCACCTCCAAATCCCCCACCCCCTCCAAATCCACTACCCCCACCTCCTCCTCCTCCATCATCACCACCCCCACCACCTCCTCCTCCATCACCTCCTCTTCCATCCCCTCCTCCTCCATCACCTCTCCCTCATCCAGCTACTACCACTCCACATCCTCGTCTCCTCCTTGAAGGATGGAATAGGCTCTACTGGATCTGATATTCATGGAATCGGATGTGTCATGATATACTGCGTATACTCATCAGTAACACCTGCATCTACAACCCCTAGCCTCATCTGCCATGGTCTCGCCTGTAGAGTACGAAATTATGCTAAAGCCTGATCATAGGGTAATACTGGCCCCCACTAAAACCTCTCTTGGACCACCCGTGCATACTCTCTAGAACCACTCGACAGTCCTTGTCTCTGTCCAATGTGTCTCAGCACTCTCCTAGGTACCTATCTCTCCACATTATAGGCTATCCTACCAATGAGGTATCGTGTCATAAACACATATGGCAAGGCCTCTGCATCATCCTCCCAAGACTCGCACTCAATATATGGCCTCCAGATCACTGCATCTAAATCGTCAAGTGTCTGCCACCACCACTTTAACTTCCCCAGGTGGGGCTAACTCATCATATCATCATACATATATACATAGGGCTGGTCTACTTCCCTAAATCTTAGACTCACTGGTCAAGTCATAGGTAGGTGCTCCCATGCCATAATATGAAGAAGAGTGATCCCCAATCCCAGTGAGCTCACCTCTCAGTATACTACATCATGCAACTCCTAATATAAGTGCGACAGAACGCACGGTGCCCATGCAAAGCGAGTCCCCTTAGTCATCATCTACTCTATAACCTGGCCCCAACCAATGGCCAGTCCATGCGATCATCGATTTGGGCATAACAATCCCCCAATAATCCCTGATAACACAACCGGTAGTGGCTCATACAAGGCAACTATATCCTCCCATGCTACTGAGCCATCATCAATGAACACATCCTCATCAAAAAATCTCTACACTACTGTTGTCCCCCAAGCTTCATCATACGTCATCATCTCTCCTCAAATAGGAATGTGTAGGATGCGCTATACATCCTCTAGTGTAACGTCATCTCACCCTGTGCTAAGTGAAACGTACATGTCTCACTGTGCCACCACTCTGCCAATGTTGTAATCAAACCATGATTCATCCGAATCATGGGTATATACATAACATCATACAGGCATGTCACAGCAATGCAATCAATCTCGGCCTCTGTCAATCGATCATGCAACACCTATGTGGCTGGATGCCTCTCATGCATTTGTAAGATGCTAAGATCCTCCTACACACGTGCATCAACCATCATCATCATTTGTTTTGTTTCAAACTTTCTTAAGTTTAAACCTAGACTATCAACAGATACTTTGATCTAGTATCTTCGGGTCTCAACAGGTAATCAATCATGGCACACCTAGACTACAACAAACATTTATCCTAATGACCTAGTCTCAAGAGGGTTGCTATGGTTCAAAACAACTCACCTCTCCATCCATCCATCATTAGCATCAGGAGATTCTTTTTCAAAACACTAGGGCATCTATTTTCCTAACAATAGCACTCTTTTGCCAACAATAACGCTAATATGTTAATAATTATGCTAAACAAACAATAGCGCTACAAACACTATGCAAAAGCACCATTTAAAAACAACAATGCTACAAGGACTGAATAGCACTAAAACTGCAAAAGCACTAAATCAACTATGCTATAGTGCTAAAACCACTATCCATAAGCGCTATAGCAACACAATAGCGCTAATTAAATTGACAACAACACCAAAACACAGTTTTAGCGCTATTGTTTTGACTCAACTTGGACAATCTAAAAAACCTATCAAAAATGCCTGAAAAGAAAAATTTCAAATTCACATACCGTTTGTCCGTAGTCATCTAGCCATTAGAATTGATGAACCTGCTCTAGCCGATGATCTGCTATCAGTACCGACATGCTGACTACTGCTTTCTCTTTCAAATAGGTCACTATTAGAGCTCAAAAATCACTATGGAGACGAATGCAAATGACCCTTTTTTACCCCTTCATCCCCATATATACCCTTCGTCGTAACCCTAATTTTATATACCCCGCTCACCACCATGGTCCCCGTGAACTTCTAGAGCCTCCCATTATCCATTTTATCACCGTTATTGCTAATTTCCTCTATTCTACCTCCCCTCCACTTCTTGTTCTTTTTTGAGAGATCGCCCGATTTTTCAACATTTTCGACCCATCTCTCGAGGGGGCATACCACCCACTAAATTAGCATTTATGGGGCATATTTCTTCACACCTATTTTTCTTTCTTTGAAACGACGCGATAAAACACACTGTCTCAAAGAGGGGCAAATGTAGTCACATAAATCTGTCCATTTTAATTAAATGAATTTTTGCTTTTTATTTGATTAAAAATCCACTAGCCATCAGTTAATTAAATTAATGTTTAATTAATTCATCTTCAAACATTCTCCTATTAATTAAATAAATTATTCAATTTATTTTAGTTAATTCATTAAACCAAATTCACAATCAATTAAATGAATAAATCCTATTTATTCAATTTAATCCCCTTTCTTCTTTTAAATAAATGTAAATAAAACATTTATTTAAATCATTAAATCCCCCCCACTTGCATTCTCCTAAAAATGCAACTTGCACCTATTTGTTGAAATAAATGAATTTTATTTTAATAAATATCCTATTTTCCCTCACCCACCAAACCCATTGCAATCCTAATCCCCTTCTAGACTCTTCTAACCCCTTCTTAATTAGCCTAGTCGATGCCCTAATTATTGTCACATTCCTAAGCAACTTGGAGTCACTTCTCAAAGCCCTCAAAGTATTTGAAAAGCATTTAAGGCTTGACGTGTTCAACAATTTAACCTCTAAAGTCTTCCAAACCACTAATGGCTCTTACATGACCATTTATAGTTAAATCCACTTGAACCCATGGTTAGGGACTTTGACCCCTAACTCAACCTTCATGTAACCCATGTGTCTCCTCAAGCATTTATTGCTTTGACCATTGTTATCCTCACTAACTCTTGCACAAGAGTTTATCCATTGGATAAAAGCATTATTCTTTGAATAATGAATTTATTCACTCAACTCAATCTTAACCCTACCTCTCAAGTTAATCCTCGGGTCATGTCAAGCATTTAATACTTCTTCCGTCCCCTCTCAACCCATCTCATGTTGACACTTGTCATCCTGGGATTGGGTTGAAAGTCCTCACATAGATCATAAACCATTCAATCCTGACCCTTGTTGAGATTACACAATCTCAACCATCCATTGCTCCATTTTTTCTATAAATAGAGCTCATTTATTCATAATCCAGATCTTGAAAACTTGTATGCATTTACATTATAGTCATTTTTAGAGAGCATTTAGTATAAATCAATCATATTCACTCTTTTGGTTTAAAATCAACACTAGCTAATCAGAGAATCTCTTATTTTAGCTTTTGTTCACACTTGCATAGCATTAGATTAATCATTTTTCAATCTTGAACCTCCATAAGGCATCCATAGTGCAAAAACCTGCTGAGAGCTACAATAATTTGGAACTTAGAGAGGAGAGGAACAAGGGAGGAGGAGCTACAAGCATGGTGGAAGGCATTTGGAGATGCCTTATTGTATTTGCTTTCATTGTTAGTGTCTCTCTTGGTATGTCTGCTTAGAATAGTCTTTGGTTGATTAACACTAATAACTCTTTGTTTTTTGTTGTTTCTCATATGTGTTATACCACCACAGGTTTTGTCTAACATCTCCCATTTTGGAGAGCATCAGGTATGATCTTGGGTATCATCATGTTCACGTATAGTGGTAGTTCTTCTCCATGGGAAAGGATGACTGCAGGGTTGTTCATGAGAGTTTCTACCATATCTGGCATGAGAATGACCGTATGTGTTTGGAATTTTAGGTTTTTTAAATAGGGAGAAAGGTGACTCAAGAATGAGACACTCTCTCTTATTACCATCGCTATTAGGCCTCCTTTGTCTTGTATTAACTTGATTTATTTGATTTGTATCATCCTCCAAAATTTGTGACATATCAAAATCATGAGATAATCTTGTCCCACTTTGTGCCATGACTTGTAGGAAATATTGTCCATCCTTCTTCATGATTTGCTGAACCAATTTATTAAAATGGGGATCCATGATAGTTTCCTCAACTTCTACAAAATCTACAAATGCATTGTCATTGTCATTATCATTGTTATTGTGAATGTTAACATTATCTAGTATATTACCACGATTGTCAAATGGATTGTAAAATTCATCTCCATCAAACTCATAAGTACTCATGTTTAAAGACCTTAAAGCTTCTTCGGCTTCCCTTCTAGACATTTGTGAATGGGTTTCAACCATGGACTAAAGTCTTGACCAAAATGAAATGTAGTATGAAAATGCAATGACTATGGAACACCAAGAGGTGTATGAAGTCTAGATGAATCTAGAGTAAACTTTCAATGTCCAAGAGTGTAATACCAAAGTATGTGTGTTTTAGAGTAAGGTGTGGCTTCCAAAGAGATGATGGATCTCTTGATGAGGTAAGTTGACCTTGACTCAAGAAGACCAAATGAGACACTAAGATGATAGATCTTGATACGAGAATCACCTAGTGTTGTGTTGTAGTATGTTTGCAAAGTTTGATGAGGACAAGCAAAGTAACCTTTTGACTCAAATTTGGAAAATATGTATGAGGGCAATGCAAGTGAAGGAAAATGGTTGACTTTGTGGGTGAACTCACAATACTGGTTCTCACTTTTTGCCCAACTTTGACACTTAGATGAACAATTTGAAAAAAACCTTCACTTTCCGACACCTATAACTTTTAAATGGTTAAGAATTTGAAGATGATACAAACTAGTGATTTGTAACAACTTGTTTGTAGATTCTATATATTTTTTTTTCAATTTTTTTGAATAAAATTTTATTGATATTTCCATCTCCCTCAAAAAGTAGTTTTTTATAACAAACAACATTTTTTAAGAGTGATGTGCATCCTGTAACGAATAACTTTTTTTTCAATAAATGATAAAAACTTAATTCTTTTGAATTTTAGTTTTTAACATCAATACCCAGGGCACACAGTTGGTTTGATAGTGAGATGTTGAATATTTTTCATTTTTATTAAGTTTGGAAGTTTGACTTAATATAATTTAGATATAGGTGTACGTTTGAACACATAACGTGTTCTATATATATAAAAATTCAATGTTTTTTTTGTTAGAAAGAAGACATCAATACCTAGTGCATAGATATTTTTCATTTTTTTTTTGAATTAGTTTACTATTTTTCCCAATGCATTGAACAAAGAAGTTCATGTTTAGTGAAAAACCTACATTCATAAGAAATAAAATAAAATATATTAAAAATTATACTATTTGGAAAACTTATAATAAGGACTATGATGGTATGATGAATCAATAAGGATCCGTTCGGCTACTGAGAGGGGGCGGGGGGGTGAATCAGTAGATAGAAAACGGACCTAAACTTTTAACCAAACAAAACAACCTCTCAAGTCAAACTCAGAACTGACTGGTTCAAACACTGAACTATCAAATGAAATATCACTATCAAGCATACCGGTTGATAGTCATAATAGAATAACAATAAAATAACTTTGAAACTCTCAAAACCTTTAAACCAAAACATCCAAATACTTTACTGACAAAAGTAAAAGCACATTTTAGATTGTTGTCGGTCAACATATCATATCTAAGTGGATTTAGTAGCTAAGCAAATTAACCATAGCAAACATAACCACAAAAACATTCTCCACTTGACACAATGATTTTGATGTGGAAACCCAAATGGGAAAAACCATGGTGGGAATAAATACCGACAAGTATTCTGAACTCTTCTGAAGTTCTCCCTGTTAGGAGCCAAGCCTGATAAAGCTTTACAATAAGTCCTGTTAAGAACATATCCTATTAGGGACCACCCAGTTAAGGGATTGAATATAATGCCCTATTAGGAGTAACCTCGGTAGAGGATTTTAAATCCAAGCTAATCGATCACCTAGTTAGAGGATTTAGATAACACTAAGCTTGTTAGAACTTACTCGGTTAAGGGATTTGACTGTTGCAATTATTAGAGAACAACAGGGGTTTGCTGATATGGTGAATAGCACTACTCTATTTGATCAGATCCTTTTCGTGCTCCTATTTTCCTTTAAACATACTGCAGATACATCTCTTGGTTTGGCAACCAATCACTCTTACATTCAAACAAAATTTCCAACACTACAACAAAATAACTCATCGACCTTATAAGCAAAATAATAGGTCGGTAACATATCACAAACCTAAGATCTCATAGAGATTACAAAAAAATCGGTTCAAGTATGACCGTTGGATTACATAGCAATCATTGCACATGATTCAAGACAACCTCAACCACTCCTTTATCACCGCTTCATTGATCCCTGTAACTCATCACATGGTTTCCATTACATGCAATGTACTTGCTTATTCCCATGATAAAACCATTATCTCTACGCACCAAAAACCATTTGAAACTTCATCTCATACAACATGCATATGTGGCATAATCATTACCGCTCATCATTTGATCATAAACCAATACAACCAATTCACCAATCTCCATTGGTTAGGGTTTGGCACATCAACAGGTAGGGTCTACCGGTTGATCTCACTTCTTCTCTAGGAATACCATTTTCCTTCACAAGCTCACTTACCAGTTGCAAAACAACATTATTACAACATAATTACTAGTCATAATTGACATCAATGCCAACATAATAGTTCATCAATGCAATCTTCATGCAAATGCCAACAATACCCCCCTTTGGCATTGATGGCAATACAAGTATCAATACCCTTGATTATTTTGATTGTGAATAGGAATCCTAGGAATCTTGGTTTACATTTTACCATGTACTCTCCCTCAATTGAGTCTCCATGTCTTCAACTGGTAATTGACTATAGATCTTCTCTCTATCAATCATATGGTTCTTCTCCTTGTTTGACAACAATGCCAAAGTGAATGTAAAAAATATAGTGTCATACTTCACTGTCTTGCATCAACAAACTACAACTTGATGCTCCCCTTGTGGAATAACTCCACTCTACACCAATCCTGCTATTTTTCAATTAGCTCTAGGACTGATGTATTCCACATCTTTCTCAATTGACCTCATGTAGGGGCACAACCCCTAGCCGACCTCTAATATACTCAAAAGTAGTCTAAGGTAGAGGTTTAGTAAAGATATCTGCTAGCTTCTCCTTGGTAGATATATGTTCCAATAACACATCTTTACTCTACACTTTCTATCTCAAGAAATGATATTTTAGCTCGATATGCTTGGTTCTAGCATGCAACACCGAGTTCTTTGAAATATTTACTGCACTGATGTTGTCACATAAAATCTTTACTGGATATGTAATCTTCAGCTTGAATCCTTCCAGAATGTGTTTCATCCAGATTGCTTGGGTATAATTCATATACTCTACAACATACTCAACTTCAACAGTGGACTGTGATATACAACTCTGGTTCTTGCTACTCCAAGATACAAGTCTTCCTCTAAGAAAGAATGCACCACCAGTTGTGATCTACCTATCATCAAAATTACTTGCCCAGTCTGCATTTATATAAACCTTCAAATCAAAGTTACCTGCATATGGATACCATAATCCATAGTCAATAGTACCTTTCAAATATTTGAATATCCTCTTGGTTGCTATCAAGTATGTCTCCTTTGTATTCTTCTAGAATCTGGCAACTAAATCAACTACGTGAGCAATATTTGGTCTGTTGTGAACAACATAATGCAGTTTCCCTATCATTGATCTATACTCCTTTTCATCAATAGATGCGACCTCATCCTTCTTAGATAGTTTACAACCTATAACCATTGGTGTCCCAACTGGTTTATAGTCACTCATTCCAAATGTCTTCAATACCTCTTTCACATACTTAGACTGTGTGATAAAAATACCACTCTTCATCTGCTGAATTTTCAAACCTATAAAGAATTTTATCTCACCTACTAGAGACATTTCAAATTCACTTTTCATCTCATTTGCAAAGTCATCACTCATGTCATCATTGCCTCCAAATATGATATCATCCACAAACACTTCACTAACCAATATCTTATCTCCTTCAGATTTGAGATATACATTGTTGTCTTCATTGGTTCTCTGAAAACCTATCTTGATTAGGTGTGAATGTATCCTTTCATACCATGCTCTCGGTGCTTGCTTCAAACCATATAGTGCCTTGTGTAGTTTACACACCATATCCTTTGCATAAGTCAAAGCATAACCATCTAGCTGCTCAATATATACTTCTTCTTCCAGTATTCCATTTAGAAATGTTGACTTCACATCCATCTAATATACTTTGAATCCCTTATATGTTGCAAATGCAAGTAGAGTCCTAACACCGTCTAATCTAGCAACTGGTGAAAATGTCTCACCATAGTCTTCACCTTCTTCATGTGCATAACCTTTGCATACCAGTCTAGCTTTGTTTCTGAATACTACTCCATCTTCATTCAGTTTATTCCTGAATACCCATTTAGTACCTACCACATTTTTATTCACCGGTTTGGGTACTAGGGTCCATGTATTATTCTTCGCAATATGGTCAATCTCCTCCATAGCTTTAATCTAGTGATCATCTTCGAATGCTTCCTTAGTAGTTATAGGCTCAATAGTGGAGGTCATGCAAGAATTCTCTCTAATTCTTCTTGTGGTTAACACTCCAACATCTTTATCTCCAATAATCTGGTCAGGATTATGATTGAGTCTCACATACCTTGGAATGACATGATCATTATCTTCAGATTCTTCTTCTGAAACTACCTATTCCTGTTGAACTATTACAACAATATTCACTTGACCAGCTTCTGGTTCCAAAATCAGAATGCAAGGTTTTTCATCCTTTTTCTCCTCATTGATTTCTCTTGAGACTTTAGGACACTCATCCACTCAAATATCAACACTTTTAATGATTTTATGTGTCCATTTATTGTAACATTTGTAGGCCCTACTCTTGGTGGAGTAACCAAGAAATATGCCTTCATCACTTTTAGCCTCAAACTTACTGACATAGTCACCTCTATTGATAAAAAAATTACTGCCAAAAATCTTAAAATAGTTGACATTAGGTGATCTACCATACCAGTATTCATAAGGAGTTTTATCCTTACCTCTCTTTACCAATATCCGGTTCATAGTGTAGACAGTTGTGCAGACAACTTCTCTCTAGAATTTTTTTGTTACTCCTCCTTGTATAAGCATCGTTCTAGCAACTTCAACAACTGATCGATTGTTCCTCTTTGCAATACCATTATGCTATGGTGTCCTTGTTGTAGAAAGATACCTCTTAATTCCATTGTCTTCGCAATATCTAGTGAATTCCTCTGAAGTAAATTCACCTCATTGATAAGTCCTCAAACACTTTATCTTCTTACCACTTTCCTTTTCAACTAAGGCCCTGAATGCCTTGAACTTACTAAAGGCTTATGTTTTTTCCTTCAAGAATGTGACCCACATCATTCTTGAGCAATCATTAGTGAAGATCATAAAATATCTATCACCTTCAATACTTTTAGTCCTTATTGGTCCACAAAGGTGTGTATGAACCAAATCTAACAAATGTTCTACTGAAAAAGATTTTCTCTTAAAAGTTGAGGATGTCATCTTTCCTAACTAACATTCCTTACACAGAGCATTCACCAGTTTGTCCAATTGAGGCAAACCTTTTACTGACTTGGACTTACTGACATTAATAATGTTATCAAAATTTATATGACAAAATCTCTGATGCCAAAGCCAGCTATCATCTATTTTAGCAATTAAACAGTTGTTGACTTTAGGATTTAGGTGAAATGGGTTACCTTTTGTCTGCTTGTCAGTTGCAATCAGTTCACCTTTGCTCCCATAGATTTTGCACATTCCATTCTTAAATTCCAATGGATAACCTTGATCATTGAGTTGAGTTACACTTAAAAGATTGTGCTTTAATCCTTCAACCCAGTAAACATCATCTGCACTCCTCTTTCCATTAAGAGAAATGGTTTCCTTTCCTTTTACCATGCAGGGTGAGTCATTTCCAAATCTCACAACTCCTCCATCAAATTCCTTCAATGTAATAAATTTACTCCGGTCATTGGTCATGTGGTGTGAACAACCACTATCTATGTGAAGCAGTCACTGGTGAGGAGGGACCTTGAGGAGATCAGTCCAAACCAGTCAGCAAGAGTAAACACAATAGAAATACATAGATATGATGGAAGCAATGCATAACAGATAGTTTTATTGCATGATAGTTAATTACATCCAGCTGATAATAACTATATTACAACATACCGACACATAGGCCTGGTAGAATAGGTCATACCGAGACCTTGAATTGAAAGATATATCTTATAGGAATAGTCTATCTATCTGATACTTCTTTATTCTATCAGTTTATTGATTACATTCTAAAGCATGATTACAAATATATATATCGATCCAAAGGATCTGGTCTGACCAAAAGGATCAAAACCCTAACGTGCAAATATGAATGAGGTCAGCCTCTGCCAAGAGATTCCTCCAGAAAATCCAAAGGATGAAACACAGAAGGTCGACCACATGCCAAGCAACATAGAGATCAACTTCCAAGGCTCTGCAAGTAACATAATGGGTTCCGGTAGAGCACTAGAATAGGTCTCAGGCAACTGGTAACAAAGGAACAACCGGTAATAAGAAACTGTCAAGGAAACCGATAGTGATATCTTGCCAAAAAATGATCCAAATGAGATGTGGTTAGAAAGAAAGCAGGGTGATCAAGTATTCAAGAAGAATCTAACTCCATAGGAAACCGGTGTGCCAAAACTAGGACACACAAAAAGGAAAACTTAAACTGCAAACAGAAAACAAACAGAGAAGGAAACATTTTTGGTTGATGTAGGATTGCTATGAACCGGGGATGTTCCTGCATCAGACATCTAGGGTTAATAAAAAAGGGATCCTCTCACTTTGTTGGGTTTAGAGGAAAACCAAGGTGGTCTACCTCTGCCTGAGAAATCCAAGATGAATCTTCCACTGGTCTGTTCTTCCACTTCACAAGATATTCTTTGTACTGACTGCTTTGGGTACTACAACCAATCCTACTATCCAAAATCTCTTGAATCTAATCTTGTTCCTTCCAGGGCAATTGTTTCTCCAAGTCTGCAATACTCTCCTCATTGAATTCTGGTTCATGGTACTCATGAAGATTTGTGATTTTGAATATAGGTGAAATATTAGACTATCCGGTAGCTCCACCTCATATGCATTTCTAGAATCGAACTTTCTCAAGATCTGATAGGGTCCAAACTTCTTCATCTACAACTTATTATAACTTCCATCCAAGAATCTCTCTTTTCTCAAATAGACCATCACTTCATTGCCAACTTCAAATTCCTTATGTCTCCTCTTCTCATCTGCCTTCTCCTTGTATTTTCTATTCATGTCTTCCAAATGTTGTTTTATCTAAATATGCAATGTTGCCATGTGATCTGCAAATTATTCTACTTCTGAACTCTTCCGGTCTTCACTACTAATGTCTCTCAATTATGCTATTCCTTTAGGATGCACTCTGGTAAAAATCTCAAAAGGTGTTTTTTTTGGTACTTCTATTCACTGAATTGTTATAGGCAAACTCTTCTTGTGCAAGGATCAAATCTCAACTTCTGGTTTTATCTCCCACTAAACATCTCAACAAGTTTTCCAAACTTTGGTTAACTACTTCTATCTGCCCATCAATTTCTGGATGAAAAGTAGATCTGAACTTCAAATCTTTCTTCATCTTCTTCCAAAGTGTTCTCCAAAAATAGCCAACAAACTTAGTGTCTCTGTCTGAAACTATGCTCTTAGGTAATCCATGCAATCATACCACTTCCTTGAAAAATAGGTCTGCTATATGCAATGCATTTGGTGTCTTCTTGCAAGGTATAAAATGAACCATCTTTGAAAATCTATCCACTACCACAAATATAGAATTGTTCCCTCTCAGTGTCTTAGGTAAGCCAAGTACAAAATCCATACTTATATCCTCCCAAGGTCTTATCAGTACTGTCAATGGTTTATACAATCCCACATTTTGACTACTACCTTTTGCAACTTGACAAACTCTACAACTCTGCACATATCTCTTAACATCCTTATGAATCTTGGGCCAAAAGTACTGCTCACTCACCAATGCAACTATTTTATCAATGCCAAAGTATCCAGCTAAACCTCCACTATGCTTTTCCTTTATCAAGTTCTCTCTCATGGAACTTTTAGGTATGCACAACTGAACTCCCTTAAATAACATCCCATCCTGAATGAAGTAATCCAACCATTTGCTCCTATGAACCATAACCGGTTGTATACATGCTTTCCAAGGTTTTGCAAAATTCGGGTCTTCATCATACAAGGTCTTCAAATCTTCAAAACCTTATACTGTCACTCTCATCTCTGTCAGCAAATTCCTTCTCCTACTCAATGCATCAACAACTTTGTTAGATTTTCCACTTCTATGTTTCAACACAAAGGTGTAACTTTGCAAGAACTCTACCCATCTCATATGTCTCTGATTCAACTTACTCTAACTAGTTAATTATTGCAAAGCTTGATGATCTGTATACAACACAAACTCCTTAGGCAACAAGTAATGTCTTCATTTCTTCAAGGCTTGAATTATGACATAAAATTCCTAATCATATATTGATATCTCGTATGGGCATCATTCAATTTCTCACTGAAATATGCTATTTCTCTCCCTTCTTGACTCAAAATTGCTCCTATTGTTGTTCCACTTGCATCACAATCAACTTGAAAGACCTTATTGACATCCGGTAAAGCCAACATAGGCTGCTCAGTCACTTTCTATTTCAACAACTCAAAACTTTTGTTTGCTCTAGTGGTCCACTTGAATTCATTCCTATCTCCCCTCATGGTCTCAGTCATAGGGTTACAAATTCAACTAATTTTTTTGATAAAAGTTTGGTAAAAACTAGCCAATCCATGAAATGATCTTACCTCTCCAATTCTTTTTGGTGCAAGCCACTCAACAATGGCTTTCACTTTCTTAGAGTCCATCTTCAAACTATCCTCAGCTATCACAAATCCCAAATAGACTAGCTCATCCTTCATGAAAGTACACTTCTTGGTATTGATTAGTAACTTTTTTTCTCTCAACCTTTGCAAAACTTGTCTTAACTGCAACAAATGCTCCTCTTTTGTTTTACAGAAAATTAGGATGTCATCCAAGTATACAATAACAAACTTACCCAAGAATTTCTTCAAAACATCATTCATCAGCCTCATGAAAGTACTCAGTGCATTAGTCAGTCTAAAAGGCATCACCAACCATTCATATAATCCTTCATTTGTCTTAAATGTTTTGTTCCATTCATCACTTCTTTGATCTTGATTTGATGATATCCACTCTTCAAATCTTTCTGATGTAGAGGCCTCTGGTACACCTAAGGACAAGACCAAAAGGTTAGGGTCTGAAACTTCAAATGACAAAATGACCCTACAAGGAAGGACTCCACATCTTAAGGTTTAGAACTACTCTCCTCTACTCAAGCCTACCACCTACTCAAGATGAGTAAAAGGATTTCACTTGTCAAATATGCCTTACCAGTAACTCCTTCTCTTAGGGGTTTCGAAATTTGTCCATTAATGACATCTAAGAACCATTCCAAGCATTGGTTTTGTACTTAGACATCAATTCCTTATACCTCCTTTGGAAACCTACCCCTTAGGCTAGTAGCCCTCCTATACCAGTATTTTGCATTTAAATCCAAAATCTGCTAGACACTCTGACAAAATACTCACCATTATAGATACCCTTTTGGAAGTTACACTCATCCAAAAATGGTTTGGTAAGGTTTGCAACCTAAAGGTATGAACCCCTTAGAAGCCTAGAGACCTAATTAGGGCGATTAGGCCTAATTTACAAAGCAACCCCCTTTATCGGTATCCCAATTGCAAGGAAAAATTTATGAGAATGTGGGGAATGGTGATTAACCTCTAATTCTAGGGTTACACACCTGGAATCCACTACTATCATATTTTAGGATGACTGTCCTAAATTTGTCTAAGGTAGTCACATGGAGATGCCTACCTAGATTCACTTCAAGCGCTTCACAACCAAGTATTCTCTCCAAAAACCCATGAAAACCTTAATGTACACTGACCAATATTTCATTTCACTAAAGGAAAGAACTTCTAGAGGTAGGAGATGCAAGATATGGCCATTATTTGGCGAAACCCTAGTCAAACTGTGGTTTCCCGGGTTACAGTAAAAAAAATAAGATTTTCTCACTACACACAAACAATCAAAACCTTAGACCACCACCAAATCAAAGATAATTCATTTCTCCATCTACTCCATGAATGATGTTGTCAGATTCAAGCCGGTTAAGGATGTACAATCTTTGCAAACTCAGAATTTTTGGGAAAACTTCAGTATTTCAGTGTTTTATTACTTCATCAATTCAAAACCACAACAACAAACCCCTTGGTAATTATGTCCACAAGTTTTATAGGACTCTCCAATAGTTTCCAACCAAATTTTGAAGAGGTTGGATCCATTGAGAGGCTTACATCAACCAAACTTTGAAAAGTTGCACTTTTGCACCCAAAAGTTGCATTTTCAAAAGTTGTAATTTTGCACAAAATATTGTCAAACTCTCTAAGGTTGGGATCCAAACACTTGGATCAACCAAAAAATCCTAAAACATCCTAAAATCCTAACAAACACAAAAACAAGCATTCTACTACCCCTATTGACCACATTGTCCCAATTGGCTTATCAGTTTGCCTAATCAGTGACATTGGTTTACATGGTGGGGTCTTTATTAAATACATGAAACTTGCATAAACACAAGAATTTAAAACATCCTCTATGATCCTAGTCTTCATCCTCAAAGCCATGATTTTCTTGTTGATGAGGTTCTCATGCACCACTATCTTTGTAAAGTACTTTTCTCCACTCAAACAATCCATTATGTCATCCATCCTAGGCAAAGGAAACTGATATTTCACTGTGATCTTGTTTATTTCTCTTGAATTGGTACACATCCTCCATTCTCCATTCTTCTTAGGTGCTAATACAGTTGGTACTGCACAAGGTCTTAGACTTTCCCTGATCAAACCTTTCTTCAATAGCTCCTACACTTGTCTATTTAGTCCTTCATTCTCTGCTAGTGTTAACCTTCCGGTTCCGGTCTCTCAGTCTTCTTAGGAATAAAGGAAAAACACACATTCTCATGTCTCAGTCCATCCATGAACTTCCTTCCATCTACTACACAGATTTTGGTATTTGTACAGACTTCATTCTTCAAAGGTTCCTGCAAAGGCAACAAGGTTTGCTTCATCCCATTGGCCACAATAGTGTATGTATTCTTCCTCCCATCATGTATTGCCTCTCTATCAAACTACCAAGGTCTTCCCAACAAAAGATGACAAATGCCCATAGGCATAATATCACACAAAACTTCATCATGATAATTCCCAATTTTCAATTTTACTAAACATTGTTCACTTACTAACAACTTATGCTCATCCCGAATCCATGCCATCTGGTAAGGCTTAGGGTGTTTCAATCTCCAAATTTAACTTATTCACCATCTCTTCTGAAAAAAGATATCTGAACTACCACTATCAATAACAACTTTACAACACTTATCGGATACCTTACATCTAGTCTTGAATAGGTTCTTCCTCTGCAAGGGTTCTTTATCTTCTCCGGTATGACACAAAGCTCTCCTCATCATCAACAACTCTCCATCTTTTGGTTTATTATCTGATCCAGTAGTTTTTGACTTCTTACATTCAAAGGCATGGTGTCCTTCTCCTCCACATTTAAAACAGGTTCCTCTGAATGTCCTTTTGTCTTGTCTTCCAAAGTTATCATTCTGGTAACCATCTGGTTCTCTCCTTCGGTAGAAATTTCTATCATCCTTCCAGTATGAATTACCTTCCTTTCTCACTTCCATGCCCTTGTTCTGATCTGTACTGGTTCCTCTTCCTCCTTGAAATCTTCCTCTGGTAAACCTTCCACCTCTACCTCTCTGTCTCTACTCATACCTTTAATTCAATTTCTCTTCAGCCTTTATTACATACTGGTAAGCCCCTTCAACACTCTCTAATTTGATCATATTGAGTTCATCTTGTATATATATCCGCAATCTATTCAAATATCTTGCAATTTGTTCAATTTCATCATCAATATGTCTAGATCTTATTTTCAACTTGTAAAATGCTTTGGTGTACTCTTTCACACTAGATTCCTTCTGTCTCAGATTCTGCAACTTCCAAAACAGATCTACTTGATAATTTGTCAGGACAAACTTTGATTTTAACTTAGCAATCATCTTATCCCACATTTTAATCTTTTCTTTACCTCTTCTTTTCCTATCAACTTGCAAGTGCTCCCACCAAAGAGATGCACGACCCTTCAATCGGGTACAAGCATACTTCACCTTCCTCTCTTCTGTAGTATTTTCAAAATCAAAATACTTCTCCATCTTTGAGATCCAATCCATCAATTCATTTGAATCTAACTTCCCATCATATTCCGGTGGGGTAAAATGAGGTTTAGTGTTCGCCCTACTTAAAACCCTTAAAAACCTTTCCTCCTTTGTATCAACTACCGGTAGGTTCACTTGTTCTATCGAGGCTTCTTCTCCTTCATCTTCGCTCACATCCTCAACATGTTGGGCTCTTCTCTGGGCTATCTCCACGGCTTCTAATCGGGCTTCTATTCCTCACAACATATCCATTAGACCAGGGTCTGCATTCCCACGTGATCCACCATTCCTAGTTCCTCTTCACACCATTGATCCACACTAGTCCTCTACAATTGCAGGTTGGATCCGCAATCCGCCACCCTACAACAAGATTCAGGACACGCAACCTCCAGAATGAACTTCACTCTGATACCACTTGAAGCAGTCACTAGTGAGGAGGGACCTCGAGGAGATCAGTCCAAACCGGTCAGCAAGAGTAAACACAATGGAAATACATAGATATGATGGAGGAAATGCATAACAGATAATTTTATTGCATGATAGTTAATTACATCCAATCGGTAACAATCGGGTTACAACATACTGACACATAGGGCTGGTAGAATAGGTCACACTGGGACCTTGAATTGAAAGATATATCTTCTAGGAACAGTCTATCTATCTGATACTTCTTTATTCTCTCAATTTATTGATTACATTCTAAAGCATGATTACAAATATATATATCGATCCAAAGGATCTGGTCAGCCCAAAAGGATCAAAACCCTAACATGCAAAAATTAATGAGGTCGGCCTCTGCCAAGAGATTCCTCTGGAAAATCTAAAGGATGAAACGTAGAAGGTTAGCCAAATTACAAGCAACATCAAGATCAACATCCAAGACTCACCAAGCATCGGAATGGGTTCTAGTAGAGCACTAGAATAGGTCTCAGGAAACCGGTAAGAAAGGAACAACCGGTAATAAGAAACTATCAAGGAAACTGGTAGCGATATCTTGCCAAAAAGTGATCCAAATGAGATGCAGTTAGAAAGAAAGTAGGGTGATCAAGTCTTCAAGAAGAATCCAACTCCACAAGAAACCGATGTGCCATAATTGGGACACACAAAAAGGAAAACTAAAATTGAAATAGAAAACAAACAAAGAAGGAAATGTTTTTGGTTGATGCAGGATTGCTGTGAACCGGGGATGCTCCTACATCACTATGATCCAATCATCAGAACTATCCATGAGAGATACTAATGCCTTCTGATCAGATGTCTCCTCTTTAATGGCTACAAAGACAATGTCTTCATTAGCATCTCCCTAAGATTACTTATTAGTGATTACACCATCAACTGCAATGAGACAATCTCTTTTGCCTTTTACTTTGTACTTCTTGTACTTCTCACACTTATGCTCATTATCACCATTAGGATAGTTAGCTGCAATGTGTCCAATGTTGTTGCATGCAGAGCATTTTAAAGGTAATTTAACTCTATACTTACTGGTACCTGTGGGTAACCGCTTGGCCAACAATGCTTCAAGCTCAATCAAACTGTCTTCATCATCAACTTCTCTATGGGATCTAGATTCATAACTATGACTAACATCTCTGCTTTTCCTCATAGGAGGGTTTGAAACTGAAGCTCTGAATGCAGATTTGGATTTCTGAACACTACCATCATAACCATTTAATTCAAATGTAGTCAGCTTACTAATGATGGAGTCAAAAGTTACCTTAGTTTTATCAATAGACTTTAGCTCATGAATGGTTGCAACTCGGATATTGTAGACTAGTAGAAGGGTTCATAACACCTTACTAACCATTGTGGCATCTTCCACTTTACCACCAACACTCTTGATCTCACCAACTATCTCCTTGATCCTCTGACCATATTGTTGTATATTTTCTCCATCAGCCATCCGCATGACATCAAATTTTCCTCTCAGACTCTCTTCTTTGGCAATCTTCACATGCTCATCACCGCTATAGATTTCCTCAAGTTTCTTCCATACCTCATAAGCAGTGTCCAGACCATGGACATCAACATACTTTGAATCAGACAAAGAACTAATAATGGTAACTAGTACTTGATTATTTTCTTGTTGCTCTTTCTTTTGATCATCAGACATAGTACCACTAGGTGCAACATATTGAGTACCAACATGTTCCCAGTATTGACTTCCTAGACTCTTGATATAGATTTGTTGGCATATGTGCAGATTTTGATGACATGATGATATTGCATGTTGTCATTGATGTCAATATACTGAAGTATGAACTAGTATATTGAAGAAAGCAATCTGGCAAGAGAACCGGTATGATGGTATGAAGTGAACTAGTATATGCAAAGTTTATATTGGGGTTTCATTTGATATGACTAGCAGTTGGTAGTCTCAGCTTCAGGGTTTCCGGTTGATGCATTCCAAGTCTATGTGATTCGACCAACAACATCCTGTGATGAGTTATCATTGAAATAAAGACCAGATCGTGTTGCCATGTTAGCCTTGTGTGCGTGAAGAATCTCCTTGAGGATCTTGCATGAAGAAGATTGATTCTATCTACCTTAGGAATGTACAAAATTTTAGTAAATGGTGGAGAGCGTGTGATGGGTTATTAGTTTCCAGAAGAGGTGAAGAACGGATGATGGAGAACGTCTTGAGATTTTTTCAATATTGTTTTACCCTATGTAATATGATTAAACGGTCAAGATTGAACCGACTGTATTGTTAACCTAGATGCTTAGGGTTCTAGGTTTTTGCCATCGACCTAATTGTTGTCTATAAGGTTGATAATGATTCTCATTTGAAGTTGTTGGCAAATGAATGTGTATGAAGTCATTCTTGCCAGACCGGTGTAGTGAGTAGAGATCTGCAGAGTGTGATTTCAGATGTAAAGGAACTAACGTGGATCTACCTTGGCATTAGGTGTTGTTATTAGATCAGTGTATTACCTGTTGACTTCTAACCATTTCAGTAGTTAGAAAATTCCTTTACCGGGTAGCTTTAATAGGATTTTTGTAAATTCTTTAATAGGGTGACTCAAAATTATTTAGTTCTTTAAATCCTCTGACAAGGTAACCTTTAACAGGGTTTTAACCTCTAACCAGATATTTAGCCATCCCCTATCCGGGTGATCCCTAGCATGATCAGTTCCTAGAAGAACTTGTTGTAAAGTCTTTAACCAGACTAGGCTCCTAACAGAGTGGACTTCATAAGATTTCAAGAACAACTTGTGGGTATTCATCCCCACCGTGGTTTTTCCCAGTTGGGTTTCCACGTGAAAAATCAATGTGTTATATGTTATGCTTTTTCATGTGATGTTTTAGTGTTTCCTATTAAGCGGTAATGCAAGCTGATCCAGTGGTCATTATATTTCTGATGTTTTACTTTCTTAAGCATATGGGTGAAGTGGAAATGAGATATTAGGTTTTCTAAAGATCTAAGTGTTACTGGTTTATGTCTTCCACAGTCATACTGTGTTTTACCGGTAGTGCCTTGATTTAGATCGGTGATACTATTTGCTAGTCAGTGCAGTGTTTGTAGTTTAAATTGATAAAGAAGTTTTTATCTATACTAATTCACCCCCCCCCCCCTCTCAGTATCTGTTGAGTATTTACTGTCCATCATTATTCATCAAGATTTTCATTCTATCACTCCATATTTTGTAGTTTTCCCTATTAAAATTCAAACCTTCTTTCTTCATCATGTTCTTCAAAGTATTTACCTCAAGCTATAAGGCTTAGACACTAGAGGAAATAAAATGCTCTGATACCAATTGATGGTATGATGAATCAATAAGGATCTAGTCGACTACTGAGAGTGGGGGTGAATCAGTAGATAGAAAACATACCTAAAATTTTCACAAAACAAAACAACCTCTCAAGTCAAACTCAGAACTGACTGGTTCAAACACTGAAATATCAAATGCAATATCATTGTCAAGTATACTGGTTGACTGTCATAACAGAATAACAGTAAAACAACTCTGAAACTCTCAAAACCTTTTAACCAAAACATCCAAATACTTTACTAACAAAAGTAAAAGCAAATTTTAGATTGTTGGTGGTCAACATATCATATCTAAGTGGATTTAGCAGTTAAGCAAATTAACCATAGAAAACACAACCACAAAAACATTCTCCGCTTGACACAATGATTTTGACGTGGAAACCCAAATGGGAAAAACCACAATGGGGATGAATACCCACACATATTCTGAACTCTTTTGAAGTTCACCCTATTAGGAGCCAAGCCTGTTAAAGCTTTATAATAAGTCTTGTTAAGAACAGATCATGTTAGGGATTGACTATAATGCCCTATTGGAAGTAATACCCTGTTAGGAGTAACCTCGGTAGAGGATTTTAAATCCAAGCTAATGGATCACCTGGTTAGAGGATTAGATAACACTAAGCTTGTTAGAGCTTACCCAGTTAAGGGATTTGACTATTGTAATTGTTAGAGAACAACAGGGGTTTGCTGATCTGGTGAATAGCACTACCCTGCATGAACAGATCCTTTTCATGCTCCTATCTGCCTTTACACATACTGCATATACATCTCTTGGTTCGACAACCAATCACTCTTACATTCAACCAAAATTGCCAACACTACAACAAAACAACTCATCGACCTTATAAGAAAAACAATAGGTCGGTAACACATCACAAACCTAAGATCTCATAGAGATTACAAACAAATTGGTTCAATTATGACTATTGGATTACATAGCAATCCTTGCACATGATTCAAGACAACCTCGATCGCTCCTTGATCACCACTTCATCAATCCCTGTAACTCATCATGTGGTTTCCATTACATGCAATGTACTTGCTCATTCCCAAGATAAAATCATTATCTCTACATGCCAAAAACCATTTGAAACTTCATCTTATACAACATGCATACGTGGCATAATCATTACCGCTCATCATTTGATCATAAACCAATACAACCGATTCACCAAGCTCCATCAGTTAGGGTTTGGAACATCAACAGGTAGGGTTTACCAGTTGATCTCATTTCTTCTCTAGTAATACCGGTTTCCTTCATAAGATCACTTACCGGTTACAAAACAACATTATTACAACATCATTACTGGTTATAATTGACATCAATGACAACATAATAGTTCATCAATGCAATCTTCATGCAAATGCCAACAGACTAAATACTAAAAAAATAAAACTTATAAATGAATTCATTTGAGCCCCCGAAAGCTAATGTAAAATTGATTTTTTTTATCAACATTTGAAAGATGCAAAGGAGACTCCATTGCAAGTATGATTTAGAATTAAAGAGGTTCTATCCAAGAAATTTTGATCCAAGAGCCTTTGATCTAACTCTCTTTAATTAATTACTTCAAATGGGACATCTCAAAGCCTAAATCATTATATTTATTTAAAAATGTATGATTTCAGCAAAAATCAGGATACATACCAAAAATTGGGAACCGACATTATGAGTTCACCCTTGTGTGACCAAGACAGGTTGATTGAGGAATGAAGCCCTATAGGAAGAAGCCTTAGAAGCTCTTTGAATCTGAAAACTTAAGTCCTTTTCCTCTTGACAAATCTTTTGCAATTTCTTAGTTTTCAACACAGATGCAGTTTAAGTAAACCCAGGCATGTTTTTTTAGCAAGAACGCTGTTATAGTAGGCACATATGTGTTTTCTGAGAATTCTGACAGTGACAAGTTTTGTAAAGCATAGATGCAATGTTGGTCGAAACAAATGTGATTTCCAACCAAAAACATAATTAGGTCTGATATAGATGTAGCTTTTGAAAAATGTGACAATTTCTTGTTATATTCTGTTGTAGGACATAGACACAATTCTATACTGTACAGATGCGATTTATGAAAACAAACTTGGTTTTTAAAGTCACATACACATTTTTTGATACTTTGTGCAATTCTGTCTGATTGTGAAGTTGTTCAATATGACCAAATCTTAATGCTTTTGACTCTTTTCGTGGCAAGAGGAAACAATAACATTGAAGACTCAATGGTTGAAAGTATTTTGTCCAAGGGATAAAAAATGTTTCCAAATGTGAAATAGAATGTGAAATGTTTTTGCATACACTTGTAAGCATGGTAGACACAATGTTTCTTTATTTTGTTTGAAAATGTTTGAGTGTTTTGATCATGCAAGCACAAATCTTAGGACTGGCTGGGACAATAGTTGTTGAAAATCACTTGGGGGGTTACCCTGAGCTACGCAGTTCAAAGCAGATACTTAGATGCTTGACCCCACTGGCTGCACCCTCGACACTCATTTATTCAAGGCAATCAAACACTAGTCCCCACAAAAGCTCCCCATGGTGAAATTTGTATCTCTACTAAGAACTGTAAGAATGTGAGCCGCTTCAGAGGTCTGACCTCCTACGCCAACAGCTAGAAGATTTTTGGCTTCTAAGGGCATCCGTTCGGGTGGCTATAATCAGTAGCGTGTTACACTCCATTAAATGGAAGGGCTCCGAGCCTATAGAGGTTGCACTCTATAGGGTTTATGGGGAGTCATAACGTCATTATAACAACATGTAACACCCATTGCTTGAAACTTTTGTCACAAACACTTTTATTTATAGTGGCTTGAAAGAGCTTGGCTTTAGCCCATTACCACTTGGATCATTCCCTCTCACTTGGCCTTATGGGCTACTCGGGAGGCAGACCCTCTAAAAGGTAAAACACAAAGAGTCTATTGCTGAAGACACAAAAGACACTTGTTAATTTTAGAGCACCAATTGAAGTATTTTGCTAGACTAAAGAAGACAAAGCAAACAATTTTAAGATCAAATCTTTGCCAAAGGTCCTACACCAAACTTGTTAGTAGTTTTGAAGTAATACCCCTCTTGCAAGAACACAAGTTAGGTAAATTTTAAAAATCCAAAAAGACTGTGAAATAGGTGCCTTCGACAAGACGTTTTCTCCTTTTTAAATGGCTGCACCACTTTGTTAATCAGATCATAATAGGTTAGCTCCAAAAATCAAATCTGAAAACCCTAAATGAAAGCAAAAAGTGAAAAACACAGATGCGGCTATACCGAACACAGACATAGAAACAGATCATAGATGCATAATGATAGAAAAGAGGCACAATTTCCTAGATCTAAGACCTACAAAATAGATAGAAAAACACAGATGCGACAAAAACCTACACAGATGCGAGATCTAGCTACAAACGTGAAAACATAACTCACAGACGCTATTCCAAAAACCTGCAACCTACAAAAACTAACTGAAAACTTGCAAAACAAAAACGCGATAAAAGACAACACAGATGCGAAAAGAAATAAAAAACACAATTAGATGTGTCACAGACACGAATTTGGCATAACAAATCTGCAAAAACAATAGAAAATCAGAAATGCAGAAAGAGTAGTCATAGACGCGGAAAGAAAACATAGACACAGTTAGATCTGCCACAGACACAGAAAAACGTAGAATGATCGTAATGTCAAACCTATAACTTTTAAAAACACAAAATCTGCAAACAAGATGTCAAAATAAAAAGGGACAAGAGTCCCACTGGGCGTGCCAAAATGTATATGGTGAAAATGGATAGTGAAAACAACAATATTGAAAGACTAAGAAAGATCCAACCACAAAACCCTATCCTAACAATGAAAATCATCTACCATACACAAATGAAGATACCTAAGACCATGCAAATAAATAAAATAAACTAAGATATACCATTCACATATATAGTGTTGGCATATGCACACTCCAATGAGACATTGTAGGTGATTGAAGGTTTTGTCATTGATGGCAACCTTGCAATCCTATGACACCGACAAGGCATTACATCAGCAAGTTAGTGCACTGACATCAACAGATCACACTCTACACCGGCACTCAGGACACCGGCACTGACACAAAGAAAGGAAGTATACCGACACAGAAGCCGACATGATTTTGTTTTGTTTATTATTGAAAAACTTTGTAAGTTGACTTGGCATGTTGTAAAATGACTCTTATATATAAAAGAAATCATTGTAGACATTTTGTAAGTGAGGAAGTAAGTGAAGAAAGTGATGTATGCGAAATATTAAGGCAGACCTATTATACGAAATAGGTTGAAGGGTTTATGTAAGAAGTAGAGCAACAACCGGTACTGGATCAGGCATTATAGATGCTATTGTAAAGCAGTACAAGATATTGGATTTGTATAATCCACATTATAAGTCAGTGAGACTTTCCATTGAGCAGTGAGCTCTAGGCAGTTGGCCTTCATGCATGTGCAGGCCCCTATTGTAAGTAATATTCTCTTATTGGCTAGTGAGTGAATATTGTGGGTCACAAATCCCACTGAGGTTTTTCCCACACCGGGTTTCCTCGTTAAATCCTTGTTTTATGGTGTGCTTTTCATGTGGATGTTCTTAATTTTGTTTATTACATTATTTCTTGCATACCGGTACACTGTTATAATATGTTCTGCATGTTTTAAGATAAGAAACTCTAAATACCGGTTAGATATTGATTCATCCCCCCCCTTAGTATCTGTAGGATTCCTAACATATGGTAGGGTTTCAATCTCCATTGATCTTGTATGATATATTTGCTCTCAAATTTTATGTGTGCACAAGGACTCAACAAAGAACGAATTATGGTTGATAGCTTGATCACAAGAAGGCTTAATTATATCAGTTGTTAGCTAGCTGGATTGATTAGACACATTGATTAGGTAGCTGGATTGATTAGATGCATTGATTAGGGTTTGAAAAGGAAGAGGACATCCTCTTATATAGAAGACACTTTAGGAAAATGGATGGATAAGATTGAGAGGTGTAAAAGGATAAATGGTCGGCTAGGATTAAAGGGTAGGTAGAAGAAATAATAAAAATAGTAAGAGGGGTAGGTAAGAGAAGAATTAAGAGATGAATGACATGTGTCATGGGTAGAAAAGGCTAATGAATTAATTAAATAAATAAAGATCTATTTAATTAATAGAGGAAGTGGGATCAATTAAATAAATAAAAATATTTATTTAATTTAGGAAAAGGACAATTTAAATAAATAAAAGTATTTATTTAAATGAGAAAAAACTTAGAAGAGGATTAAGGAATTAATTAAATAAATAAGAATTTCTTTAATTAAGAGAAGACTTAGGATAAAATAATTAAATAAATAAATATTTATTTAATTAGACAGGACAATTTTAGGTGTCTACATGCATAACTATAAAATAATATGTTAACTAAAACTTCGATATCTAAAATAGATTATCTACATAGTATATTTATCTATGCATGTACATAATCTATTATAGTTTCATTAAAAAATAAAACAAAAAAATTATGAAAACATATGTATTAAAAATAGTAAGTAAAACTATAATAATTATTTTTGTACTGCATGAATCGGGTAGCCTCCTATGATCTACAATGTGCCTAGTAAACTTTTTAATGTGACTGGTGATGCTGGCACGACACGTCATCCAATACCACATAGACAAAAGGGAGATTGGGCCTCATGCTTTACCATAAGAAACCATCACCAATTGAACTAGGCCCCAAACTCAATAGTAAGTAAAATTATTGAAATATCATAAATAGCTTAAATATATTTGTGTAAAACATGTAAACAATATCAATTTCAAAGTATCTAACAAACATATGTCTTAAATTTAATAAAGAGGTCTCAAAACTAATATCTCTTGTTTCTCCATTTTTCAGTTTCTCCATTTTTCACAAATGATTTTATATTATAAACATTATCCAAACACTTAGACAATCAATTATAAACATTATCCAAACACTTAGAAAATGTCATGCCCAACTTTTAAGCACAAACGGGATAATTTTTTTTTTTTAAAATCACAACTTGAACATTAGAACTGCAATTATAAAATAAATTTAGCAAGTTTCGTCTTATCTACGTTTGAGTTAATTTTAATTACTAACTTATGTAAGCGAAAATAAATTCAATTATATGCGAAATATTAATTCTCCAAAGAAACTATTATTGTCTCTACAATTTTAACCTCTAAATTAACTTAATTAAAACTTCCTAAAATATTTGGCGAAGATATTATTAATCTCCTATAATCAAAATTTGTTTTAAGGAACAAATTAAATTAGACCTAGCACTTTATGTATAATGTCTAAAATTATATTTCAATCAATAATTAAAATGTGCTTAAAATTAAATCGACTAAAGTGTCAATTTAATTCATAATGCCCTATGTCCCATAAAGTTTAATCACATATACCTACGTCTAGGTGAGCTAAAATTATTCCCTATAGTCAAATAATTTACAACAGAATTAAATTTCCTAAAGATTAAAGTTCATAAATATTTAATTTAAAACATATATATATATATATATATATATATATAACCATACTCATAAATAAAAGAAAACTTCTACAAATTTGACCAACTTTATATTCATAACCATATATATATATATATATATATATATATATATATATATATATATATATATATATATATATATATATATATATATATATATATATATATATATATATATATATATATATATATATATATATATAAGTGTTTTAACCATGCAAACCCTAATCCCTTATTTAATATAAAATATGTCTCTCATTTCTTCTTTTTTTCTCTTTCCACATTTTACCCTAGCCCTAATCGGGCTAGGGTTCTAATATTTTTTTTTTTTTCTGTGTAGGGGCGAGCTTATTGGGCGGAGGCCATGGATGGAGGGTCGACGACAGCGGTCCCCGGGGACGCCACTCACTATGGAAAACCATAGTGGCGGTGACCACTGTGGCCGCCCACACTGGCGGCGCTCGGGTCGTCCACTGTGGGAAGCCACAGTGGCGGCGACCACTGTGGTCGCCCCCAGTGGAGGCTCGCTGGCCGCGCCGACCACTATGCTAAACACAGTGGTTCGGCCCCGAAACCCTATGCGATGAGTTCTTTTTTTATTATATTTTTTTTTGTTTTAAAAAAAATTGATTTCATTTATAATATTTAATAAATTATATATATATATTTTAACTGTATATTAGATCTAGGGCATTTTATTTGTTAATAAATGTTGATAGTCTTTTATTTTGAAACATTTTAACAAATTAGATAAATTCTTTAGATTAAAATCATTGTATTTATTTCCTTTATCAAAATCCTAGTTGCTAAAAAAAAATAGATAGATTATTTAAATAGAGATTTACTTTCTGCAAAAATAAAGTAAATAATAGAATTAAATATACTTAGAACAACAACTCTAGAAATTATTTATTTCTATTAATCTGTTTAACTATAGATTTTATTTTCTGCACATAAACAAATGACAGAATTTAATAATTCTTATAGCTACTATATAAATGACAAAATTTAATAAATTTAACAACAACTAGATAAATGAGTTGATATTTAAATTAAATCTTAGAGGTATGCATAGGAAATAACTGATTCTTTTTATTTTTAGAATTCACATGCAAAATAGACTTTCATTTCCAAACTAACTTGCATACTACTAACAACAACTACAGGGAACTTAATCCAAGATAAATGTATTTCTTTTGCAACAAAATATTATTTAACAAAATAATTTCATTTATTTAGAGTATGTTTAAAATACATTATATCCATCAATACAAATGGGATCTCTCATTTCTTTTATGCAAAATAGCATACTGAAACATGACAACTCTTTAAAATGTATTTCAAAGACACTATTGTCACTTTACAAATGGGTCTCTCATTTCTAATAAATGAGGACTTTTCAAAATAATAATTACATTTACAAATATTTTTCTGCAACAAATAACTCCAGCAAACTTCCACTTGTCCTATTCTTTTCTTCTGACAACCTGCAATTTAATCAATGCTATGACCATGGAGTGCTCACCTCCCAGCCTAGGCTAACTAGTAGCCACCCTCGAGCTTGGAGAACCAAGCCCTAGACAGGTTACACACATGCAAACATAATAAACACGGGAAAAATAATCACATACACATTCCCAACCTAGGCTACACTGCACCACACATTGTGATGTCTTTTCAAGGGTGGTAGTGGACCAAGTACCCTGAGGAGGCTGCAAGTATGGTAAAACACAAAGCCACCTCATGACAAACCAAATACATCATAAGTATAACAACCCCACATCTTTATGCCCCCCAAGGCATTCAGGCCTTATTTCCCTCCTTATGACCCCCAAATGCATAAACAAGCCATGCAGCAAGGGTCACATAAATATCCCTTGTGATCACTCTCATAACGAGAGCCTCTCACTCGAGGACTGTCAAACTTCTACCACCCACAAGACCATCCTCTCTCCCAAGAGTAGGAGGCCGTGGTTACTCCCAAAGCACATAAAATGCACACAATAAGTAAAACATACAAGAAACTAGCCTTTTTACACAAGCAATTTTTTTCTACATAACATGCAATATGAAAAACATTACAAGAAAAGTTAAACCAACCTTCAAACTACCCAAAGGTATGCTAGATTAGTTGAGGATGAGCAGCCCAATTCTACAACCCCTTGCTTCTCTACATTTAGCCAAATACCTAATTCAAATCTATCTTTTTCTTTCAAAATTCCTTGTCTCCAAAAATGGAGAGTGGGTGATTACCCACTAATTTTCTCATTCTTGCTTAAGAAGGCCTTAGTGAGAGTTCTCACAGGTTTCTAAAACTAAAAAGGAAAGGTAGGGTAGAATGGGAAAGGGATCTCGCATTCAAAGAGGAAGGTTAACAACTTAGATGATCCTTCTAATTTCAATTTTCTCTCAACTTAGGAAACCCACTTTTTAGGGTGTCTAAAGGGTCACATGAGAGTTGGTACATGCCTAAAATTACTCCTAACCTTAGGTATACCTTATGGGCTTTAGGAAACACTTTTAAACTACCCCTAGGTGTCCATTTAACCCCTTTTAAACCCCTCTGAAGTTAATTTTCGGGTCAAACCTAAGTTGACCACCCCAAAGATTCTTTACCCTAGAAAAATATAGAACCACATTAAATTAATTGAAAAAGCTATGGTTAAACAACTCCCTCCAAGAGACAATTTAAAAACCAAAACATAAATCGATCGCATGTGTCAAGCGACACAATAAAAATACCTTTACAAAATTACACTTGAAATTTGTCTCTTGTTGGATTTACACAAATTAACAAAATTCAATTTAACATTCATGCAAAAATTACTTTCACAAATAAAATACGATACAAACGGGGTGTTGTCTCTCCAAATAGGCAAACCCTGGTTTTACGAACGTACAGAGGTCTAGGTTTGGTTCTTCATAATATTTCCATTGTCACATGGATAATTTTCCTACACATCTCAATTACACATTAGTAATTCCAAATAACCTCATATAATATAAAACACACGAATAAGAATACACATCAAACACTCTGCATACAATATACACTTAAACAAATCAATACATCTTATATCCAAATAAATCCACATAAGCAATTATCATAATTCTCATAATTTTGATCCACACATAAAACATGCATCCTATTTCTATCATCATAGTAAAGTCCTGCAAATCCAATAATGACACATCATCTCAAATTCATCCTATTCTAGAATCATGTAGAGTTCTATATCATAAAGCATATAAATGAAGCATCAACATATAGCAATGTTATCCAAATCATGGAATCATATAAGTTCTAAATCCATAATGCATAAAAAATAAAGCATCCATAATAGTCTCATCATAAAAATCACTACAATGCTAGACTGAGTCGGGGTAGGGCCTCACAATTAGTTTCCAGAAGCGATGAAGAAAGGACGATGGAGAATGTCTTGAGATTTTTTCAAGATTGTTTTACCCTATGTAATATGATTAAACAGTCATGATTGAACCGACTATATTTTTAACCTAGATGCTTAGGGTTCTAGGTTTTTGCCATTGACCTAATTGTTGTCTATAAGGTCGATGATGATTCTCATTTGAAGTTGTTGGCAAATGAATGTGTGTGAAGTGATTCTTGCCATACCAATGCAGTGAGTAGAGATCTGCAGAGTGTGATTTCAGATGTAAAGGAACTAAAGTGAATCTGCCTTGGCATTAGGTGTTGTTATCAGATCAATGTATTACCTGTTGACTTCTAACCATTTCAACAGTTAGAAAATCCCTTTACCGGGTAGCTTTAACAGACTTTTTGTAAATCATTTAACAGGGTGACTCAAAATCATATAGTTCTTTAAATCCTCTGACAAGGTAACCTTTAACAAGGTTTTAACCTCTAACCGGATATTTAGCCATCCCTTAACCGGGTGATCCCTAACATGATCTGTTCCTAGAAGAACCTGTTGTAAAGTCTTTAACCAGACTAGGATCCTAACAGAGTGGACTTCATAAGATTTCAAGAACAACTTGTGGGTATTCATCCCTACCATGGTTTTTCCAGTTGGGTTTCCACATGAAAAATCAATGTGTTATGTGTTATGCTTTTTCATGTGATGTTTTAGTGTTTCCTATTAAGCGGTAATGCAAGCTAATCCAGTGGTCATTATATTTCTGATGTTTTACTTTCTTAAGCATATGGGTGAAGTGGAAATGAGATATTAGGTTTTGTGAAGATCTAAGTGTTACAAGTTTATGTCTTTCACAGTCATACTGTGTTTTACCGATAGTGCCTTGATTTAGATCTGTGATACTATTTGTCAGTCAGTGCAGTATTTGTAGTTTAAATTGTTAAAGAAGTTTTTGTCTATACTAATTCACCCCCCCTCTCAGTATCTGTTAAGTATTTACTATTCATCATTATTCATCAAGATTTTCATTCTATCACTCCATATTCTGTAGTTTTCCCTATTAAACTTCAGACCTTCTTTCTTCATCATGTTCTTCAAGATATTTATCTCAAGCTATAAGGTTTAGACACTAGAGGACCTAAAATGCTCTGATACCAATTGATGGTATGATGAATCAATAAGGATCTGGTCGACTACTAAGAGTGAAGGTGAATCAGTAGATAGAAAACAGACCTAAAATTTTCACCAAACACAACAACCTCTCAAGTCAAGCTCAGAACTGTTGGTTCAAACACTGAACTATCAAATGCAATATCATTGTCAAGTATACCGGTTGGCTGTCATAACAGAATAACAGTAAAACAACTCTAAAACTCTTAAAACCTTTTAACCAAAACATCCAAATAATTTACTAATAAAAGTAAAAGCACATTTTAGATTGTTGTCGGTCAACATATCATATCTAAGTGGATTTAGCAGTTAAGCAAATTAACCATAGAAAACATAACCACAAAAACATTCTCCACTTGACACAATGATTTTGACGTGGAAACCCAAATGGGAAAAACCATGATGGGGATGAATACCCACAAGTATTCTGAACTCTTTTGAAGTTCACCCTATTAGGAGCCAAGCCTGTTAAAGCTTTACAATAAGTCCTGTTGAGAATAGATCATGTTAGGGATTGACTATAATGCCCTATTAGAAGCAATACCCTGTTAAGAGTAACCTCAGTAGAGGATTTTAAATCCAAGCTAATGGATCACCTGGTTAGAGGATTAGATAACACTAAGCTTGTTAGAGCTTACCCGGTTAAGGGATTTGACTATTGTAATTGTTAGAGAACAACAGGGGTTTGCTGATATGGTGAATAGCACTACCCTACTTGATCAGATCATTTTCATGCTCCTATCTGCCTTTACACATACTGCATATACGTCTCTTGGTTCGACAACCAATCACTCTTACATTCAACCAAAATTGCCAACACTACAACAGAACAACTCATCAACCTTATAAGCAAAACAATAGGTTGGTAACACATCACAAACCTAAGATCTCATAGAGATTACAAACAAATTGGTTCAAGTATGACCGTTGGATTACATAGCAATCCTTGCACATGATTTAAGACAACCTCGACCGCTCCTTGATCACCACTTCATCAATCCCTGTAACTCATCACGCGGTTTCCATTACATGCAATGTACTTGCTCATTCCCAAGATAAAATCGTTATCTCTACATGCCAAAAACCATTTGAAACTTCATCTTATATAACATGCATATGTGGCATAATCATTACCACTCATCATTTGATCATAAACCAATACAACCGATTCACCAAGCTCCATCAGTTAGGGTTTGGGACATCAACAGGTAGGGTTTACCGGTTGATCTCATTTCTTCTCTAGTAATACAGGTTTCCTTCACAAGCTCACTTATCGGTTACAAAACAACATTATTACAACATCATTACTGGTTATAATTGACATCAATGGCAACATAATAGTTCTTCAATGCAATCTTCATGCAAATGCCAACAGACTAAATACTAAAAAAACAAAACTTATAAACAAATTCATTTGAGCCCCCGAAAGCTAATATAAAATTAGTTTTTTTTATCAACATTTGAGAGATGCAAAGGAGACTCCATTGCAAGTATGATTTAGAAGTAAAGAGGTTCTATCCAAGAAATTTTGATCCAAGAGCCTTTGATCTAACTTTCTTTAATTAATTACTTCAAATGGGACATCTCAAAGCCTAAATCATTATATTTTTTTTAAAAATGTATGATTTCAGCAAAAATCAGGATATATACCAAAAATTGGGAACTGACATTATGAGTTCACCCTTGTGTGACCAAGACAAGTTGATTGAGGAATGAAGCCCTATAGGAAGCAGCCTTAGAAGCTCTTTGAATATGAAAACTTAAGTCCTTTTTCTCTTGACAAATCTTTTGCAATTTCTTAGTTTTGAACACAAATGCAGTTTAAGTAAACCCAGGCGTGATTTTTTACCAAGAACGCTATTATAGTAGGCACATACGTGCTTTCTGAGAATTCTGATAGTGACAAATTTTGTAAAGCATAGATGCAATGTTGTTTGAAACAGACGTGATTTCCAACCAAAAACATAATTAGATCTGATATAGATGTAGCTTGTGAAAAATGTGACAATTTCTTGTTATATTCTGTTGTAGGACATAGACACAATTCTATACTATACAGACGTGATTTATGAACACAAACTTGGTTTTAAAAGTCACATACACATTTTTTGATACTTTGTGCAATTCTGTCTGATTGTGAAGTTGTTCAATATGACCAAATCTTAATGTTTTTGACTCTTTTCGTGGCAAGAGGAAACAATAACATTAAAGACTCAATGGTTGAAAGTATTTTGTCCAAGGGATAAAAAATGTTTCCAAATGTGAAATATAATGTGAAATGTTTTTGCATACACTTGTAAACATGGTAGACACAATGTTTCTTTATTTTGTTTGAAAATGTTTGAGTGTTTTGATCATTCAAGTACAAATCTTAGGACTAGCCGGGACAATAGTTGTTGAAAATCACTTGGGGGGTTACCCCGAGCTACGCAATTCAGAGTAGATACTTAGATGCTTGACCCCACTAGTTCCACCCTCGACACTCATTTCTTCGAGGAAATCAAACACTAGTCCCCACAAAAGCTCCCCATGGTGAAATTTGTATCTCTACTAAGAACTGTAAGAATGTGAGCCGCTTCAGAGGTCTGACCTCCTGCGCCAACAACTAGAAGATTTTTGGCTTCTAACACAAAAGGTGTCTAGTAAGGGCATCTGTTCGGGTGGCTATAATCAGCATCGTGTTACACTCCATTAAATGGAAGGGCTCCGAGCCTATAGAGGTTGCACTTTATAGGGTTTATGGGGAGTCATAATGTCGTTATAGCAGCAAGTAACACCCATTGCTTGAAACTTTTGTCACAAACACTTTTATTTATAGTGGCTTGAAAGAGCTTGGCTTTAGCCCATTACCACTTGGATCGTTCCCTCTCACTTGGCCTTATGGGCTACTCAGGAGGCAGACCCTCTAAAAGGTAAAACACAAAGAGCCTGTTGCTGAAGACACAAAAGACACTTGTTAATTTTAGAGCTCCAATTGAAGTATTTTGCTAGACTAAAGAAGACAAAGCAAGAAATTTTAAGATCAAATCTTTGCCAAAGGTCCTACACCAAACTTGTTAGTAGTTTTGATGTAATACCCCTCCTGCAAGAACACAAGTTAGGTAAATTTTAAAAATCCAAAAAGACTTTGTGAAATAGGTGCCTTCGACGAGACGTTTTCTCCTTTTTAAACTGTTGCACCACTTTGTTAATCAGATCAGAATATGTTAGCTCCAAAAATGAAATCTGAAAACCCTAAATGAAAGCAAAAAGTGAAAAACACAGACGTGGCTATACCGAAAACAGACATAGAAAAGATCATAGATGCATAATGATAGAATAGAGGCACAATTTCCTAGATCTAAGACCTGCAAAACAGATAGAAAAACATAGATGCGACAAAAACCTACGCAGACGCGAGATCTAGCTACAAACATGAAAACAGAACTCACAGATGCTATTCCAAAAACCTGCAGCCTACAAAAACTAACTGAAAACTTGCAAAACAAAAACGCGATAAAAGACAACACAGACGTGTAAAGAAATAAAAAACATGATTAGATGTGTCGCAGATGCGAATTTGGCATAACAAATCTACAAAAACAATAGAAAATAAAAAATGCAAAAAGAGCAGTCGTAGACGCAGAGAGAAAACATAGACGCAGTTAGATCTGCCACAGACACAGAAAAACGTAGAATCATCATAATATCGAACCTGTAACTTTTAAAAACACAAAATCTACAAACAAGATGTCAAAATAAAAAGGGACAAGAGTCCCACCGAGCATGCCAAAATGTATATGGTGAAAATGGATAGTGAAAACAACAATATTGAAAGACTAAGAAAGATCCAACCACAAAACCCTATCCTAACAATGAAAATCATCCACCATACACAAATGAAGATACCTAAGACCATGCAAATAAACAAAATAAACTAAGATATACCATTCACATATATAGTAGGGTTTCAATCTCCATTGATCTTGTTTGATATATTTGCTCTCAAATTTTATGTGTGCACAAGGGCTCAACAAAGAACGAATTGTGGTTGATAGCTTGATCACAAGAAGGCTTAATTATATCAGTTGTTAGCTAGCTGGATTGATTAGACACATTGATTAGGTAGCTGGATTGATTAGATGCATTGATTGGGGTTTGAAAAGGAAGAGGGCATCCTCTTATATAGAAGAAACTTTAGGAAAATTGATGGATAAGATTGAGAGGTGTAAAAGGATAAATGGTCGGCTAGGATTAAAGGGTAGGTAGAGGAAATAATAAAAATAGTAAGAGGGCTAGGTAAGAGAAGAATTAAGAGATGAATGATATGTGTCATGGGTAGAAAAGGCTAATGAATTAATTAAATAAATAAAGATCTATTTAATTAATAGAGGAAGTGGGATCGATTAAATAAATAAAACTATTTATTTAATTTAGGAAAAGGACAATTTAAATAAATAAAAGTATTTATTTAAATGAGGAAAAACTTAGAAGAGGATTAAAGAATTTATTTAATTAAGAGAAGACTTAGGATAAAATAATTAAATAAATAAATATTTATTTAATTAGATAGGACAATTTTAGGTGTCTACATACATAACTATAAAATAATATGTCAACTAAAACTTCAATATCTAAAATAGATTATCTACATAGTATATTTATCTATGCATGTACATAATCTATTATAGTTTCATTAAAAAATAAAACAAAAAAATTATGAAAAGATATGTATTAAAAATAGTAAGTAAAATTATAATAATTATTTTTAGACTGCATGAATCGGGTAGCCTCCTATGATCTACAATGTGCCTAGTAAACTTTTTAATGTGACTGGTGATGTTGGCACGACACGTCATCCAATACCACATAGACGAAAGGGAGATTGGGCCTCATGCTTTACCATAAGAAACCATCGCCAATTGAACTAGGTCCCAAACTGAATAGTAAGTAAAATTATTGAAATATCATATATAGCTTAAATATATTTGTGTAAAACATGTAAACAATATCAATTTCAAAGTATCTAACAAACATATGTCTTAAATTTAATAAAGAGGTCTCAAAACTAATATCTCTTGTTTCTCTGTTTCTCCATTTTTTAGTTTCTCCATTTTTCACAAATGATTTTATATTATAAACATTATCCAAACACCTAGACAATCAATTATATTGATTGCTAATATAATTAAGACATTTCTTTCTAACCTTTCTGATAAACTATTTTCATAGACTAGGCCATCGAAATCCTAGGTTTGTTATCACTTTCAAATTAGCCAATCCTTTTGGTCTTCCAAAATGCAAGCATAAAAAAACATTATAAAGATACTAAAATCCATAACTGAATAAATCACAAAAAAATCTAATGCACCATGCCAAATCTCACCATCAACATAATGTGGAATGAGAAAAGACATATATTTTACACACTCAAATTGAATAGTCTTGTTCTCCATCTCCATCTCAACGTTTTAAGGAATTCTTAAAAGACAAGGATAAAAAACAAGGAAATTGACCAATGTGACAAAATTTTGTTGTGTTGAAGAGATAACTTTTATGATTATAAAAGAATTTGATCATTGGGTTTATAACCGTTTGATTAATTATGTGTACAAACAATAAAATAATTGAATATATATCAAAAGTCATCATATAGTGCATGTATAATGTTTTTCGAGGTATTAAAAGACTCAATTCCAATTAACATGCCCTCTTACAAGTGGTGTAATAGTCCATATAATACTTATAAAACCCTAATAATGGACAAGTCCATGTGCTACCCACTTTGTTTTGAAAATATTCAAACATGTCCCTACAAAATATTTTAATTGAACTCAAACATCACCTAATAAGTCCAAATTTTAGTTATGGAAAGTTACCCTGGACCCCATTATAGCAAGGGATGTTGTATTAACTAAATACAATGTGGGCTTAAGGCTTTTTGACTGGAACAAAATATTGATTTAAAATTCATTAAAACCAACAAAACCATTTTTTCCAAATGATTATAAAACTCCCTTATAAAGATACAATTATGAGTCATGCTCCATTCTTTCCTATATTGACCAAATACATCTTTTCATTTTTTGGGTAATTTAATATTTGAATAAATAATCACTTCTAATAGTGTTCATGAGACCATAATAGTTCATAAGACCTTAAAATATACTTTGAAATCAGATACTCTAACCAAAAATAATTATAAAATATTTGCTTGAGTAAATTGTCCTTGACAAAATTGTTAGTTTGTGTAAGGAAAAGTTGCTACATAATGTGACATTTATATTGAATTTAGTAATGAGATGAAACTATGCAAAAATGGGCTTTATTCCAAACATACTTTAGAACTTTACACAAGTTTGATTTAGTAATTATGGAACCATATTCAAAGCATACATTATGTCTTTCCGCCTCTCTTTATGGGGGATTCTAAAGAGAGTTTAGATTAAAAATAAAAGAACATTTAACAAGGACAAGACAAAGTCCAAAGACCATTGTTTTGACTGTCAAATTATGGGAATCTTGGAAGTCACAATAGAGTGGATATTTTGTCAAAGGCACCCACAAAACCCGGAGCATGCAAATCTTTGAAAGGTCCAACTGTGTCAACTTGATAATTGTAATTTGCACTAAACTAGAAGCTCTTTGGATCTAGGCCCATGCCAAAATCATCCCAATGTTCATAATCTTATTTTGTTCCTTTCATGCTCTTTAAATATGATCATGGGTCATGATATTTTATGAAATATAACATGTATTCGTTGAATCATATCATAATTTTAGAAGCATAGTCTAGGAAATAACAACTCAATCATGAACTGTCATTCTATACCTAAAATAGCAATATAAAAATATGTATTATATTCATAAATTTGTTTTGAGTTTTTTTTATTAGGGTGTCTTCTATATATTAAAAAGTTTATTTTGTATGAATTTGACATATGTCATCATTTTATTTTGATTTTATTCTCATTCATTTCTAAATACTGATTTTTATTTCTAGATCTCTCATTCCTCAACTTAGATCAATTTTGTGATTGTGAAATTGATCTAAGTCATTTCTATTGTCATTGATTTGAACTTCAGATTCAAATTAGATCTTTATGAATCCCTCCCACTAGCAACTATGAGCTGACCTAATACATGCCTATGTTAATTTGCATACTATGTTGTATTAAAAGATGTTCAATTATTCATTCATTTTGAGAGGACCTAAGTATTATTAGAAGCTACTTCACATGAGAGCATTATAGTAGAATTGTAGAGCATCCAATCATTTGAGGCCCATTATGATGTGGCCCACCCAATTTACAACATACGATTCACCATTAACATTAAAAAAAGTGAATAGATATAGAACACTCAAGGAATTGGATTAATATCTTTTTTTCATTACTTTGCTCTCCGAATTCCTTACAACTGAAAAGAAAAATATTATATATTCTAAAATTCCCTCCAAATTCTACCTTAGTATGAAATTTAGTATTTTTAACATATTTTTTATTAGTATTCGCAAATTGGATACCGAGGGTGAATCTAAACTCATCATTGACACCGTTAATGGTTGAAATAAGGTTGGATGGTCTATCGATGGGATAATAAGAGATATTCGAAATTTGTTGTTAGGTTTGGATTCCTATGTTTTAAAACACACCTACAGAGAGGGTAATAAAGTGGTCGATGCTATGGTGGCCTTGGGTCTGGGGTTGGATCATCTCAGATGTTGGAGGTTGGGAAGATACCTGCTAGATAAAATTCAAAAACTCTTTTTCGAGGAGATAAGGCTTAATCATCATAATTAATGATTTTCCATTGGTGGACTTGGTTGTGTGCTACCTTTCTTGGCATGGTTATTAGGGGATCGAGATGGGATTATCTGGATTTAAATTTTAATATTCTTTGGTAGGAAGGGAATTTGTATTACCATATATTTCATATTATTGGAACGACTATTTTCAGGGAGGTTCATCACTAGGTATTTGGCTATGGCTCAATGTCAAAGTGGGTGGGGCCTCAATTACACTTGGCTTACAACTTGGTGGTTGACGAGGTTATTGTTGAGGGGGAATTATTAGGTGGAAGAGTGTGTGGGACACATGGGTTACCTTGGAGTTACAGATGGTGTGGACCTAGGATTTGTGGGCCACAATGACAAGGGGGCATAGTTGGTGGGGCCCTAGTTATACTTGGTAATCAACTTGGTGGTTGAGGATGTTATTTCTAACATGGATGCAAATGTGGAGGATTGTGTGGGACCCTTGTGTTACTTTATGTTTAAGATGATGTGGACTCAAAATTTGAGGGTCTATGGGGATGGTTTCAAATTTTCGTGGGAGCCTCACATTAAGGGGGGTCACGTAGATGAGTTGTCTCCCTTGTGCATGGCAAGTTGGGGTGGCTTTTTCCAAAGATGTCTTCATGATAACTATTTGTTATCATTTTTCATGCGGGATTATTATAGAAATGATTGAAGCCTTTAAATATAACTTTATTTCATTGTTTTTCTTGTGTGGTGTCAGTGAGCAATCCAAAAAATCTTGCCAATATTTGCCATTTGATATTTGCCAAAAATGATTGGCACATTTGAATTTATGAGGATAGAGATAACTATTATAGCTCTTACACCTCTCAATTTTTAAAGGCATTTATTTCCAAGGCCCTAAACACCTTGTTTGCGGCTCATTTTAACTTGCTAAGTGAGTTATGTGCTAAGTCTTGGGCCTACCTTTTTCTTATCTTAGTGCTTTCTACATTATCCATAATGGGTGGGGATAGGGTTAGAATTGAGCCTAGTGTGCATCTGAATTCAAAATTAATCCTATTGTTCAACATGTTTGCACTAAGAGAGGGGTTATAGATTTTTTATAGGGGATAATTGTGTATGATGAAAATCTTTCAATACAATTTGTTAAATCATGTGATGAGAGAAAGGTCAATGTTGGTGGCATCTCATTTGAACTTGCTAAAGAAGACATTGTTGCTGCTACGAGCCTGTCTACCAAGGGCAGAAAATGGAAGATGCAGAGTCATGTTCAGACAATGAGAGTCTGGCTTAGTTCTTTAGGGAGAAATAAGAACCGATGAAGTTGTAGAGGGGGCTTCGCTTGTGAAAAGTTGTCAAATCCATAGAATAGGGTGTGTTTAATGATTATGAAGTTTTTTATCCTAGATGGTAGGTTTACGGTCTACTATTTTTATCACTTCTCTCTGTGATGCCCACCACAAAACCCTAGAGAAAATAATACTTAATCTAGGAAAGTAGAGGTAATTTTTTTCCCCAAGATTACCACAAAATACCAACTTCATTATCTCATTACTCATTATAAATTTCATACACAAATTAAACATGGTTCATATTAAACTAAAGTACACAAGTAGAATAATCATATAAACCGTTAAACATATATACATCCTTTACACTCTTAAATCCATTACATTATTTTATATCATTGCATTCTTCCCTAGGGTATCATAACATCATTACGAAACCATATCATCCTTAAGGTAATATACAACAACTAACAATGATCAATGACTAATTATTCTTACTAACATTATTACTTATTTCATCATAGACATTATAGAAAAGTAGTCATATAAATTCCATTAAACACATCTAACACAATGAATCCATTAAATATCAATTCATCAAATAATTCTAAACTACCAATACTAATATCCACTTATGCCAAATCAACGTTACATAAGTCACATTACATATTACATCATGTACAATAGATCAATACATATACATCATTTTCTTTAAATAAGGAATCGTGATATACAACTGCTCCAAGAATCCATAGTACAAGAACTAAAGGATAGTAGAAGCATCCATCAAGATCATGAACATACAACAAGGAAAATATCCCAATGGAATAAAGGCATCAACCACCCAACCATGTGGAACCACCCCCCGTGCTCGGAGAGTGATATAAGATCCCACACACATTAAGCTTAGATTGACACCTATCTCCCCAAAAAAATCACAAAATACCATAAAAAAGAATGCCAACACAAAATATAGGCTCAACTATAAAACAAGACTGATGCTAGAGACTTCCATGAAATAAGGCTAAGATTGATGACACACATATAGGGAAAGTGTCATAGCATGTCATCATCAAGGTTATCCTGACAGTCTCTTTGGACCCCAACGCCAAGTGACACCCATGCAGAACCAACTCAACCTCTCATGAAGACAAGGGAGTGTAGTCATGCCATCAAAGGCCTTCCCAATCTCATCTCGATCTTGAACTAGCACTCTAGGTCATGAGTGGGGCACCAAAACATTTATTATCTTATTAATGTGAATACTACCCAATCCCCAAAATAAATTAATTAAGGTTTTCACTTGTTTACAAAACTTCTAATGAGATCTCCTGACAATCTAGATCTCCAAGCATCCTTACAAGGAACCTCTTGGTATCTCTCATGACCTCGACACTCACTTGGAAGCCACTTCCCCTAACATGCTCCTACGATCTAGGATAGAATACAAATCACAAATATATCTCATAAATGCCATGATATGCGTAATCAAGTGTTCCCATAACATAATCTGATCCATCACTATATCTATTTCATAATCATAATTCCAATTGAATGCAACTTATGCATTATCAAGAATATCACAAAAATCCATCAAAAGACCAATTAATCAATTCTGGAAAATCGTCACAGGGAAACATAAATCTGAAAACAAGTCTCTGGTCTGACTCAGACTATCAAATATTTAAAAAATAATTCAAAAATTTTAAAAACACATATATAACACAGAGTAGCATGCATATAACACATAACAATACATATATAACTTGAAACAACACATATATAACATGAAACAATGCATATATATCACACAATAGCACATAAATAACATAGTATAGCGCCTTCATAACATAGTCTAGTGCATATGTCACGTAGATTAGTGCATATGATAAATATAATAGCGCATTTGTAAATTCTTCTAGCACATATTGAAAAAAAAGTAAAATATGACACAAAAATTATATAAAGTTCATAAACAAATTCTGCAAAACAAGGTTCAATATAATCAAATTAATCCAAAAAGAGATGTCTATCACTCATAAGAAAAATAAATAATTCCAACCAAAAGATTCATCCGTAAAAGAAAATTTCTTGACAAAACTCAAAATCAAAGCTCTGATAAACAATAAACAGAACATGGATTTTAAAATACAGGAAACTCATGCACATAAATAGATTTCGACAAGAACCAATTTAGATCCAAAATCCTCACACATAGTAATAATAATACATGAATGATAAAACTCAGAAACAATTCTTGATTGTACCCAAAACATGAAAACTCTCATGCACGGTAGATGAAATAATGACAATATTATTTACACCGATTTTTCCCCATTAATTCAGAAGGCAATTCTAGACACGAAGTAGACAATCTTTTCCGTGAAATCAAAATACTTAAATTAAATTAACCAGAGTAAAGAATATTCAACTTGGAAAAATTAGAAGAAAGGTCTAAATCTGAAGAAAGCTGATGCGTAACCCAAATCCAGAAAACGCCAACGCAATCCATAGCAACAATAAACATACCCAAATACACAATCCACAATGAACAATTGCACAAAAAATCTCTTCAAAATCCAAAAACAATCTTTTGCGAGAAATCCTCTAGAGCAACAATGCAAAACTTCCTTAAAAATTATCCAAAAAGCCCTAAATAAAACATAAAGCAAAAATCCTAAAATAATGATAATAATAATCTTTCATGCATAAGACCCAATTAAAGGTTTCATTGCAAAGCATAAAGCTCACTCCACTTCCACCTTCAAAAACACAGGAAAAATAATTAAAAATAATAATTACTAAAATAAAACTCCCACTTAGCAAAAATAAATAAAAAATATTAAATTAATTTCAAAAAATAAAATCTCTATAAAAGAATAATTCATAAAATAATAAATAATAAATAATAAATCACTCAAAAAGAATAAATAAATAATAAATAACTACGTTGAGAGGCCTATTACACTCACATAATGGATGCACAAATATGTGTTAATAAAAACTAAAAGCATTTAATTTGATGTGCATATGGGTGCCACATAATTAAATTTAATAACTTAAACCTAGTGAAATCAAATAAATTAAATTAAATAACTAAAAATTAAAATGAAAACTATAACATAATAAAATTAAAGAATTATTTAAGAATAAAAAAATTAAATACAATAACTTTTTTTTGATCGATAAAAGGCCGAGGCCAAATTTATTTTTATTATAATAAATATTACATCTCCATTCAGTGTGGGCACCGGTAGGAAAGAATGGAGATAAGAAAACCTCCGGTCTAGCCCAGATCCCTTACGGGATCAGATAATACAAAGAATTTGTACAATTTACAATTCCTCTATTGAGGCTACAGACTGACTTTTATATACATATCAATTCTCACAAAGTTTCTATACAAAGTTTCTTTGCCAATCTTTCCTTGGAGGCTCAGTCCAGTCTGTCTTGGTGAGAGCTTTAGTGCTAAGGGCCTTATCTTTCCATCCTCTCCCTCGAACCTGTAAAAATCTTAATGCATATATCTCCACCAAACAATTAGTAGCAATGTATACATATATAATTTCAAAGATCATTCAACAAATATCTATGACCTACCACCCTCTATAGGGGGATTATAGCCTCGCTATCCCTTAGCTTGAGACCCCTTTAGTCAAGTAGGTGTCAAATTAAGAGATTAGCCAGGCTACAATTCAGCCAGCAGTGAGGAGGGGGTTAGTACCAACATAACATTCTCAAAGCTACTGCTTCTTTCATAACCAAATTCATAATTGCCATACTTATAGATAAGAACTGAAACATATATATCTGTTTATGCATATTCTGCCATATCCAATTTAGATAGAACATCAAGCATATATATATGTATATGCATATGCATTTATACATACATATATATATTACAAACCTGTCATATATTTCTGCATATGCATCTAAATATATATATGAAAACACCGAAATGACCATAGAGCAATTACCTATGTATATACAAGTATACATCCTGCTTACATTTATATGCCTTTCTATCCCACATATATATCTGTGTATGCATATTCTGCCATAGCCAATTTCTTAATGCCATACTTTAGATAAAGACATCACGCATATATATATATATGTATATGCATTTATACATTCATCTATGTCAAACTTGCCATAAATATCTGCATATACATCTACATATATATATATGAAAAGACAGAATGACAAACAAGCAATTACCTATGCATATTCATATATTCATCCTTCTATATATCTGCATACATTTATATGCCTAAGCCATTTCCACTTCTTTTACCTAATATACCCACAATCCATATCAAAATCATTGACAGAGCATACCATGTTAGAAGTAATATGTCTTCTTATATATCTATCCGCATATAATCTATGGGTCACAAGATTTTACAAAAAATCAAAGCAAACAGGGCCCATACTTATGCTAAGTCTGTTTAACAGAACTGTAAATCCTATCAAAATTGGAAGAAATATATATATATATATATATCTATATATCTATATATATATATATATATATATATGTATGTATGTATATATATACATATCCTAATATACCGAAATATATGCATAGATATATATGCAATTCTATGAATATACCTCACTATATTAAGATATATTTATATATATATATATCTTTATATCTATATATATATACACATAATTATAAATATATGTCTGCCCCTCTATCTTCGCATTAATATCCTAAGTATCCCCTGCTATGTTTATAGATGAGTTCCCATCAGCCCCAGCGTTTGCCAGCTTATCTGCCACATTATTTCCTTCTCTATAAATATGTTTAATAGAGACCTCTTCAAAATGTTTGATTATGTCCAAAATCCTACCAATCTCTGCATTCAGTTTCCAGTTAGTGCATTTCTCATTTCTAACTGCGTTAATAATCAGCGTTGAATCGCCTTCAATTTCCAACTTCTTAATTTTCAGTGTCCTAGCTAGGATAAGCCCTTCATATAGAGCTTGACTTTCAGCCATATTGTTAGTAGTTATCCCAATAGGTTTATTCAGGCTAGCCAAAATATTGCCGTTATCCTGATGTATGACACAACCTATTCCTGCTCTACCCGAGTTGCCTCTAGAGGCACCATCAAAATTCAGTTTGCACCACCCAAATCTTGGTGGTAACCATTTAACTTCCTCCCTAAGGGATGATGTCTGTTTCCCCCCGGGACCAATATAAGGTGGGATTTTGAGCCCATTCCATTTCATTCTGATTAACTCGTCACCCCTAGATAAGTTAATGATCCTTAACTGCAAAGCATCTAATCTATTGTTAGTTAACTCTACTATAAAAGCTTCAATCTTGTTAATAAGGGACTCTACAGTCATCTGCTTATCCTTAAAAATTCTTCTGTTTCTTTCCTTCCATATTTCCCAGATTATAATGGCAGGTGCTATTTTGCAAATCATAGCATAAACACTTAGGTTCAAAGGGGTTTTCCAACTGGCAATCCAATCCTTTATATCATAAGGCCTTGGCGTCTGCCAATCAAGACTCTTACAAAGCCAATCCCAGCACCTCTGGCTGTATGAACAATTAAGAAGTAGGTGATCTGCATTCTCTTCCTCTGCTTCACATAACGGACATCTGGATGGCCCTGAATAGCCAAGTTTTTTGAACCAATCTGAGGTTAAGATTCTTTTCTGAGATACGGCCCATAAAAATAACCCAGCCTTAGGCAGCCCCAGATTATTCCAACACAGGTTAGAATTGGAATTTATGTTTATTTTTCTACCCTTTAAAATGTCATATCCTTCTTTAACCCTGTATAATCCTGATGAACTACTAGCCCATATCAACCTATCCTCCCCGCTACGGAAGACTATTTGTCTTACTCTTAATGTATTTCTTAGAATCTCCTTATCTCTAATAGTTAAGTTCAAATCTTCCAGGGACTTTTATTTCCATCCTAATGACGGATCATTGTGGTTAAAGGATACATAATCCCTTACATGCATCCCCCTCTGGACTTTGCATAAATCGATACCTTCCTCACTTATTCCTGATTTGCTTAGAATCGCATGCCCTCCCCATGAATCATCCCAGAAGAGAGCTTTGTTACCATCCGCTATATCCCAAGTTAGCCAATCCCTAATTAGGCCCCTGCACTTAACCAGGAAGTCCCAAACTTTCGACCCTTTTGGGAGGTTTTCTGTACGGAAAAAACAGTCTGGGTCAAAATTTTCCAGGTATTTAGCTTTAATGATTTTTACCCATTTAAGATTGGGCTCGGAGAACAATTTCCACACCAATTTTGCTCCAAGAGCCATATTTTGGGCTTCCAAATCCTTAATACCCACCCCCCCTTTGTTCTTTGGCTGACTGACTTTGTCCCATGCAACCATGGCGAATTTCTTCTTTTCTGATGTTGTTCCCCAGAAAAATTTTCTCATGATTCTAATCATGTCAACCTGGGCACATTTAGGGAGTTGCATACATGACATTTGATATATTGGTATAGCTGACAAACAAGATTTGATCAACGTCAGTCTTCCTGCAAAAGATAACCACTTATTCTTCCAAGAATCCAGCTTTCGTTTCATTTTTTCAGTGATGTTTTTCCATAAATCTTTTTTGTCTTTACCTTTATCTAAGTTAATCCCTAGGTATTTGCAAGGGAGTTTCCCTACTGGTAATTCCAATATTCTTCTTATCTCAGCTTCTATCCTATAATTGGTATTAAAGAAAAAAATCTCTGACTTCCCATGATTAACTTTCTGCCCAGAGGCTGATGCATATTGGTTGAGTATGCTCTTAAATGTCATAGCTTCCGTTCTATTAGCACTACCCAGGAGCATAGTATCATCCACAAATTGTTGGTGCGTGAGGGCTTCCGTATTCTCAGTGATCTTGATCCCTTCTAAGTGATGTTCTAATCTGGCCTTGGTTATGGTTCTTCCAAGGGCCTCCGCCATTACAATAAATAGAAAAGGTGATAGCGGGTCTCCTTGTCTGATACCCCTGGATATTCCAAAAAAACCTTCTGGAGATCCATTTATTAGGATAGAGAATTTTGGTGAGGATATACATGAGTATATTAAATTCACCCACTGTTTTGAAAAGCCAAAGGCTTCGAGGCATTTACAAAGGAACCTCCAATCTACCTGATCATATGCTTTCTTAATGTCTAGTTTGATCATCATCGCCTCTTTACCATTTTTTTGTAATGAATGTATGGCTTCTTGAGCAATTATTATACCATCAAATATAGATCTGCCTGGTACAAACCCTGTTTGTTCCTCTGATATGATACTTGGAAGCACAGATTTTAACCTATTGGCAAGAGCCTTGGTAAGCAATTTATAGATAGTATTACAAAGAGAAATCGGTCTATAATCATCCAGGCTCCTAGCCTCGATATTCTTTGGAATTAATGTAATAAATGTATTATTAATTTCTTTAAGAATATTGCTTGAGTTTCTTACTGCTTCTAATGCTTCCACCACATCCCTTCCTACGAAGTGCCAACATTTTTGAAAGAAATAAGCTGGAAAACCGTCTGGACCAGGAGCTTTATCCAGATTAAATTGGTCAAGAGCTGATTTTATTTCTATCTCTGTGAATTTCCTATTTAGAATACTATTTTGTCTTTCGGTAATCACTTTGGGGATGTTCCTGATTATTTGGACTGTGTTGTCCAAGTCAGAATGCTCCGAATTGAAGGTCCCTTTGAAGTATCGGATCGTCTCTGCAGCAATGCTCTTAGGATCTTCCAGCAGATTACCATTGGTGTCCATAATTCTGGTTATGGTATTAGCTGCTCTTCGCACTTTAGTACAATTATGAAAAAACTTGGTGTTTCTATCTCCATATTGTAACCAGTTCGCTCTAGATTTTTGCTTCCAGAATATTTCTTCTTTGGAAAGGATATCTTCATATTTCCCAAGAAGTTCTTTCTCTTTGAGATAGTAGTCCTGATTCATCCCCTCCTTAAACACCTTTTCGTTTAGGTCCATTAGTTCCTTTTCTATAGATGTTTTAGCCAGAAATATGTTACCGAATTCTTCCCTATTCCATTTAAGTAGCATATTCTTAACATATTTCATCTTGCTTATTAGGCAGAACATTTTGGATCCTTGAAAATTTGCTTCACCCCACCATTTTTCAACAAGCTCAAAGAATCTGGGATTTTGAAGCCACATTCTCTCAAATTTAAATGGGCAACGGATGGGTGTTGCCGCCTCCTCTATGTGAAGGAGTATCGGAAAGTGATCTGATCCTGAGGATGGTAATAGGGATGCAGATAAATTGAATGGAAAGGCTGTCAACACACCTTTGAATAAAAATTTGTCTAGTCTTTCTGCGATTTGGGTAAATCCATTTCTTCTATTATTCCAGGTAAAGAACCCATTATTGGTATTAATGTCTACTAAGCTATCCTGATTTACCCAATTTCGGAAGTCTTTGAGAGATTGAGACTCTCTTCGTAGACCTCCATTCTTTTCCGATAAGTCCAAAATTGCATTAAAGTCACCCCCTATAATATAATTCTTATTCAGATCCTTATTCAACCAATTACTAATCTCAGACCAGACCCTTCGTTTGTCTCTGTCATGAATTGGCCCATACACATTAATAAGGTAGAAGGAAAGATTGCTATTGTGTCTAATAACCTCCCCCCCAAGCCAATGTCTGTTCCCAACCATTGGAAAGAATGATACTTTCCTCGGATTCCAAATGATTCCCAAACCCCCTGTTGCACCTGTAGATTCCACGAATACAGATTCTAATATACCTATTTTTTTTTTAAAGGCCTCAATCTTGCTTGAAGCTAGCTTAGTTTCTTGGAGAAGGATGAATTCACTATAATTGTTAGATATGAAGCGTCTAACCAAGCACTGTTTGTTAGGGGCATTCATGCCCCTAACATTCCAACTTATGACTTTCATTGTGTCACGGGAAGGCTCTTCCCCTTCCCATTTTCAAAAAAGGTAGTTAGTTTGCCTTGATCCTTTGCATTCCCCACCTGGGATCTTAACTCTCCTAGGGATTTCCTTCCTCGAGATTTGACAAGCTTGGCACAATCAGGTTGAGTTTTCCCTGAATAGAAATTCTTAATCCCTAGTACATCCTGAGTTTCTATTCCAGAACCAGTCCTGACTAGTATAGGAGAGCTTAGTGGGTCCACCCTATGATTATTGATTTCAGGGTAACCTAGTTCTCTCCTAACTTCTCTAATGTCTTCATCCTCCATAGACGACATTAGTTCCTTGAATAAGAAGCAACGTTCCTCTTCCTCTTCTGGTGTAAGATCTTGCACAATATTATTATCGAAAACTTCCATAGCTGCATTTAAAAGAGGTTCAGTGCCCATCTCCTCTTCATAAGAGGGGTTCTGGATTAAATCTACCTTAGGTGACCTCAGACCTGATGTAACTTCTTCATCTTGTGTGGTGACTATATTGCCTAAAGCTAATTCTGCTTCCGCTTTGAGCAGCTCTGTATCTTTAATTAATTCTTTAAGGTTCTCTATTTCCTTGACGACATTTTCCTTATCATTTAGCCGTGTTGAATGCTGTTGATTTTGAGAAGCCGGTATCTTTTCCTCAGGTTGGATGATGTTGTTCTCTGATTCGGGCCGATTGCTAGGGTTCATGTTACTTAGAACGTTCATATCTGACCCTTTTTTGAGCCATATGTCCGTACAGTCTAAAGCCCCGGTATAAAGCTTGGGGTAAATATTACAGAATCCTTTCTCTGTGTTAATGTTCAGTGGTTCGATATTGCTTATATCCAAGGCTGTTCTGATAAGGATTTTCACATGACTGGTTAGGTCCTTTCTTTTTAAACCCTCGCACCCATAAAAATCCCCATATTGGTTGCCTATTATTTCCAAGATTTTAGGGTTTATAAATTCTATGGGGATATACCCTAGGTCAAACCATTTTAAACAATCACCAGGTTTGTATGTCCAAGGATCAAAATGCGGATGCCATGCACAACAAATGAAACCATAACCATAGCATAATTTCAAATTACCAAACAGTATATCATCTCTAATCTTATTATTTTTTCCTAAGATGAAGAAAAATTCATTTTCTAACCTAGTGATACTTACCTGATCTGGGTATTGTTTATTCCACCAGTCAATGATTTGCTTGAACTCAATGCCCTTCCCCGTCCATTTGACATATACTCCATTCTGCTCATACTGGTCCCATATGGTTTTCAACATATTGCTGTGGATACTACATTTTTTGCCATTCGCCATTGTTTGGGAACTGAATATATCTCCCGCCTTAGGGCTCCAAACCCTAATTCTTCCTAATGGAATCTGATTCGAGCCAGTCAGTGGAGGAAATGCATGACAGGGGTTGTGGGCAACTGTTCAAGCTTTTCTGATATTCTTTCTTTCCTTTTTGGAATGAAAAGTCTGCCAAATTCCGTCGGACAGAGGCAAGGCCATGCTGCCGAATGAATTTTTTTCCCCAGAACCTAGCCCATTTTGTTGAAATGTCTTTTCCCAACGGGCGTTAAGATTCAACCTGTCATCTGCAAACCCTTTGGCGTGACAGGGCTTTTGCGCAGGACTGAATATTGTAATGCTTTGTGGCCGCGTGGCATACACCTGCCTTTGCCCCTTTTCCTTCGATGCATTTGGCGCTGATTTTCTCCTTTCTCTGCAACTTCGCATTTTCCTGCTTTTTTGATAACATAGAGATTTTATGTTTATCCAAACAGTTGGTATGTTATTTTATTCGATATGAGATACTAATGTTATTCTTAAATACAATAACTTAAATTAATATATATAAATTAAATTAAGTGACTTAAATTAAATTAAATAATTTATGACTTAAATTAAATTAAATAATTTAAACATAGAAAAATTTAAGCTAATTTAATTTTAATAATTGTATAAAAATTAAAAAATCAAATAAAATAACTTAACTTAAATTAAATTAAATGAATTGAAATAAATCAAACAACTTAAATTAAATTAAATACCTTAAATAAAATTTAAATAACTAAAATGAAATGAAATTAAATAAATTAAACTAATTAATTAAAACATGAATAATAAGTCCAAGGGGTTGAGCTTAGTTGGTTAAAGCATTGAGTTCTCAATGTAGAGACCCAACTTCAACTCCCATGAGGGACATCTTTGTGGAATTCTAAGTTGTGACTCTTGGGCTTCCATTGGTTGTATTTGTCACATTGTTTAAAGTGGATTTCTAATTTGTGACCCTTGGTCTTCCAATTGTTGTTTCTAGATTGGTGCTCGAAAGGAGCTAGTATTTGAAATAAGTTTGCTTGGAAGGAGCTGGATTGTAATGTCGTTCTGTGATACTTAATACAAAAAAAAAACATAAATAATATTAAATTAAATTAACTAAAATTAAAATGAACACTATAACATAATTAAATTTAAGAATTATTTAAGAATTAACAAAATTAATACAACAAATTAAATTAAATTAAATAATTAAAATAAAATAAAATAAAATAGTTTTCTTTATTTAAAAAAAATGAAAAAATTAAAGTTAAGTTTCTTTAAACTTAATACAACCACTTAGATTAATAAATTAATTTAGATTAAATTACATAATATAAATTAATTGAAATTAAGTAACTTAAATTAAATTAAATAATTTAAATATAGTTAAATTTAAACTAGACAAAATTAAAGAATTGTCTAAAAATTAAAAAAAAATAAAAATAAAATAATTTAACTTAAATTAAATAATTTAACTTAAATTAAATAATTTAACTTAAATTAAATAATTTAAATTAAATTTAATAATTTAAATTAAATTAATAATTTAATTTAAATTAAATAATTTAAATTAAATTAAATAATTTAAATGAAATGAAATGAAATGAAATTAAATAGTTTTCTTTATCTTTCTTTTAGAAAAAGAAGAAACTAAATTCAAGTTTTTTATTTAATAATAATAAAACTAAAAACTAACTTTAAGATTCTAAAAAAGAATAGTAAAAATAATATTTTTTATAAAGAAATCGTCTCTTAAAAAAAAAGCACACATTTTTCATAAAAGAAAGTGAATTTTGTTAAATAAATAAATAATAATAAAATATAAAAACCTATTATATATTGAATGAACTAAAAAATAAATTTTGACTTTTTTTTTAATGCATGAAACAAAAATTCAAACAAAATAACAAAAAAATTGAACTCTTGTTTTCATGTCATTAAAGCAAATCAAATAAATTTGAAAACTATAGTCTTATCATCTAAAAATAGTAGCCCTACCTCTACAAAATAAAATTAAACTTCTATTTGAAAGCACAGTGTCATAAGATTATATAGGGACAACAATAGGAAGTTTTCACAAAACAATGAATGGATAAAGAGTTTGGGAGGTTTCATTGGGTATAGAGAGCAACTTGATTTGGGTAGCTTGATTTGGTGCTTCGAACAAATCTGAAGGTGAATTGGTATGTAGATTTACCTCTCTCTTTTTTTAGATAGTTTAAAAAAATCCATGAAATGTGTCTTTATTTCAAGCAATTGTCATATATATATATATATACCAAATTGTAAATTTTTTCAATGGCTTCCAAACCTCCTACTATTCACCAAGAGATGGAATTGATCCATGCATGGGTTAATAATTTTGATGCAAATCCAACAACATTGGTTGACTGGCCAAGAATCAACACATCTCCTATCATTGAGTATGTCACATCGGGATTACTCGATATGGCATTCCCAACATTGTTTTCTGATGGATTAGATGTGATTGGTTAGAACCCCAAATGAGGCAAGTGCATTTGCATGAATTTGTGAAGCATCTATTGAGGTATAAGGATCATCATTTTGGTCAACATCCAAGATTCAAATATTTTATGATGAATATAATAATGAGACATCATGCACATAATTCATTTGTAGTATTTGTGAAAAGAAGTTTTCAAGACATGTTAATCACCATTAATGAGTTGTAGATTGTTAAATATTATTGGACTAGATATGAATGGCAACATAGGGGGTCATCACATGTGCATCAGTTCCTTTGGATGCATGGAGCACCATGAATCCTAAATCGGATTGGTTTTTCTTACTCTATCAATGCATATTTAATTGAAAGGTTGATTTGTTTTCATGAGAAGAAACCCCAGTAATTTACTATTAGTGACTTATATTGTGACAAATAATTTGATCAAAGTCATTCTATTTACCCAAACAAAATGCATTTGAAAACTATTTATAGTTTTATGTATCTATTTATTAATACATAATTCAAATTTTGTTCAAAAATCTTCTATTTTTTGTAATGTCTATTTTTCTTTTGATTGGTAAATAGGTTTTTATATTAATATTTAAAAATATGTTTACATCTAGAGTCTACAACAATATTTTGAAATATACTAGTCCATCTCAAACTAACTATACAAATCATATCTACTCATCAATCCCTACCTACCCATTACATACAAAATGTTTTTGACTAATTACAAAAAATCAGATCATGTTTATATGAGAGCACCCCCTAACTTGCCTCTATTATCACCTTTCCTTTGCCATCACTCGTCTCGAATTAGGTAGGAACCATAGTTGTGTTTTCTATATCTTCCCTACATCCATAGGATTCACCATGCAACAAGTGGTGCTTTCTGTTTGCTTTTGTCGACCCCACTTACATCTTGGAGGAGATTCATCCATTTGCATAGCCATGAGTTCATTGTATGGCCCCCATTTGACAAGTTCCTCTCGAATGCTCTGTGTTTCCTGGATTTGATATAAGCCATTACCCCATTCATACCTAACTGCGTTGAGGCCCTGCGAGCTTCCCTATTACAATTTGTGCTCCAAAGTAGGAAGAGCCTCAGAAGGGGAGAAAATTGGCTCACATGGATCATGTCACCACCAAGATAGACAAACCCCTCACCATCTCATGCCATACCAAAGGTTGTTTCTAGCCCTTGCAACCATTCCCTGTTTACATAACTGTTCATAATCCAATTTACAGTGTTCCTCAGCTCCAATTCGAGACAACATGCCAGGAACATAAAAGCAATATCGACATTGGAGTGGTAGCAAAATTGGGCCTTGAGGTATTCATCGCCTAGAACAATTTTGACCTGAGTGAGGAAATCCCAATCTTCAAATATGAAGATGTGCGAAAGCCTTTCATCAGAAATGTGACCCCATAAGGCCACCATCTGCTTGGTAGATTGCAGAGAGAAGTTGTCTCCATGTTGTTCACTTCTCCGAGAAAGCACACCCAACTCACTTAGCTTCACCAAGACTCCACAAATAAACAACCTGCCCAAAAACTGCCCTAAATGCAAATACCTCGCATGGAGCATACTATCAAACAACTTATTAATGAGACATTTATTCCATCTAAACAACATTCCACCTTGGCCTCACCAACTTGAATTATTTTTTAGAGTTTCAAGCTCAAAAGTTGTAGTTAATAACATGTCATAAATAGAAATTTGAAGCTTTGACCCTTTCAACCACATATTGCACATGTAATGTGCCTTACCTAATCATCATCACTGCCTTCACCATTAATGTGGATCCTATTCAATGGGTATCAATATGACCTTCATCTACCTTGCATCATTTTTGCATGAGCTCCATAACTTTGCAAGTCTCCTATGCTCTCGAGCCAAGGAGCAAATCTCTTCGAATTGTAGACCATCTTCTATATTAATGAAAAAGTCATCAACACCTTTATACAACATCTATAGCTTGTCGGGGCACTCAAAATATACACCTTACCATCCTTACCTCAGATTTGAAACAATTGATCTATCAAAGATCCATTTGGTTTCTCCAGATTGAATATCAACTACATCCTTAGCTCGCTCATTCGCCTCTTGATTGCCATCTTTTCATACATGAAAAATCCTAATATTTTGGAATTCACATAGCTGGTGATTGATGTTCTGAATAATTTTATCAATTTTCCAATAGATACCTTTCCCTTTCAAAATAACATGGATTATAATCTTTGAG